>NW_024355205.1:8841878-10041878 GCF_902729225.1 Pteropus medius
TGGGCAACATAGTTCCACTGAATCTGTGACTATCACATGAAAAACAAGAAATGAGTTGGAGAGTTTGCTGAGAATTGTTAAAATTATTAAGAGCACTCAAACTTTTTCTTAAAAATTTTTTCTGTCAATTTTTGTATTAAATTTCTTAATATGCACTCATCTGGGAAAATGATTTTGGTCATTTAAAATTGTGTGCCCAGAAATTTTCATGGCTAAATGTTCATTTTATCATATCTCTTCATGTCTACATTTATCATATTATTATCTGTTACTAAAAACTTGAATATAATAATTTTTCTTAAATTTCTATTTTCTTGGGGTTTTTTTTTGGTTCTTGTAGAAATCCATTGTTGCACTAAACTTAGCTCAAATTTAAATTGCTGATGCTCTCTTCGATGACCTTAGTCTGAAGTAATAATTTCCTTCTATAATTTTTACAATATTTATCTGTACATTTCAAATGACATCTTTCCTACAGTTTTTTTTTTTTTTGAATGGTTAAGTATTTTGTTGTTTAACTCTTACCATACTCCATGTTGTCTTAATGATCGGTCATTTCTGTTTCAGTAATACCTAGCACATTGACTTGGTATGGTAAATGCTCTGTATATATTGCTCAGTTTCATTTATCAGTCTCTTCAGCACACTTCTCTGTGAATTTAATAATGATATGTTAGCTGTCCATTTCATTGGATGTTTACTTTGAAAATATAGGTGTCTTTTATTTAAAAATAATATTATCTCATTTATAGTTCTCTAAGCTACAACTTCAATGAAGAAAAAGAATATTTTGTATGGTAGTATTTACCTTCCTATTAAGAATAAAATTTGATGAACTAATTACTTGCCTACTTTTCTGGAGGACATACTTCTTATAGCATGAAAATGACCACTTCTCTATTTTTTTTAAATTAATTAATTTATTTTAATTAATTTCAAGTATACAGTACATTGGTTAGACATCTATATAGTTCATAAAATGATCCCCCCATTTGCTCCCTCCCTCCCATGGCCCTCCATCTAGCCAACATATTAATGCTAACTGCATTCTCTCTCTCTCTTTTTTAATATGAAGAAAACTCCTAGATGCTCAGTGTGGTAAGAGGAGGGTTAACATTAATTAAATTTTTTTTAACATTAATTGAAGTTTTTTTATTCAAAAGAGATTATAGATAGTAAGAGTATACTAAAATTATCCAGCAGAATTAAACTCCTTGTAGAAATTATAAAAGTAATTAAGTAAATTACTTAAGTATAAAGTATAAAGTAAAAGAAGAGGGTGATTGAAATGAGGACATTGAAGATGCTATGTTCTTATTTGTGTGTTTTGGATAATTTTCTTTTTAAAAAAAGCAAACACATAGACTTAGAACATGGAAGAAACCATTTCTATTTATTTATATGAGAGAGAAAATTAAGATTAAAACTTCATGTTTGCTCTTTAAAACAAATGTTTACTGGTAAAACAGGCCACACCTGAGGCTATGCAGACCAAAATTTCAAAATGAAAAGTTCAGGGAAATGGGAAGACTGTTCAAACTTGATATAGTAAAGAACATTAAAAACGAACATATTTAAATCTGTAGCAAAGTCTTACATATTCATAACTTTTGTGGACATGTAAATGAAGCTATATTTCTTGAAAAGTCCTTATAGAAAATAACTATTTATACCTACATAACTTGACTACATAACTATGACTTTACCCCACCTGGTCTCTTACCTGGTGAATTGATCAAGAGTCATTTCAAAATAAACTAGAAGGGCTCTGTAACTTAGATAAATACTTGGCTAAACTAATTTGATGTTAATTAAGATAGGGATGACAAGAGAAGTAAACTTTTAAGAGAGATAATGAATTCCATTTTAAATATATAAAATTTGATGCTCATTAATATATCCAAACTGCAGTTAGTTGAAAGTATATATCTGAAATTTGAGAGTTCGAATATGCATTTTACTTTCCTGTTTGTTTATAAATAGCATCTTTGTTTATTTCAATCTTGATGGAAGTAGAAAGAACATTTAAACCAAAACTATGGATTCCCCTCCTCCAAATAAGTTATGTCATTCCAATATTCATAGATAGTCTAACTTTGTTTCAGGATGGTCTTATATCAGTGTAAAAGTTGATGTAACCTTTTTGCAACACAAAGTGTGACATATTTTTAAAACTAGACCAAAGATTCTTGAAATATTTATGAATTATATAATATATAGTTATTTTTTATATTATAAATTATCAGAATAAAAATAGCCAGATTTAGATATAAGAGAGTAATCTTTTATAAAAGCCATGAGTAAATTCCTTTTAAGGATCATTTGTGATACCACTCAAAGCAATGAACATAAGTTGCCTAAGAGACATCTGTGTGCAAATTTGTGTTACATAAACTGTCTTTAATGTAGTTAGAACTGTTTTTGATCTTCCTTAATTTCTCTGTTGACTATAAGGAATAAGAGTAAATTTTAGTGAAAGCATTCTTAATGGGGAGTATGTCAAGATACTTTATAAAAAAGTATATAGATTTTTGTTAATTAGGCTTGTTCCAAAAATAAAACCCATAATACCCAAATCTGAAAATACTGCCTATTATTTTCAATTCTATTTGCGTATCCTTAGTAGTAGAATTCTGAGTTATATGACAACCAGAAATTCTGCTTTTAACATTTCAAAGAACTGTTAAACTGTTTTTCAAAGCAGCTGTACCATTTTACAATCACATTGGCAGTGTATGAGGGTTCCAATTTTTCCACATCTTTGAAAACAATTGTAATTGTCTGTCTTTTTTTTTTTTTAATTTTACACATCTTAATAGATATAAAGTGATATTTCATCAAGGTTTTGATTTGTTTTGTTTATCTCTAATAACCAGGTATGTTTACCATTATTTTATATACTTATTGGCCATTTATATATCTTCCATGGAGAACTGTCAATTCATATCCTTTGCCCACAGTGTCATCTTTTCATTGTATCCTCACGTGGTGAAAGTAAGGTTATAGAACCCTCTGTGATCCCTTTTCCAAGGGCACTAATCTTATTCATGAGGGTCTAATCTCACTACCTTGGAGATTAGAATTTCAACATGTGTATTTTGGATGAGATACAAACATTTAGTCCATTATACTATTGTTTCAATTTAATCATTAAATGTCTTGATCATTGGAATGATTCTACTTGGAGACTCTGTTTACCTCGCCATTTATTTATTTAATCATAGATTTAAATATATATATATATATATATATATATATATATATATATATATATATATATATATATATAAAATTTGGAGTTACAATTCAATACTACTTTATTTATGTCGTGGCTTGAATTCTTCCAAATTTGGCCAATTGGAATTCTTTTATTTGAGTCCTATATCTCTTTGACATAACTCCATTATCGTGGGGATTTTTTGAGCACTCCTTTACTTCCTGGTACTACAAGATACTTCGGGTTCATTTTTTTGCATTTTCCAGTGAGTCTTAGATGCAGCTAGTTTCTTTTATTAGGAAATGATATTAGAAACAAACATCTGGGCACTAAGAATGCTCATTGTTTCTGGATTGTAATTGCTTCTATGCTCTCTCAGCTGACAGAACAAAGAAATATATATGTCCATACTAACATTCCTATAAATATTTCTATATTTATCTATGTTAGTGCAAACATTATTTTATACTGATGCATTCAATGTAATCCATTACCACATATCATTATAGCCTCCACCTCTTGCTTATCTCTAAATTTCCACTCCAATAATGAGAAACTATCCATTTACTTAATTTAGTTCCTGTATAAATGTATAGTGATGTCTGAATTATTAACCTATACTTCCAGGGGAGACAACTTTATCAACTAGAGTACAATGTTTCTCCAGTGAGGTTGTGTTAAGCATTTTTAATACTATTAGATTGTTTTTTCAATTGATGTATTCCATCCTGGGTTTCTCCTATTCTCTGAAATGATTTTAAAAATTTGTACATATTAAGGTAAGATTCACTCTTCATGCTGTAAAGTTCTATGGGTTTTGACAAATGTACAGTGTTATGTATTCACCATTATAGTCTCATGTTTATCCAGTCAAATATTGAAGGACATCTTGGTTGCTTCCAGTTTTGAGCAAATATAAATGAAACTGCTATGAACTTTTACATTTAGATTTTGGTGTAGACATCAGTTTTCAAATCAGTTGGTTAAATATCTAGTAGTGTGATCATTTGACTGTATGATAAGACTATATTTAGATTTATAATAAGAAAATGCCTAAATATCTTCCAAAGTGCTATACTATTTTGCATTCCCAACAGCAATGAATGAGAGCTTCTGTTATTCTGCTTCCTCAGCAGCAATCGATATTGTCAGGTGTTTTGTTGTTGTTTATTTGTTTTTTGTTTTCCATTTTATTAAATGTATTCCATTTTATTAAAATATTAGCCATTTTAATAAATGTGGAGGGTATCTTATTATAATTTGAAATTTCCTAATGACAAATGATATTGAGTATCTTTTAATGTGCTTATATGATATCTGTATACTTTCTTTGTGAGATACTTAGATCTTTTGCTCATTTTTTAATTAGGTTGTTTGTTTTATTGTTGTTGATTTTAAGAGTTCTTTATTAGATATCTGTTTTGCAAATGTTTTTTCCACTTTGTTGCTTGTGTTTTGAATTTCATAACAGTGTCTTTCACAGAACAAAAGTGTTTAATTTTGATAAATTCTAATATATCAATATTTTATTGTATCGATCATGTTTTTGGTATATCATTAAAACCACAGGTAATCTAGATTTTCTTATATATTTATTCTTGAAATTTTACAGTTTTGTGTTCTATACTTAGATATATGATCCATTGTTAATTAATTTTTATGAAACATATAAGATCTAGGTCTAGGTTCATGTAGCAATTAGATATCCAATTGTTTGTTGCAGCACTGTTTGTTGAGAAAAAATTCTTTATCCATTGAATTGTCTTTGTTCCTTTGTCAAAAACTAGTGACTATTTGCATGACTCTATTTCTGGTTTTTTTCATTCTTTTTTATTGATTTATATGTTTATTCTTTCATGAATATCATGCTCTTTTAATCATCATAGCATTACAGTAAGACTTGAAATCAGACAATATGAATCCTCCAACTTTGTTTTCCTTCTTAAAGTTGTGTTGTCTATTCTAGGTCTTTTGATTTTCCATATACATTTTGGAATCAGTTGGTTGATATCTACAGAATAGATTGATGTAATTTCATGGCACTGAATCTGTAGATCAATTTATAGGAATTCAAAATATCTTAATAATATTGAGTCTTCCAATTCATGACTACCAATTTTCTTTTTAAATTAAAATTTTTTTCTTCCATCAAAATTGAGAATTTGTTACATATAAATAATGTATTTTTTAAAGATTTATACTTAAGCATTTTATTTTTTTATATTATTATAAATGATATTGTTTTTAAATTTCAAATGTCATTGTTAATTTCTATTATGTAAGTAAACAATCGACTTTAAATATTCACCTCGTGTTCTGGGACCTACATAGACAATCATGTTACCTGAGAACAAACAATAGTTTTTCTTTAAAATGCTGATCTTTATTTTCTTTTATTGCCTTTTTGCACTTGGCAGGACTCAGTAGTCTGAATAAAAAGGTCCACCCTCACCAATATGGTGGCCATCATCTAACCTACTGAGGAATGAACAGGACAAAAAAGTGAAGGAATGGTGAATTCTCACTCTATCTTTCTGAAATGAGATGTTCATATTCTCTTGCCCTCAAACATCAAAGCTCCTGGTTCATGAGCCATTAGACTTCAGGACTTACACAGGCAGCCATCTTGTTTTCAGGCCTTCTGACTCAAACTGAATTATACCTCCAGCTTTTCTGGTTCTCCAACTTGCAGAAGGCATATCATGGTATATCTCAACCTTCATAATACTGTGAGCCAATTTTCATAATAAATTTCTTTATATGTATATCTATATCAGTATTTGAATATCTATTTATCATCTATCTATTTATCTATCTATTATCTATCTATCTATCTATCTATCTATCTATCTATCTATCTATCTATCTATATTACTGGTTCTGTTTCTTTGGAGAATCCTGACCAATACATGTAATGTTTCTAATTAGAAGATGGAGACCTGCAAGCTCTTTTATTTAACACATGCATAACTAGGAAATTTATCTCTGGAAACTTCTGGACAAGTTTTCTTAGAGAATGGAAAAATATCTAATGAATATGTATATAAATTCAAATATTATTTTTTATGTATAAAATGTTTTAAATAGTTAACTGTACATATTTCAAACAGTAAAACTGATGACAAACAACAGATCTGTTATTATTATTATTATCTCTGAATTGTTATGCTTTCTTTCACCAATGCCTCTTTTGGTGATGGTGATGGGGGCTCTGTCTTCATGCTCATAAATGCACATAAGAGCCATTAATGTGGCTATTTGCTGGAAGGAGTTTAATTTACGTATTAGAAGGTTTAGAATTATTTCCTGTTGAACATTAAGTTAAGATACAATCTCGGCGAAAAGCCTAAATTTCTTTACTTGACAATTCCTTTAATAGCTGAGGTAAAAACTTTTGTTCTTAGAACTTTCCTTATTCAGCTTGGGAAATGTCCCGGTGTAGTTCACCTCCACAGAGAAAATTAAGAGACTTGATTCAGCAAAGGCCTATTTTTGTTTCTGTTTCTGAAAAAAAAAATCTATATACACACAGTTCAAAGTACCTGCAGTCAAAGGACTTGCTGACTCCTTTCTCATCAGACTTCACAGAAAAACAATCATCCAGGATGTGGCACCCATGGTATCTCCGATGCAATAGATGAAGACTGTGTGATAGGAGCAATTTTTATTGACCTCTCTAAGGCATTTGCTTTAGCTGACCATGAATTACCACTACAAAACTTCAGGGATTTGGAGCCTTGTAGTGACTGCATAAAGTGGTTTGCATTAACTTGAGGAATTGCACAGGAAAGAAAGCCGTGTGAGCATAGATTCAAGAGAATACAAATGGGATGCCTGAGGGCGTATTTTATTTTCTCTGCATGACGATTATCTTACTGTCTAATGTGTTTTGTCCCCTATGCACATGTATGCTGATGATACAGTGTGATTTTACAGAACAACACTGATGCCTTGGGGTAGCCCCAGCAGCCTGCAGTCCAACTTACTGAGCTGTATTTTTTCTCTAGAAAGTTGATTTAAATGAAAGTTAATGCCAAAATCTTAGTCTTCTGTTTCACTTCAAGGTTTCATAAATTTAGTATCTCATTAATGATTAACAACAAGGTAACATTTCAGAACAGACTGAGTAAGCTTCATTTCTGAATTCTGACCTAGCCTCATTTCAGATTTTTAAATAGCACTTTTCTGTCTTTCCAGAACCCATAAATTGTATGAATGAGAAAGGGTCCTGTTATTTAAATGTGATCCCATCAGTATTTTTTTTTTTTTTTTTTTTTTAGGGTACAGAAGGACCTGGCTCCATGCCAGCCTAGATATTTCTTGGGCAATTGCTGTCTTAGTGCACCTGGTTTGACAGGTGTCTAAGTGTCTCTTAGAGCCTCTTAGGAGCTTACATTATCCAGCAGCTGTGGAAGCTGATAAAGCCATTGTGAAGGAAAATCTAGGATCCTCACAGGCAGAACGCGTCTTAACTTTAGCGGCTGGCATCAGCATGTTGGTGCATTCTCCAAAGTCAGAAGGAAAGGATTGAGAAATGTATTCATACCAAATTGTGCTCTTGCAAATCTAGTCTCCAATTATTACTTTATTTATCATTATGTATAAATGGCACGATCTGATGAGGTTGCCATTTTTCATAGAAGGTAAAATGTAGAAATTCCAAATCATGAAATAACATGAAATGATTCATTTAAAAAGGCTTACTTTTTTTTTTTCAAATAAGAAAATTGAGGCTCAGAAAAGTTATACAGCTTCCCAAGGTCAGAGAGCTATTTTTAAGCAAGGAATTTGGTATTAAAGAGTGTTACGATTTTAAGAATGCAAGATATCTGGTAGGAAAGATATCTAAAGAATATAAGATAAAATAAGAAATGAGACAGAGTATAAACAAAGAACAATGCTTACTTGACTACCAGTTATTTTTCTGTTCTTTTTTTGAAAGTATTCCATTTATAGTTAGCATAGAGACAAATCATCTTTGTTATAATGATTTAAATGTAATGCAGTAAATAAGTGTGAAATTTTTTGGTCCTTAAATGAAACTCAGAGCTGTCTGTTGATTTGTGTTGAATTTATCAAGCCCTGATAACTTTTAAGCTAAAATTAATGGTAACAAAGATAGTATGTGTCTGTGTGTGTATATGTGTCTGTATCAGTGTAATAGAATAATCTGCTGTAAATCAAATCTCGAGTCCAGAAGATTAGATAGATATAAGAATTTCTCTCTAAAATCTGAACTAATAAAAAGGAGTAGTTGTTTTAATTTATGCTATTTCAGTCAGTAGCTCTTATTTCTAATTCAGATCAAATTTCTATTTCAAAAAAAAAAAAGACCAGTAAACTCATTCACCAAAATGATCAATAATACTAAAACATTTTTTCGTAATAAAAATTTTTTAATGAGAGGGAAAAACGGAATCAGAATTACAGAAATTTAAGAAATCTGTATGTTGCTGAAGAACATTCCTTGTGGAGGAGTTTTGTGTGCGCGTATATGCATTCTCCATTTTTCAAAATCCAGCATAAATAATTCTCGACAGTATTTCTCGCAAGTAAGCCCAGCCCCACTTAAAAACCAAGAGGCAAAATGCTAAATCATCGAATGAAGAATATGGGCGAGATGCATTTTTACCTTCCTTTGCTTCAGCCATTTCTTGGCCTTTCGACTTCTATCTTTCTATCCTATGATTTTGGCCTTCCTAATTTTCAACATCCTTTCTTTCCAGTTGAACTAAAATTCTGGCTGTTTCTCGTATACTTCATGTACTTTGCTCCCCCTCGCCCCCCCCCCATGAATTGGCTAAAAATATTTCCTTTATCAGAAATTCTTTATTTATTATTCAAAGGTTCCAAAAGAAATTCTTCCCATCCTTTAAGACTTAGCAATTTCTGGATGAAGGTCTTCACAATCACACTGCACGTAAAAGTGTTCTCTATCATAAGTAAATGATATTGATTCAACATCAAGTTGGCAACCAACTTCAGACTCTTAAGACAGTAGTATCTTCTGACTTAATAAATATTGAAACCCTATATAGAAGGCACATCAACTTTTATATCATCACTTTGTGATGGAAAATATATATTTGATGTTCTATTATGATTTTTGTAAAAATGTAACAAGGAAACACTATCTTCCATAATGGCAAACAAACAAATAAATTTGGTATTGTTGGAGTATGATTTAATAGATAATTTCTTCAACTATAATTGCTGTTTTATATAGTAAGTGTCAGTTTGAGGTAAACTGTTGTGAATGTCAGCTCTAATATATGATGATATTTAGAAAATCATAATGTTGAGCAATTAAGCCCTTAGAAGAATCTAACTTTATGTTGATAGTTTCAATCTGTATTTTTTGTTGTTGTTAAGCTAAGAAGCAGTGCAAAGACTATATTCATCCTTGAAGTGGATGGGATTTCTAGAAGATTTTGGCATCTTCAATTTGTCTTATGAAATTTCAGTGACAGCTAAATGTTTTGATTTTGATGGGTGACAAGTTCTTGTAACTTCCTTTGAAATGTATCCAAAATGTTTTTTAGTGATCTTGGCATTTGTTGAAACTTTTTCTTTTTGGTATCTGTGTGTGTGTGTGTGTGTGTATGTTTAATGTTTCCTAGAAATTACATTGATTACCTGATCACAAAGCTTTGTTCTTTGATCATGTTGCTTGTTTCCTGTAAGATATTACATAGTCGAATGGAAATTTTGGGATCGAATCTATATTTGATGACATTTTAGATACTTTTTTTCTCCCCAGTATTGGTATCATTCTTAGTGATTTAATATAGTTTTTATATTTGTATTTTATGAAATTCTAGCACAGATAAGATTTTTAAAATCCAGTTGTCATAATAAGAGAAGAGACATAGAAATAATGCTCGGTTAATAAAATTTAAAGAAATAGGTGATTGTTCATTCTTACTCCCATTATATTGAGAATGATTAAACTTTGAAATTTTGATAATAGTAAAGAAAAAAGTATTATAAATTGGATATTCAGGCTATGCCTGCTAGAATTCTTCTGGCTATGAGCATTAGAAAATAAAACTAAAAGTGGTAAATTTACCCACTTCTCATTACTCATGAAACTTTGACCATTTATGTTCTTACATGATAAGAGGTAGGCAGTATCCATGTTTGGTTAGTTCAGCAGTTCAAGAACCTCACCAGGGACCCTGGTGGTAGCACTGCCCCCATTTCTACTCTGACTTGTTCAGCATGTCAGTGAGCTTCCCTTCATATTTACATGATAGCTGCAGCACTTCTGGCCACCACATCCAGACTTGATGAGTTATACTTAAAAGTAAAAGATTTTTCTCCTACATATTTCATTTTTTTAAAAACCAGTAACTCTTCCTGAAAAATTCCTATAGATGGTTGCTCAGTGTCCATTAACCAGAAGTGCATCACATGCCCATGACTCAACTGCTCACAGTTATAGTGAATGAAGTCATCATGTTTGGCAAGGGCCAATCCAATTCTTGTCCTGGGTCTTGAGATGTCTTGAACTCTATTAAGATCATAGATACTCGAGAATAGAAGAGAATTTGGGTTAGAAAGAGAATTGAGAATGGCTGTTGATTAGGCAACAAAATAAAGAGTTTTCACACCTCTCATTAAAATGGCTAAACTGTTTTAGAATTGGTATGATAGATTAGAGCATACGATCTTGTAATCATGTAGTGAATAAAAAGCTGGCAGTGTGTGGGCTGTCCATAGTTATTTCTGGATGTGATGCTTGTCCTGAGGCATTTTTTAAAGCATGGGGTAATTGTTGCTGAATGACCATTCATCCAAAGGAACAAATAACATAACATGTGGATCTGCCTGGGGACATAACTAGCAAAAATTGGTTGGAGTCATGCGATACTCATTGAGCTGGTCAGGAAAGGAAGTTGCTCATAAGCTCGGGCAAAGTGTAATTGGATCAGGACAAAAGGATGGATAAGACTAGGTCACAGTAAAGAATTTGGAAAATAACTCTAACTCAGCTGATGTTTTTTTTCATTCTTAGCCAGTGTGCATTATCTGAAAGATACTTTGTTTCCACAATGTAGCAGTCTCTTTGGTGGTATAACAAGATGATTCTACAACAAAAATAAAATAAAAATAGCAAAGGAAAAAAATCGGAAAGGTGAGAGCAGGGGAAAACTTCAAGTGCCAGGAATTTTATTTTCTCAGCATGCAAGCACTGGGAAACATTATGACCCCCTAGTGGCAGAGAACTAGGCTGTCCATGCTAGCTGTCAAAATGTAAGAACCACAAGACACCTTAATTAAATCAGAAGCAAAATTTACAGTCAGGAATTTATGGAAATTAGGGCGACAAGAAGCTTCTCTATTTCTCTTTTTTTATCTGGCTCTCTCTTTTTCAAAACCACAGATAAGAACAGAAAGTCTCAGTAAAAAGAAAACTGTCTACTTGCAATATATTCATGACATACTACAATGAATAAATTCCTGCTGTAGGTGATAAATATTTTATAGGGGAGTATTCCTAGTCAGTAGTCAGCGAAATAGGTTTAAATATTAGGCTTTTGAGCAAAGCATCTAGGAAATGTCCCTTTTCCTTTTGTGAATATATTAACTGCAATACAGAGGGGACTTCTTTTAGGTGGTGATCAGAGGCAGCAAGTTGGGTCACAGTTTTACCTTCCCTGTTGGTTCTAAATCCCATACTATATTTTTGGATCAACGAATTGAGCAAGCACTATTAAACTTTCTTGAAATAGAGAATGTATAGCATAAGGCTTTCCAGGAGAATGTAGAGCAGGGAGGTAGAAGTGGCACTCACCTTTGAAGCTAACATTTTCTAGGACTCTCACTGAGACTTAATGATAAATCACTCACATGACACTGTTTCCACTTTTGATTCTCTGAAAGATAATATGCCTAAGATATTATTATCATATGCATCAGAGATTATTGTCCCTTCTGGTTTATATGCTGTCTATAAGAGTTTATGTTTAGCATTCTGTCCTATTACATTCTTTTCCTTGTTATCATCTTACTGTGAGTGCAATGATCATATCTTAATCCTGTATTCAGTCATTTTTTTTTGTATTTTAATCTTGAATTCATTTTTTTTGTTGGCTGCACCTTAATTTAGAAAATATTTAAGAAAGATAAAGTAATAAATTTATATATTCCAAAGACTATGCCTTCTCTCTTATGACTTAGGTTTGTGATTTTTTTAATATAAAATATGTCTCATCACTTAGTAGAAATTTTTCAGGCTCTTTTTCATTTTCTTTTTAGATTGTACATGTTCTAATTTCTGAGTTTGGATTGTATACAGAAATGGCAGATCAAATATTAATATTTAGACAGGAACAGTCAAAATTCAAATGTCATAGCTCATAGCTGTTTACACAATTTTTTTTTTAAGGAAGAGTCACTCTGAAATTAGAAGAGACTTGGAATTTTCAAAAATGAGAATGTGCATCTTCCACAGAGTAAGAAAGCCATGAAGAATTGCAATGTTGGGAATTCTTTGTACATGCTTCTATTGATACTCTAATCATACCATATAACAATTTTCTGTTTACATAGCTGCCTTCTTGTATTAGCCTGTGAGCTGAGAGAGAGTCCATATGATATTAATTTTATAGTGCAGAAATCCAAATCACCGAATCACAGTGTCTGTTATAGAGTGGTTGTTGAATAAGCACATATTGAATAAATGAAGAAGAGAACAGACCAATTGTTCTTATTGGTCTCCAAAAGAGAATTTTGCTAAAAAAGAGCCAATTTCTTTAGTGTAGACCCAAGCCTAAAGCTATAGACTGAGATGATGACAGAATAGTCTTTGCCTAGAGTATTTCCTGCTAAGATAAAGCCAGGCTCACAGGGGTATGGAAATCTCTTTGTCATATTCCATAAGCCAGAATACCTGGGTAGTTACCTCATAGACTTTCTGACCAAAGAAGATGCTCAATTGAGAGTTAAAATGAGACTTGGTTCTATTTCATCCAATTGCCATCCAGAACTTCTCAGTGTGTTGTAATAGCTGTCACAGTCAGCAGCTCTTTTGTTGAACTCTTTGCTCTAAATGCTCGAATAACATTTACGTTGCTTCTCAAAGTTGTAGTCTCACACTCTGTTCTCATAACAAAAATCTTTCAGGTTAAGGGCCTAATTAAATATACATGGGCTTTTTCCTTTTGCCAAAGGACAGCCAAATACCACTTCCTTCACATTTGCTTAAGGACAAAAGTATTTCAGTTTCAAAAAGAATGCATTTTGTTCTAAGATAAAATATGGCACCTATGAAATCATATAAGATGTAATTTAAGAAACACCAGCTCGGTATTATAACAGGATTTTCTTATCAAGCTCTCTCCAGATGCTGCAGCTGCCACTTAGGCAATGCCAATGTCTGGTGTCATGCCAGTTTGATGCAAGTTGGTTCCACTTGTCACCCTTTCAATTTCCCAGCCAGCCTCAATTTTAAAGGGCATATTAGCATTATCATAGCAATCTTAAAGATGTGTCTTGGCTTGACTTTAAGCCCGTTTTGTTTCTAAGTCACAAAATATAATGAAATACCACTGAGATAAAAAGGATTTTATTGTCTATATATGACATCAAATGCTCTAATCTCTGACCAAAGAAATCGAAGGTTTTAAAAAGGTTATTTTATGAGACACACTACAGTATAGCATCAAAGAGAATGAGAAGTGCTTTGGAACATGCTAGTTTAAATAATAGGAAGGAGGTGTGTTCCCTTACACAGTTTGCCAAACCCTATGCCTATTTGAGTGAACAGAAATAGTTTTAATGGAACTCTTTAAAAGAGTACAGAACTGTGTGATAAAGTAGAAAATCTGGAAACATAAATTCACTCTAAATTAAATTATTGAA
This sequence comes from Pteropus medius, assembly GCF_902729225.1. NCBI lineage: Eukaryota > Metazoa > Chordata > Mammalia > Chiroptera > Pteropodidae > Pteropus > Pteropus medius. The sequence continues at coordinate 8,855,962 of NW_024355205.1, forward strand.
TAGTAAAATTACTTGCTCTGTCAATTATTAATGGCAAATCTCAAGCTTGTCTAAAATATAGATGTTTACTTCAGGATCTTTGGATTCCTTCTGTTTGGATGTACCGCTGGCTAAAAATTACATTAAACTTAAATTTTGTAATAGAGGCATTTGTCTTAAGATGAATGAAAGTCTCAGAGACTATTAATTACTAATTACATTATTTGATCTTTTTAATCATCACTATGGAATCTATGTGAACTTTAAATATAAAGACTCAAGATTTTTTAATCTTTTTGTGAGTATTATTTTTGTCTCCTTTATTTTCTCATATACTTAAAGCTTTACTTTTTATCATTCACAAATGAGTATAATAATTTCTACTTCATCGAGTTGCAGTGAAGGCATAGAGTAACTTTAGAAGAGTTCTGGAAATACAGTAAGTATTCCACAGTCACTGGGCTCTCTCTCAAACACATAGACATATGTACCCATGCATGCACATGCACATGCACATGCACATACACACATGCACAGACACGAACACATCCTTTATGGAAATATGCAATAGGAAAACTCATCAGCAAGTGGTTGCATGGATCTAGTTAATTTTGAGAATTAATCTAAATTTATTTAAAAATTATTAGAATTCTAAATTGCATTATGAAGAAACAACAAACCTTTGCCCTGGTGGAGGAAGTAGGAGGGCTCTGTTTTCCCTCGTAACATAATCAAAGTGAAGTTTCAAAGCTGGGATATCTTCAGATCTATAACTCCCCAGCTCAGCATTGCAACAAAATAGATCTTCATTGCACAGGGCCATAATTGCCTACTGGTCTTGGAACAGCAAATAATACCACATCCCAAAGGGATGGAACAAGGTAAAGAGAAACTGGAGTAGGTTGTGAAAAAAATTGCTTACATATTAAAGAGTTAGTGAGAAGCCATTAAATCACTTTTGTAAAATCAAGCTATGTGTTCAGATTTGTGTTTTAGAGAAAATTCCCTTAGCTGCATCATAAAAGCACCGGAAAAAGTGGACATTAGTACAAAAAAAAGTACAAAAGCAGTTAGGAGACTATTTTGTTGATACGTGCTTATCATTCCATGTGGAAAATTAATAGAAGGGGTGGTTAAAGGCTTTGTTCCTACTTCATGGGTCTGAATCCTGGTTCTACCCTTATTGCCTACTGGGACCTGGGCAAATTATCTAATTTCTCTGTTCATAAACATAACACTCTAAATAGAGTGTACACACTCTATTATTATAAGTTGCATAAGGGCATACACTAGAAATTTCACATAATTGACAGTGCATCACTTAGTGGAGAGGTGGGTAGTTTATGTTTTAAATTGGCGAGACACAACTCTAAGTTGCTTGAGTTTCTTACATTGTACTTATCCCTTTTCTTTCTCAGTTTTAGATTAATGTATAAATCATACAAAATTATAGATAATGTAATAAATCTTCAGATTATGAACCATGGCAACCCCAATGACATGAGTTAATTAGATACAATAAAGGGAAAGTCACTTAACCTTTCCATGTCACCAGCTGATAATGCTGATCCCATGGAAATGTTTGGAGTAACTGGGAAAGTGTATGTGAAAGTGCCTAAGAAATAAGAAGTGCTTAATTTGCTTTAGTGGAATTTGAATTTGACCTCCATTGTAAAGGGAGAAAAGGCAAAATGATTAGATTAAAGCTTTATGCCAAATTTGAAACAAATGCACTTTTTAAATGTGATAATCCCAAATCACTGCTCTATTTGTGTAAATTATGTTTGGTCTGGTTTAGGACTTATGGGTCCACTTCTCCCACTGGCTGTGATTTCATCAACATGAGCAGCCCTAGAGTTGAATAACATCTGTGTCAGTTTTGGCTCTACCTCTAACCAGCAGTGAGACTTTGTACAGGCCCTCTTAACTCCCTCATTTAGAAGCTGTTAAGCCTTCCTTACCACATTGCTAAGGTTATTGCGAAGACAAAATGTTGCTTCCTAAAGCTCTACAAATATGTGGGATTTTATCCCTGGTGTTGGTAGCTTACCACTGGAGGCCCCAGTCACGGTGAAAGGGTCTTTCAGCCTCATGGGAAGAGAATGGCTTGCTTCAGAGTAAAAACAAAGACCAGACCTCAGTAGAACTTCTTGACCCCTTTCTTTTCCAGTGTGACTTTAGGCAAATCAATTAATCTCTTCAGCTTCACTTAGACCACCTGGAAAATGGGGATAATAATCTACCTTACGAAGAATATATGGTAAATTGCCCCCATTCAAGCGTCAAATTATGAAAGTGATAACATGGGGGATTGATTTAGCAGACATGCCTAATTTCTGATGTTTTCTTTTATACAGAGTCTCCACTTCACAGATGGTCATGGTCCAAACAGATAACTCTATTTAGGATGTTGTTGGTGGGTTTAGTGGGAGGTGTTCATAGCACTAGAATGTGTGCACCATGAACTTCTTGAGGGCTGATGTCCACAGACATGAGTAAGTTGAATGTGTCAATGTGCCTGATTATCTCAATAAGCATCACCTTTGTGTCACACACTCAGGTTGGCTTTCAAAGCTGTCTTACTTAGGATAGCTTGAAACTTCTTTAATATGATGGTCTCCATAGATTCAATTTTATATATTTATTTTTTAACATATATAGTATGCTAAAAAGTACAAAGTAGTTCATATAAAGAAAAGGTGCAGTTCCCTCCTAGCCCAATTTCCACTGACAACCATTGCAATTCTTGAAGTTATTACTCCTTTATTTACATTATTATTAAAATTAATTATGTTATTTTTTAATTTTTCAGTTTTAGATATTTTCCATCTTAATTCCATTATTTAGGAATTAGGATGTAAAATTTAGCTCTCTTTTATCATCCATCACATCCAAATAGATGTCTCCTTCATCTATCCATAAAATATAGTTGTAACTCACTTTTGTTAATTCCATGTAGATAGGTTTTCACCATTAAAATGATATAACTTTGTTTTTTGCTATTTTTATTGATAAATCAAGCAATATGTGTGAATTTACTTCCTTTCTTGAAGAACTTTACATGTTTTCTGTAGTCATCTGGCTCTTTTATTTTCTTTGTCTAATGGTCTATCAGTCTCAATTTTTATTCTTCTTGGTGATACCCAGAAATGTTTCCTTGCTTCTCTGGCCTAGCACTGTCTAGTATGGAAGAAACTGTCATCCTGGGCCTTCCTCTTGTGTTCTTATTGATTCTCTTTATCTCCCTCTTGTGTTTGGTCCTTGGTTCATGGATCCCATGTGTTTCCCATTCTTGATTTATTCTGGCTCTTCTTGCTGCTGAATGAGCTCTCAGTGCTTTTCTTCATGTCTGCCTCTCATCTGTAAGACTAATGTAATTTGTTTGTAACAACTAGTGCATGAACCAGTTTGACCATTTGCAGACAAACTGAGAAGCAAAACTAGACATGCTCATGACAGATACGGTATCTTTCTTGCAATATTGATCTTATAATGATAGTGACCAAAGTATTTGAGTCTCAGACATTATCCAGACTACTCAGTGGAGGAGACCTTATGTTGAAGATCTGTAGCTTAAATTTATTATAATTTTCCTTTGTTGACAATAGCTGTCATATTCCAGGTTATTTTGATTCTTTCTGGTTATTTAAGAACGGATTTTCAGTTTTTGTGTGATAATATGTTGTAGGTATAGCTACAAAGAAAATATGTAATGAATAAAATCTAATAAGCAAAAAGAAAATGTAAAGATTTTTTGTGAATACCCTGATACTATAAAACTCCAAATTTAAAATAATAGTTCTTTTCATAGTTAGAAAAAGAAAGGTTTGGTTAAAAAGCAATAACAAACTTACCTATAATTTAAAAGATAAAATTTGGCAAAATGTTAAAATAATAAATATCAAAGACTTTTTATTGCTTCTAGGACATACATTTGGGACATTTAGAAAATATAAGAAGCTAAGAATAAAGAGTGCATAGCAGATAATAGTTTGGGATTATCTCTCAAATAAGATGAGCAAAATTGTAAAATTTGATTTAAGGATATTACCAAATTTCTGTAGTGGGTTCTAAAAGCAGTCCTGTAACCTTCTGAATACAGTATTTATTTACCTTGCATACATTTTTTTTTTCTTAGAGTTTGTACAACTAGGAGGGTCAGGCAGGAAGAGGGAAAGAAATGAATTGATAATGTTTCACGTTAAAGATGCAAAATAAGTGAAGTAAACATAGCAGAGAACTTAGCCAAATGCCATGAGTACATAAAAAAGAGACAGTTTATTTCTGACTAAGTAGTTTCAGGAAAGCTTCAAAGAGGAGATTATTCTGTGTTTTGAATGATAGTAAGATAATCCACAAGGGAAAGAAATCAAGAATATGTGATATATTTATACTGATTCACAGCCTACTGTATTCTTATAGCAGTCTTACTGATATTGTTATTATTGTTGTCACTTTACAAATGAAGACTATGAAATACTAAAAAGCCTACGTTACTTTCTTAAATTTATAATTGTTATAAGTGGTTAGGGATGGCACAGTTGAAAAAAATGCCTCCCAAATCCAATCTGATGACGGTTTTAAGTATAATCCACTCATGATGTTATGGTCAGCAGAGACCTAGAAATGTCAGTCTCACCAAATGTGATTTTGTGTACAGGAACAGAGTGTTTCTTTGATTCTAAATTACCTTTGCAATGATTCTAAAAATTATTTGCCACAGTGAATACGGATGGTCTATAAGAGTGCTTCCAATTCTTCTCCATCACCTGGATGACCCAGAAAAATATCTTAATAACATACATTCTAGTCCCCATTACCACTAAACATTCCATCGACTTTATCAGAAAAATTGAGATTGGTTGCTAAAAAATCAGTCTTTTTAATTGCTCCTCAGGTAACTGAAATTATCAGCTGAAAATGGAACACACAGTTCAAAAGAAGAAAATGAGAAATGTAATTATTTTTTTCCAAATCATCATCCTTTTCCAATATAAAACTGTATTACATCACTTGTATATATAACTAATGTAGTTTTTTTAGTGTAACAAGGGACACTGATATGAAACCATAGAAGACAATGCCATATGATTAAAAATGCACACATTTTGATTACTTAGTTATTTCAGCTAAGAATGAGCACATATTTCTCTAAATATTTTTACTGAAGAACCCCCTCAAGCCCAGAGAGTTTCTTCACTGAGCTGTTTTTAAGTATTATCAATGTAGTTACTATTTTAATTCTCATGAAAACACTATTTATATACATATTACTTCTGTGATTTAAGGAGAAAAAAAACAATTATCATGAGGTTTATGCATTGTGAATTTTTAAAAGCAAATTCTCTTTGTTCTGAACAGTTTGAGTGGTTTGCTCACTTCCATGGATTATAGAACCTGCAATCAGAAAAAACAACCAAAACATTGAGGTCATTTGGAATAAGAGGAATATGTAGTAAAAGAGTCTAGAATAGACTATAAAAGGCAATAGTAAACAACTCACTAATAACTATGAGACTTCCCTTGTCTTGAAGTGTAGCAGGCTTGGGTTGCTGATCAAAACACTTCTGTGACATTACCTGAGTCACTTTTTTTTCTCTGATTCTCAGCTTCCCATCACAGTCATTAAGTGGGTCAAATGAGGAGATACAGATTACAAAACTTTAAAAACTGTAATGTGTGATTCAAACATGATAATGATGAGATGGTAATAATAATGATGATGATAATTGAACCTCAATATGATACAGAGTTCTTTGACAAAAGAAAAAAATACATACTGGAACTACACCTTTTCATGGACAGACACAAAACATATCTTTAATCATAAAAGGTTTACAAAAAATGTTTTATATTATAATTGCTTTAATTCTATATTTTGCTTGTGATTTCTAAGACAAGACTTATTGGTCGATGTTTATTTATATTAAATGATAAATTTATTTATTAAAAAATCATTTAAAAACACTATATTTTGTTGTTATTGAGAAGACAGAGTTAGACATGGTGAAAGACAGACATTTGTTCAAATTTCATCTTTGTCACTAATCTTTGTGATTTTGAAAAATTATTTTAAATCCTGAAATCTTAAGTTTTTATCCATACTAAGGTAGCAGGTTTGTTAGGAAACAAATGTTGGAAAATAACTCTTCACAGCACCTGGACCATTATAAATATTCAAACAAACATTCGATCATGTCTTTCCTTCTACTTCTCAACTTTATACTTAATAATATCACTTTAGGCATAGGTATTTTAATACTGGTGCTTAATCCCATGAGATTCTTCATCTTACTCACTGTTATGGGCTGAATGATGTTCCCCTTGCCAACTACATGTGTTGAAGTCTTAACTTCAAGTAGCTCAGAATGTGACATTATTTGGAGATGGGATCTTTATGGAGGTAATTAAATTAAAATGAGTTCATTTAGTTACGCTTAAACCAACATGACTGATGTCCTTATACAAAAAAGAAATTTGGACACAGACACAGGCAGAAATTAATGTGAAGACACGGGGAGAAGACAACCATCTACAGCCAAGTGAGAGGCCTAGAACAAATTGTTCTCTCACAGTCTTCAAGAGAAACCACCCCTGCTGGCACCCGGATCTCAGATTTCTACCTTCCAGAACTGCAAGGAAATAAATTTTGTTGTTTAAGCTACACAGTCTATGGCACTTTGTTATGGTAGGCTTGGCAAATTAATATACTCACAAATGTTTAAAGAAAATGTTGGGAATGTTGGTTTGCAAAGTTTAGCCCAGAGATTTCTGTAGGCTCTGTACTCATCTCCTTTACCCCTGTAATTCCACAGACTGACAGGCAAGTTACTTACTATCTACAAAATAGGAGGGAAGTACCAGAGAACTGTCACTCCCAGGGCAAAAAATGTGTAAGGGGCACAAATGGAGGTGGACTTTTGCTCACAGAGATGCTCCAGGGAGCCAGGTCTGTGAGATGTACCTTGGGTTTTAGGAGACTCAATATTTAATTCAGGACAAATTTTTGTCTTACTGCCTGTCACCGTGATTAGTCAAAGGGCACATCACTCAAGCTGACAAGATTGGTTAACTTAGTGCTAGAAGTGAAGGGCCTTTATTTTGGTTGTGAAGTTGTGAGAATTGAATTTGGCATAGGCCAGAATCTCTAGTTAAACTTTTCACTAGGATCGGCCAGTCTCAAAAAACAGAAAAGCAACGATGAGAGATGAAAAGACAAAAGTCTTGATGGTATACACATATCCTTGGTTTCAGTCTTCCACAAAGTAAGCTCTAACCCAACCTTACTTTGGTTGGTTATTTTAACCAAGACATTTTTCATTGCAACCAATTAAGTCTTGACTGATATAAAACGTATACAAATTTTTTAAAGAAAATTTGGAGGCTCTGTTCCTCCTATTTTTGAATGATGATTAACATTTACTTTTTATTTTGCATCTGTTACTAGATTCAAATAAGTAACATACATTTGTTGTAAAATAGATCCAAACGAAATCTCTATGAAGTAAAAAGTGATGCTCCTTTCCTCTTACCTTTTCTCATTTCCTAGGATAACCATGATTACTCATTTGTGTGCTGCCTTCAAGAAATTTTTAAATATATGTCCATATATTTATATATTTTATATTCATAGAAGACTATGCAATGTTTTATTTATATATTTTCAGACCAAGTTGTTTTTCTCACAAAAATGAGAATTTGGAATCATACTGTATCAAGTAGGATATGTTCAGCTCCAAGTAATAAAATATTTTATTTAAAGTGCTTTTGACATTGAGCAAAATTTACTAGCTCATTTAACAAAAGTCTTGATGTGACAACTTCTGGTAGTCTGGAGGTTAAGTCAGTGGCACGATGATGCCTATAACTCAAGGCTTTCTTTATCATGTTTCAATGTCTCTCTTCATGGTAGCAAGATGATTAAAGCAGTTCCAAATGTCAGAAAGAGACATCACAATACCCATCACAAAAGAGAAAGGCATTTCTTCACATATGTTTCTTTTTACTAGTGAGGACAGCTTTTTCCAGAAGCAGACTTGTGTTTCATTACTAAGGGAAATGTCAATAATTAAAGTTTATTAATTATGTCCTCCTTTCTCTTCCCCTGGACTTAGGAGGGTAACATCTTACCTGAACACTCTAAAAAGTGAAACCCTAAAATAACTGTCAGCAAGGAAGATGGAAAGGTGTGGGGTTGGTATTTGATAGCTGGGTAGGGGGAACCAAAAATGCATATTCAAAAGATACACACACACACACACACACACACACACACACGTGATACACAGCCTTGAAACTTTTTAAATGTAATAATATATAATGTTTATATAGTTACCTCATTGTTTCAAATAGAAATATAATATTTACTTTATTCTATGCACTTTTAAATTGAGGTTAATTTTTCATAAAATAAAATTAATCATTTTATAGTGAACAATTCAGTGGCAATTAGTATATTCACAATGTTGTGCAACCACCACTTATATCTAGTTTTAAAATACTCAATGTAATTCAATGATGACCTATTTTCCCAAATAAAATCTCACTGATTAATTTTAAGACCAGGAAAAAAATTTGTCTATTTTAGTATTAAAAAGGAAAATGCCACCCTCGTTCTTCCTCAAAAAGATTTTTATATTGATAAAGAAAGTAAGCTCAATTAAAAGCCTTGTTCTCATAAAATTTAACTTTTTTGTTAAGAAATTATTCTGGCATATTCTTGTCATTACACAGTCATTTATATTCCGGTTCTCTTTCAATTTTTCAAAAATTTTACAAATATGTTTTATTCTTCAATTTGAATGTATTTCATGTAATTCTAGTTGAAGATTATTAGACTTTAGATGCTAAACACCAAGGAAATTACATTATTAAGTTGATAAATTTAAAGACTTCATACTTTCATACTTAGTTAGCTACACATAATTCAGAATTTGGGTGGAGGATCAGGTAGAAAAATATGCTGCATATTATATTTAACAGAGGTAACCGGTTGTAATTCATCTGGTTATTTGAGTTGACTATGCTTTTAGAATTTGATCATTATCATTTAATATCATATTGGGATGTTTTTAAATCTACTTTGCCAGGCTCAGATTGTTCTCTTTGAACTTGATGTATGTCAAAAGAACTTTGTAGTTAAATATAGACTTGGGATTTCATGGCTAAAGTATGTCATCTAGAAAAAAATAAAAGTTTTCAGAGACAAATCATTTTCCTTTTAGAGTTGAAAAAAAAAAAAACCAGTCTATTACCTGTATGAACTTCTCTCTGTTTTTTTTTAAATAACATATTATCTATTTAGCTTTTTGCACTGCATACATTGCAATCACATTATAGAACTTGAGAAATTAATATCTCTGAAACTTGCTGTTGAAATATGTAGGGAAATTCCTTATGGGCAAGATTAAACTGAAATTATTGAAAGTTGGTATTATGATTGCCTCTTGTAAAGCAATTTCAACTCAGGGGATGCTTTCTTATAATACCCTGTCACTAAAGCATGCCCATCTTTCAATACCATTGTGGTTTATTATGAAATAGGGCAAATAATTAAAATTATTTGAGAGTTGAGAAAAATCACATACATAGAAGTAATTTGAATTCTAATTAATTGGGAGAGATTTAAAATAGGGAGAAGAAATTGATAAGACCATACTTACACATACTGTTTTATATAAAAGAATGTTGAACCCCATCTGACCGCATCTTTGAATTGCCAAACATGTCCGAGGATGGGAAGCACTCTGAGGTAATTGATGTTAAGCACATCTCTGTCCTTTTTCTTCTGATGTTCAAGGTGTGCAAACTTGAAAAAAACGATTCTAATTCTCTAAGACTCATTTGTGTCACTTATTGAGCTTTTACACTACTACCTCTTTTCTTCTAGAGAGTGTTAAATAACATATTTGCAAATAAGACAAGTAAATTGCTTAGAACAGTGCCAGGCTAAGAGTAGACACTTATAAAATTCTAGCTATTTTATTATTTTCATCTATACAGCATTCTGGTAGTAAGAGTCATTTAGATGCCATTGTTATGGATATGTATCATGCTATCTTTTAAACTAAAGATATTTTGGAAGGATAATCTGGACCTATCGTTGTCAGTGTGTTTTTACTCTGATACACCAGAAAGATACATAGCAATTTACTATGTCAGTGATTCCTAAAATCTCTGGAATGCCTCTGTGCATGCATGCACAATCTCCAGGTGACTCTAACACCATTACTCCCTTTTTCCATCTTCTCCACTAGTCACAATTAATCACTACCTCCAAGCATTAAATAAGGGTATTTTAATTTTAACCTCATTTGACCCTATGTTGAATACATTTTAAGGTTTTAAAAGGTGAAGAAAACATCATTATAAATTCAATGAATCTCTGAAATAGAAATTTTACTGAAAGAATCTTAATAATTTATTATCATCACCAAAGTAACATCTTTTATTTAGGTTGACATCTATAAGACACATTAATGTTGACTAATAATCCTAATTTCTTATGGTGACAGCGCATTGTTTTTCTGTTATCTTCTTTTTTAAACCTTTACTCAATACCATAATTTATTTTATTTTTTAATTAAGTTTATTGGGATAACATTGGTTAATACAATTATATAATTTTCAGGTGTACAATATAATTTGACATCTGTATATTCTAATGTGTGTTTACCACCCATAGTCCAGTTGCCTTCAGCTACCATATATTTGATCCCCTTTACCCACTTACCCCCACCTCCCCTATATTTGACCCCCTTTAACCATCTACCTCCCCACTCCTCTCCCTCCCTGTATACTCTGGTAACCACTAGTCTATAGTCTATGTCCATGAGTCTCTGTTTGTCCTGCTCATTCATTGCTTTTAGGTTTATATCCCACATATAAATCATATCATGTGATTGCCAACTTTTTCTGTATGGCCTATTTTGCTTAGCATGATTATCTAGAGGTTTGTCCATGTTGTTGCAAATGGCAATATTTCATCTCTTCTTATGGCTGAGTAATATTCCATTGTATATATGCACCACACCTTCTTCAGCCAATTATCTATTGTAGGACACTTTGGTTGCTTTCATGTCCTGGCCACTGTGAATAATGTTTCTATGAACATTGGAGTGCAAATATCTTTTTGGATATGGGTTTTCAAGTCTTTGGAGTAAATATCCAGTAGAGGGATTGCTGGATCATATGGTAGATCAATTCTTAGTTTTTTGAAGAACCTCTATACTGTTTTCCATAGTGGCTGTACCAATTTACAGTCCCACCAGTAGTGTTTGTGGGTTCCTTTTTCTCTGCATCCTCTCCAGCATTTGTTATTACTTGTCCTGTTAATGATAGCTATTATAACAGGTGTGAGATGGTATTTCATTGTGGTTTTGATTTGCATTTCCCTTTGTATTTCTGCGATATCTTTCATCCCTAATTTTGTTTATTTGAGTCCTTTCTCTTTTTTCTTTAATGAGTCTGGCCAGGGTTTTATCAATTTCATTAACCTTCTCAAAGAACCAGGTCTTCTTTGCATTTATTCTTTTCTACTTTTTTTCAATTTCATTTATTTCTGCTCTAATTTTGATTTCTTTCCTTCTGTTGACTTTAGGCTTCATTTGTTCTTCCTTTTCTAGTTTTTAGAGATGAAGCGTTAGGTTGTTTATTTGGGCTTGTTCGTGTTATTGGAGATAGGCCTGTAATGATATGAACTTTCCCTCTTATGACCGCTTTTGCCGTGTGCCAAAAGTTTTGATATGTTGTGCTGTCATTATCATTCGTTTCTATATATCTCTTGATCTCTCTTTTTATTTCTTCTCTGACCCAGTTATTCTTTAGTAGCATGTTGTTTAATCTCCATGTATTTGTGGTTTTTCCTGATTTCTTTTTGCAGTTGATCTCTAATTTCAAAGCATTATGATCAGATAATATAGTTGGTATGAATTCAACCCTCTTATATTTGTTGAGGCTATCTCGGTGACCCAGTATGTGGTTGATTCTTGAGAACGTTTCATGCACACTCAAGAAGAATGTATAAGCAGCTGTTTCGGGATGGAAGGCTCTGTAAATGTCAATTATGTTCATTTGGTCTTAATGTGTCATTTAAGGATGTTATTTCTTTATTGATTTTCATTTGGATGATCTGTCCATATCTAACAGTGGGGTTTTAGATACTCTATTATGATAGTGTTTTGGTCTGTTTCTCCCTGTTAGTAAGTGCTTTACATATTTTGGGGCTCCCTGATTGGGAGCATTAAGTATTAATATGTGTTATGTCTTCTCAGTGCATGATTCCTTTTATCATTATGAAATGCCCCTTAGTATCTTTCTTTACCTTTTTTATTTTGAAGTCTATTTCATCTGATATTAGTACTGCTACTCCTGCTTTTCTCTGAATGCCATTTACTTGAAATATTATTTTCCACTCTTTCACTTTAGTCTATATTTGTCTTTGGAGCTGAGATGTGTCTCTTAGAGGCAGCATATGGTTGGGTTTTGTTTTTTTGATCCATTCTGCAACTCTGTGCCTTTTTATTGGTGAGTTCTGTCTTTTTACATTTATGGTGATTATTGAAATATGAGGTCTTCTTATAGCCATTTTATCTTTTGCTTTCTGGTAGCTTGGTGTTTCCATTACTTCCTTGTCCTTGTGTTTCTGTTTTCTTTATTTTGGTTGGCTTTTGTGGGTTTTCCCTCTGGTTCTTCTTGTTTTATGTAATAAACTTCAGTTCTGAATCTTTTGTGTGTGGTTACCATTACAAATATGTAAAGGGTAGTTATGTATATACGGTCGTCCATGTTCTTCTGCACATGCTTATCTCCATTCCCCTTTGTGAATTTGGATCTTTGAATCCTCTCCTTTTCAGTCATTGTTGTCTCAATTTGTCCCTATGTATGCTGAATGTTCATAACTATCTTACTATAGAAATTCTCTTCTTATTATTTAAGCTTATAATGCCCTGTTCTTAGTAAGGATTGTACTCTTCTGCTTCTATTTGCCTGATAGTCACTTTACTCCTAATTATGTATTATTTTTGGCATTTTGTTTAGTTGAGATGACCCCTTTCAATATTTCCTGTAGTGCAGTCCTTGTAGTGGAGAATTCCCTCAATTTTTGTATGTCTGGAAAGGTCTTAATTTCTCCTTCATATCTAAAGGAGAGCTTAGCTGGATACATTATTCTAGGCTAGTAGTTCCTTTCACTTAATAGTTTAAATATTTGATTCCATTCCTTTCTGGCTTGTAAGGTTTGTGCTGAGAAGTCTGAGGATAATCTAATGGGTTTTCCTTTATAAATTACCATTTTCTTCTCCCCGGCTGTCCTGAGAATTCATTCTTTGTTATCGATTTTTGATAATTTTAATACAATGTGTCTTGGTGAAGGCCTTTTTGGGTTGAGATAATTGGGTGTTCTATTGACTTCTTGAATTCCAGGCTCCAGCTCATTCCTTAGATTTGAGAAATTCTCGTCAACTATTTGTCTGAAAATTTTTTTTAGTGCCTACTCCTTTTCCTCTCCTTCAATAATGCCCATTATTCTTATGTTTCTTCTCCTGATGGTATCAGCTAGTACTTGTATTTCTCTTTCATTGTTTTTCATTATTCGGTTTCTCTCTTCTTTCTTCTGATTTATTTCTAGATTTCTGTCTTCAGTATCACTGATCTTTTCCTCCATTTGGTCGACTCTATTTCTCAAGCTTGCTATTTCATTTTTCAACTCTTGCAGTGTATTTTTTATCTCCAGAAGTTCTATCTGGTTCTTTTTGAGGGTTTCAATCTCTTTGCTGTGCTCATCTAGGTATTTTTTTCAATTCTTGAAATTGTTAATATGACTTGTTTCAGAATTCACTGTCTTTTCAGAAGTACCATCCGGAATTCTCTGTCATTTAAGCGGCATATATCTATGTCTGTAAGCTTATTTTCTGTAGATTTTTCTCTTTCTTTCTTTCTGAGATGACTTGTCACCTTGACAGTTCATAGTGTTTAATAGACTATTTCTCCACCTAGACATTAATGGAAATGTATTCAGCTTTTTTTTCCAGAAAGAAGATTTATTATATAAAGGTCTCTCTTTAGCCTGCTGCAAAGAAGGCGCTTTTCTTTTGGTTTCTAGTTGGTGGTGTCTAAGTCTCTTGGGCCCCTGCTTTATATAAAGCCTTAAAAATGCCTTTTTATTTTCTTATAGATAATTAATAAAGCTCGCTACTCTCAGTTTCAGTCTCTGTCAGCGTTAGCAACAATTTCGGTAGTGCTTGCTCAGATTCCCCCGGGCCTCTGAGGCGTTTGTTCTCAGAGGGTATGGGAGAGGGACCCTCTGGGTTGGGGGTTGGGGGCTGTGGCTCAGCCTTGTTTTTGCAACCGCAGCTGGTAAAAATCAATTGTTTCTGTGCCGTCAGTTTCTCTGCCTTCTGCCCTGATGACTGGGCACTGCTGCCAGCCATGCGGGGCTCACAGTAGTCCCAGGCAGGGTTGTTCAGGGAAGTTGTTGCACCTTCACCCCTCCACCTCCTCCTACAGGGAGCGCCAGTGGCTGCGAGAGGCAGCTTCTTTATTTCTCCCAATCCACTGCCTGACACCCAGAATTCTGACCTGTGGTAGCTCTTATGCGCAGATCCCATGCTCAGATGTGCTGGTGTGCAGTTTGGGTGCTTTTTGTTGAGTTTTAGATGTTCAGCTTATTGTTGTTTCAAGGATAGAAATCTGGGGACATCTCTCACTCCCACATGTTTCTAAAATCCTTTCTATTACACTTTTTGAGGAAAATGCAATATATGCTTCTTATTTATTTACAAAAGGAATTTACACATATCTACTGTGATGTTTTTTCTCACTGTGTCTAATAGCTGGTCCAATTTTTTAACTATTATTATTTTTAACATGTAGCAAACATGAGGGAGTCAAAAGGTATATTTATAGGAAAGGCTAAGGGTGAGGTTTTATAAAGAAACTCTTTCTGTTTTTGTCTATTTTTTTCCCTTCCTTCATCCCTCCTGGGAGCCTACCAAAGCCTCTGTGTCACGAGGGTGTGGGCCCGACAAAAAGAGCTAACATTCAAGGTACTTCTATGTGCAATTGACCCTCAGTAAGGCAATTGTAGGGAGGGTCATTTCCTGACAATTTGTCAGGACATTCATGATTTTGACAAATGTTGACAAATCTATGAATTTGACAAATGTTGGCCAATTTGAACTGAAAAGCACAGAGAAGAAGAAACAGATAATTGATCAAACTACCCCAGAGTTCTTGAATGTACGCTAAGGACACCAGAAGTAAGGTTCCTACAATGTCTAAGAATCTGTCAATCAATCTTTTTATTTTCTTCATAGCTTAACAATTAGCATTCCAAACTGCCTGTGTGTCATAAAAATAGACAAAACACATCTATCAGTACAGAAAAATACAGCACCTAGAGAACAATGGATAATAAGGAGATTTAGTGAGTAAAACAGTCTTAAAGTTATGATGGTATTGCTCACTTTCAAATTTGTGTTTATTAAAGGATTTTTTTTGCCATATTTAGGCATCAACAAAAACTTACTCTAAGATAACCACATACATGATGGAGGCACTTTCTGTAACTCTGTGTTCTTTTATATTGTATTCATGTTGCTAAGAAATATTTTAAGACACATGATTAAAATTTTTCTAAGTACAACAGAATAGTACAATATATGTTTGCATATATATTTTTTTAAGCATTCCACCATTCTACATACCTCAGCTCAAGTTATGAAATGAGGTTGACACAGGTTTCATTTAAAAAGTCCGTTGCAGAGAAGAATGTGACACAGTATCTTGGTGTCTCCTTCTGACATTTAGGCATTTAGGAATTGCAGGGACATAGAACGTTAGATCCGAAAAGGACCTCATACATATTCTTGTCCAACAATTTATAGATCAAAAAACCATTATAGAGAAGTGAAATGACTTGCCCACTTTAGGGGAAAAAAAAAAACCTTCAAGATTAGATCAAGATAATATTTATTGCAGAGATAATAAATGCCAGGAACTGTACTTCTATTGTATTTTGAATCCTACAGCAATTTTATGAAGCTGACATTTTCATACCTGCTTTATAGAGAAGAGAGATTTGAAGACATGAGATAGTTTCCTGTATACCAGTTAGTTAGCATGTGATTAATTAGGCTTAAACCTAATTATCTCTTTGGTATACATAATGAAAAGTCAATAAATATTTTTTGAGTAAATAAATGAATAAGTGAATGAATTTACAGGGACAATTTCAATGTATCACTGTCCTGCAACACATCTTTGGAATCCTAATATGTAATTATTTGTTTTAGTTTATCCCGTTTACAAAAGCTTAATTGACTTGTATCACCTTAGTTCATCACTTTCCACTAAGATTAATACAATTATAATGGCACATGTCTTTGCTGATAAAGAAATGACCTATAATTATTCATTATTAAATATATATGTGCAAATTCCAGACCCATCAAAAATTGATGCCTTGGCCTAATTAACTTTGATTTATAATCTATCTAGGAAATGACTATGAGTGGGCAGATATTTAAGTCGTTATGTTCTTCCATATTATCTTGAAATGAAAATGAGTATGTATTTAATTGCTCACGAATGTGGCTTACCCTCTGTTGTAAAAATTAGAATATTGAGATATGTCAAACAACTTTGAATAATATGAAACCTAAAGCACTGGTAGACAAACACAGTCAATATATTTGTGATTGCATAATTTTAAAAGTTTTATTAATTACTGAAATGAATGATCACAGATAATTTCTATAATATTAATTGTAGATATTCTAAAAAAACAAGTCTTTTAACTGCTTAATTTTGTTGAAAATATTACCGGTTCTACTAAGTAATTAAGTCTCTGTACCAACAGAAATATTTAATTCTGCATATAGACGTGTATATAGTAATCAAAATCTTTAATAATTACATTTATGCATAGAGCAGGCATAGAAACTCACTAGATCTTTCCAGTAGCTGGTATTTCTAATAAATTAAATTGTAACAAAAGCAAAGTGATAGTATAATTCACTCACAAAGAGTAAATATCTGTCAAATGACAAATCCTTTATGTCATTGAAATGTAGATGTTTTGTTTTTTCATTTGTTCTTTTTGAGAATAGCCCATGATTTGTTAAAATATTGTCCAGGACACTTTTAGAAATAAGATTATAACTTTTTTCTTTGAATTTTGCTTATCAAATTTTGTAGGATATAATTCAAAGAGAGTAGCTTGTATGGATGTGATTTTGTAGCAAAGTCGTAATAAAGTTCCAGGGTATATAACACAAGAAGATGAATATTTATGTTGAAAGGAAATGTTCTGTCTTTTACTGACAGCATTACTATTTTCTAGCTGCAGTTTTTTCTCTCTCCACCTCAATTTTTCTATCTATAAAATGGGGATATATGTAATGTTTATATTACAGAGTTATTGTAAGAAACAGAATAAACTAACATAACAGCATTTACTGTATGCTTAGTAGGCACTTTCACATAAGTCACCACTCTTTTAGTCTTTATAAGTACAATGTGCAATAAGAATTATAACCTATATTATTTCCAAGATAAAAATAGTCACTTTTCCATGTTTCTATGGTTCAGTGTGATAAAAGATTCAAATTTAGGGCTTCTTGTTTTAAAAGTCGGTGCTCTTTGCAGTACACCAAAATGTTAACATTGCATGAAAAAGTGCCTAGTGTGTAGTTAACACACATCAATAGTTTAATATAAATGGATGCAGGTGCTTTCTCACACTTATTGCAACATCTACTTTCTTTTTTAATCTCTTGTTTTTCTTCTAGCTTTAATTCAAAAGTGAAATCAGAGGGATACATTCTGTGTATGTATGTGTGTGTGCATGTGTATGTGTAGTTTTTTAGTTTATGGCTTAAACTGGATTCAAGTGTAAGCATTGAATATTTTTCCTCTGTGTACAAAATGATTTAAATTTAATTTGATTCTCAAGTAACTAACCAACAGGGGGCATGAGAGCACTACAGCTTACTGTCGGTGCTTGTCTGATTTAACAACAGTTCTTATCTGACATTCCTAAGACAGTTAAAATATCATTATGGCTGGCCTTAGTATTTGCAATTGTTATACTAGAACTAGTTACTTAAATTAGTATATTAATAAAGTGCTGTAACTCCTAGCTGTGTTAATGAATCAAACATTTTGATTAGCAAGGCATGTGCAGGGGAAAAAAGTTAAGAATGGGTATTCAAATGAAAGTAATTAAAATGAACACAGAGCTGAAAATGAAAATGTGACACACATAAATGGCTCTATTATTGCAAGATAACAGAATGCTGTTCAGGCAGTTTTCCTGTAACTAAGCAGACCACTAGTTAATTGTCTGTCCCTTCCCTCTCACACTTCTCACTAAAAAGACTTTTGTCTCTACTGTTATAATAGAAAAAGTTTAAAGGGGAGAGTCTGAAAAGTTTAGAAATGATTTTTTAGAATAAATCACCATGTAAAGACATCTAACAGTATACTAGTTTTTATTCATATAATGTCAAATAGAGAATGATCTATCTTGTAATTTTCCATCAACTATTACTGTCCAATACATGTGTCCGGAGGGATAGTACCTGGCCTTTTCTGTCTCCCACAAAGACATTTGAGTCCCAGAACATTCCTGCAAGTTGTGGGGATCCCTGAATATAACTTGTATATTGGGCTTTTCCCAAAACCTACCAGAAAAGACTTGTTTTTCTTAAGAATGGAAGGACAAGAGATGTCACTTATTTCACTTTTGAGTAAAGCAGGATGGGACAAGGTGAGAGCTAGATTTGTGGGTTAAAAATGGAAATAGTGGAGAGGTAGATAGGGATAAAAAGGGTTAAATATTTTGTGACGGAAGAAAATCTTACTTTGGGTGGTGAATACACAATATATATATATATATATATACACACACACACACACACACACACACATATATATATATACACACACATATATATATATATATATATGACATACTGTTTAATTGTGCCCTTGAAACTTATTTGATTTGATTAATGTCACATCAGTAATTTTTAATAATAATAGATTTATTAATAAATAAACACAATAACTTAAAAAAATGGAAATGGTGAATTGTAAGTGTTCTGTGCACTCATTTTTGATTCTCAAAGAATTAACTCTTCCCTGCAAAGGTAATTTGTTCACTGGTTTTGCTCCAGATTTCTTTATCATCTGTGGCATTATAAAGAGAATTTGCCAAACAAGCTAATTTTGCTCCACCTCTTTCTCTCACATTTCTCTGGGAATATCATGAAACTGAGTTCCAGACGTGCTAGCTGTGTATAAAAGAGTGGCTATTACATATTACATACGTGTTGAGTATTACAGCACTCAGTTGTAAGATATGGGTCTGTGGTCCTTGGATATAGGGATAAAGAGGAACTGCCTGAAATTTTTCCCTTGACATAATGGAATTATGTTGATGTCTTTGGAATCTTTTGTAATTGGTTTAAACCAGGGTTTGTCTATGACTTTTCCTTCACATAACTTAAAAAAGATTGTAACTCTAAGGGGAAACAGAGCCCAATCATAAGATGGGTGGGCCTGTCTGATTACTAGGTCTGCCTCAGACTGAACAAATGGTGAAGCAATTGCCTACCCTTTCTCTGCTGTTTCCATTGCCAGCCTTTATTTTTCTTATTTCCACTTCTTTTCCCTGTTTGGCCCTGAATACTGTTTGTTTCCCTTGCTTTTCTCTCTCATGCCATATATTCGATCCACCTCAACTGAAATCTATGTTTCCAGTTATAGTAGAATTAAGATGTCTGAGAACTCAGTTAAAGAACAACTCTGATAGGGTTATCAGGCAATCTACCTGATTTGGTAAAGGACACTAATTACAATGTTCAGAAAGTCTAAATTTTTGTCTTAATATTCCCTTCTCAGAACTTTGTAAACTATTCTGTTTTAAATAATTACAGTGAAGTCCACACTGCAACCCTGCCCTCAACAGTAGTGCTTTGAGTTTATTTTGACAGTCATAGTAATAGATTTTTCTCTAATCCATTCTCTTTTGTCTGGTTCCTCTTGTGACCAATAGAACTCATTTGGTCAGTAGCCATGGAATTGAGTGATGCTAACTGTCCCATATGGCAATTGAACTTGCAATCTTGACTTCATTAACACCACACTCCAAACAGCTGAGCTAACAAGCCAAGAAAATCAAATTAGATACTATACAGAATTCCTGGCTAATTGCATTTTCCTCTTTTGGGCTCTTCATTATAGCCACTTTCACCAATTACCAGCTTCTAAAGGGTGCGGATTGAGACTATGGGGTTCTTGTTCATTTTGTCCTTTATGTTGAAACTGTAGAATGGAATGTACTATTTAAGTTCAGGCAGCAAAGTCATGACCATATATCAGCTAAATTATGGTACCTAATGTTCTCTGTCAGAGGCTGAAGTAGCACATTTCAAAGATCTCAGGAGGAAAACCGTTGCAGTTTTGGACAAAAGGGGCAATGAGAAAGCAGCTCTTTAATCCATTTTCTGTGCACGTCATTTCCAGTCTCTCAATCTTATTTCTGCCTTCGGTTCCTGCCTTACTTCATGCTAGGATGTATATTTGTGCCTTCATGTGAACTCTGGATTGCAGTTCAAACTTGACTTCCAATCATGCTGAATGACCTGGCACTCCAGCACTATACTTTGAAGCTCAAATCGGTTGTGTCCGGAAATCTGACTTTCTGAGTAGCATGTCCAAATAATAACAATCTGTCTGTGATTCTTGGTAATTAATCCAGTGTTCTACTTATTAGGCAGCAGGGTGAACAGGACCCTAATTCTTTCTTTGCCTAAATTGCCAGGCATGGATAATAATAGTTTTGCTAAATTTAATTCATTTTAATTAATTAACATTTTGACATGTATGCATTTGTGAACTCCCAAGGCACTTACTAGATTAATGTTTTATGATGAACCATCATGTCAACAAATATTGTGGCTGAAGTATTTAAATAGACCGAATCTTGGAATTCATTGTTGGCATTACTTTACAATGTATTATTTAGGATGTTGGTTTTTGAGGTTGAGAGGAGTTGATGATTATTGTCTCATTGAGTGTCTCTTTATACAACTTTTAAATTGTATCTTCTGTGAGTTAAAATAACTTAGTAGATTAAAATAAACACTGAATATTATTGCTTATTATAAATCATCCCAGTATTCAAGTTATAGAAGGGAAGTTTTCTCTCACTTATTATTTAAAATACTAATCTCTAAATTTATTTTTTGTGGTACATAGAGATCATCCACTTGATCTTCATTTTACACATGGAAAACAAAAAGAAAAAAGAAAAAAACAAAAAGAATAGAGAAGGATCAGCTGAAGGAACTTAATGTGAAGGCCAAGAGTAGAACTCAGGTGTCCAAATGTGATGGATTGATTTTTGTCCCCTATCCCCACTTATATGTTGAAGCCATAACCTTCAATGTGACTGTGTTTGTGCCTCTGATAAGGTAATTAAGGTTAAGTGAGGTCATAAGGGTGGGATCCTAATTCAAGACCAGTACCCTTATAAGAAGAGGAAGAGACACTGGAGATCTGTGTGTGTGTGTGTGTGTGTGTGTGTCTGTCTGTCTGTCTATCTCTCTTTCCCCTCCCACACACACAGAGGTATAGAGGAAATGCATTGTGAGGACACTGTGAGAAAGCGGTCATTTATAAGCAAGGAAGAGAGGCTTTACCAGAAACCAACTCTGTTAGCCCCTCGATCTTAGACTTCTAGCCTCTTGAACAGGGAGAAAATACATTTCTGTTTAAACCAACCAGTCTGAGGTGTTTTGTTATAGCAGGCAGAGTAGACTCATACACCAAGTTTCTGCTCAAAATCTTTTGCTACCCTATACTATTACTTCTGTGGTTAACAAAAAGCACACATTTCAGCTATGATGCACATTACACAATAATTGTCACAAGAAGTGACCACCTCTTAGCACAGACATTGGCACAGGGCTGGTGCTAACTTTCCTTGAGTACCCCTCCTTTTGTCCATTTCTTCATTTCAAATGAGATTTCAAAATCTAATTGTCACTTTATAACTTCATCTGATGAATCCTTCCATATTGTACTCCTGGAAAATGTAGTGTTATATCACTTATTTTTTTCAGTTATAGTTGACATACAATAATATATTAGTTTTAGTTGTACAGCATAGGGATTAGAGCTCAAGCGATCACCCCACTAGATCTAGTATTCCTCTTTTCCCTTACATATTTATTACAACATTATTGACTATTTTCCTTATGCTGCACTTTATATCTCCATGACGATTTTCTAACTATCCATTTGTATTTCTTAATCCCTTTGCCCTTTTCCAAATTTTCTCCAACCTCTCTCTCATTTAGTAGCCCTCAAAATATTCTCTGTATCTATGAGTTTGTTTCCATTTTTGGTGTTATTATTGTTTATTTTGTTCTTTAAATCCTGCATGTACATGAAATCACGTGGTATTTGTCTTTCTCTATCTGTCTTACTTCATTTAGGGCAATACCCTCTAGGTCCATCAAGACAATATCTTTTTCTATCCTTTTTTTTTTTTTTTTTTTTAGTCTGTGTGTATCTTTTAATCTAAAGCGAGTCTCTTGTAGGCAGCATATGTTGGGGTCTTGTTTTCTTATCCATTCTGTTACCTTATCCTTTGGTTGGAGCATTTAATTCTTTTCCATTTGAGGTAGTTGTTAATAGATATGTAGTTATTACCATTTTTATTCATGATTTTGATACATGTTTTTCCTTCTTAAAGAAGTCCCTCCAACATTTCCTGTAATAGTGGGTTGGTGTTGATGAATTCTTTTAGCTTATGTTTGTCTGGGAAGCTCTTTATCTGTCCATTGACTCTAAATGATAGCTTTGCTGGGTAAAGTATTCTTGGTTGTAGATCCTGGGTTTTCATCTCTTTGAATATTTTGTGCTAAGCCCTTTTGTCCTGCAGTTTCTTTTGAGAAATCAGCTGCCAGTCTTATGGCTTCTCTCTTCTAGATAACTAACCACTTTTCTCTTGCTGCTTTTAAGATTCTCTTTTTGTATTTAACCTTTGGCATTTTAATTATGATGTGTCTTGGTGTGCGTCTCTTGAAACTCTCTGGGGTTGTATATCTATTTTCTGCACCAGGTTAGGAAAGTTTTCCATCATTATTTCTTCAGATAGTTTTTCCACTTCTTATTCTCCCTCTCCTCCTTCAGGTACCCCTATTACACAGATATTTTTACACTTAATTTTGTCCCAAAGACTCCTTAAATTATTATTATAGTCTTGGTTTCTTTTCTCTTGCCATTATGATTGGGTGACCTTGGCTTCCCCATCCTCTATATTGGTGATTTGCTCCTCTTCTTCATTCACTCTGTTAATTACCTCTAATATACTCTTCTTCTCAAGTAATGTATTCTTTATTTCTGACTGGTTCCCTTTTATAATTTCTGTTTCCATTTTTATGTTTTTTATCTCTTTGTTAAAATTCCCACTGAGTTCATCTACACTTCCCCTAAGTTCATTGAGCATCTTTATAACCAGTGTTTTGAACTCTGCATTTGTTAGTTTGCTTGACTCCATTATTCCTGGATCTCTGTTCTGTTCTCTCATATGGTTTCTGCTTCTTTGTCTTCCCATTTTGGCTGCCTTTCTGTGTTTGTTTCTATGTACTAAGCAAAGTTCCTAAGTCTCCCAGTCTTAGCGTGGCAGAGATACATCCCGAGAGGAGTTCAGCTGCAGGGCAATTTCAGCCCCAGGCTGTATCCCTCTGGGACCACCTGTTAAGATTCAACAAGCAATCCACAGATGCCTCAAGAAACTATGACAAAAAAACGAGGTCAGCTGTCACCAGTGTGAGTCTTGGATCTTGCCCTGCAAGTTGCACAGGACTCTCCAAGGACACAAGTGGATGTGGCTTGGGTGGGGCCACAAATTGGGGGAGGCAGACTTTCAGGGAATCCTCTGGGTGGAGCGACCTCTGTTATCCAGTTTGATGACGTCTCATCTATGGCCACACTGTGTTCACACAGTGGGAGTAGGGAAGGCTCAACAGAGGAACAATGGATACTGCTAGCACTTCTGCCTGGGAGAAGCCTCACTTCCAGCCCTCACTCTGACAACTCAGCATCTCCCTGTAAGTCCCTGGTGCCCCTGGAACAGCCAGCCTGGGATTGGTGCTCAGAGTGAGCGAGTCCGATACGATGAAAGTCCGTTCGTGGACACAGCCCCTTTAAGAGGTATCTGCAGCTGCTGGCTACAGCTGCCACAGCCTCTGTCACACTCAATCACTTGAGATCTGGCAGCTTCACATCCTCGCTCCATCCTATCTACTCCTCCCGTCTCCTGTTGCAGGGTGATTTCTTATTTCTCTTTCCAGTTGTAGGGCTTGTTCATCTAGACTCCAGGCGGCTCTGCTTGCTCTTTGCTCTGTGTTTCCATCACAACTCTGATGTGGTCATAAGAGCAGATGAACAAAACCTCTATCATCTACACCATTTTGACTTCTCTGTTACATATCACTTTCTTCTGTCCATTTTCCATGAAAAATTCCTATTAAGATCTTGGCCAATGGCCAATAACATCTGGCATCTAAGATTAATTTAAAAATGAGAAAAAAAGAGCTTAGTAATTTAGCAAAATTCATTAAGCATGCATTATTCTGCTTTAGGAAAACCAGTGGTATACATTTTACATTTTTCTGTTTTTTCTTTTTTTGTAGGTTGTGACTATCACTTAAGGCATGGGAGAAATACAGACTTGAATGATAAAATTTTAGCAATATTTGCTGAATTACTTATTTCATTTGGTGAATGAAATCTCCTTCATTTTAATACTTGTACAAAATAAACCCTTGGTTGAAGATCTTATTTTGGAATAAGGCGTCAAAAACTACAGTAAGACTGGAAATCCTGATCTTGTATTCCATGTTCTCCACTGGTTCGGAGGTATGGTTTTGGTACAAAACAATGAACGTGGCCTACATGAAAAATTCCTAACCTGGGTTAGAATGTGATCCCATTAAACTACATTAGGAAAGTTAGAAAATCTGATAGATGTATTCAATGCTGTTCAAGTATTTGAGTCACAGAGACTGAATGACATTTTCAGGTTCCTTTTAGTTGTGAAGAAATAAAATGCTTCTGTACGAACTTTTTCTTTGATTCCACTTGAAATTTCTGCTGGAGTTATCTAAGGGTCTATTATATTCAATAGAGACATTGACATACTGAAGGATATTAGAACTACTGAAGCAAATACTGTAGGAGATCTAATGGCAAAGATACATATGGTATTTATTAGTAAGTTAGTGGTGCTTAACTAATTACATTTTTAATTTCATAAGAACTCTCAATAAAACTGATTATTATAATAGGGTAAATGAGTTCTATAGGCTTTTATTAGCACATTTAAGGAGCTCTCATTTCTACCTCTTTTCTAGCATCTGTGTATGGTGTTGGATCCTGCATGGGCAATTTAACTGTAGAATGTAAGGTATGGGGGATTTGTGCTTTCCTTTTAATTTGGTCTGAGTCCTCATAGTACACAGAGAGCCCACTTCTGCCAGTTGAGTAAGTGGTTAAAAACTACAAAGAAACAATCAGTTCAAAGTCCTTACCATGCTTTCCAATACTCTGCCTAATGAACCCTCCTTTCACCACATTTCCTTTTGTTCAGTGCATTCTAATCATACTGGTCTTTTAGCCCCTAAAAGACACCTAACCTATTTCTAAACTTGACCTCTCTGCTTTTTCCCTACCTGAAATGCTCTTCCATCAGAACTTAACAGGACTGCCTCTTTATATTTCAAGCCTTAGCTCAAATGATACCTCCTCAATCAGGTCTTTCCTCATCACCTTGTATCTGAAGAACTCCGTTTCTTCACACAATCACTGTTTATCTTCATTTTCACATTTTCTTCAAAACATTTATCACTACTTGTAATTATTGTGCTTATATAGTTAGAGAAATTTTGTCATGTTATTCTTGTATTCCAAATGACTAGAATAGAGCATTATATTTATTAGACCGTTGATCAATAAGTGTTACACTAATTGAACAGTTACATGGCCATACAGAGAAAAGACTACAGATGATGTATTGTATATTTCACTTTTGGCATCTATATTTGTGTCATGTGCCTTCACCTCTATCACCCTGCCTGAACTTTACAGTAGACACCTGTGGAAGGATCAGCTTTGCTTTTTCTATAGACATTTGATGCCTTTTCTCATACAATGTGAGTTCAAATTGCATGTCTCTACTTATAATTGTTGCTTAAAAGAAAAAGATTAGGCACAATCTCTGATTCTAAAGTTCTTTTCAATTTGTTTTAAGAAGTGACACTATTCCTGAAAAAAAATTCTGAATACATGGATTGAAATATTTTTAGATGAACAGATACTTTTCATTTATGCAGCCCCAAAATACAGCTATCCAATGGATGGTGTTCTTAATCAGAGTTGGTGCTTGTGAATTTTACTTATGGTTTTATTTATTTAGTTTATTCAATAAGCAGTTATTTATTGAATACCTACTTTTACCAGAAACTTAGCCAGAAACTAAAAATGGTTTGAATAAGAAACACACACAGTCCTTGCTCTCAGAGATCACATGTAGTGGAAGAGACAGAAAATAACAAGCAAACAAAAATGAGTATATAATTACAAAGTGTCTGATTCCATCAACAGTTGAGCTGGCTTGAATACTATGAAGTGAAGCTGGAAACCATTTAAAGATGTCAGGAGGAGCTCTCTGATGAGGTGCTTTTTAATCCAAAGTTAGAAGAACAAGAAGAAATAGAAAAATGTTCAGTAATATCATGGCACGAGGCAGATACATTTCTTACTCTAATCTCTTATTTTTAGTGTATACCACATTAAAACCACTTTTGAAACCAGCCGCTGAAATTGTAATGGTCTTGCCACAGTTGATGTGTTTTCTTCACATGGCTTTTCTTCAGAATCAAATGCTGAGTGAAAGGCATATTCGTTTTCCAGCAGTCTGTCAGAATAAGTTGCACACAAGAAACTGGATTCAATTGTAAATCTGACAATGTGGTGGAATGTTGTTAACTTTAAAATGTCTTTTAGAGAACACAAGGGAGTTCTGCATGGTCTAATCACTTTTTCCAGAAGGCACCTGTAATTTTGCTAATTTGCCTCTGAGGAAGTCCATGAAGAGGGAAGGAAGAACATACGGCACTCAGTAGTTGAAGTAGGTAAACTGCTGTTTTGCAACTTGTTTTCTCTTTATTCATCGTTTTGCAAGAGAAGCTGTAAATTGGTTAGTAAAAAGATGCTTGAAATGTTTTATTCTATTTTTTTCTGGGAATGTGTGAAGTCTTGGATCATATATTTGTATGTACAAAGGTTATTTGGAGGCTTAGTGATGCTTCAGAATGAAGCATCAATATTTAATATGCTAAAAGATTTTAAAGGCTAAAAAGACTTTATGTTAAAAGCCCTTGCTATTTCAATAGGATTCTGTGATACTTGGTACACTTACCAGGGATGTGCTGAAGTAATTACTGTTGATAATGCTCAGAGTGCTTCTAAAGCAGCAACTAAAATTCCAGTTCTGGTGATAGGTAAAACAAAACAAAATTTAAAAAGCACGATAATGTGTACACACACATACACACACATATATGTATGTATAAAATAGTTTTTATTTAAAAACATTTTGGACAAATAATATTTAATATTCATATTATTTGACTGAATAAATCTAATTAACTTCTGGAAATATATATTCTGAGAAAGTCATTTAAAGAAAAATAAGTTATATTCATCAGGATAACCATTGCATCCTTATCTATATAACAAAATCTTAGAAGCTGTCCAAATGTTGAACAATAAAAAAATGTAAATTCTGTTGAATTTACTCAACATTTTGTTAGCCATAAAGTTGTGGAGAATATAAAACGAAATTGGAAAATACTTAAACTAAAATGTTAAGTGATAAGAAAGAAATAATTATAAGATTTCCATTTCCTCACAAGTTCCTATTAACTGGTTGTCCCACAGAAGTCTCAAACACAACACATGTAGGGCCAAATTTGCACCTCAAAACTGTTCTCTCAGAGTTCCTTGTCCTACTGAATTGTATCATTATAAACACCAAACTGTGAACCTAGAAGCCCTAGGGTTGTCCTTGATGTTTCCCTGACAAAATCATCCATCTTCATTCTGTTCCCATGACCTATATATACTCAACCTAGTCTGGTCCTCATCATGCTGTGACATGCCACCTAAAGTAGCCACCTGATGTCTTCACTTGCCACGTCCAGATTGTCTCTTCTGTAATAAATATTTTCCACCAAAATATAGAAGTGATCATGTCAGTACTCTGTTTAGAAGTATTGATGGCCCTCCAGTATTCACAGGACAAAACCTTATCTCTTTTTCATGTGATAAATGGAGACAAATATGCACTAGTATATTTTCCCCCTGGAGGTCTAGGAAAGTTTGGGACTTTTGGTAATGAGAATAAGGTTTTACCAAATGAGGGTCAGATGTGATATTAAAGATTTAGGGTGAACTGCCCATGCAGGAAGCTTTGACAGCCTGGTCCATGTAACCTCATTTTTGAAAAAGAGAATTACAGAATCTATATATTGTGAACATATTTAAATAGGTATAGAGGAAGGTATAAAAGAATCCATATCTAGTTATTAACATAGGCTATAGGAAAAGATTAACTGCTTTTTAAATTTATATATCTATTTATTGTATCAAAGATTGTGGTAAATGTACGGTGATTTATTATCATCATCATTATTGCATTTATTTAACAAAATAAGTTTAAGAATTGGAGCTTAGAGTACAAGAAAAAATGCAATTTTATGCTTTTAGCATAAAGTCTTTTTAACCTTTAAAATCTTTTAGCATATTAAATATTGATGCTTCATTCTGGAGCATCACTAAGCCTCCAAATAATCTTTGTACATTTCGCTCTGGTGAAAATTTTATGTTATTGGATTAAAGATGAGTCAAAAGAGAAATTTTTACTTACCTTTTAGATTGCCTAATTCAATTCTCTGAGAGAGGAATAAATAAAATAATTTATGACAGATGCTCTGTACAGAATAGAGAATGTACCTTTGGCTGGACTATATGTTTAATGACAGTCATATTTTCCCCAGTACCTAGTAGATGCCTAACAGACTAGGAAGGTTAATAACTTTGTGAAAAGTATTATTGTTTGAAATACATCTGTGATTCATGGTAAAGAAGAGAATAATTTTGAAACAGTTGTTATCTTATCCTTAACATAAGAGACAAAGTATTGAGAGATGGTGCCTGCTCAGCAGTAGGCAGAGGAAGCTGGATGTAAAAGACTGTGAATTGAGGCAAACAAAATAATCACAATAACCTTCGGGCCTCCTTGAAAGTGATAGAGTTAAAAACTCTTTAGGTTGTACCTAAACTCACATAAATAGAGCTTGAACATCTGCTCCTAGGGAGGCTACAAGCAAGAATTGATTGGGTGCACAGTTATCATTTGAATCTGCATGAGGATTAAAACATTTAATCAATAGGTATTGAGTAAGCAATTCGTACATAGTCTGCTAAAGGAAAATATGTTGCTGGCATATTCTTTTAGAAAGGTTAAGTATTGTCTTTCTCATTCACTTTCAAGAACAATTAAAATTTTAATTAACAGAATCCTACTTTATTTGGCAAGAATCATAAGCATCCATTTAGGAAAACTGCTCCATTTACCAGTTATTGCTGGGCCTGTTTGGCAAGCATAATGGAAAGAAGAAGCAAAGTCAAATTGCTTTCAGAAAGATGCATCATGCAAGTTTTTTTTTGATTCTTTACACTATAACTTTTCTTTTGCTTCAATGATTTTCGCTCTTTTGATGGCCTAAAACATATAGAATATGGTGTTGGATATAAAATGCATTGATATGATTTTGTGTTTTGCACCAGTCTTGCTTATTATTTTACAATTATTTCTTCAACCCTTTGATATTTTAAAATAAAACTAATAGGAATGAACTAAAAGATGAAACTAGTAGCAGGGGATGACTTCTGAGAGCTGGAAAATGCATGGTTAAATCTGGTGACTCCATTACAGATAATTTATAAATTTAAATGATTGCTCATTGAAAATATTCTGTTAATAACCACCAATAATATAATTTTTAAAAAATCTTTCTCCTTATTCTCTGTTATTTGAATCTGTTGAGATTCAGCCAACTACCTCTTCCTCAGGAAAAGCTTTCCTCTATTCAACACTCCCAGGTTGGCTAGGCGGCTTGCTTCTGGTCACCTGTGGTATCACCTATGTACTTTCACTGTACTTGGCATGCATGGTGTGGTGATATTAGTTTATTTGCTGTTTTTCTTACAAAGATAAATCCACAGTTTTTCTAATAACATTTACGAAGAGACAATTAGATAATTAAACATACTGTATTTACCATGTATTTATCCTTTTCATTGCTCTTCATTACCTTTTGCATTTTTAGTATTATTTTCCTTCTGTCTGAAAATATCCCTTTACTATGATGTATCTCAGTGTGGGTCTAGCTGGCAAATATTTTCTCAATTTATGTTTGCACAGGAATGTCTTCAATTTGTTTTTACTTTTAAATAATATTTTTTTCTGAGTGTAGAATGTGAGGTTGGAAGTTTAGTTTTGATTTTTTTCCTTGAGCACATTAAAAATATCTATTTATTGTCTTCTGCTTTTATCATTTTTCTTGCAAAATCAGCTTTCAGTCTTGCTCCCGCCTCTTTGACTATAATGTATTTTGTTTCTTTGACTAATTTAAAGATTTTAAAAGATTTTTTAAAACATTTTTTTCTCTCTCCTTGGTCTTAGTTGTATTATGATGTAGTTAAATGACTTTTCTTTATATTTATACGTTTTAGCATTTTCAAAGTTCTTATATCTGTAGATTGGTGCCATTCATTTGTTAGAGAATGTGGGAGCCAATATCCTTTCAAAAATTACTTTTTACTATTTACTTCTTTCTCTTCTGTGACTAAAATTGCATTTGTGGTAGACCTTACAATCTGTGCACTGCTTATCTTTTTTTTTTCTTCATACTTAAATCTAGATATGTTCTGTAAATCTAACTAATATTTCAGCTTCATCCAGCTTATTCAGGCTTTAATCTTAATTATCATGGTTTTTTTTTTTTTAAGTTCCAGAATTTTCATTTTATTCTTTTCTATTGATTCCAGTTATCTGGTGAAAATTTCAGTCTTGTAATACTTTTTCTATACCATCTTAATTACAGTCTTAAAGTCCATGGCTGATAACCTCAACATCTTTGTCATCTATGGTTTTTTCTATTGTCATTTCTTTTAGTCTTACTCCTAGGTATACCTGTCAACTTTTGCTTAAATTTCAGATGTTTACATGAAAAATTGGAGACACTCTGGATGATGTCATCCTCCTGCAAAGAGTGTTCATCCAGTCCACGCAGAGGACCAGAGAATCTCAATCCAGTCAGGGACTAAACTTCCTTCGTGCTTGACTGCAGTCTTCACAGTGATTGTTATCCCTCTGATTTCCCCAATCCTAGAGTGTAGTCCCCCAAGAGTTTTGAACTGAGTGTTCGAGAATTTTCTAAGATGTTCCCTTATTGCTAAGACTTAAAATATAACTTCTGTGACTCTCAAGCAATGTGACATGACAGTACTGCTCTGTTTAACAGTTAGTTGCTTTCCTTCTACTTTTTTGAACTCTTGTCTTGTGTATCTCATTCCTAAATGGCTTATGGGAAAACTGGTGACAAATATTAGGATTCTCTCTTTGAGTCTACCATCTTTCTGGGATTTTGTTGCTTTGAATTTAGCTTGCCACAGCACCAGATTTCAGTGTTTATCATTTTGGCTCTGATAGTTGCCTCAAGCTCTGTTGTCAATACCCTAGTTGAAACCTTTTGCCTGACTTGATGCCACACTCTCTTCCAATTATTTAAAAATGTCCTGAGGGGAAAGAGGTAAACAGAAAATTGAGATCATTTCACTTAGCTTCCTCTTAAGCCATAATTGCTTTGGCAATTTCCAGTGGATTTGTTGGGACTCAGGGCAGGCTGCCCCAAAATATTCCACAGTAGCATATTAGTTTCTTTAAATTAAAATTACTTAAGAAACTGCCAATGCAAGAACACTCTACTGATACCTCTCTCTCTGTCTCTGTCTGTCTTTCTGTCTGTCTCTCTCTCCTCCGCCCCTGAAATCAGGACATAAATCTCCCATGTGAAAAGTGCTCTCTCTGCACTTGAAGGCTAAAGAAAGAGACATCTTTATCACCAGATTTAGAAAATTAAAGGCCAAGAAATGTATATAAAAAACCTTTTTATTAACTTACTACCCAAGCCAAATTTGCTTAGATTCCTCACTAATAAGCTCCCAAATCTAAATTTCTTCATCCTATCAATTCTTCGCAAATTTATTTTTTTGTTGTCCAAAAGTATAAAAAGCAACCTGCTTTAATCATTCTTCTGAACATCACATATGATCTCCCACGTGTACATATTAAATTGCTTTTTCTTCTGTCAGTCTGGTCTTGTGTCAACTTTATTATTAGTCCAGCCATAAGAACTCAAGATGGGTAGAAGGGGGAATTTTCCCATCCTTATATATTCAAACAAGTTTCTAAAATTTTATATGGCTTTCCTGCTTTTTCCTTGTTGCTACAAATATTTGTTGAGTATAAACTCTTCCATCATAGCCAAAGTAGAAGTCAATCTTTTGTATTATTATTAATGGAGAACATAACTCTATATTTTAGATTATTTCACCAGTCTTGTTTAAGAAATTGATAAACCATATTCTTCTTTAGTCATCAATCTCTTGTTCACTGACCTGCGAAACTGAGCAGTTGACTCCAAGAAGCTGTCTGACCACTTGGACTTTGTAGGCAGCTCTCCCCTATCTTGGTTAACTACAATAACTTTAGTCATCATGACTTTGTATTGTAAATGTGAATTGTTTTAAATATCAGCCATGGCTATTTATTTTAATAAATTTTTAAGATAGATGTTCATTTATTCTATAATGTGTTATATTTACTTTCCATTTTACCTTACATCATTTGATTATTTTGATATATAGATTATCCACTTACCTGGAGTTTATTTGGTGTATAGTGAGAGACCTAAACTAATTTTCTAAAATATTTGCTGCTGGTTATGTCACTATTGTAAATTTAATATTTTTCCTATCCAAAGATTTGTGATGCCTCCTTTATTATTTGTTATACATTAGAGGATGTAATTTGGAGATATCTATTTTTTCTAAATTAGCCTGTCTTTTTAAATTAGAATACCATTATATATGCATATAGTACACATATTTGGAAGAACTGATTATTCCTTTTTTCAGGAGTTTTATTCTCCATATTTTTAGAAGATAAACTTATTTGCATTTTAGACTAAATTGTCCAAATTATTTATTTCCATCTTTTCTTAATAAACGAAAAAAATCTCTTGGGTATTTTTCATTAGAACTACATTGAATAAAAGTATGCATTTACTATTTCTTAGAATTGATATGTTTACAGTACCATATATTTTCTTTCATAAATATAACATCGATCCCATTTATTGAAACTATTTCAGATCTCAAAATAGTTTAGCATTTGACTTTCTATTCGTTATATTTATTTCTTTTCATTCCTAGATATTTTATATGTTTTTGCTATTATTAATGACTATTCTTTGGTATTGTAATTTATTAACTGAAGTAAGATTTTTATGATTTAAAAATATCCATAATTTAGCTGTTTTTAATCTTCATCATTTTTAATGATCTACTTTTAAAAAATTAAGTTATAGAATAATGCTATTTGTGAATAACGGTAACTTAAGGATGTTCAATCAGATTATGAGAAAATAATGACAAATTTACCTTTTATTATTTAATAACTTTATTTTTCTGTTTTAGATCCTATTTTGTAAGTCAAATGTCTCCCAGATAACTTCAACATTAAGTATAATGGTTGATCGCATTTTGTTATATTCTTTATACAATTACAGATGTACTCTTCAAATCTTAATTAAAATATTATTTTTCAGCAATAAATATGGAATTGGTTTAAATAATCCCTCATATCGTTCAGCTATCTTCTTCACGTTATTCATAACTTTATTAAGCTACCTGATATGATGATTTATATTATTAAGAATGTTTACATTTTAACGTTACTTTAGGCTTTTATTTATCAGGTAAAACCTACAGGGTAATGTGACTGAAAATGCACTGTTGAATGTTGTTTTCTAGCTTTTATCTGACTTTCAAATTTCGTACCTAAAAATAGCTTGTATGTAACTTACTTTTTCACGTTACCTTTGTTAGTTCTTTGAATCTAGTATGGTTTCTGTATGGACCGAATTCAATAGCTTTTGTACTATTCTTATATTCTTGAAAAGCTTATGTAGTATCTGTAACTTGCTATTTGAGAGTATTTATAGATAAAAACCATCTGAACACAGAAACAAGCTTTGCAAAATGATGCCTCGACAATTTTCTCAAATTTTTTTTTTTTTTTGTTATTGAGTTTTAGTCAATTTTCCTGCTTTTTCTTTAGGCAATTTTGGTTATTTTTAGTTCATTGAAAATTGTATCTTATTGACATATAAAACAATATTTTCTAAAATATTTTATTATAAAGAAATCTCATCTTATTTGTTATTATCATGTCTAATGTGTTGTTTATCACATTCCCCCCGCCTCCTTTGGTCATTATGTTAATTAAACAAAACACATCAGGCTAAAAAAAAAAAAGTCTTAACCTTGACCAAAGAACTTCACCAGACTTGATAGAAAGATAAAATTCACAGATTATCCTCAAGTCCTTCAGTGACTCCCAATATTGATAAATTCTTTTTTTCTGATATGGAGCTGTAAGTTAGATTCTTGTTTAGCATATCATACTCTTTTTGATTTATAGTAAGTACAATATTTGGGGAAGAAAAAGTTCCTAGAGCTAGGGCTCTAACTTGGGCGATTTGAAGAAAGATCAGTAGACCTAAGTTTGAGTCATGCTAGTCTTGGAATTTTATACTACCAGTACACCATTGCTAAAGAACATTTCAGAAGACTTGTTCTAGATCTTTCTGCCATCAACAATGTATTCTTTGGTATTCTATATTTTTATATACCAGTGGTTCCCTGTCTTGTCCCTGTTCAGCTAATCTCTCTTATTGTTCTTCATCCAATATGACATCTCTACTGTATCCCACTCATTTTGGTCTATCCTCATGCTTCTCTGCCCTTGGTTCGACTTTGTGGTGAATTCAGCTGTTTTGCTGGCTGTGTGCTTTGAATTTCTCTTAAATTAGAGTTATCTAATTTAAGTGTATTTAACTAGACTTCTCATTGAGACTACATGGTTTAAATCGATGGAAAGCCCTTAGTTTGAGCATTCATGCTTTCTTAATCCTGTCTACTCAGGGGATTGTTAAAACCACTCCAAATATCTGACATTTGTTTTTCCTTTTGATGCATTTCTAGAAAAAATTTTTTTTTTTTATGTAAAACGAGTAATAGGAAGTCAATGGGGAGGATTTTCATGTCCTGAAGTCTCAAAGGAGAATTTAAACTTCATCTATAAACATACTCTTCATTCCATAGTATTCTAAAGCATTTTCTTTCTCAATTTCAAAAGGTGTAAACTCAGTGGAGAGGTGGAGACAGAGAATTTTGATCTAAACCTAAATAAACGGTGAGATAGGAAAACTTTCTCAGGTTTTTTTAATGTTAGAAAACAAAAATATTTATCAAAGAATAGCTGGGGATAAAAATACTGTGGTATAAATTGTATTTGTGACCAGAGTATGGGAGCCAAGGAGTCATGTGTACAAAGGGGAGTTTGAAATAATGGAAGCAAAGAGGTAAGAAAGAAGAGATCGTTGATCTCAGAAAACTAGAGTTGAGACCATATCTTCTGATAAAATCATGTTGTCAGTTAAATATATATAAATAATTAAGTTGAAAATATAATACAGAGCATAAGCATAATACACACCTTTAATAAACGCTACTAGACCTTGCCCAATTAACTCTGACTCTAGAGATATTTGCTGTAATGAAGCAAAGATTGAACATTGAATTATTTCAGCAGCTTCTCACTTCTAAGAATACTGTAATAAATTGTACAGGATTTTCTAGGCAATGATATGTTGCAAGAATTCAGAGAGCCCATGAGAAATGTACCAAAATTCAGAAATAGGTTGCTTGAGGGTGGTAAAAATTATGCCATAAATCCAAAACTTTGTTTGTTGTAATTTCAAGTGGGAATAATATGTGAGATAGAAAAGAAAAAATGCCCAAGTTTCTAATATGACACTTTATTTTCTCTAAATATTGATTTAACTTCTTTAAAATGTGAATTTTCTTTGTTCTCCAATGTATTTATGTTAGGTTACAAAATTAAACATAATGTGGAATACAACAATTAATGATGTAACCAGAACAGAGACAAGCTAAAGCTATATTTTTTAATGTTGGGTAGTCATATACCCCTTTGAGACTCTGATAAGAAAATGCATAAACAATCTCAGAGATTTCACCAAATTTTTGGAGCCCAATCACGTATAACCAAAATAATGACTTCTGCTTAAAAGTAGCAAAAAAAAATGTATTTATGAGATTGTAATTTCATAAATTTACTATTTGAGACCATTAAGGTTGGCTCTGATGTTCTTAACTGAATTAAAAAGAGATGCAGTTAATTCAAAGTTTCTATTCACCACAAATAGATTAATTTTAAAATAACTGGTCTACTTCATGCTAAAAAAGAAAAAGAAAAAAAGTGTGATTCCTATTTCTTCTAAACAGGAAACAGAGTAAGCCCTAGGGAGTCATGTGTTCTCTTGATCTTCACTTATTTAGAAATCAGTCCTTGGTGTCTATATGAGGATTTAGAGATACCAGCCTAAGTGTCACAACCGTGAGCTCAAACACTAGTCTGCTTTTTAAATTGTGGCTTGGTGTCCCATCTCAGGAGACTGAGCTCAATTCCTGAATCCTTACTTCAAACAGTAAGGGTTGATTTCTCTCCTTTGGGGATTCTTGAAATGATAATGCCTATTCAACCTTCTAAAAATAAGAATATGATGCAATAACAACAAAAAAATAAAATAGTATTTATGGTCAGGACTGCTTCCATCACTCCGAAAAGAGGCTATTCTACAGATCTTGGTCATTCACTCAAAGCAGAGAGAATACCTGGTGAATTAATATAGTCTGGATGCTTTTCAAACTGCTATTTATGGCTGGATCTTTCAGGGCAAGTGAGATGTCACGCAAGCCCCTTAAAAGGGGAGTCTCAGTTTCCTAAAGCATTTTGGGTCCCTTAGACATCAGCCCCACTGGTGTTTTAAGCAAGATATTTTGGGGGCTCATTTCTCCGGTATGGCTCTCAGGGCTTGGGTGCCAGATATGAGGCACCAACCCTTCTCTCCTCCTGGAGAAGAACATATCTGGTGAGATCCTTTCCTATTGTGTGTTGTCAAGCTGAAGGTGAAATATTTCACTAGACCCTGTCTCTGCCTCTCTTACCTGTCTCAATGTGGTCTTTTTACCCTTTGTTGTGGAGAGCAGTTTATCTAGTTTTTAGATCATTTTTGAAAGAAAATAATTCATATATAGCTGTAAATCTGATGTGTTTGTGGGAGGAGGAAAGTTCAGAGTCTTCCCATGCCACAATCTTGGACTCCTCTTCTTCTAGCTGAGTTTTTAAAATATTACTATTTGGATGTTTTTTGAGTGGAGTGGTTACTGGGGTCACTCCTCTGCTTTCATTCAAGTAGAGATTTTGGCCATTAAACTCAACCATAAATGGGTGTCACAAATGACAGTATACCTACTATGGGTCATGGATAAAAACACAGACAATCCTGAAGTTTTGTTAGAAGTAGCAAGAAGTGTAGTTTCTTATTGATGGAGTCCCTGGTGAGCAGAAATGAAACCAATAATTCCAGGAAGCAAGACATAACAAACTCATTTAAGGGATAGTTCTTTAATTGACAGTAACTTTCTTATTACAGCCCCAGCTTTCCTGGTGATGAAAGGTTCCTCACTCAGAGGAGCTGAATTATTATAGAAAGTGGTCACATCAACTTATTTTTTACTGATACAAGGTTCTGTTATATCATTTTCATTATCTGATATATCATATTTAAATAAATCAATATAGAAGGGAACTAATATTTTTATAGTTTGTAGTATGTAACCAGAACCTATCATGTATGATCTCCTTCAATGTAATAACTATAAGAGAGAGGTCTCATTTTTATTTTATAGACACAGAAGTTACAGCTCAGAAACCAGGCTAAAGTCACATATTTTGGAACTTGGATTTGTAGAGACAAAGTTTCCTGAATAAAAATTTAACTAAGGATTTGATTCTATTTTCCAGAGAGAGAGAAAGAGAGACAGAGAGAGAAAGAGAGGGAGAGAGAGAAAGAGAGACTATTTACAGAGGATGGAAAAAGCTGGAAGACAAGCCTAACTTAGGTAGAGAACAGATCTGACTGGACAGTTCCTTGAGAACTGGGACAAGATATGAGGATAAACAGTATCAATTCATAGAGTCAGTAAGAAAATACTGAAAATTATGTTTAGCAGTTAGTCAAGGTAGATATTTTGAAATCAAATTGCCTACTCAAGAGGGAGAAATTAACTATATAATTTACTGCACTGATGCAGAATTATTGAAGAAAACAGCAGGAGAACTAACTAATAATGGCTACTGAAGCAAATGACCAAGAAGAAAGCATGAAGAAGGAGTTCCTAAGGCGATATTCCATGGCCTAGTAGTGGCTTGTGCTCGTAGGCAGTTGTGCGTGGATGCGGCAGATGCTCTTCAAGGAAGTCAGGAAAGCTGTTCACTGAGCAGAGTTTCAAAAAAGAAAAGATGGATAGATCGGTTTTAGAAATTTGTAAACAGATTATATAAACCATATAGCGCCTTATTCATTCTGTAGAGGAAATTTAGCACAAATAGATATTCGCAAAATTTATTTTTAAAGCTATTTGCTTTAAAAACAAAACCATAGTTCTTGATTGCTTATGACAGCTATCATAGATAACATATTTACTATGGTAAAGAGTTATTCATATAAAATATAAATTTTAAAAATGTATATTTCAATGTAAGAGAATATGTTTTCAAGATGAAATTACATATAAAAACAATGGTTTACAAATGTTAAAGCAATGCCCCTAGAGAAATCTCCCATCTGGAAACCTGACAACTCTCAGAGCTCCTAGTATAAAGCCTGTGGTATATACTCAATGAGTATTAGTTGGATAAACAAATGAATTGAGGAAAAGAATAATGATTTTCTCTAGAGAGAAGCTTTAGTAAATCAAAAACACTAAACAAATAAACCACCTTTACAAAATCAGAATAATAAACTAAACTTGAATAATAAATTGAAACTTGCTCAATGAAATATGATTAAAAAACAAACAAAGCAAATAGTACAAGAGATCTCTACTACTCTATATATCATGTATAAATACAATTAACACGTTTCAATTTCCCAGTTTACTGGAATGAAATTGATGCCACTCAGAAGGTATTAAATTTTATTTCTTTTTAAACTGTAGTGATCCCAGAGAAAGAAGCCCTTCTATGAAATATTGTCCAGAGGAAGTGGAGGCAAAGTTTTCTTTCTTGTCTCTGTTCACTTACATTATTGCCGTTTACTTTTCTGAATTCATAATAGACTTTTTAAATATTAGTATCATCAAAATATCCTTAATTCCTTCCCTTTAACTAACACAGCTGATATTTTCAAAAGAAAATTTAGTCAAAACTTAATGTACGTTACTTGAAACTAATAATAAAATAAAATAAAATGCTAACTCTCCCCAAAAACAAAAACAAAAACAAAAACTAAATCATTGTACACAATTTTGGGAGGCTACTTTTCTGTAAACCTTTGTGTACACTTGATTCAGAAATTACCTCCAAAGAATTTATTCAAAGATTATCATAATGAGAACAATTATTAATTATTAGAATGTTGATTATAATGCTTGATAATAATAAAATGAATAAACTTGAAATGCCTCAAAAATATGTGACCTCGTAAAATTAAGTAACATGCAAATAGATGGATAGATTACTATATATTTTTTATGTAATATATTCCATGGAATATTGAGTAATCATTAAAAATGGTGTTGTATGATAGTGGTTTTTATCCAGGGATTTATATAGGTTTCATTAGGTATGACGTCCTCTTTAAATTGTAATTTTTTTTGTGTGCATAAATGTGTATGTCTTTTTTGAAAGAGAACAAGCTACATTTTATTTTTAATCAAATTATTGAAAGGCAACATAACCAAATGCAGAAGAGTAATTAATTACACTAAAAAACATGTACAATATGTTGTTAATTTAAAAAAAATATAGGTTTTAAAAGTTTGCAAAATAAGAGACCTTGTTTGTAAAAAAACTACATGTATATATATACATACAAATACAAGCATGGAAAATAATATTTACTATAAAATGTTAACAGTGGCTTTTTCTAGCTGATTTTTACTTTTTGGTTACCTGTATTTTTCAATATATTATAAGACTAAACATACATATTTGTAACAAAAACCAAAACAATGAAAATTTTAAAATGTGTAAGGATTCACAAGAGAGAAATTAACAAAGAAAATATGATAGTAAATTTAAAATAATAAACACAGGTCTCTGATTCTCTTGTAGTTAACTTGAAAACCATTCTCCATTCCTTTCTGTCAAACTATTTATCTTACTCCAAATATGCCATGTTCTCTCATGCTTTCATGGTTTGGCATTTACTAGTGTTTCCCTCTTATCTTGCTTAACTGCCAAGAAAACACCTACCTTTCAATGCTCAATATAGTAGAATATCATTCTGTTCATGCATTGAATACAGAACGATGGGTAGAATTGGATTGATATAGAGAAGTGGGAAGGACATTTCAGAATAAGAGAAAACTTGGGTCAATCAGGATTAATGCTCTATTTAAGTACAGCAAAGAGAAGGATATTTCTATAGAGGATTTTGTGCTTAAAAATTTTAAGAAAACATAGTTGGAAGAGATGAAGAAAAGATGTATAAAAAGCTTAATATTCTACAGAAATTTTAACATATCTAAAAAAACTCCCTCCAGTTTCATTCAACGTCATTGAGCTAAGAAAAATGTGAGCAGTTTTGCTTTCAAGGAGCTCAATAGAAAATGAACACTTCCTAACATTCAAAGTTCATATTCCATATGTTTATTTTGTTAAATTTCAGGATTTTTAATGATATTTTTATACCTGGCCATGTCTTTATGTTTCTTATATATTACAATCAACTGATATCCATATATACATGTATACACTCAGGCCCGTTAACACACAAACACTCACACACTCGTATATACACAAGCCCATTTTTATGTGGCAGAAGGCAATTTCATTTAATGATTGCAGTGATTGATAGTTACACATTCACAATCGATTGCTTCAATACCTGCTCATAATCCTACAATATTAAAAAGAATCCCTTAACATTTACTCTTGATGCTCTTTAGAAAGCAAATATATTTCTCTTCCTGAATAAAACAGAGTATTAAAGATTTAGATAAATTACACTGAGTGCAGCCAGTGGTGTCCCCTGCAGTGAATTAAAAAATACATGCAGCATGAAAACAAGGGAACAGCTGTTATTTTTACAGTCATTGTTCAAATGGCTCCAGAGAGCTGCATTTACCCTGGTGCTCCTTTGCCTTCTCATAGAGAGGATGACTTATTTTTATGTCTATGGAAGAAATAATAGACAGGGTGGCAATGATGATAATAATTTAACTCATAATCATGTCTTAAACTGTCTTTCTGAAGTAGAGTAACAACTCAACAAAATACAAAAAGCCAACTTAGATTTGAGAGCCTAGATTATCAAGTTTCTTCCTCTAAACTATGGCACAGAGCCATGAGAATTTACATGCTTTATTAGCAAGTTAGAATCAATCCATTACACTCCATTTAGGGTAAGTGATGAGACAAAGGAGTCCTGGGGAAACCCATGCCATCTCTAGGAAGTGTTTACCCTAGGAAGTGTTAAGGAGACAGTATACTGAGTAAAGAGTGTCTTTAAATAGACTAGACTTGAGGATATGATAGTTAATTTCTTCATAACACCGAAACAGCACAGACAAATGTTATTGAGGCAGTCTCTCTCATTTGTATTGTGACACCTGTGATCTAAATAGTGACACCTTTACCAGATACCTATCCCAGTTGGTTTTAAGGAACATCAACATACAAGGAGATTAATCTTTTAATTAATTTAATGCTTTCTAGATAAAGGATTATATGTGAACATGATTAATAAGGACTTGTTTCCTAGACAGAACTTAACTTCTCTCCTATTATATTTAGATGTAAAGTAGGTTGTTAAATGAGAAATAGTGTAATGAAAATAATTTGGAAAATACTCTTTAGATCTAGACATACTTGGATTTGAATTATAATTTTCCATTTACTGCTGGATGATTTTGGGAACTTCCAAGCCTTATTTTTTCATCTATAAATTTTGTGTAAAAATCCATACTTTCTAGGGCTGACACAAGGATAAAATTAGGAAAACTCAAATTTAATCTAAACAAATGGGTATATACATTTCCTGCTTTTACCCATTCATTGTCTTTCTAAATATAATCTGGCGACAGCTCCTTCATTTTTCTTCAGACTTTTCCTTTAGTTGGAATATCTGTCCCCTACTCTCTTTTCTTCTTCTCCATTTCTTCTAAGTTGTCACTTCTGATTGCTCCAGAAAGGAAAAACTCACTTTTCCTCTAAACTCCTAACATCTTCATTTGCTAGATTTTGCCATTTTGGAAACCAGGAACTGTGTTATGTCCATCCTTTTCCCCCAGAATCCAACACAATGCCTTCCTCTTGGTGAATGCTTCAGACATACTGCACCCTTACTGATGACGGATTACATGTCTGATGAGTGAAGGAATGAATAAAATGTTAATTTAAAATCTAAAATATTTACACTTTAACTGCGTTCAAAACTTTCTTTCAAGAATGGAGCGAGTCTATTATTTTTATTTAAAATAAGAGCTATTACTCATTTTTGAGCATTTAACATGTAATATGTAATAAATATGTATATATATATATATCTCTCTCCACTCCTTACATGTTATATATCAATCCTGAAACATAGATGTTAATCTTTACCTAACAGATGAGAAATGAATGCTTAGAGTAGCTAAATCACAATTCTAGCATCCAGTATCACATACTAGTAAGCACTAATGCTGAGATTTGAATCAGGTTCATATCTCAAAACTAAATTCTATGTTTCATATTACTAACTAAAAGGAAAACCTTAAAACATTTTGTGATTTGGCTTAGGATACAGATTCAGAGACAGAGCTAAAACTAGAAGCTAGGTCTCCTGAAAAAAAAAAAAATGAGTAGGAGGAAGAGAGAACAGAGTAGAAGATTTGCTTTTGACTGTAATGTAGACAGACAATTTGAGGCTACATAATAAAGAAGTTAATGATTTTTCATAAGAGTATATTCCTGGAGCTCTATATCCCTGCCTGTGAATGTGACTCGAGATCCACATTGCTTTGCCTTTTTACCACTGGAAAGAATAAAGTTCTTCCAACCAAGGACAGGAATATAGAAGAACATACTTAAATTCCTCATCACTCAAGATACAGTTGGAAGAGCAGGCAAGAGATTTTCAGAACCTTTTCTGGGGTCTAATTAGTTTTACATTTACTCTGTGGTGCTGTGGGCTAGAAAAAACATTTATTCATATAATGATGAATAAACTCCCGAAGAAAGGAAAACCCCAGATCTTGTGCTTAAATTACTGCAGTAGCTTCCAAAAATGTTTTTTTTTTTTTTTTTGCCTGCGCTCTTGCCATTTTATAATCATTTTCCCCGCACAAGATGGCCAGGGTTATTTTTAAAATTTAAATAATTCGATAATATCACTTTTTCTACTTAAAATACTTCATGGCTTCTCATTACACATAATGTCCTATTTAACACCCTTGCATGCCCTTTACTGGGCCTCTATCTCCAATATCTTTCTTTGACATACTTCTGACTTGATAGCCTTCTAAAAGCTTATCCAATCAAAGAACCAAAACCTTTCCTTGCCTGTGCTTCATTCTTTGTCTGAAATGTTCCCATTCTTTTTCCTTCAGATATCAGTTTAAATAGCAATTCTACTAAAATTCATTTTCCTGAACTCTCTCTCTAAATATGCATTCTCC
Organism: Pteropus medius; assembly: GCF_902729225.1. Lineage (NCBI taxonomy): Eukaryota > Metazoa > Chordata > Mammalia > Chiroptera > Pteropodidae > Pteropus > Pteropus medius. The sequence goes on from NW_024355205.1 coordinate 8,900,182, forward strand.
TGTTTTACTAATACGGAACTGTGCAATTTATTTTCTAGCACTTATAACAATTTGTAATTATATATCTATGTTTATTTATTTAACATTTCTCTTTCCCAATTAACTGAAGCTTCATGAGATCAAGTGTATGTGTATATATATATATATATATATATATATATATATATATATATTTCACATATATAAATATATATAACATATTTATTATATATAACCACATATTATTTTTGTTTTATTTTATTATATAATATACTGTTTATATATACTGTTTTTATATATATATATATATATATATATATATATATATATATATATATAACTGTGGTTACATAGTTATATATATATAAAGTTACATTTATATATACATATATATATGTGTATATAGATATATAGTTCATGTAACAAAACCAAAAACTTAAACTATATAGAAGATGAATTGATAATTCAGTATAAAAATGTTCTGGAATTTGGAAACATGTGTTGCTTAAGTGAGATTTTTTTTCTAGATTTTCTACAGAACTACTAAGTTCACCAAGAGCCAGGGTTAATCAGCATCGATATATATCTCTCCATATCCTTTTCAACTAATTATCTAATGTCACAGCAATAAGGCTAAAAGATATGAATGCTTTTCTAAGAAGAAAGTGATTAAGGTCACTTTAAGATGGCAGCTTATTTCATCAACAAAATGATGTCCCAATAGGCATTGTTTAGCAGTTGTAAAACCAATTAAGTATAATGGCAACACTTAGTAAAAACAACAAGTTTCTCTATCAAACGGATTTAAACATCATGCTCAAATGGGAGAATGAACAGCAGAATTGAAATTTATGTTGCAAGATTTCACTATTGGCTCATCTTTCTTGAAGCTGTAAGCCAAGCTTTTATTTTGTCCCATTTTTTATGTCTATTATTTTTAGCACTATTTCTGCTATGACTACCATTTGCTGAATTTGTACTAAGTATATTAATTGTATATTAGATATCTATTATGTTATAGATCTTAAACAACATGCAAAACTATGAAATATTTTCTCATGAAGAAAACTGGCCTCAGAGAACCTAGGATCATATAGTTTCTAGTTGATAGAATTAGCATTTGAACCCTGGTCCATGTGTCTTCAAACCTCAGGATCAATAATTTAATTCATTTAATTATTCTCATGCTAAAATATAAGCTAAATGCAAATTTATTTTTTTGTTTTAAAGTAATTAAAATAATTATTTGTACTTACTGTATGTGGCTATGTGGTAATTTCACTTGTAATAGTAACAGTATTAGAATTCTAAATTCAAACTTTCATAAAATTGAAATGTTGTAATTTATCCCTTATATTGTTTTTAATCTAAAACAATAATTATTTAAATAAAATTCTACATGGACTCTTTCATCTGAGATATTTTTACATAAATAATTGCGTATTGAAAATAAACTTTTATTTGAAAATATTTTACATTAATTTAAAAAGTTAATTGAAAAAGATAGACCCTCACCATTATGTCACTTCATTCACTGAAGAATTTAAAGTTTTGAAGCTTTATTTTTACAATTGTTATTCATGTAAATATAAAATTATATTTTCTTTCTGCATTACTCTCCACCTTTGCAAAGCTCTTCAGAAAGTTTTATTTAACCTATGAGAAGTATAAATTTTTGCTTTAATAAATTTTCATTGGCTTTAGAACAGAGATGAAATTCCAGAACTAGTTAAAGTTCTCTTTTAAAGTATATAATAGTAGTTAAGAATGCAAAATGCTGGGGAAAAAAATTTATCTTTGAGTTGGCATTGGTGAGACCCAGATAAAGTAAGGCAAAAGTAATCACTGAGTACATAGTGACCATTCTCTTTTAGATTTATTTTTTCTTTACTAAAATTTTATATTTTATAAATTATAAAATCAATATATGTTTATAATAAAAAATAAAATTTTATAGGAATATGTTATATATAACCTCCAAGGTCTTCCAATGCTTAATTCCATTCTCTAGATACAACTAGTATGATCAGTTTTCTTTGGGGTATATTTTTATATATATATATATATATATATATATATATATATATATATATCCATATATAATAAAGTATGTGTATATATATACATCTATATACATATATATCTTAAAGTGTATATATATATGTGTGTATATATGTATATATACACACACATATTTACTAGAAGTAGGAAGTAAATGTAAAGCAAGGGAGGAGTATTACCTTAATTAGTATTTTTAGGGGAACTGAAGGCACATAATAAAAGGAATGTCAAAAATGGAGAAAGAATATAATTTGACTAGTAAACAGGTTTGTGGTATGAGGAAGAGGAAGGCATCAATGATGACCTCATGCTTACGGTAACATTCATCAAGATAAGAATTACAAGAATGATTTCAGAAAAAAAAAAAATAAGGCATGATACCTTTATGGTATTTGGGATTACAAGTGAATATTTTTACCTGCCAGAGGTAAAGAGGAAAAACAGTGGTAAATATATCACAAAAGTTATTAATTAGATTTGATTTTGATTCAGGTAACAGAACACTTAACCTCAAAAATGCATTTAAACAATAAAGAAACTGATTGGCTTCCTTATAATAAATGTCCAAAATAATGAGTGAATGAGGCTTACTTGGTCCAGTGACTCTGTGATTAAATCACCACTGGCATTCTTTCCACTCTGCTGTATAATTTATTAGCTTTATCTTAAGGCTGGTGACTGTCAATAGCAATCAAGACTATACTCTTCCTTTTTTTATCGACTAGAGAGAGATAAAATAACTCACCTATCATCAAAAGACTTAACCTCCTGTTTGAACCAACTTAGACTATGTGCCAGTTCCTGAACCATAAGGAGACAAGCGAATGCTTTGTGGTTACTTCTGGGTAAAAGTTGAGGTGAGGTGATTCCTTGGTTGGCTCAGATATAAAAGAGCCTATTGTTGGAGCTATAGTCAGTTTCTCAACCAAAGAGTTTCTATGTAATGGATGTGTAGGTGAAATAGTTTATGAGGCATACATCACAGAAGGCAGACAATGTATCAACTTTCAGATTGAGCATTTAAGAACATGAAATAAATGGTCGTCAATGTATTTAATAACTGTATTTAATGTACTGCCTTTGGAGAAAGAAGCTGAAATCATGGAGTATTAGGTTAAAGAATTAACAAGAAAGCATGTGAAGAAGTGGGCACAGTGATTCTTTCAAGAATTAAAGCTTTTGAAGTAAGGAGAAAAAGTGAAAGCTAGAAAGGTACCGTTATAGAATAACATGGTATCATTGATTCAAACAATGAAAAAGAAAAAGAAAATGTCTTCTATATTTGAACTAAATATATATATTTTGTCAATTCTCAGAAGTTACTTCACATCATGGTAAAATCTCAATTTAAGGGTTACTTATACTCATAAATGAGCAATTAATACTGATGTTAATATTGTTGAAATCTTACTTCGTTTTAACATTAAAATGTAATGAAATGACACGCACTTTATTTCCTCCCGTGATAATGTGATAAGACTGTTTTTGTCTCTGGAATGATGAGATAACTAAAAAAGATAATGTGTATGAAGTCCCCAATACAATCTTTGGCATGTAGTAACACTCAATGAAGTTTCATTAGTTTCCCCACTCTCTAAGTCTTACTATGAAAATGAAGAAGCTAAATTAGATAATCTCTAAGATCTAAAAGTGAATTAGTCTATGATTTTAATTTAAAAATATGTTTAAAAGAAAAAGATGAGAGGAACAATTTGAAGCCATCCAACTCCGTAAGCAGGAGTTTCCTGCTAATTGCTTTGTAGAGGTTTACTAGTATCTTGGTTAGCCATGACTCCTTATGTTCTGTGTGTCCTATTTCTATAGGATCTAAGCATCTGTGAGTTAATGAATAGGAAATAATGTTGGTTGCCTTGAAAACAGTCTTTTAGTTCCCCTATATTATATCCTACTTTTGATCTTTGGCTATCATTATTATATAACATATTTATCAAGTAACAGACATGTTTGCATATGCTTATAAGAAATTAAAATTATATGTTTTTCCAAGAAATTTACCAATCGAAGTCTACGATTCTATGAGTAGAATAGCTAGTAATCTCCTATTCTATGGGTATAATATCTGTGTTCCTAAGTTACTACACTAATACATGATATATACTTGTTTTTGAACTATCCCTTTTCCCAATATATTATCACAAGCATCTTGTATACCAGATCAGTAATGGTCACTGTATATTATTATAACATTAATGCATCTTAGGATCATTCTGGTTTGTGCTGTACATCATCCTAGGCAGAATTGTCAGCTTCGTGCTTGCAGCTGCTCTCAATCTGTCATCATAAATGATAAATGAGCACTGGAGTCTTATTTTCTATTGTACATTATCGTCACTACAAGAATGCAAGACCAGCATATCTTGGCTTGCTCACAAGACCCTTTATGAAGATAAGAACTTTCCTAGAAAAGCAGGGAACCTTTATATTTCTAAGCAAATGAAGAAAACTGTATATCTGCTAAAGTTTTGGCTCAAAATCATTGAAACTTTAACTAAAGCTTTATTCTTATATATAGATCTTGACTTAATTATTTCAATTATTTTAATTTCCATGGTTCTTGATCCATGAAATAGAACTGGTATACAATTTCTCAAATGGATATTGTTGAATGCTTGCCAGCAAATTTGAAATAAATAATGTTGGACAATTATCCATAGGCCTCTCACATTTCTGTATGTCTTCCACTTGTTTTAGACTATTTTTTCCAAGGATATTTGTATAGTGATCAGTCTGGGAAGATAAAAATTGTATTACTTTCTGGAGTAAATGACAGGTTTGCTTACAGTGTGGGAAAACAAAGATAGTATATCTCTCTAAAGCAAATGTCATGAATGCTTATAGTCCAGTATAATAAAATTATCTCCCTCTGGAGCAAAAGACAGGCATATTACTGTGTACCATAAAAATTTGGTGTCTTCTATGCTCAGGATTCCTCTCCTGTAATGCAATTCCCTGAGTGTATAGGCATCTATCTGCATCTGTCTGTGTTATTCCTGAGAACTTGTGGGAGAAGGGTAGAAATGCACTGCAGCTCATGATGTTTGTTGTGCCATAAGAAATAAAGTCCCTTGTTTCTGTCTCTGGACTACTTTTTCTTCTGTCAGTTTCTTCTATGAAACTTTGGCAGGTTATCTTGTTAGGTTACAAATATGGTAAAAGCAAGAGTTTTCACAATTCTTGACAATACTGTAGGAAAATGATGAAGGTGATTTGGAGGATTTAAATGGAGGATTCATTTTAAGAAACGAAATGCAGCCCAAACAATTAACAAAACAATGCTTATTTATTTTTATTTCTATCTCATTCTTGATTTTAAAAGGTCTATCTGCCAATAAGTTTTGTATAGTATCAAATATGCTATTTTACCGAGGAAGGAGCAGCATTGATATTGTCATGTGGAAAATAAAATCTTTGGAACAAATATTAAGATATTTCTTTAGAAACCAGAATTAATGGTGTGTTTACATGTGTATAAAATTTATTATTCTAAGTGACTACTATTTCAAAAAATATAAGTAATATTAAAAATGAATATTAATCATGAAAGTGTCTTAAAGTTTATGCTCGGAGAAATACATTCTAGGGCTTCTTAAAATGGATTTGGCTAGACTAGGTATTAGGTTATAGAACTATGATTCTATATTCCAACTTTCTATTAATAGACTATTAGTGCTTTCCTAGAAGAAGGTTCTAAGACTTAAGTTTTACTTTTATATTTGTGTAAAAGACTATGATTTTTTCTACCTACTATTTACAGTTAACTTCCTCCAACCTAAATTTATTTTAATAGAACATTAATTTTATTCCAAAAATCTACCGCTTTCACATAATCACACATTTCACTAGGACATGGCAATTCAATTTCTCATGCCAATGCCAAGTCTAGGAATGAGTATGTAATACCATTTGGATCAAAGAGGTGTGAAGGAAAGTCTGTGGGAGCGCTTCAGTATATGTTTCTCTTACTCTAAAATAGAAGCGTGGAAGAAGATGTTCTTTTCTTCCAATATTATATGGTGTCTAGAAGTGCAATAACCATCTATAATCATAGGGACTGTTAGTCTGAGGTCCTCATTTGTGTGATAGTAATCTAGTGAAGAGTGTAAAGAACCCAGGTTATTGATGATGTTGAGTCACTGGATTAAGCAATTCTAGGGTTAATAATCTAGGCATGGTATTATATGAGATAACAGATTTCTTTACTGTTAAGCCATGTTAATAAATTGTATAGATCCCTTAAATGAAATTATGTGCATGTGTATGTGTTTGGTGTGTGTCTAGGAAAGAGGAAAGGGGCTAAAATTAATAGTTAAAATCTGACCTAGCTCCAAACAAAGCTAAAATTAATGAGGTTGTTTTGAGGTCTATAATAGTCTTAAGACATAAAGAGCTTCATTAGATTTGTGTATTATCAAATATATATCATGTCTTGTTAATAATCCTAATTAGCTTCTGCCAAATAATAAGTAATAGTAGTATTCAAATTATGTTCTTTTATATACTGTTCACGAATAATCTTAACTGAATCCCAATATTTCAAACAAATTAAAGGAAATCTGCATTGTCTTAAGCACAGGCATAGGCAATGGAATGTAATTTTGTTTCCTCATTCATGGGATCATACCTAGGTGTGTTTCATAGACCTTAAGATCCCTGTATAAAAATCACAGCAAAGTGGGATTTGTGCCTAAGATTCCAGTTGCAAACCTAAGACAAAATAAACCTTACATATAGGCCAGTGGGTTTATGCTACATTATGTGCCTGGCATGTCCTCACTAAATATGCTCAAGTAATAGTGATTATTTCAGTATTATAACCAATAATTCATTTGTCAAAGTGGAAATGGAAATGATATATTTAATGTTACATTGATTTTAAGGCATGTTCTTTTTTTCATCTTTATTTTATTTTTTATTAGTTTCAAGTATTTAAGGCATGTTCTTAATGTGATGACTTACTCATGAAACCAATCTGGCAATAGCAGATTTCAAGAAAAGCAATTAATAAAAATTTATATATTTTAGCAAAGTCTTAAATAACCACCTTTAAATATAGCATAATTTCAGGTGAGACAAAGAGGGTGAGTAGTAAACAAAAATAAAACAAACATACAAACAAAAAATGTACTTCTTTTTCTTGGAACAAAGCTCAAGAAGGAAGCTTTAGGGATTGGACCCTACCGTAGGTAATCAGATTTGACCTTAAACAAGATAAATTCTATGAGATATGAAGGAGGAAATTAAAAATGTCTAGCACTTGACATTTATTTTTGCATTGGTGAAGGTAAGCAAAGTCATATTTTATTGAAAGTGAAGAGATGCTCCCTAAGTAAACATGGGCGATTTAGAACCATTCATCTCTAGTATTTTATTCAATTTACAATCTTGCACAAAAATCAATAGACCTAGTTCTTTTCTTGTCTCCCCTCCTTTCTGCTAGCCTCATTTCATTAATCTGAGTTTTGTGGGCACAGTAGCTTTAATGGATGTTGTCTTTAAGATAATGGAGCAATTTATCCCTCGAATCACTAATTTCTCTGCTTGGGCAATATGGTAACCTCTTTTTTTCTCAGACCTTCTGGAGACGAGCTAATGCCCTAGTATCTTATGGCCAAAATTCTCCACTATTGTCGACTGAAAACTTTCAGATCAACTGCTTTCAGCTTTGATACATAACAAATTTGTAGAAGTGAAGAGGGAATAGAATCCATGAAACAACTGTCAGAGAGGACATGACAAGTGAAAATAAGACAATTAAGACATAAATTGATTTTTTATATATCAGCTTCTGCTTCAAAACCAGTTACATATAATGAACAATAATAGTAGTCATTGATTACTCAGTGCTTATTCTATGCTAAAAGTTAAGCAATTATGCATTATTTCTTTTACTAGGTCACTAAATAATCTTTAAAAAAAAAAAAAATCTCATCACTCCTACCTGAAACCTTCAAATGGCTTTCCATTGAGTGTAGTTTTAAATCAAAGCTACTATCATAGTTATAAGGCTTTACATGCCTGACCTGTGCCTAAAGCTCTGACCTCAACTTCTAACGCTCTCTTCCTTACTCACTAAGACTGCAGGTTCACTGCCCCAAGCTCTTTCTACTTTAGGAATTTTATACTTGTCACTTCTTCCCAGGAATCTCTCTCCCCAAATCTTTCCAGGATTGAATTCTCATCATCCAGATATCTGTTCATTTACCATCTGCTATGGGAAGTCTTCCTGATGATTCTATTGAAAGGGCTTCTCTCCTACACAGTCTTTATCTCCCAAGTCATAACATTGCCTTGTTGATATCTATTTCCAAAATAAGACATTATCAAGAAAAGTTAGCTCCATGAGACAAGATGTTTGTATCATTTGTTTATTAATGTATTTCTAGTGCCTAAAACAATTTCAGGACAGTATTACTCTTTAAAGAAGTATTTATTGAATGAATGTTTGATCAGATGCTTAAATAAGGTATCCTTATATGATGTTGATATTATTATTGCTCCCATTTTACAGATAAGAAAACTTAGAGTACTTGAGTTATATTATATTCTCAAAGTCATATGACTGGTAAAATTAGGTATCAACTTACCTTTGGCTACCATTTACTTATCTTTTCCATTGTTATTATTTATTGTTTTCATGTTTGGGCCAATTTGAAAAAATGTGGCTCTGAAAATTCCTATATATTTTTTTCTGATGAACATCATATGCAAGGGTTTTCTAAGGTTTGTATTTTAGGTTTTTAACACTAGCAGATAATGCCAGTTTTCCAAAACTGTTGTATAAGAATTTACATGGGCTTTATCTTACACTTCAGCAGCAATACCTTAGTGTTAGTTTTTTTTCAAAACTACAATGCATTTTTGGTAGTCTCATGCTTTTGTATTTTAAAAAAAATTATTTTATTAAATTTTTTGAATAATTTATTTTTATTCTATGTCTGATATTTTCAAGATCTGAAGTCCTTATAGTTTGTTATTTATGATTCATCTTCGTTTCTGTGACTTGTTTCCTTTTGTTTTTTTTATTTGTGGATATAATACAGTGCTCTCCAGGGCTCTATATTTGAGAATTAATGCCAGTCCTTTGGCTATAGATACTAAAGGGAGACTATTATAACAACATAGGTCCCAGGTCAAACAACAATTTTCTTTCTGTATACATTTGTTGATGCCATCTGGCCTATGCTTTTACTATGCTTATAACTCTATCACTCTTTGAGCCTCTAAATTTTGCAGAATCTCAATTCTATCTCCCTATGCTGTGCAGGACCAAGGCCTTTTCTCTTGTCAAATTTTCTTGTTAAAATTATTGCATTTAGATCAGAGTTTTCTGTAGTTTTTTCTGATGCCACTTACAGTTTCAAAGTCATCTTATGACTTGGCTAGCAGTTCCTTCTTATGCATTGGTTTAAGTAGGTTTTTTCTCTTTTTTTTTCTGAGTTCAGCTCTGCATGTCTCAGGATTTTTTAAATCCAATATATGTATGTATTTCGAATAGGAGGGTGTTTTAGGTCATGGAAACTTCCATACGTCTCCATATCATATTTTGTTGGTAAACCTAATTACATTTTCCCTCTTTTATTTACTTCTGCAAATTTAATACCAGTAAATAAAGCTTAAACAATATATTGGAAGTAGAAATATTATTAACCTTAGAAATATTCTTCGATCGAGTTCACGTAAAGACGTGTATATATAAGCTTGTATTTCTAACATGAATATATTCAAAATCTCATTATCAGTAACTTCCTTTCCTTCAAATATTCAAAATCCTGTTATATTAGGTTGCTTTATATTTCATCTATAACTTCTTTTGTCTGTTTTTATTTTTAATTTTCTGGAGTTTTTAATTAACTTTATTCTTTGTGAAAAACTTATTTTATTAGGATAATTCAACTTTATATTTCTGATAGTTTTAGGCCAGCTGTGCAATGCTATCTCTCAGAATAATTGCTTTTTTAGTTTTGTATTGTGGAATTAATTAGCTTATCTCTGGGATTCAATAGCCTCCTCTGGAGTTTATTCTGTTTCAGCAAAATATATCCACAAATAATTTTTTTCCAAAAAAGATGCGTGGAGGAAAACTTCTTGCATTCTGTAATGACTCAAATTTTTTATTTCTTTTTCTCATTTGAATCTGGTAAGATATGAATGTTTAGGGACAAATCAGTTTTCTTGGGGACTTCTAGTATTCACCATTACTGACAAACTTTGTAGGTGGTGATATTTTTTTCTCTGAATATTTTTAGTATTTTATTTTTTATTCTTGATAGTTTGAAATACAATGGGATATTTCTAGCTGTGTATCTCTTTTTTATCATCGGACAAGTCTTTTTAAAATAAAGATTTGCCTTTTCTCTCTTAGAAAATTATCTTTTAATGCATGTTGACTTTTTTCATTTATTTTCCATGTCTTCTGATTCTAAATGTAATTTTTGCTTGATATCAGCCATTTTGACTTGATCCTCAGTCTCTTAGCTATTTTTCTCTTATTTCTTCTCTTTTGTCTATTTGTGTTAGGTTCTAAGAGGATTCCTCAGTTTTATGACAGCTCTTCTATTCCATTTTAACAATTTTGGCCATCATATTTTTGACTGCCAAGAATTTTTTTCCTTTGGATTTTTCTTTTCTTTTAAAATCAGCTAATTTTTATTTTATAGATACAATGTCTTTAAAAAAAAAAACAAAAACTCTTTGAAGGCACTAATTATAACTAAGCACTTCTTTTTCTGAGAATATTTTATTTCCTTCAGTTTCACATTGGTTCTTATTTGAAAGTTTTCTTTTTAATTAAATTTATTGGAGTGACATTGGTTAATAACATTATATAAGTTTCAAGTGTACAATTCTATAATACATCATCTGTATGTTGCATTGTGTGCTCATTATCCATAGTCTAGTCTCCCTCTGTAACCATGTATTTGACTCTTTTTACCCCTTGCATCCTCCCCCTACTCACCTTTCCCTATGGTAACCTTCATACTGTTGTGTCTATGAGTTTGCATATTTTGTTTGTTCGTTTTTTGCTGTCTGTTTCATGTCCCACGTATGAGTTTGATTCCAACTGACTTATTTTGCTTAGCATGATACTCTCACATTTTTATTTCCCTTTCATTTACTATTTATAATGATAATCAGCTCTATTAACATAGGTGACTTTGTTGTTTTTATCTGCCTTTCCTAGTTTTTTCCTTTCATATATGTGTTTGTCTCTGAGTGGATCTCATCACATGTCACATTTCATTTCAGGCAGGCAGGCACTCAATCTTCTCTCTTCTCAGTTTATCAAATTCAAAGCTTTCCAGGAAAATTGCTCCAATTTGTTAGAAAGTATTTCTCTGCCCTCAGCTTAGAATCAGACAAATGTATACATATTTATGTATAATCACAGTGAGTATCAACCAAGACAGAATATTAACATTGTCACAGAAAGTACCTACATGTCTTTTCCTAGTCAATTCCTTCCTTTTATAAAAAGCAATACTATTTTCCTCTCTATCACCTCCATAGTTTAGTTGGAATCCATACAAATAGAATAAATAATATTGTATATATACCTCCCCCTAACTCCAGGTTCTCTCATCAAAACAATGTATCAGTAGCTTATTCCTTTTAATTACCGAATATTATTCCCATTTAATGGATATACCTCTATTTCTTTTTTTACCCATTCACCTGTTGGTAGCCATTCTGTTATTTTGTTTACTATCATAAATAAACTTGATCTATTACATTCATATGTAAATATCTTGAAGTAGATTTTTGGGTCACTCGTTGGTATGTGTTTGACTCTGTAGAATATTGCCAGGCAACATATCCAGAGTTTTTGTTGTTTCACACCTTTAACAGCACTTGCTCTTGTTATCTTTTAAATTTTGACCATTTTTGTGGGTTTCGATGGCATCTTATGATAGATTCAATTCACGCTTTCTTGGTTAAAAATGTGGACCATATTTTCATGAATTCATTACTCTTAATATTGTCTCTTTATGTTTTAGTAGTTTGGCTTTTCTATATCATTTCTGTGTCATCATTTGTAACATATCTAGTAAAGAATTTTGTCTGGATTTGTTGATGTCTGACACTTTGTTATTAATTTGTAGGTGTTCTTGCATAATCTAGATGCAAACTCTTTGTCAGACAGATATTGTGATTTATAAATTACTTTTTTTTTTATCTAAGTACTTTTTGAAGGAAAGATGACTTAGATTTAAAAATTCAAATTTATCAAATGCTCCTTTTATATTTAATGCATTTTGATTTCCAGGAAACATATCTAAAGTTAGCAAAGATGTTCTCCTATGTTTTCATCTATAAATTTTATAGTTTTAGTTTATACATTTAGGTCTACAGTTGATATAGGATTAATTGTTCTGTTATAAAGTAGGGGTTGAGATAATTTTTTTTTCTGTGTTGATAGTAAGTTTCAGCCCTCTTATTGGAAATGACTGTATTTAACCCATTCAATTACCTTGGCATTATTGTCAAAAATCAATTAATAATATTTGTGTGGCTGTATTTCTGTACCTTATTTGTTCTATTAACATATTTATCTATTCTTATACCAATACTACCTGATGTGATAAATGTAGCTTTATTATAAACACTGAAGTCCCAAATAGTGTTCTTCTCTTTGACAATTATGACCTTCTAATCTTAAAAGTTCAACCTTTTAAAATTTATTATTATTTCAGATTTACAGAAAAGTCAAAAAGAGTAAAAGGGAGATTTCCAATATACTCCACTTACAAATTTTCTAATTGTTAATATCTTACATTAGTATGGTACATTTGTCACAACTAATGAAGAAATATTACTACATTATTATTAACTAAAGTTTATATTTCATTGAAATTTCCTTAGATTTAACTTACATCTTTTTATATGTTCCAGGATAACATCCAGGATGCCACATTTCATTTAATTGTTATATCTCCTTAGGATCCCATAGACTGTGACAGTTTTTGTGACTGGCCTCCTTTATCCTTGTTGCAGATGATTTTCATAGTTTTTAGGAGAAACTTATTGTCAAATATTCCTCAGTTGGATTGTGTGATGCTTTTCTCATGATTAGAATAAGGTTACAGCGGTTTTCTGTTTGTTTGTTTTTAGGCAGAACAGAGACATTAAGTACTATTCTCATCATATTATGTCAACGGCACATTTATCAATACGACTTATCATTGTTGAAGCTAACTTTGATCACCTGGGTGAAGTAGTGTTATCAAATTTTTCCACTTTAAAGTTACTATTTTTTTCTCCTTTCAATAAGAAGCTCTTTGGAAGGAAGTTATAAAGTGCAGCTCACATTTAAGAGTTGGAGAGTTTTACTCCATCTCCTTTAGAGCTGATATTCTAGGCCTTTTTAGCTTTTACATAAATGTAAAGATAAAGTTGAAAATGTTTACCAAATAAAAAAACAACCACCAACAACACTGTAACACTGTGACATCAACTGTGATGAATTTGGAGAACTGACATCTCACTTATGTTGAGTCTTCTACTCAAGGATATCTATATCTTTTCATTAATTTGATCTTCTAAAATTCCTTTTATTGGTGTTTATAATGTAAAATATAGAAAATTTGCATATCATTCTTTAAATTTACTTCTAAATTTCTTCTTTTTTATGCTGCCTTTAATGTATTTCTTTTGCGGGGGCGGGGGTCTCTTCCACTTTCTAGGATCTATATCACTACCCTGGGGAGATGTGTTAACAATGGGTGTCTTCACCTTTAATATTAAGGGACAGTCATTTATCATTTCAAGATTTAATATATTTCCAATAAGAAGATACTTTTCAGCAAGTTAAGAAAGTTCTCACTGAGGTTTTAATATTTTTCTTGAATAGGTGTAAAATTTTGCCAAATGCCTTTTTATACCTATTGAGGTTTCTCTTTATGATGATGAAACATCTATATGATGTTTCTCTTTTTATCTCATGATGCCTGACTTACACTGAATTTTGAATATTGACCAAACTGTAATTTCTGAAATCAAATTTACTGGTACTTAGTGTCTTAATCTTCTTATTTTAAAAAATATATTGTCATATTTGATTTCCTAATATTTTTAAGATTTTTGCTTTTTTCATATATGTCTATGAATTATATTGATTTTTCATCTTCATTTCTTATAATAATTTTCTTGGAATCAATACTCAATGGCTTCAAAAAATCAGTCGAGGGGTATTTTCTTCCCCAATTAGATAATTAATTTGTTTTAACTCTTTCTTTTTCTAATACAAGCATTTAAAGGTATTAATTTTCCTTTAGTGCTGTTATAGCAGCATCTCACAAATCATGCTACATATTGTTTTCATTTAAACAATTAAAAAAATTTTCCTTATACCTTTTTTGACTTATGAGTATTATTTTTTTAAAGTATAGTATTACTGATATAACAAATATTTAAGTATTTGGGTTATATATATATTTTTAACATAATATCTTTATGGTTAGAAAATATGCTGTATATGATTTCAATCCCATGACATTTATTGTTTTATGTCCCAGTATGTGGTCTATCTCTGTGAACATTTCAAATGAACTTGAAGAGAATGTGTTTTCTGCAGTTGTCGGATGGTGTGTTTTATTACTATTAATTAGTTAGACTTGGTTCATAATGTTATTTAAATCTTTTAAATACTTACTGAATTGAGAGTACTTGTTCTATCAATTACTGAGAATGAGGTGCTAAAATTTTTAAATATAATTATGTGTTTCTTTATTTCTGCCATTTTATTTCTTTTACATTCTTAAGCTCTATTATTAGATGTATCAGAATTTAGGGTTTTTAGGTCTTATTGATGAATTGCCTACTCTGGCTACCTTTAATATTGTGTCTTTATGTTTTATCGTTGATTTTGCTATTCTCCTAGACTTAGTTTTCTCTGCACTTAATCTTACTTGAGAGATAGATCTGTGAATATTATTTGTTTACAGTTTGGAAAAATACTGACTAATTTACTTCCCATCTTTTGTTTGCCCCCTTTTTGCTCTAATTTCCTTCTAAAGCTCTCAATATATGGAAATCAGACTCCTTGGTGTAATCTTAAAGGCCATTTAGGATCTGCTTATTGTTTTTCAATATATATATTTTTTTACTTCTGTTTGAATGATATCTATTAACATTTGAGTTTACTGATACTTTGTTTTACTGTATATGATCTACTCAATAATACCTAATGAATTTTGATTCTTGTAATTGATTTTTTTAGTTCTAGGATTATTACAATTTATAGCTACCATATCTCTCCTGAAATTTCCAATATTTTTCTCATTATGTAAATATTTCTCAGTGGATTTTTTAAAAAATATATTTTCAGAGTTATTTTACAGTTCTTATTTCCAAGCCAACATTTGTGTATCTCAGAATTTATTTCTATTTATTGATTTCTTTATTATGATTATGTCATATTTTCTAGTTCTTTTCAATGTGTGGTAGTTTTTTTTTTTACTGTATCATAGTATTGTTAAGATTCTGGATTGTGTTACTTTCCTCTTGAAAGTGATGAATTTTGTTGTAACAGAAAATTAATGTACGAATGATTCACTTTTATCTTGTGAATGCTTAATGTTAAGTTTGGTTAGCATTGCCTCAGGGTATACCCCTTTCTTATTAGGCTTGGTATTAATCTTTCTAGCTTTTCACATAACTGGCAAGAATCAAAGTATAAACTTTGTCTCCCTTATAGTGGTCAGCTACCGAACTCTCTAATAAACTCTTTCAGTCTTCTGGCTCTTGTTTTTCTTCAAGACTTCTTGGAGATTGCCCAACAAATGTATATCTCTGTGTTGGGATCTAAGGCATGTTAATATGCACACTGTGTACTTTTCTCTGTGACTTCCTCTTTACTTGGATTTGTACCCTTCATTTCTAGCTGCTCTGGCAGTTGTCAGTTCTGGACTGATTCTTCAAGCTAGCAAGTTTACGATATCCTGCTTCACATAGTTTTAGGTAATATTATCAAGGAAAAATCTATATAAATATTGATTTCACCTACTGCAATTTCTTTATTTTAAGAGACAAATTCTCTTTAATTTCTACCTTCTTTTGGTAACTTTGCAGTGACTTAAGCAAGTCACCCCCTTTCCACCTCCTCCCAAAGAAATTTTACTAGCAAAATGATTAGTCTAAGGGAAACTACTCTGCCATTTCTAGCAGCTGGAATTTCTAGAGTGCTACATTTGTCAATTAATCTATCATTTCTCAACCTCTTATTTATTCCTTAAAAATATTAGTGTCCACTGTTATTCTAGTAGAAATAATAATACAAACTATTGAAAATGAGTCCCTTTTGAAAAGCTAGTGTTCAGATATTTTGATGTAGTATTTCATTTCTTAGTATCTAATTTAAAGAAACTTCCCCAAAATGAAAAACAATATTCTGATATATATCAGTATTATTAACAATGTAAAGATTAGAAAAAAACTAAATCTTGACCAATATAAATATATTTAACTAAAATATTACCTATCCACTCAATAAAATATAATGTAGACATTGAAATAATTGTTTTGAAGCTAGTGAAAAAGTCATTATATTAAAAATTAAAAAGGGTTCCTAATTTTGTATGTGTGAGTACGTGTGTGTGTATGTCTGTGTGTTTGTGTGTAATACTTTATATAGTGCCTATAAATTTGTGTGGATACAATTTAAACATTATGAAAAAAAACCTTTGATGGAAATGACCAGCATTCTGTCATAGATCTCTATGGAGCTAACATCGTTTAGCTTCATGTTTTTTCCCCTTTTCCCCCTATTTTTCAAATTCTTTGCATCATAATTATATTGTTCCTTTTAGCAAAATTTAAAATTTAAAGTAAAAAGATATAGTGACAACTTATACTTTATGTCAATTTTTATAAATTCTTATTTATTTATTTTACACCTAAGTTAGAGATATGGCTGTCTGAGGCAGCCTGGGAAATTTTCTCAGCTTCAATTTTTTTATGAAATCACCAACTCCCATCACAAATAATGCCAAAATATTAGTTTCGTTTGTTTATTTACTTTATTCTGACATCCTCTAGGCTTATTACCTCAGTCCGTGGTGGTAAATTGTACCTCATTAAATTATTTCTATTGAATTTTAATTTTATATTTAATTTTATGATTTTATTTTATGAAGCTAAGGAGATGGAAATATAGACAGAAACTTGGAAAATAGCTTAGACATACTTCCATTAAATTGAAGAGCTAAATTTTTTCTTAATTCTTGAGAGACCTTCTTGGCCATTCCAATTTAAATAGCTACTCCAGAATTAAACAACTCTCAAGTTTCAGGATTACATTTTAAAGTATGACAGAAAAAGTTTTCAGCCAGAAATTGTGAAGATGAAGAAGAGTTTTAAGTCACATTTTTTTTTATAAAGAAATATTAGCTAACATCTTTTTCGATGTGGTATAGATATCATGAATGATCCTACTAATAAAAGGAAATAAATATTGTGTAAAACATAAAAAAAATTGTTGAGCTAATATAGTAGTAAGGATTCTGCAGACTCATTGGATAGGAAAATAGGTAAGAGAATGAAAATGAGGAAAGTAAGTTCCAAAACCTGCCTCTGTCTTGAAAGCTTCTTTCTTTTGCTGATATTCACTTTGTATTTCTATAATTGGAGACATTTTGTTTGTTTTACTGTTTATTTTTAGTAGTTACATAAAATTATTATATTATAGTTATGGATGCTAGAAGTCCTACATGGATCCCACTGGGCTAAAATCAAGGTGTTGGCAGGGCTGGTTCTTTCTGGAAAGTCTCTGTTCTTGACATTCACTTTAATGGCTGCTATAGAACAGGTGATAAAACCTGGGATCTACCCAAGGGGAAGTATAGAATAAGGTCCCTGCGTAAAGCTGTGGCCCTCATCATATACATACTTGATGTAAGGCAAAAGGTGTCAAATAAATGATAATATTACCCACGATAATTTAAACACAACTTGGCCCATCTAGAGATTTTTATTTTGAATTCATATTACTTAGAGTGTTTAAAATACCCCACTGAGAGAATTTATTTTAAAATGAATTTTCTTTATTCGCTTTGGAAGCAAATAGAGTTGAAAGCACCTCTAGGTGATCTGCAAAAATCTTTTATCATGGAATTTATCTTTAATATAGGTCTCCAATAATTTTCATAGTTAAAAGGCTAAAGAACAGAAGTAAAAAATTCAGATCACACCAAAGGGGGAAAAATGAAAGCCAGAAGAAACAATAAAAAATGGACAAAAATTCTAGCTTTATTAAGGACAAAATATAAGATAGTTTAAAGATACAATATAAAGTTTAAAGAAATAAAAAGAGAAGCTTGAAATGTAATGAAAAAACAAAAGACCATACATGAATATGAAGTAGATTTAAGAAATAATCTAATACCAATTCTAGAAATAAAAACATAATAATTAAAATTTAAAACTAAAATTAAAAGATTAAATAGCAAATTTTATACCAGTGGAACAGAAAAATAGTGTTCTGGAATATCTATATGTATGTAAAGAATATTCAAATTATTAAAGAATGTTATTAAAGAATATTAAACAATTATTGAAAAATAATTCAAATTATTCCGAATAAAGTGCAGAACTAAGAAAAATGAGAAAATGTGAAAAATAAGTTAGGCGAGGATTTACCAAACTTTCTAGCAAAAGAAAATAAAAGACGGAATGATTTAAGACATGAAGAGATAATGGCCGTTAATTTTTCAGAATTGGAGAAAATCATCAGTTCCTAGACCTTGAGAACTCGGTAGATTCCAAGTAGAGTAAATAAACATAATCTACATCTAGATACATGATACTACAACCTCAAAATATATAGGAAAAAAAATACATGTGTGTGAGAGAGAGACACAGAGAGAGATCTCCAAAGAAGAGCAATTAAGATGACAACAAATTTTTAATAGTAAAAAGAGAAACTCTGAGACCTTTGAATGACATCAATCATGTTTTCAGAAAATATAAACTATAATTCTGTATGCAGAAGCATGGCCTATAAAGAAGAAGGTGAAATTACATTTTTAGCAAACAAAATGTTTACCCCTAATGTATTTGTCTAAAGATCTAAAATTCTTAAAGGAAATTCTCCCAGATTGAAGGTCAGAGATGCAAGAGAGTGTGAAAGATATTTTAAAAAAAGATTAATTGAAATAAGCATTGACTGTGAAATGCAGTAATAATTTTGAATTTACGTAACTAATACTTCTGTGGCAATTTGCCAGGCATGATTTCGAGCATTTTATAAATATTAGTAAAGGTGAATCATCCCATCAATCTTTTGAGAAATGTACTATTATTATCCATGTTACAAATAAGAGATGGAGAAATAGAGATATTAATAAATGACACAGTGTCTCACAGCAAATATGCAGCAGGTCCAGGGTTTACACATAGCCATCTGTCTCCAGCATCTGCACTCTTGAGCACTATACTTGGGATTTCTTTAATTTATGAAGGCAAAAATAATAATACTAATTAAACTCTTGACATAGCCACAACTGAGATAATATCCTTATATTCAGATCTATGTAATCCCATTGGAATTATTTTTAAAAAACAAAGACATTACTGTTTAATTTGCATAATTTCTATAAATTCAAAACTACCACCACAGAATCACAGTATGACTCAAAATTTAATTTATTGTCAAATATCAACAGTGGTTCTCAAATCTCTCTAGAAGCTTACTCAAGATGAAGAACAATAGGAGATAGTAATTAAAAAATTTTTTTTAAATCATTTTTATAATATTCCACTTAAAATCAAATCAGGGATCTGTACGGATGCCTCAACTAATTATATATTCAGTTTCAAAAATCATTTACTGAGTCCTTGTTTATGTACAGATATTGTGCCTCACATAAAATTAAAACAAATTACTATCATTCTTTTTTGTTTCACAAGCAAAGAGATAGAACTTGCTATAATTTATTTTATTTTATTTTATTTATTTAATTTTTTTTTGGCTTGGGAGCACATAAGAGCACTTTATCAGTGGGAGGAGAAAATTTTAATCTCGGTTCTTTAGAAATCGAACCAACCAGTTCTGCAAATTTGCTTTTATACCATGAGTTGAGTTGGTATCTAGCTTATTTCAAGATAAATTTTAGGACAGGAGTTACTGCGCCTAGAGGGTTATTCTACTTTTCAGTTGAAAAGATGGAATCTATTGTGGCATACACAAAACAAAGTGGGTGTCCTTTAATCATACAAAAACTGGAAGTGAAATATCGAAGACTAATGAAGCTTGTCTTTACTTTTTTGTGAAAAAGTTTCTTAATATGCTAATGTCTAGTTGAAGAAAATTTTTGATATCCCTTTTGCTTTTCTGAACATTAAACTGACTTCATGGATGTGCTGAGGTTTTTAAGCAAATAACTAGCACACATGACCTAGATCTTTTCTTTGTCTTCCTTTACCAAGATCTCACTTACTATTATTTAAGTTATTAAAACATGTTAAATTGATGGACCTTGAAATAATCATACTAAATGAAATAAGCCAGACAGGAAAAGCTGAAAATCATATGATATCACTTATATGTGGGATGTAAATATAAAAGCAACAAAGGAACAGGACAAACAAACAGAGACTCATGGACATGGACTATAGATTAGTGGTTACCAGAGGGTAAGGGGTTGGGAGGAGGGGGGAGGTGCAGACAGAGAGAGGGGTCAACATAGGAGGGTAGGGGAAGGGTGAAGTGGGTAAAGGGGATCAAATATATGGTAGCTGAAGGAAATTGACTTTGGGTGGTAAACACACAATAGAATATACAGATGTCAAATTATAATGTATACCTGAAAATTATATAATTGTATCAACCAATATTACCCTATAAACTTGATTAAAAAAAAAAAACATGTTAATAGTTTGTCGGTCAAAAATGAAGACTTCTCTATAATTTGTTCAGTGTGTGTGTGTGTGTGTGTGTGTGTGTGTGTGTGTGTATGTGGAGGTGTTTGGTTTTAAATCTGATGGTCTTGTAGTGTGCACTACAGGAACCATAAGCCTTCATATTTTGGAGTACTTTGCATTTACTCCCCCTAGTCTACGGTTTATTTGCTGATTGGCATGAACTTTAGGCTTTATAAAAGCTATCAGTTATGTTCAACAGAAAACAGCTATGAGATCTGTTTCAGAGAAGAAAGACTGCAGTTGAAGGAATAGGACAAGGGAATTGAAAAGAAGAGGGAACTCAACAGACTAGAGCACAGGAACTATAAATGTTAGATCACAGCTGAGATGATCGGAGACCTCCCAATGTGGGGTTTGAGAGATGAGGACAATTGTCACATGAAGAGAGAATGTAGCCATGCTAAGGGAAGGAAAATTTCAGGGAGGAGGAATAGAATCAAAGAATTATGTTCCTGAGTCCCAGGCATAGTTGGTATAAATTCTGTTATCTGAGAAACCATAATAAAGGCTTTGAACTCCAGTGTACTGAGTTCTTATTTCAAAATCCCTTGGAATTCAGAAATTTCTTCCTGAGGAGGGGGCAGAATATCTCCAGGAAGAAGAATTTCCATGAATTAATTACATGTAATTACAAAATCAAAAGTCCAAAGTGATAAATTGGAGTATTTTCTTGAGTGCTGAGGGTATTCTTGATCTCAAGACAGAGTAAATGCATGAGAATATATCAAGAAAAAAATCAAGGATAAAGATCCAGAAATACTTACTAACAAATTTTCCTTTTGGAACTTGTGAGTTTGATTCTATGATTATATTGTCATTAATCTCACCAAATTTAACTGACTTAATGATGCCATTTTCTGAGCACATACTCTCAAGCAGAATGACTACTGAGCTATCTTCTTATAGCTAGAATCTACACTATTGTTTTGTATTGCAATGTATTTTATTGCATTGCTTCAAAAAATATAAAAATACTGCAGTATAAAGACTTGCAAAATTAAGTCAGAATTTGAGGTGATCTAACATTTATCAATGGATTACTTATAAGATCTGATATTTCAAAGATTAGAGAAAAGAGCATATTGCCTTTTCATTTTCCTAGATTCAAATTCTATCACCATATCAAGTTGGATCATCACAAAGCGAAGTAAATGGACTGTGTTATCTCTGTCCCCGAAAGATGTGTCTTCTCTGAATTATGATGTAATGTTATGCCCTTAGCTTGGATAACTAGGCTGTAGCTGCCTGAGCCTGATTAGATTTTTCTCTCCCACAGATATTAAACTAGCAGGTGGGACATGAGGCTTGTTCTCATGGAGAGAAAGTGTTGAGGTTGGGTGCTTGGTAAATTTTTTTGTGTACTCAGGAATGCAAAAAAATCTGACCTGAATTCTATAAAGAATATCGAAAATGTCAGTTGTGTGTACGTGTGTGTGTGTCCTTGAAAATATTATCTTCCTTTACCCTTTGATATTTAGTTATTAATACTAATGCTAATGGCAATAACAATAAAATATTATTTTGCTAATGATAGTATGACTGATTAATGTCTATTTTTTTAAGTAAGATCAATAATCACAACAATAATGATGATTCATATAGGTTTGTGATGTAAAATCCATTTTAGACTAAGTCAGTGACTAATTAAGAAAAAAAATCACTTGTGACTGGCACTCATTTTTGAGGAAAAGAGAGAAGGAATAAATTTTTCAGAGAATAAATTTTATAGTGAACATTTTCAGAAATCAGCATAAATATACTGGAAGAAGAATTTCAGCTGAACTACTTGTCCACAAACATTAAAAATGAGAAAAGAAGGGGAAAGAAAGTGTACAGAAAGCAAAAAGAGGAATAGATATTGCTCTTATAATAGCAAGAAATAAATAGACAAATCACCATAAAGTCAAAGCCAAAATGTTGATAACCTGATAAATTCTGATGATATGAAATTGGAATACATCAGCATAGAGATATAGAGCCTGACAAAACTAGATTTCTTATAGCACACAGATCTTGCCGAATTTTGTGCAAAAGACAGATGGCAATGACATTTCTTTGATGCTCTCTGTTAGATTATCATTTACAAGCTCTGTCTGGCACTCATAAAAGTCATCTGGAGAAACATTTCTAGAAGTGAATACACTCCTCCTCTCCTCCTTTCCATCCCATCCCACCCCGACTTGAGAAATAGAGAAATAGATTTAGTACCTCTGGAGTGGAACCCCAATACCTGCACTTTAAATACTACACTCAGATTATTCTGTTGGAGATGGCCCATGGACTATGGTTTGGGAAATGCTAATTTTCATTTTATATTAGTCAGGAATATAAATGTATTTTAAAATTTCAAATGGTACTAAAGAAAACACAAATGCTATATTGAATGTAAATAGATTAGAAACATCTTTTTAGATAGTTTCTGAGGTGCCATAATGCAGTGTTTCAAGGAGCAGTGATTAGAACTAACGGAAACTACATGTGGGCCCTGTTCCTAGAATGTTCTGGCTGCATGATTCTGAGTCATCACTTACACTCCTTGAGCCCTAGTTTCTGTTCTGTAAAATGGGAAACAAATGCTCAATGTACAATATAGTTGTGAGAATTGAAGGAGAAAAGAAATGGAAAACACTAAGTATTATCCTTCGGACATTTTTAGTATGATTTTCTTCTGTATATTTACCCTAATTATTCTATCTGGCATTACTTCTAACTTGTAAATCATTTCGAATATTTTTAATTAGGTTATAAAATACTGGAGGTATGTAGAAGAGTTATACAATTTTTTTCTTGATAATTTTCTCTGAGAACACAAGCAAATTCGATTTTAAAATGAACAAAATCTGTGATGCCCTTGAAATTATTTAAAACCTAAGAATACATAAAATGCTTTATAATTATTATAAAATCATAAAATTATATATCATAAAATTACCAAAATTAAAGTACTTATAAAGTAATTGGACTTTGAAAATATTTCTGACAGGATAAGGGTTTTGAAACAGATTTTCCTGGAAGAAAACAAAATGAAATGCAAAACATTGTTCCAGTGGAAATAAGCCATTAGTGGGAAAAAATAAAATTACTGTGCATGTGGATCATATTTGTAGAAATTATGTCCCAATGTCAGTATAATTACCTACTTAAAAAATAACAAAGGGACCATGCAAATAAAGATATTGCTACATTTGGACTCATAAATACTTCACCTCACACTTACATAACTCCACCAAGAAATTCATGTATATTGTAGTAGATTCCAAACATTTTGTTTATTGACACTTCAAGGTAACATAAAGAATTTCATTAATTTGGCATTAAGTGTGAAGTCTCAGAATTCTTTTTCATTTTTTAGTAGATTAATGTATCTGGGGGCATTAGAATATTAGCAGAAACTGAGGAGTATTGCACAGAAAGACAGATGGAAAATTTTTTTGGAGAAAATCTCAGAATTCTGTTATTGCTTTTAGCACATATTTAACTGGTTTACTTTTAATGTCCAAGCAAAGTTTGGTTTCAACCTCTTGTCTCTTTGACAAGGATGCTCTGTAGAAGAGGGAATTTGTCTTCCTCTCCTCTGGCCAACTCGAAGGTACTAAGAGGGTACTTTTCTCCATTCAGCCCCATCATTAGCCCTTATGGTGACTTTGAGAGGATTAGAAAGTGATGACACTTCTTTCAAACAGACAGTGCCTCATATGCCAACACGCAAAGGCTTAGCAAGTGCAGTACAAGCTATGGTATATTTTCATCTTTTCCGTTTGGTGGGATACCCTTGCACAGAGAAAAGTCTGGGTCTGCCCAGCCTAGAGGCCTCTGTAGGAAGTGTCATTCACCTGATTCTCCTGCTACAGAGTAACTGGAATGGGTCTGGGTGCTGGTGTTTCCTCAGGATTTAGAGTAACCCAGGTATTCAGGGGCAAAGCAAGGTCACGGTGGACCTGACTTGTCACAAACTTCCTGTGGCATAGCTGCCAGTGCCCAAAGCTGTCTTGGTTGTGTATCTGGCACATTTCTATGTTAGGAGATCAAAGCTTGTATTCATGCCAGCTGAGGGAACATTTTTTAGGATAAAAATGTCCAAATTTCATTAATATAGGCAGCTTTTAGACAGGCATAAGAGCATAGATTTATGACTAATAATTTTAGGTTTGAATCCCTCTCAACTATAATTTTTGCTACTTGAGGTCACTTGACTTGTTTGTGTTTGTCTACACATAGTGTTAGTTTGCTGGTTGATGGTGACAATTTGGAAAAATTACTAGATTATGAAAAAATCAATAAATTCTAGATAAATGTTTCAGTATTAAAAATTGACTACATAAGAGTTTGTGATCTGTGCAGGCCAAAGACCAAAAGAAGTGGCTTGTATAATAAAGTTGACTCAGTAAATTGGGGATATTCAAACTCTGCACATTCCAAAGAAGGGGCGGGCCCTGGTCAACTTCTGGGGGATAATGTTCACACTTTCAGAATATCCTGCTTGATAATGGTGTATTGGTGATTTGAAATTCGTTGAGCCACTTCTTCAGATAGTTTATGCTAACAATGTGATTTATGAGGGGGACTTTAGGCCAAGCTATATCTATTTGGCCTCTGACGGAGGTAGAGACAGAATAAAGTCAGAAAGGTGAGTGCTCCATGCCTATATGACCACTCCCCAATAAAGATGCCTGAGTTCAAAGCCCAGATGAACTTCCCTGGCTGATAATACTTTGTAGGTGTTGCTACTCATCATTGTTAGGAGAATTAAGTATTGTTTACACAACTCCGCTAGGAGAGGAAATGTGTGCCTAGTCTCTCCTGGACTCTGCCTTTTTAATCTCTGCTGATTTTAATCTATATGCTTTTTTCTGTGATAAACCATAATCATAAGTATAAAATTTTTCTAGAATTCTGTAAGTTCTCCTAGAGAGTCACTGAACCTGAGTGTGTTCTTAGAAATCCCAGGCCCAGTAATACAGAATTTTTCATCTAACTTGTAGTTGAATAAATATCACTTTAAACAAATAAAATGCCATGTTTATTTGGCAAAAACCAGAAATAGTGATTGTAGTCCATGCGGTCAAGTATATAAACAAATATACAATTTAATAATTCTGCCAGAAATATAAATATATATATATATCTTTTTTCAAATGAACTTTGTTTACTTATCATATTTCAAGATTTTAGTTTTTTAGAGCAGTTTTAGATTTAGAGAAACATTGAATGGAAGATACATAATTCCCATATACCCTTTGAAACCACACATGCATAATTTCCCTTATTAACATTCCCCAACCAAAGTGCTGTACTTGTTGCGATTGATGAACCTAAACTGACACATCATAATTACTCATTTTTTATAGTTTATATTATAATTCACTCTTGAGTATTCTATGGTTTTGGACAAATGTATAATTCATCATGATAGTAGTATACAGAATATTTTTACTGCCCTTAAGAAAGCTTTGTGCTCCACCTTTTTATCATTCTTCTGTTCAGACCTCTGGCAATCAGTGATCTTTTTATTGTCTTAATAGTTTTACCTTTTCAAATGTCATAGTTGGAATCATATAATTTTTAGCTTTTTCAGATTGCCTTTTTTCACCTAGTAATGTGCATTAAGAGTCCACCATATTTTATCATGGGTTGATAGCTCATTTCTTTTTAGTGCTCAGATTGGATTAGAGGATCTTACAGAAACTTTCAAGCTTTAATTTTCTGAGATTCTGTAATCCTTGCTACTAAAAGAATACATGATTTTTGCACCACAACTAAGTATATGTGCAACCAGCTGATCAAAGCTGGACTCCACATTCGAGAAGAGACCATAATTCTCCTCTAACAGAATTGGGTCTTAAGTCAGAGGCAGAGTAGTACAGTTTGTCTGGAAGATGAAGTTGTATAATTTGTTTGTAATGTGAAACTGCATGTTCTTTGCTGTCAACTGTTCTACCATGTGAATCACAAGGCAGATCTTTAGAGAGAGAGAGAGAATAATAAAGCAAATGACTAGAGAATAGCAGAATAGAAAATAGCAGTATAGAGAATAGAAAATAGTCCGTCTTGTCATTCAGTTCCTTGTGTGAGTTTTTCCTAATTGTACTGGTGGTCAATGAGACACCCCAATACCTTTGTAATTAATTTTTCTTTTTGCTTAAGCTAGTCCTATTTTGACTTTTGCCACATGTAATGAAAAGAATCTTATCTAATGTATATCTTTACTTTCTATTTCCACTTCTCCATCTGGGCTCTAGGCAACTTCATATTGATTTAAGTCAATTAAGAATAGAGTAATATATTAATTTATGTCAAAATGCTGATGACCATATAGTATGCATTTTAGAAATATCTGTAATTTGTAAAAAAGATGATTTTTCTTTTATCAAAGGAATGCATTTCTAATGGTATAATTTTAAGTACTGTGACTCCTGGAACAGGAACTTACACTGGTGGAGAAAGAGGTTTAGCCTCTCACTGAAGCTGTGTAGATGCCTGATTATTAGACCATATACAGGATAAATTTGAGGGGTTGGTCAAATGAGACTGAAGATTGGTCATTCTCCGTAAGAATTGTTGACTTTGGTCTTTTACCATTGCTCCAGTAATTTTGCTATGTCTACAGGGAAAGAAGTAGACATTCTAGATTTGAACGTTTTTATATTGGGAAGAACAATGATCAAAATCTTACTAGCATTGAGAAGATATAGTTGTATTTCACTAAATTGAGCTCATTAAAATAAAATTAGTCTGCTAGCCTTTATATTCCATTTAAGAGTTTCTATAATTAAAATATATCCTCAATTAAAACATAAGATTATAATTCATAAGGAGACATTATTGCTTATCCAAATATTGCAAAATGTAAAATAAACAAATTTCCACTAGAACGCCCACATTAAAGAAATTGCCTTTATTATTTTGTGTACTGATAAGCAGTTAATAATATGATTTAATTAGATACTTTAAGGCTGTTAACATAATAGACAAACACTAAATCAAATAAAAAAGTACTTTTATACATTGTAAGTTATTTTGGGTCTATTGAATATAATTTTAGGTGTGACTGTATTTTAAAATTGATATCACTAGATGTGTATATGTGCACTCATTAAAAAATATATCTAGGTAATTGACCTTATCTAATGTCTGTGTCTCGAAATGTGTCTATATCTATGTCTGTATTTATACCTACAATCTATGTCTATATCTGATATATATTATATATATGAAGTGACTATATACATATGTATGATATATATTATATAGTGATGCATAGGCATCATTATTACATACACATGCAGTCATACTTTAGCTCTGGTAGCCAGATACTAGATTTGCTGTGAATGAGACTTACCTGGACTTCAACTTCCTCATTTCTATATTTGGGTAATAACAATTTCCTCATACCATTTGTGATAAAGGTTAAACTGAATCAGAAGTACAAAGCATCTCAGACATAATTTCTCTTCATTGTACATAGTTAATTTCAGTGTTACTTTTTAATATGTTTTCTTTATTTTTCACACAATAAGTTTGCTCAGACTATCTAAAATAGAGAATTAAAGTTATTATTGTGACAACTGAGATAAGATGTATGATTTATGTCACAAATTATGTATGTAGTCTATGCAGTCAAGCATTATCTCATATAATCGCAGAGCTACTAAACCAGGTGTTCTGGATTAAGATCTTCATTAGAACTATTGATGACAGAAAAGCAGGAGGAACAACCAGAAACTAACTCATGAGAATATTACTATGGGTGAGTTTGGTGGATTGTCTAATTCTCTTTGGTTCTTAGCAGTCAGTGGAGCATAGAAGAAGAATTTTTGCCTCTTTAAACTGATCTTTTGAGAATTAAAAATGGATCCCACCTTCTAGATAAACTTGATCCTAGGGAAGTTCTGTAATCAATCATTTTACACATTATATAAACTTAATTGAATATGGACATGTAGTTTATGTATACCCAGGGGATTTGCATGTGAATTTTTCTTGCTAATTGTATAAAATAGCATTTTCCCACTGAGTAAATTTCAAGCATCAGTGAGCTGTTTGTGAGATATTTGAAAAAATGGTGCTTTCTTCATAGTGCTTATCAAGTCGGTCCAAGTAAGTTATCTCTTTGCAAATTCATTCTTCTAATACTTAAAAATATACTTTTTCAGAACACTTTTTTTCCTAAAAGGGTGATTGCAAGAAATTTTTCTTCAAGATATAGGTGAAAACTATTTACTACTTTGTCAGGTATATTAAAATATTATCTCCAAAGAATATGGGACTCTATCCTTTCCATCTCAAATTCTATGTATAATAAGGAACTTGATACATCTCTAGCCCACATCCCATGACTAAATTTCATTTTCTTGGAAATGTAATCATATAGTTAAACATATGTGAACATAAACAGCTAGTTCAAAATATAATCACCAATGGTTTACAGTTAACTAATGGTAATAATATGCTCCTGACTTTCAGAACTTCAGTCTTTTGGAACGTATTTACAATGTCAGAAGCAAGCGTGAAAAGCCGTTGGTAGTATTAAATGCAGGTGCATATTACTCTCTGGAAAGTTTGGAAATATCTTCAGAGGTGCAACTGGTGTTTAATAATTAACAGTCAGGTGTGGAAGAGTTACTAATGAATAAGCTTACTAAAAAATTGGCAACATAGGTAATACTGCTAAGATAGACAAACTGACATAAGAGGGAAGAGACAGAAGAGCTATATAAAAAAGTCAGGATAACGCCAAATGTTTAGCGGTTCGACATGTTTTAATTTAGAGAATATTTAATTTTTAATTGGACATCAATTTTTCATTGTAAAACAGATGTCCCCAGGCTTCACAATCCTAACATCATAAATGGTTCATAAACATCTAAATCTGGATTTTACTAGCTTCATATCCAGTCCCCCCTATAGACACACACACCAGCATAGACAATATCTTTTTGACCGATTTCACAATTTTCTTCACTTAGGTTATTTCTAGGTGTTCCAAGCAGGTGATTCATCTGGTTTGACGTTCATTCTTAGGCCACCACTCATGAAACTCTTCTGCTCTTTTCCACGTCCCCATTCGTTGCTCTTCAGCTTCTAGTAGCACCACATTCTACTGTGGGCTACTTCTGAGTGCTCATCTCAGTGTGTTCCTCACCACACTGCTGCTCTGCCATAGGCCACAGCTCAGAACCTCATTTCAGCCACCAGTGAATCCACCATACGCATGCTACTTATTGCCATGCCATGGACCATTGGGTCCTTATCTCCCACTGCTGCCACTCTTCCCCAGATTATTGCTGCTCATTCTTTTTCTTAAGAAATAAAATACTTTTGTATAGGAACTCCAGCAACGTCATTGTATTCTGAGTTATGTCAATGACCACTCTTAACTTGAAGGCACTGCTTTCTTCCTCAGAGTCCACAGAAAACCATCATCTTATAACTGGAATTTAATTTACTCCTCTCTAGATCTCCATGTTATTGCTTAGCTCATCGGTTTAGCTCATCATATCTGACTCCCGATTTTTAATAGTTTCTTTCTTGGGCATAGAGAGTAAAAACGACCCATTTCACTTTGCAGTTTGATTCCTGGTGTTGCCTTCATTGTCACCATCCAGCTGAAGTTTACTAAGTATTCTTATGTATTACTGAAACCCATGAATTGACAAATAATAAAGTATTCTCTGCTCAGTTTCTAATGCCTAATGAAATCAGATATTTGTTATGTTTAGTGTTTAGGGAGAAGAAGGAAGTATCCATAAACTAATATTTCACGTGTCGAAATCTCAGTTCTAGCTCTGAATCCACCATCCATTTACTTAATTATTTAATTCCAATATTCATGTAGAACAGAGTCAAAATTGTTAATACATACTCCTAGGGTGATCATTAACACACGTACATTGCTTATACACATTTCTTCTGTCTTTAGTCTTACAGATTCCACTAATTTCCAAAGTTGCTTAGGTCAGCATTCTTTCCCATCCCCACCCCTTCTTCAGCGAGATTGTTTTATATATTTTACTACCTTTAGATTTTTTTGGTCACATTCTGCATTCCTTCCTGGGACTTATGACTCCTACATGACTTTTTAAAAATGTACACTCTTTGTGCTGTAAAGTTTTAAGTATTCAGTGAACACTTAATATCTTGTGTTCATTGGTATAGTACCCTACTGAGTAGTTTCATTGCCTTAAACAATCCCCTGTGCTTCACTTATTCTATTTTTCATCCTTTCCTCTCCTGAGCCCCTGGCAATGACTGTCTTAGTTATTATCTCTAGTTTTGCATTTTCCTGAATACCATAAATTAGAATTAAATAGTATGCACATTTTAATGATTGGCTTTCTTCACATAGTAACATGAATTTAAGATTTATTCATGTCTGTCCATAGCTTGAGAGTTCATTTCTTTTTATTGCTGAATAATATTCCACTGTGTAGATGTACCACAGTTTATATATTCACCTGTCAAATGACATCTTGGGTTGCTTCTAATTTTTAGTGATTATGAAAAAAGCCATTAAAAACATTAACATGTAGGCTTTTTAAATATAATCACACATTTTCAATTCAATTGGATAAATAACTAGTAGTATGATTACTGGATTATACAGTAAGACTGCATTTGTTTTTATACAAAATTTCAAAATGGTCTTCTAAAATGGCTGCTCATTTTGCATTCCCACCAATGAATGAGAATTCCTACTGCTCTGCTTCTTCGTGAGGACTTGGAATTGTAAGTTTTTGGATGTTATGCACTCTAATAAATGTGTAGTGCTATCTCATCATTGTTTTAATTTGCATTTCCCTAAGATCTTTAAAAATAATATTTGGAGTCAACATAATAATAACATAATAAGACATTGTTGTGTACATAACTTATGAGCATGAGTATATGTTTTTATTTTTGTAGCCTTAAAATAAAACTATAATAATTTTAAGATTTTTATTAGCTATTGGAAATTCATTTCTGATCATAGTTCTTGTATTTATACATGTTTGAATACATAATGTAAAGCAACATATGTGCCATATGAACAAATGTAAAACAATGATTGCACATATATGTATATATTAAATTGCCAAATATTTTAATTTGTGAAAATAATTTATTTTAAAATTTTATTAAAATATTTGTGTATAAGTGAGTTTTCATATATATTCGGCAATAAAAAATCTTACTTATGAGAATCATTTAAAAGGCAGAAATGTAAACAAAGCAGAAAGGTAAACAAACTGCCCTACGCAGTTTCATAATATGTTTGGTTTTCATTCTATAAAATTAAACAATGAGACAAATTTCTTGCTAAAAAATGTAATACCTGTGCATTTCTCAAATATTGCTGGAATGCTAGAGCACCATCTCTTACCGACAGTCATTAATGACTCTAATAAATGGGAGACCTTAGTTCAAACAAACACATTATTCCAAATGACAAAAGTGTAAGTATGACTAATTAATGAATTTGCTAATATTTGTTCTCTATTTATGAGAACATTGCTCTGTGTTAGAACTAATTACCTGTACATATACTTCAGAAAATATACCCATATCTCTAAAGCCAGGTATATCATGTCATAGTTCATATAATAATGGCCTTTCTGTTTATTTTAAAGCTCTAATACACAAATACTAGTTTAGGATAAGGGAATAAATCATATTAATTTAAAAATTATACTACAAGGAAGGCTTTCTTTCAAAATTGAAATCAGAATTCGGAGAGCTCTTATAATTTATGTACCTGCTACAGTCCTTTGGAGAATGAAGCGCACTATGAGAAATTGATGACTTGACACTTGACAAAATTTACACAAAACCCAAGCCTAGGCCTGGGCATTCTGTTATATGGCAACCTTAAAGGTTGGTGGACTATTTCTTTCATAACACTTTATTTTTAAATTTGTTCGTACTGGAAAACTGGAACATGATCAAAGTACTTCAGATCACCACTTCGAACTGTCACTGAAAAATAGGAATGACACCAACAAAAAATCAGAAACAAAAACAAACTAAAAGGCCTTAGATAGACAGTGAAGAGATAAATCATACTGAAGTTCAGTATAATACAAACAAATATTATTCAAATCCTTTTATATCTTTTTTTCTATCCTGTTTATTTCTAAGAAATCACCACCGCAACATCATCGCAGTTCCTTATACTGGGTGCCTATTATGTACCAGCCATAGTGTTAAGTACTCCCTCTGTATAACATCTCTATTTCTTCCAACAACTTGCTTTGAAGGTGGTATTTCACTTACAAGTGAGGAAACTCCAGAAAAGTAAATGGAACATAAATATTTACCCATATTTACACAGCTGGTAAGAGGAAGAGGCAGAATTTTAACCTAGATGTTGATATCATAGCATTTGCTCTCTCATGCTGTCAACGTTTTACCACAACACACAAAATGGCTTTGAATCATTAGTTAATGTTATAAAGGAATTTTCATATTCTCTAGTGTAATCCTTTTTTATTTCATAGACATAGAAGCTGAGGTCCACAGAAGTTTGACTCTTTCCTCAATGTCCTACAGCTGATTTATGAGAATCTCTGCTTGGGAGGTAGCTCTTATGAATACAAAATAGTTTTACCTTGAAAACCAATGAGGGTGCAATTATAAGGAAAGGCTATGAAGCATAAAAATATCTCTACCAGAGTATGATATCTTTATAACTTTTGACCTTAGCTTGTCCTTAGCTCAACTTTCTCTTTACTAATGGAGGGTTTAATGAATTTTCAAGTATCTAATTTAAGTCTATTCTCAGTTCGTCCATTCTGATTTGTCAAAATTGACACTGGGATCATTGGTACTACTGTAGAACACTGAGGAAGTAGTCTCTTACTTTTTTCTCTTGTCTTTTATTTTCTTCACTACCATTATTTAGTATGTGAAGTACTATTTTTTATTCATTTTTAGAAACGTGAAAAAGAACAATATTGCTTTTACTCCTCTAATAATTTAATATCCCCCTAAATGATAGCAAGTGTGAAAAGATATTTGATTTATTACGTTAAATATGTGGCTTTGTTTTAAAATATAGTGTAATATTGCTTTTTAAATGATATTAATTATCTGTGCTGTGGACTTTCTTAATGGCCTCTTAATGTAATAAGCACATGCATTTATGTATCACCCTGAAGTAACCATTGAAGAAGTAAGAAATTTAAACAATTTAATTTTAAAATTGCTATATTTAAAGAGAGTTGATGGAGACCTTAGTTTATCTTTGGCAAATGTAGAAAACATGACAGCATTCTTGTCATTCATATCTTGAGTGGGGAGAAAAGATAAGTAATATCTGTCGAAATCAGGAATCCTAATAGAGCTTATAACTTTAGAGTTAAGCTATATTGTACAGTTTTTAAGAATCCAGAAGCGGCTCATGTAAATATATAATTCAGGCTAACAAAAACTAATTTGTCCATATTCTTGTCTTCTCTTTCTGGTCTCTTTTTTTCCTAAATATGTATACAAAGATCTTACTGGAAAACATTTTGGAATCTGAGATGTTACTGAAAAATGAAGAAAGAAATTGTCCTATTCCAATTGCCAGTTATAGTAATAAGAATAAAAATCGAAGTGAGACCAGATAGAATCAGTTAATACTGGACAGTAGCTACATTAGAAAGTTTCCAATATGAGTTGTTTTAAAATGCAGAGTAGTATCACTTTTAGAGTCCAGAGTCTCTTTAAATTTTTTAATAAAAATTATTGTGATGACATTGATTAATAAAATCAAATAAGTTTTAAGTGTACAATTCAACAGTTTGTCATATACGGATTGCATTGTGTGTTCACCACCCAAAGATAGATTTCCTTTTATCACCATTTGAGCCCTTTTACCCCTATCTACCTCCCCGCATTTGCCCCTTCCCTCTGGTAACCACAAATCCACTGCGTCCATGAGTCCGTTTGTTTGTCATGTTTGTTTGTTGTTCTCAGTTTTATATCTCGCATATGAGTGAAATCATATGGTTTTGAACGTCTTCTGTCTGACTTATTTCACTTAGCATGATTATCTCAAGATCCAACCACATTGTTGCAAATGACAGTATTTCATCTTTTCTTATGGCTGAGTAATATTCCATGGTATATATGTGCCATAGCTTCTTTATCCAATCATCTATTGTAGGATACTTTAGTTGCTTTCATGTACTTGCCACCATTACAATGTGCTTTCATTTATTTTATTACATAAGATCTAAATTAAACTGTAATACCTCTGTTAAGTATTTTAATATTAATTTTTCTCTTATGTTGAGTTCCAAGATCTACAGGTCAGATCTTGATCCAAGAGTTTTTACAATGTTGTTGTTTAGGGAGAAACTGGCCCTAAATAGCAGAGCCTGTGAAGTATGGATTCATTCACATCTGGAGGGATAAAATCAAACACAGAGTTTCACTAAGCCAAAGATTCTCAAACGGTGCATTGGAGTCACCTGCAGGGCTTGTTAAAACAGATTGCTGGCCCCATCGTCCCAGAGTTTTTGATTCCACATGTTTGTGGAAGGGCCTGAGGATTGGCATGTCTCACAATTTTCCAAGAGATGCTAATGTACTGGTCTTGGGATCACTCTTTGGAAACCTCTGAACAGAGACTTTTAGGGATGCCCAATCAATAGTAAAGCCAGAGTTTCTAGATATTCTTTATTTTATACAGAGGAAGCACTCTAATTTCTGGGTATATGATAGCTGTATTCTCCTTCACACTTTTATTATTCAATGAGATTTCTATCTTTTTTTTTTTGTCATTGGAAGTAAGGTGCTTATTTCTTTTGAGGTAAATATAATTTGTTCAATATTTTTGTCTTTTTTGGGAAGAGAGAGAGTGTGACATGTTTCATTCACTGTTGAAACCCTGACCTAGATATTTTGAATCAAATCAGCTGCACTTCCTTTACCAACTATAATATAAAAAATGTGGATTATTTTTAGGCTTTAAAAAAAATTAATAGACTTCAGTTTTTAGAGAAGTTGTAGGTTTACATAAAAATTTAGCAGAAAATAAGACGTTTTCATATACTCCATTTCCCTTCCCCAACAGTTTCTCTTATTATTATCTTACATTTGTTTGGTATATTGATTATAATTGAAATATTGATATATTAAAGAATGTGGATTTTAGAATTGTACAAAGACACAGGTAAATGCTAGTTCTGCAACTTAACTACTTGATGAACTTGGTCTGGTTACTTATCCTATCTGAGCCTTGTTGGTAAAAATAGACTTAATAGCAATGGATTCTTAAGGCTATTGTGAGTATAAAATGTAATACATTAAACTAATTTATGCATATGATTCAATCATTAAAACTCAGCATTGTATATACAAAATCAGGTCTTCGAGGGCAACTTATAAGAGTTTTAATGACAATTTTGTTCATGCATAACAGAAATTGTGGAATATTTAAGTATTTTAAAGTATTTTTTAATTAATATTTTTATCATCTTTGTAGGTTTCATGCTTTAGGAAAACTTTTACCAAAATCAAGGGAAATGTCCATCTTCTTTCCAGGCCACAAAGTACTTAATAAATTAATTTCAGGTCAATAAATCAAATATATGGAATTTTATTGAACGAGCATCAACTAAAGAGAATAGTTGACAAAGATTTTTAAAATTTTTCTGAAGATAATATTTTTCAAAAAATCTTACCTACACTGTTTTTTTAATTCTTTGGTGGCAAAGATCCTGTCTTTAAACTATTTCAAAGGTCTCATCAAATCCTGAGACTCTTCTTAAAAGTGGCAGAAAGGATTGTCCACTGATATAGTTTCATGAACAAAAAACTGTCAAAGTTTCTTGCTCTTAGGTTGAGCTATCTCCCATTTTTTGTACCCATAATGACTGTCAGTGAAGAAATCATAACTTTTCCTTTCCATCTGGGGCACTGAAAAGCAGAACTTCTTTTATTCTCTAACATGCATATTACAAAACAATGGACAAAAGTAATTCTTCTGATATAGTGCAAAATATAAAGACTAAAAAATATTTTGTTTTTGTTTTTTCATTGTAATAAATTATAGAATGAGATGGTGCCATTTTGCTTTTGATAATGAGAGTAACCAAATTCATACGTTCACAGATGAAGAAACATCAATGCATGATTAGTGGCCAAAGAGGTCCCTGGGCCTCCCTCAACAGACTGTTGAAGGATCCCTGGAAGAGTCCACAATGAAAAATATACCTTCTTTCTACATGAATGGCACAGGAAAAATAAAACAGAAAACTTTGCATTTGAATTGAAAGCTAGACAAAAGTGCCATCTTGATTCAGAATTCTAAGGTTTCTACTACATGTAACATAGACGGATTAAAGTTAAAGAACCCACAAGTCTAGATGTTGAATATCCTCCTTGATAGAAGA
The DNA here is from genome assembly GCF_902729225.1 of Pteropus medius. Taxonomy (NCBI): domain Eukaryota; kingdom Metazoa; phylum Chordata; class Mammalia; order Chiroptera; family Pteropodidae; genus Pteropus; species Pteropus medius. The sequence goes on from NW_024355205.1 coordinate 8,937,516, forward strand.
ATACATCTTTTCCTCCAAATAAACCAGAAGAGATTCTGTACCCCATGAATTCCACAAGGTTTGACAGGAAAATGGCTGAGAAGAGCATAAGCTGTGAGGTCCCCAAGAACTATTTAAACTAGAGTGGCTTTTGTTGTCAGCAGATGCCAGGCAATGGTAGTGCCACGGCCCAAGGGCTCCAACAGAAAGCTTGAAGTACTGACACCTATGGTCTTGCAGGGAATCGTTTTTAAGATTCTGTCTGATGCAGGAAGTATTTAATGATCAGAATTAGACCTGAAAACTTAGATGACTGTCAAGTTATACTTAACATGGGCAGCTTTTGGTAGAGGTTGCAGTAGCCAGAGAGAAATAGCAGTTCTTAAGTTCTTTTTTGTCTCAATGATTATTTAGGTAGACAAAATGGTCTTAAGAATCAAGTCTCTTCCTACTCTGGAAGAGATACAGTAACACATCGTCTCACTTTTGTCCCAAATAGCATAATCTATGCAAAGATGTATTTCTCCTACTTGGACTGCCCATGGGGCTAGATCATACAAACTCTCTTATGCAGTTATTTTTTGGTTAATTGTCTTTTGTCTCTCAGATTCTATCCTGCTATTCAATAATTTTCTCTGTATTGCTAGGGGACTGAAACCTGCAAATGTTTTGTAAATTCCCAGGAACAGACTTTCAGGTCAACATCCTAGGAGACAGCTGTCATGGAGCGCTGGTAAAAGGAAAGAAAAAGACATTTTCTCTGCTTCCCGCATTGTCAACATGGTGACTGTAACAGTGGCTTCAGCAGTGGCAGTGGTGGTCTCAACAGTCTCAACTCAGTGAGAGAGAGGGTGCCTGAGTTCCCATGAACATCAATAGAAGAGGCAGAGGCAGCACCCTCGGGAGCCTGAGGCACCTGTGAACTTAACAGCCTCCTTCATGCAACTATAAAGTCCTTCAGACTGCTTTACCACCCCTTCTTCATCTTCACTTTCTTTCTGCAGCATTGCCCCCATTAGATCTCTGGTCTCTCCAAAGTTCTTCCAATCCCTTGCTTCATAGTCCTGTCTGCTTGATATCACTAGAGTGGTTTCTATTTCTCAGCTAAGCTTTGACTCATTTGGTATTTGTAAAAGAAATAGACTCAGAAATAGGCTTCCAAGGATTGTTATCTGGGCATGTTAATTTAATTTTCATCTCACAGTTGTAACCTCTCGGCCAGTGAATAATGGGCTACTTCTTTTCCATGTCCCCCCTCTCTCCCCCAAAAAAAGAAAAAAGAAAGAAAGAGAAAAATTGTACATAAATTGGATGAAATTAAAGGCAAGTGTATGAGAGAGAAGAAAATGGCTGTTTTGCTTGATTATTATGCCGGTAATGATTATTAGATGGATTGTGGGATGGATGGGCTATTCTGATTATGCTAGAGAGCACTGTCAGTGAACAGTCAGGAAAATAAAAACCATCTGAGAGATTTCAATTTCCTGCTGCCCTGTCCAGAGGCTCTACATGCAGTGGGAAAAGGGCTTCTTCCTTAATCCCACCTCCCAACTCCTCATTGTTTCCCTCTGGCAAAGCCTAAATAATCAAGGCAGCAAAGGATTAATGGAAATTAAGTCTGCAAGCTTCCAGCTCCCTGAAATGCAGTGGATATCACAGAAGCTTGAGAGCAAGAGCCAATAAACAAATAACCAGCTCAGAGACATAATTGTTAATGTGTCCTATAGTTGGTTCTAAATATGGTCTATAAAGTCATTCTAGTTCAAAATGAGGGAATTCTAAAAACAAAACAAAACAATTATCTTCTTTCTGAGTGAAATATTAGACCCAAAGAGTACTCTCTTAAGGATAAAGAGCAAACTATAGAATTTAAACAAACAAACAAACAAACAAAAGTACCAAGAAATTATTTGTGGTATGGGGAAAAAAATCCACATTAGACATGAAAAATCATGTGTCTAAACAACATATATTATCGAAAACAGAAGTAAATTTCAAATAATATCTATAAAAGTCAAAGAAAAAGTAAATTTCAAATAGTGTCTATAAAAGTCAAGGAACATGACTATAAGACAATCTAAAATAAAAGTGGAGCTTGAGGGAATATTAGGAAATGTTTTGATACAATATAGATGATACAGTAATTTTTTAATCTTTTAATAGCCGTGAATAACAGGAGCTATCTTGTTGAATGCTGTTAATGTGCTGATGGATAGGTTTGAGAAAATAACAGAGAACAGAAAAAGCACAGATTAAAATTATTAAAGCAAAACGGGTGAATGATACATAGTTGAAATAGCAGGATTAAATAAAAGTGGTAATATGAAGTTATGTAAGAACTACTATGCAAAATAGTTCTTAATGAACACTCAACAAATGAAAAAGGTCAAGAGATAAGACGACTTTTCATCTGTCTTCCTTACAGGTTTACATAGGGCAAAAACATATATGTTAAAATTTTCTAGGTAATAGTAAAGATGAAAATGACATTATAGGTACAGGTATCTATTCTATATTTAAAGTGAAATGTCATTAAAATGCATTATGGTAAATTTTAGATAATTTTTCATATTTCTAAAATTTTACAATTTCATTACACTAATCTTTCCTAAAGCATGTCATAAAACCACAAATTTATTTGAATCTATAATATTTATGGGGCTTTTTTTTTGGATAAATATATTTCTAAAGACAAAGTGACAGAAAAATGATAACAACAGTTCCAATAATGGAACTCATTATGAATGAATTTGTCTTCTATATTTACATATATTCATTAGTCAATGCTTATGCTAATGCTCCAAGATAAGAGATTTTATCCTTTTGCAGAGGAAGAAACTAAAACACAGAAAGGCTAAGTAACTCTTTAGCAAAGACACAGCAAAATATGTTAAACTGGCATTTAATTATGGACAACATATATTAAGAGTCTATGTACCCCACTTCTATGCAAGAGTGCATCTCACATTTTGACCCTTGTAACTGGCTGTAATTTTTTAAGTTATCTATACTGTAGATTTATCACTAAAGATATTTCATTTATCTTATAATGTAGCTGCAGTCATGAGCCACTTAATGAAAGGGATATGTTCTGAGAAATGCATCGTTAGGCAATTTCTTCTTTGTGTGAACACTGTAGACTGTACTTACACAAATCTAGGTGGTATAACTTATTGCATACCTAGGCTATGTGGTATAGCTTATTGTTCCAAGGCTACAAGCCTGTACAGAATGCTACTGTACTGAATATAATAGGCAGTTTTAACACAATGTAAGCATTTGTGTATCTAAACATATTTAAACATAGAAAAGGTACAGTAAAAATATGGTATAAAAGCTGTTTAAAAATGGAACACCTGAATAAGGCACTTATCATGAATGGAGCTTGCAGGACTGGAAGTTGCTCTGAGTGAGTCAGTGTGTGAGTGGTAAGTGAATGTGAGAGCCTCAGATAATACTATACACTGCTGTAGACTTTACAAACACCATACACTTAGGCTGTACTAAATTTAAAAAAACATTCTTTTTTCAATAACAAGTTCATCTTAGTTTACTGTAACTTACTTTATAAACTTTTAAATTTGTTTAACTTTTCAACTCTTTTGTAATAACACTTAGTTTAAAACACAGACACATTGTATAGCTGTACAAAAATTCTTTATATCTTCATTTTATAAGCTTATTTCTATTTTTAATTTTTTTGTTTACCTTTCAACATTTTTTGTTAAAATATAAGGCACAAACATATACATTAACTTAGGCCTACACAGAGTCAAGATCATCAATAACATTGTCTTCCATCTACTTCCATATCTTGTCCCACTGTAAGGTCTTCAGGGACAATAACATGCATGAACTATCACCTCCCTTGGTAACAATGCCTTTTTCTGGAATACTATCTGAAGGACCTTCCTTAGCATCTTTTTAAGAAGGTTTCCCTCTTTTCAGAAATATGGGTATGGTGGTTTGCTTGGTTTGTTTTTTTCTCATCATCATAGATTTGCTTGAAAGTAGATAATGTATCATATACATTCCTTTCTATTAATGAAAATCATTCAGTGTGTAGGAATCTATGTTTTCAAACTTTTAAGGAGCCTGACTCATGTAATAACCACCACTAATTTTCCACATTCATTGTCCTTAATCACTTTTAATGTGAATTCTGGGCCAATTCCTGGACATAGCCTCTTACTGACATTGCTTGCAGTAGATTTTGTGCATTTAGGGCCATGATGAGCAAAACAACAAAAAGTTAAATTAAACACAAGAGAAATGTTGCAATAAAAAGACCTGGTAAACATGAGCTGTATAAGGCTACTGCTGGCATAACAAGGCATACTGTTTTACAGCAAGTATTATGTAGTGTACATAATTATATAAGCTATACTTTAAAATGCCTGTCAGCACAGTAGGCTTGTTTATACCAGTATCACCACAAATATGTGAGTAATGCATTGTGCTATAATGTTAGAATGAATAAAATTTTAGTAGGTGGTAAAATGTTTTCTTTAAAAAATGCCCCATCGAAATCCCAATGGCATTTTTTAAAGAAATGGAACAAAAAAATAATCAGATTTTATGGAAGCACAAAAGACCCCGAATATCCAAAGCAATCCTGAGAAAAAAGAACAAGGCCAGAGAGATCACACTGCCTGACTTCAAATGATTCTATAAAGCAACGACAATCAAAACAACATAGTTTTGGCAGAAAAACAGACACACGAACCAATGGAACAAAATTGAGAGCCCAGAAATAAACCCACATATATATTGGCAAATAATTTTTGACAAAGGAGCCCAAAACATATGATGGAGAAAAGAAAGTCTCTCCAATAAATGGTGCTGAGAAAATTAGAAAGCCACATGCAAAAGGATGAAACTAGACTTCCATCACCATACACCAAAATTAACTCAAACAGATCAAAGACATACATATGACATAAAATAATAAACTGCATAGAAGAAAACATAGGTACAAACCCATGGACCTTGGTTTTAGAGACTATTTTATGAATTTGAGCTCAAAAGAAAGGAAAGTAAAAACAAAAATAAATAGGATAATATCAAACTAAAAGTTTCTGCACATCAAAAGAAACTATCAACAAAACAAAGAGGTGGAGCTTCTGGTCAAGATGGCAGAGTAGGTAAATGTTGTGCTTGCCTCCTCTCACAACCACATCAAAATTACAACTAAACTGCAGAATAGCCACCAATGGGAATCACCCGAAGTCTAGTTTAACAGAAGTCCTACACATGGGGACACACAGAAGCGGCCACCTCGAGACTGGTAGAGCCAACCAATTGAATGAGAGAAGATATTTGCAAACAACGCCTCCAATAAGGGGATACTATCTAATATATGTAAAGAGCTCATGCAACTCAGAAAAACAACAACAACAACAAAAAAGACAATTCAATTAGAAAATACGTAGAAGATCTGAACAGACATTTCTCCCGAGAAGACATACAAATGTCCAACAGACATATGAAAAGATGCTCAACTTTACTAGCTATTAGAGAAATGCAAATCAAAACCACAATGAGATATCAACTTGCACCTGTTAGAATGGCTATTATTAACAAGACAAGTAACAACAAGTGTTGGAGAGGCTGTGAGGAAAAAAGAACCTTCATACACTGCTGGTGGAAATGTAAATTGGTACAACCACTGTGGAAAACAGTATGGAGAATCCTCAAAAAAACTAAGAATTGAATTACCATATGACCCAGCAACCCCTCTTCTGAGTATCTACCCAAAAAACTAGAAAACATTTATTCATAAAGATATGTATACCCCATTGTTCATAGCAGCATTACTCATGGTATCCAAGACATGGAAACAATCAAAGTGTCCTCAATAAATGATTGACTAAAGACAATGTGTTATATATACAACTGAATGTTACTCAGCCACAAAGAAAGATGAAATACTGACATTTGCGACAACATGGATGGATCTTGAGATTATTACGCTAAGTGAAATAAGTCAGACAGAAAAAATTGAGAACCATAAGATGTCACTCATATGTGAATAAAACAACAAATGAACAAGACAAACAAAAACTCATAGACACAGACAGTAGTTTAGTGGTTACTAGAGGCAAAACGGGGAGGAAGTGAGGTAGATAAGGATAAAGGAGGTCAAATATATGGTGAGGGAAGGAGATTTGACTTTGGTGGTGAACACACAATGCAACATACAAATGATTTGTTATTGACTTGTACACTTGAGACATAATTTTATTACCCAACGTCACCTCAATAAATTTAATTAAAACAATTTCTTAGCTCCATTGGATTGTCATCATATATGTGGTCTGCCATTGACAGAAGTCATTAGCAGTGCATGACTATATTTAGTTCGGTTCAATATTACTACCTAACAGGTTAAGTATTCTATTTGCTATTAGAAGAAATATAAATTTATATTAAATCTTTACCATGTTTTACACTCAATGCTTAAAGTTCATGATAAAAGTCCACTTTCATGTGCACTCTAAAAAAACAGTAGTGTTAAGCCCCTAAAGTTTTATAGTCTAAACATAGGAATGTGGCAAATAAGTCAGGACTCTTACACCAAGGTATTGGCAACGAGGATAAAAGATGACTGACATGAGAGATTTTAAGGACATAAAATATACAGTAATAATAGTAACTGACATTTACTGAGTATTTTTAATATATCTGTTACTGTCACAGGTGTTTCACATGGATTTTATTACTTGATTCCAACTGTGAAAAGTATTAGCAGCCTGCATTTATTTTATAGGTAAAGGGAACATTGAGAGGTTACATAAGTAATTAATAGAATGTGATGGAATTGATGTTATATAACTTGTTAAAACAGAAAGTGACTCTTCTTCCATTCTCTTGGAGTGTTACATGGAAATTGTCAGATATAAAAGTCAGGTTAGCCTGTGGAGCATGAGAGGTCATGTAGACCAAAGTCAAGATACTCCAGCCAACAGCCAGCACCAACTGTCTGAGATTGAGTGAAGCCATTTTGAAACTTCCAGCAGCCTAATGCTCTAATAGGTGATATGCTGATAAATAACAACCAGCTGTAAGTGAAGAAAAACGTCTTATTTGTAGCATATGGCACTTTCTATGTAAAGATAACCACCACGGTCAATTTCAAGCCATCAGTATGATGCCACCTGGTTCACAGAATTCCCATAACCATCAGCTCTCATAAGCTGTTAGGAACCAAATTCAGCACAACACTGTCTCCTGTTAAATGAGGTGGCGCTAGTGAGCCCAGCTGAAACCATAAGAGGAATTGCAGAAGCAACCCACGAGATCATGAGAAATAAGGAATCATTGTTTTATGCTACTAAGTTTTGAGGTACTCAGATATGCAGCAAGGACTAACTAAAGCAACAAGTAACAAGAAGACAGAAATAAAAGCATGGTATTTAAAATAGCATAACTGTTAATTAGTTTCAATCATTGGACTAACGATAATACTAGGAAAAAAAGAACGGTCTATCTTCATGTATAATTTTTCTCAATAATAGATAAGTTAAATGTTAAAAATTTACTTTCATAGTCTTAAATGTTAACCTCTGTACAATTTTAGTTGACTAACCATTGGCATTAAAAAAACAACTGGGAGACATCCACATATTTTTCACAGGTAATAGAAAAGTATAATTATACCTAAATGTATAGAATGAGTACAATACCTCTTCCATGTAATTTTTAGACAAAGATATTTCTGTGTAAGAGGGAAATGTATGGTACTCTTTGCAGTTTATAATGTCATGCAAGATTTTTTTTAAAAAAATGTATGAGATCTACTAATCAGTTATCTCACTTTCATGTGGACCCTAAAAAAAACAAAATGAATATAAACATTGATATTGCCTTCTTATAAGGGAAATAATAAACTCAGAATGTATGTGTAATTTTCATATTGATTATATAACTATGGAAAACAGAATTCAAACTTTATTCTGGTTACTTACGCCATATTCTTTTCATTCTAACATACTGTTACTAATCAATCTGTTCAAAACTTTTTCAATAGACACATAAATAAGAGTTTAAAACAAAACTTTCATTTCGACTTAGAACTTATTTGTATTTTAACTATTAACATTATGTTCTCCTTGCCTTTGTTTACAAAAGGTATTGTGCAATCAACCTGTAGGGGCTACTGACAATTTTTTTAGTATTATTTTATTTCTTATTAATGAAAAGAGGTATACTGCACAGTTTACTATTTGTCACAGCCTGTGGGAGTTTATCAAGCAATTACATCTATCAACTATTCGTTTTGGAAAGCTCTGCATATTGATGATGACTGCCATAGGCATTTTTTAGCAGTAGAGAATAAAGATCAGCTGATAATAATAACTAATAAAAATATTCCCCGATAAAGAAGATGGAATACAGTGATTTTTCTCTGCTGGAGATGTGTTGTGATTAAATCTCTTTGGCCACATAGGAAGTCTGTTTGGTAAGCCTTACCTACTCCTGTATGTACCTCTTTCCCTAATGAAGATGAAGAGCTTTTAAAAACTATATGCAGAAATTATCTAGCACTATTGCAAACTTAAGTTAATAGATGCACTTGTCTGCCATATCAAATTAACTAGAGCAAGACAATTTAAAGTCCTTCTGAAACTTAGGGGAAGAAAGAGATAACTGTGCAGGCAGTGTTGACAGTAGTGAGGGCTATGTCAGAATAGAAGCAATACTTCAGCAAGATATTGAAATATTGGTAGTTCTTTCTCATGCAGACTTATATAAAAGAATTTTGCAGAGAAAGTTTCAGACTTTGTAAAGAGCATGGGAAAGGCATTGAAAGTGAAAGAACATGCTGAGGTTTGAAAATGATATGCACTTTATTGTATTGAAACTTTTAGTTTGATAAAGTACCATTTGTTCATTTTTTGCTTTTGTTTCCCTTGTTCAAGGAAACTTATCCAAAAAGATATTACTAAGACTGATATCAAATAGTTAACGACATGTTTTTTTTTTAAGTTTTATGGTTTTAGGTTTTCCATTTGTCTTTAATCCATTTTGAGTTTGTTTTTATATATGGTGCAAGAGAAAATCATCAACAAAACAAAAGGATAACCTACTGAATGGAGAATATATTTGCAAATGGTATATCTGATAAATGGTTGATATCCAATATGTATAAAGAACTCATAAAACTCAATAACAAAAACATTAGTAATATCATCACAAAATGGACAGATGACACAAAGAGACATTTCTCCAAAGAAGACATACAGATGGCCAACAGATATATGAAAATACGATCAACATTACTAAGCATTAAGTACATGCGAATCAAAACCACAATGAGATATCACCTCATGCCAGTCTGAATGACTATTATCAAAAAGTCAACAAGTAATATGTATTGGCTGGCACTTAAAATTGGTGCAGCCACTATGGAAAACAGTATGGAGATTCTTCAAAAACTAAAAATAAATCTATTATACTACCCAACAATTCCACTTCTGAATATTTATCCAAAGAAAACAAAAACACAATTCAAAAAGATATATGTACCCCATATTCATTGTAGCATTATTTACAATATCCAAGATATAGAAGCAATCTACATATTTGTCAATAGCTAAATGAATAAAGGATGTGATACACACACAGATATACATACAATGGAATATTATTCAGCAATAAAAAAGAATGAAATTTTGCCATTTTTGATAACATGAATGAACCTGGAGAGTATTATGCTAAATGAAATAAGTCAGACAAAAAGATAAACACTATGTGATTACATGATTTCACTTTCATGTGGACCCTAAAAAAACAAAACGAACAAACCAAACCAAACAAAAACTAACTCATAGAACAGAGATTAAACTGATGGTTGCCAGAGAGAAGAAGAGTGGAGGGATGGGTGAAAAGGGTGAAGGGGAATATAGTCAGTGATATTGTGATAAATTTGCACGGTGATAGAAAATTACTAAGTGTGTGATCATATTGTAAGGTATATAAATGTTGAATCACTATATTGTACATCTGAAACTAATATTATGTTGTTAAACAGCTATACTTAAATTAAAAAAAAAAGAAACGAAAATGGTACTCAAAAGTTCCTAGAACTTAGTGAGGATGAGTATGTGTCAAGACGAAGTGTGTTAAGGAGACACCAAAGGAGGGCACTTGTGGGACAGATCCTTGATTTTATGAATAAAACAAGATATTATATAATTGAAATCTTATATCATCTTTGTACATTTAATAAAGAGATTGACATAAAATTAAATTAATTATATATTATAATTAAATCATATTTATTATAATTATATCACATATATTATCATTAAATCATATATTATCCATAGTAATAGAGTTACATTGGAAGAGAAGGGTTAATTCTGAGGGCAATATTGAATAACTTAATGTGTTCTCATACTACAACACACACTGGTATATGGTACTAAGAAAAAAATGTAAATATCTGCAAAGTACAAAATTCATGTTCCAAGGGACATGCAGTATTGATAATCACATTTACTATATAATGAGAAATTTGTGCTATGTGACTTTATAAATATCAAAAACTTCAGTGTCTTTAAGATAAAGTCCAAGTATATGACCGAAGATTTCTAGTAGGAAATAATAGATGGATCTACTTTACTATACAGTAAAGAACATGATTTTTTCCAAGGCATTGGAATTGTCATTTCTGGTAGAAGGTGATCATTTAAATTATGTGATCTTCAAACAAGCAGATGTGATATCAACCTCTTACCTTCAATATTTGGCAAATTTCTTGGAGCGGACTTGAGGAACTTTTGAACGAGAAGTAATATTTTTTCTTAACTGTTGAAATAGTTGCTTTTCTCTTATGCAAGACAAAAAACCAAAATTAGAGTTCTTTAATTAAAAGTAAAATTAGTACTATAAACTTTGATGAGCTTATTCTATATTCTCCACAACCTTGCACAAAATTCTGCTTGCACAAAATTCTGTTATTTTGTATTAGTAAAATTATTATGAAAAATTATTAGAAGTAAATGTAACTAAACAGTAAGATAAAATGCAAAGCTGATCTTTCTGAAGTATCGCCATACAGATAGGAATGCTTAGAGTTTTGCTATTCAAAATTTAATAAAACATATATATGCATATATTATATATTATTTATACTATATAAAATAAAATTAGAAGACATTTTCCTAAGAGGATATGCAGATGGCCAAAAAGCACATGAAAAGATTCTCAACATCATCAGTCGTTACAGGAATGCAAATTTAAACCACGAAGAGATACTATTTCATCTCCACTAGGATGGCTATAATAAGAATAAAAGAAAGAAAATACAAGTGTTGGTGAGGATGTGGAGAAATTGGAATCCTCATACATTGCAAATGGAAATGTAAAATGGCTTATTGGCTATGCAAAAGAGTTTAGTGCTTCCTCACAAAGTTAAACAGAATTAACAAATGACTGCAATTTTTGGCTACGTATATTTTCAAAAGAATTGGAAGCAGATAAAACAAGTACAAGTATAGGAATATTTATAGTAACACAATTCACAATAGTCAAAAGGTGGAAACAGCTCAATGTCTATCAAAAGATAAATGGATAAATACATTGTGTTATATACATAGCATTGAATATTTTTCATCCTTGAAAGGAATATAATTCCTCCGTGTGGAGCAATAACATTCTGATACTTGCTGTCCTAGGATAAGAAATATATGGTATTTGTCCCAGGTGCTAGACATAGAGCTAAAAAGCTTGCAATTTCCTGAGCAAGGGATGGGAGTCTTTTGTTATTCATAAGTAGTCCCTTTTAATTGCAAGTGGGTTGCTGCTCATGAGGCTACTTAGGGTGGGGCCCCTATATAGCCTCAGGATGAGGTTAGTCACCAAAAGATCAAGTGTTTAGACGGTAGGAACTTTAAACTACATCCATCCACCTACCCACCTACCGGGAGGAGAAGCGAGATTGAGCTGTACTAAAAACTTTTCGATAAAAAGATTAGAAGAGCTTCTGGTTTGAGGAGTACATCGAGATGCTGGGAGTGTGTTGCACCCTGATTGGGCATGGAAGCCCTGTGTCACAACCCACTCTTCTTATTCTTGTCCTACGCATCTTTTTCATTTGGCTATTCTTGAGTTGTACTCTTTATGATAAACCAAAAAAACATCAGTTAAGTGATTCCTGAGTTCTGTGAGCCCTTTTGGCAAATTATCGACCTGAGAAGGGGGCAATGGGAATCCCTGATTTATAGCTGATTGGTCAGAAGTATGACTGGCTTGACTTGCAACTGATGTGGGACCAGTCTTGTGGGACTGAGTTTTTAACCTGTGGGATTTAGTGATCAGCTCATGAAGACAGCCTCAGAATTGAATTCTATTGTTTGGACACACTGTTGGTGTTAGAGAATTGGAGTATTGATTTTTTGTGTTGGAAGTGTTGAAACAAATTTTTAGGTCCAAGATAGAGCCACTCCAGCTCAGGATGCCATGTCACCAAACTAAAATTTAGCTTTCCTATCCTTGAAAATGCTCTGCTTGACCAGAAATGCACTAAATCAGCCAAGTCTCCAAACCCTGAGACAACCCCAGGCCTTCTTAACTCAAATGAGCTTTGCCTTCAGCCAATCAGATATTTTCTATTTGTCTCTCCCTTACTCTTCATCTTTTATCCATTAAAAGCTTCTTACTTTCTGTCCCATTCTGCAGGTCTCAAAAGGAGACTATCCACTTCATGAAAAGTTAAAAAAGATTTGTTTTTATCACCTAAATAGCCTTCTTTAATAATTATTATTTTTTTAACAGAAAGCACTCCACACATGCCACAAAGTGATTGAACCTTCAAAATATGTTAAGTAATAGAGGCCATGCACAAAAGATTTAATATTATATGATTCCATTTGTATAAAATATCCAGACTACATAAATCTATAGAGACAGAACACTGATTTGTGATTACCAAGGGCTGGGAGGGTGGGGGAGCAAGAGAAACAACTTAATTTTGCTGAGTGATGACAATATTTTTAGAACTAGACAGAGGTATGGTTGCATAACACTGTGAATTTACTAAATGACACTGAATTGTTCATCTTAAAATGATTTTTATGTTATGTATATTTTCCCTTAAAAAATTATTTTTTGAAAAAAGATGGTGGTTTTATCTGGTCATACTGCCATGAATGTATCCACAAAGTGTTTTTAAATTAAAATAATTTTGGAAGAAAAAACATAGTCTTTACATTTATTAGTTATAATTTAGATACTTTTTGTTTATTTACAGACAATTTGATGTCAACAGATGGGTCGCTTTTTAACTGAAACCCAGTTTTACTGTTATATGATAATTAGAAAATTTTCAACTGCCAATAAATTATACATTCCTTTTCTAAATAACCCAAGAGTTAAGAATAAATCATGGAAAACATTAGAAAAATATTTTGAACTAAATTATAAAAAGAAATATCTAAATTTAGAGAAGCAGCTAAGATAGTATATAGCCAGAGCAAAAAAACTCTTAATATAAAATTAAAATATTAGGAAAAAATAAAGTCTAAAATATCAATGGCTCAAGTTTTTATATAGGATAATAGGGAAAAGTCAGCAAATTAAAACCAACAATAGGAGAAACATTAAATTATAAATATGAAAGAAATCAATAATATAGGAAAAAAGTCATTCTAAAGAAAGTCAAAACACCCAAAAATGTTTCTTAGAGTTGATTAAATTGACAAACAAGTAGGAAGGCTGAAAAATAAACAGGAGAAGAAACATTAAATTACTAATTCAGAAAAAATAGGTAGATATTGCTACATATTTTATAGACAAAAACACGAAAGGGTGTCATGACCACCTTTATGCCAAAATTTTTGAAACTGTAGAAAAAATATCAAATACCTTGAGAAGATTAACTTATAAAATAGATAAGAAGAAATAGAACATAAAACTGTCTAAATCTGGTTAAGCAATTGAATATGCTCTTAAAAACAGAGTGAAAAGAAACAGTAAAAAATTAAAAACAAAATGAGAGCTAACTAGTTACAGGAGTAACTATTGGAATAGTTAATGAACATATACCACAGATCTAGGCAGAGAAAAGTATTTTGCAGAAAAAAAATAAAAGACAAAATAAACTCCAACTCATTCACAAAGCCATACTACAACAGCATTACAATATAGAAAAATTATACACCCAGGGCTATTAGTGGATAAAATAATAGTGAATCTAATTTTGTAATATATGGAAAGTTATATTATGAATAAGTGGTGTGTACTCCAGAAATCAAAAAGGCAATTTAAAATTCAAAAATTAAATTATGAAGAAAAAACTTTGGATAAAATTCAACAAATATTCATAATAATAGCTTTTAGCAAACTGGGAAAAGAACTTCCTCAATCTATTAAGCTGGAATAACAGAAAATCTACATAAGTTATACTTAATGATTAAATGTAAAGTTTTCTTCTGAGACTTAGAATATAGAATATGTGAATTTAATAAAGTTACTGAATATAAGGTATATATACCAAAAGTGGCTGCAATTTTTTATATCAGCACTTAGTAAATAGAAAATAAAATTTTAAAAATGTACCATGCTCAATATCATGAAAAAAATATCAAATGCCTATGAATAAGTCTACCTATAAGGTGTATGAGCTTTATGGTAAAATCAGCAAAAATAAAAGAAATTAAAATAAATAAATAAAAAATTATAAAAAATTTATGAATTGGAACATGCAAGATGGTAAAGATATCTATTTGCCCCAAAATTACTCTACAGATTCAATGCAATCTCAAACAAAATGTCAGCGAGTTTTGATACAGAAGTTGACAAATTTATTTAGATTTTTTTTATGGAGATACAAAGGGCCAGTAATAACCAAGCTGATCTTGCAGAACAACAAAGCTCAAGGACTTTCACAGCTAGTTATTTATAAAAACCTATTATAAATATATGGTAATGAAGATGGTGTGTTATCAGGATAATTAAAGATAAATTGACTAGTGGGACAGAATTGAGAACTCAAAACAGATCAACACATAAATTCATGCGGCTTATTCAAAAGATGAACAGTAGGGAAAAGATGGTCTCATTACATAGTGTAGTTTCCATCTTATGTCGATTTGTTAAAAAAAAAAAAAGACTCTTGACTCCTATGTTACACGATGAATAAGAACTATTTCCAGATTATTTTGAAATAATATGAAAACTAAAATAATAAGTTTCGACAGAAAATAAAAGAGATCATGTTAATTATATAGGCTAGGCAGAGATTTCTTAAACTGAATCATAAAAGAGAAAAAAGTATATATTATTTTGTATAGAGTATACACCATTGAGAGTGAAAAACAAGTTATGATGTGAAAGAAGATATTTGCAATACATATGTTAATAAATGACTCATACCCTGAATATATAATGAAATCCTATTAATAAATATCAGAAATACAACTCCATAGAAATATTGGTGCTTCATTAAACAGAATATCCAAATTGCCAATGAACATATGAAAAGTTACTTAGTTTCATTAGTCATTAGGAAATTTAAAACAAATCCAGAATCCAAGACCATATACCCATAAGAATGGCAAAAATTTTTATAAAGCAAATGTATTGTGCATTGGTAAAGATATAGAATAACTGGAACTCTTATGCAGTAGTGGTAAGAATGCAAGTTGATATCAACACTTCAGTAAATTATTTATTAGTGTCTAGTAAAGCTGGATGTATTTATATCTGTGACATTGCAATTCTACTTCTAAATATATATCCATCATATGACTACATATGTGCTCGATAGGTCATATATAGAAACATTTATACCAACACTATTCAGAATAACTCCCCAATAAGACACAAACCAAAGGTCTATCAGTCATAGTTATATTCATATAATTTGTAGCATATTTTGACTAGAATGAAAGAACTGAGAATGAGACAATGAGAATGAAACAACTGTGACTGAAGTCAATAGGATGACCCAAACATACTGTTCAGTGAAAGAAGCCATACATAAAAGGGCATACATCTTTTGATTTACATGAAGTTCTGAAATAGAAGAAACCAATCTGTGACATTTGAAATTAGTATAATGGTTAAACTTAAATAGGATTTAGTGACTGAAAGGGGCCATAGTGAAGGTTTTTCAGGCACTAGTAGTAGTCTACTTCTTAAAATGGGACCTGCTCACATACATGTATTTTTTTAGTTGGTGAAAATTCATCGCTTTTAATTTAAATTTTGTGTACTCTTCTGCATCTATATTATGCTTTAGTAAAATTTTTGACAAACAAGAAAAGTAAAACAAAACCAAAGAAATAAAGTGATAAAAGGACTTGGTGACAGATTCTACGGTGTAGGTAGCATGAGTGAGAAGCCATGAATGACTCTAAGGTTTCTGGTTGAATGGATGATTGACACCATCATTCAAGAGATGGAAAAATTATAAAGTGAAGCAGATGTAAAGGAAAATATGGCTCGTTTAATATTGAAAACAAATAATTTTAAGGATCCTGTGAGACAATTCCTTAAGAAAAAATACAGAGGTCTAGCAAGGAATAGCAAAAAAAATTCTGTATAAGCTTGAGAAATTAAAAGACTTTTGAAAAGGCCATATAAAAAGTAATAGAAAGTTTGGGAAAAGATATGCTGACAAAGAAAATAATTTATGTGGTTTTTAAATTTTATATTTCAGGTGTCAATAATTTATTTAAGTGGAGATATTTAGACAACGTGGAAAGAGAATGTGGAAAGTCAATATTCAGGTGAGAGGTGTGGGTGTCTTTTGCTTGTGTTACATTAAATAATTGTTTTTTGAGTGCTGAGGATATGCTGTAGGGGAAGATGGTTCTGTAGACTGAAATTATTCTTTGTTCTTGGTTTGTGGGAGGTAACTATAATTTATGACACAGGAAATAGAAGATATAAGAGAAAAGTGATGAATCATGAGAAAAAAAGCATAAACATTTTTGGGAGTATTAATAATCATCATGATATTATATACTACTTCCTTAGTGATTAAACGTGAAAATTGAGGGAAGACTGCAGGATTTGGTGAAGAAGAATCTAATGTTACATTAATGTTATTATTTTTTAAATAAACAAATAACAATATAACAATATACTTAATAACTTAAAGTATTAATAATAATAATAATAAAATTAAATAATTTGAATAACCACAGATTATAAATTACTGAATTTAAGTAAATGATAATGACAAATAAGAAATTATATAAAAAGGAAAAAGCTATATTGATAATACTAATGCTCATTGTAGAGATAACACTAAATATTTGAAACAACTTATATTAGCAATAAAAATGCATAAGAAATAAGTTATACTATGTCCACTAGATGGAGTATGATGCAATCATTTAAAAAAGTAGTTATAGATACATTTAGAAATTGTTTATAACATAATATTAGGTGAGAAAAAGTTTTATAAATTTAGATTAAAAATGCACATATGCAAGGAATGAAATGTGCCAAAGTTCTAGTGTCGAAATTGCAGATAAATATTTTACTTACCTGAATTTTTCTCTATTTATCTGATGTTTTCTGTGTAAAAGATTAATATATATTTCAAATATATATAACTAAAGGCCAACTTACTTTTTTCACCAAAAAGTCTGTGTTCATAAATAAAATGTTTCTGAAACTTGACATTAGCTGAACAAAGGCCAAAGCTGTATCGATATTATTGTTGGCATTTTAATTAGTATAGACTAGCTTCTGTAATAAATGTGTAATGACTAAAGTACACTTGAAGTTTGTTTTCTGCTTGAATAAGTCAATGTCTAATCATTCAGGAACCAGGCTCAGAGAAGTTTTGCTATCTTCAGTAAATAGCTTTTAAAGTTTTGTTAGGGATCATCTCCACTCTAGGGACTGAGAAAAGGAAATGAACATGAAGTAATGAGTATGGGATGGTTTTATGTGTCAGGCCTGAAGTGATATAATCACTTTTGTGAATATGAATTTCCATATCTGTTATTTCTTTCTGTGTAAAAAATCACCCTCAAACTCCACGTTCTGAAAGAACAATTTTTCTCACAATTCTATGGGTTGAGTGAGGGGTTCTTCTGTTGGTCTTATTTTGGCTTACTCATATGGCTACATTTAGATGAAGGATCCCTTGGGAGCTGGGCTCAGCCAGGTCAGCCAGACTCTACCATCAGGTAGTCTTTCATTCCAGACTTCTTCAAAACATGGACTTGTCAGAGTAGTATTTCAAGAAGATGAAAGCAGATGTTGCAAATTCACTAAAAGCTACCACACAGGTTACATGACATTGCTTCTGTCACTTTGTGAGCAGTTTAAAGGTACCTAGCCACAGGGAGAGTGGGAGCAGAAATGCAGCTTGTGTTCAATTTGCCAATACTAGAATCTTGTTAGAACTATGTATTCCTACAAAGGCCGTGTTACCTCCTAAAATATCTGCCCAAGTGGGCCTTCTGTTCTAATTCATCCACCCATGGGCTGCTTTTTTCAAGTTCCAAAGTCCAGAGAGAGTTCCTTTTTCTAAAATGCAAAAAAATGCCGCTTAGACTGGAAGCAGTCTGGATGGGGAAGTTGAGGATAATATGTGGGTTTATCATGACATTGGGTCAAGTTTTGAGCTTTGCTTCTCAAAGTATAGATCTCAGAACAAAGGTTTAACATTGTCAGAGAGCTTATTAGAAATGTAGAATATTCAATCTGAATACTTAATGAAAATCTGCATTTTAATAAAATCATCAAGTGATTCATATACTCAGCAAAGTTTAGAAAGCAGTGCTTTAGAGTACAGAGAGCGAATGAATCCTCAGAGTTTGATTATTAGGGAATATTTCTGCATGTGATTGGTCGGAAAGTTCTCCAATTATAAACGAAGGCCGTGTGCCACTTCATCTAATTGCTTCTTGCTACATCTGTAGAAAGAGGATTCTGGGTGAGAAGGCACATTTCCAAAGCTGTGAAACAGGTAAGGTAGGAGGAAGCAGAAAATGGGGATAAGATGGAAGAAGAAGATTGCAAATCTGCATTTGTCTATATTTATGGTGGCACGACTCAGTGAAGAGGAGAAAAAATACAGAACATATAAAAATTCATATTAGGTTCCTGAGGCTGTTGTAACGAAGTACCAAAAACAGTGTGGCTTAAAACAACAGAAATTTATTCTCTCACATTTCTGGAAGCTGAAAGTTCAAAATCGAGGTGTTATCAGGGCCATGCTCTCTCTGACAGCTGTAGAGGAGGACCTTTCCTTGATTCTTCTAGCTTCTGATGATTACCAGTATTACTTGGCATTACTTGGCTTATATATTCATCAATTCAGTCACATGGCTGTCTTCTCCCTGTATGTCTTCACAGTGTGTTCTCTCTGTGTGTGTGCATCTCACTATCTGAATTTACCCTTTGAATAAAGAAAACAGTCATATTGAATAGGATCCATCCTAGTGACACCATATTAGTTAATTATATTTCCAAATAAGGTCGCATACAGAGCTGGAGGTTAGGACTTCAACTAATCTTTTTGAGAGACACAATTCGACCCATAACACAGGGCATAAATATCAAGATTCGTTTTAGTGACATTTTAGGAACTCATTTATAATTTATCATAGTTTCCACAATCAATCGTATAGTAATTTTTTTAACTGAAAAATGAAGTATTAAAACAGTATTAATTTAAAATAATATAAAGGTAGAAAAACATGAAAGCTATTAAGAAAGGGTCGATTAAATCAGAAAGTCAGAAAAGGCTAAGAATACCAAGATTATAAAATTTATGGTCAGGATTCTCGAAAATATGCTTCAAAAGAAGAAGAGCATAAAGATATTGAGTTTTATATGCATTTACACTGCCAGCCTATAGACACTCACCAGTTATTTATATGGTTCACTCTCTTGTTTCTTCTCAGTCTCTGCTTAAATGTCAATCTACTATTGAGGCTATTCCTGCCAACCCTATATAAAAGAGCAATAATTACTCTAGTTTCAGAATTTCTCTATTATGCTAACATGCTTTATTTTTCTCCAAGTGTCTTATTGTCCTCTGAAGTACAACTTAGTTATCTACTTATTTCTTTATCTCTTCACCTTAGCATATAAAAATCCTTGTGTGCTGAGACTTTTTCTGTGCCTATTGTATACTGCTCTGTATCTCTACCTATGTACACAGGAAGCACTCAATAAGTGTTTATTTGCCCAGAGCACAATGCTCCCAAATATATAGTCTATGAAATAATTACCAAAATCTAATTTAATATGGTACCAAATAAGCTATGCTTGATGTGCTCTAGTCTATCCTTCTGAGGACAGAAAAAAAGTTTGCAATTGATTTAAAGACATTGCAAGAATTTAGAAATTTTATAAAGCTGTTATAAAAAGTACAGCCAGCAAGCATAACTTCTGTCCATTTCACTGTCACCCATACCATAGAAATAGAGCACAGCCATTTAAAAAATAGCCAATTCTCCACTATAATGGCACTGCTTTTAAAGGGAGCCACAGTTTTAACGAGCAAAAAGCCCTACTTTCTTCAGGAAATATTGCTGGATCTACAAATGTATCAGAGCAAAGAAAAAGCAAATCATAAACAAAGAGCATTCACTAGAAAAGTTCTGCCAAGGAGAAAATAAAAACCAAGACCAAATATGTTTCCATAAATTAGAAAAAAAGTTAATGAGATGACTGAAGCTAGGAATCAATACCATAATGAAGTTTTGCACAAAGTCAAGAAAGAGAATCTACTACAGAAGATACTGAAATCTGAGGTATGAGAACAAAGAAAAAAATGTTTAAGAAATTAAATCATCACAGGGATGCAAGGAGAAAAAGAACACCCTGAATATCATACAGGTATTCACTGGGAGGCATAATTGAACAATTTGAGAAAAGAAAATTGTCATTTATGAGAAAAGTAGATGAAAAGATATGAATGCATATATACAAGTGTTTATTTACTTATACATGCAACAAATATTCCTGGAAATATTAAAAAATAATAAGTTTCTGCCTCTGTGTAAATGAATTAGAAGCTTAGAAGATAGGGTATAAACACCATAGAAAGAAGTGAAAATAAGAAAAAAATTGAATTCTTGAAAAATAAGTCAATACTTATAACAGAGAAATTAAGCAGTTAAAATGGACCAAAAAGCTCATGACATTCAAAGTAAACATATTTAAATGTTATAATTTAAAAGAACACATATAAATCTATAAGAAAGCAATGAACACATTTGTCAATTTACCACAAGTTAACCAAAATTAATGTGACTAATTGATGTAAAAGGTTTAATGCATGGAGTTATTCTTGTCCTACTAGTAATATTGCATTTGTATATGGCCTAACCCTATCCGTAGACATTTGACAATATGTTCATGAATTAATATGGTCATAACTTTAAAAATTACATTTCTAGGAATTTTGTTCAGGAGAAATAATGTACAATGGAGGCAAAACCTTGTAAGTAATATTATAAGCAATGATGTATATATATGCATAAAAACTCTAAATACTTATGTGTGTGTACATATATATATGTGTACATATATAAATGCAAAACAGTGATGTGATTTATTATAGTGGGACTTAGAAATAAGCTAAACATTATCAAAATGATAGAATGAATTATAATATGCTTATATACTTATTTATATGATAGTATAACATGCACTCAATATTGATTATGGCAATTTTAACTATGAATACATCTTTTTATGAAACATTAATGATGACATAATTTGGACCTGCTTACCTATTCAATACTGAACTAACGGTCTGCATGGATTTATGAAGTGCCTTTCTTACTATGACGATTGCTATCTTTCCTGAAATATCTCTGTAAATCTTACTGCTTAATCTACCCCCAAATAACAACTATTTAATGAGTAGGCACTCCTATTTTTGCTGATCTGGTACATAGTACATAACATGTTTTTAGTCTGAGAGGAATTAAAGTTGCAACACTTTAAATATTTATTTTATGTCAAGTTTTTGAAATGCAGTGATAAAGCTCGAGTACAAATCTAAAATTTCAATTAAATTCATTGTTAGTGTTTCCAAGTCAAAATAAATAAGAATTACAGATAAGCTTTGGACTCATCATGAAAACTCCATATTTCCTCAGGAAATAAAGACTTGTCAGGAAAAATGATTTTACAACAGATACTGTATCATTTGAAAATGCTTCCAATGTCATTTCTCACCATTTTATCCATTCTTTTCACTCTAGATTATATTTTCTCATCAAAGATCTCAGTGTTAGGAATTTTGTTAAAGGGTCACATGGGAGTTAAATAAGCCTTCAATAATAGAAACTTTGTATAAGAATCTGTTCTCACAATTGGTGGTTTTTACTGGCACTAATCTGACAAGCTGAAAATTAAAAGAAAATGTGAGAAGATTAAAAATTTTAGCCATATATATCATTTTCAATAGTGACTTGCTGTAAACAAAAGATTGGTCTTCAGTTTCAAATGTTGAAAGAGGTGACAATAAAATGTTAATTGCTTTCTATATATACTTTTTGAGTATAATTTATATATAATACATACTATGTATTCTATATGTATGCTTATATACATATATAATATAAATGTTTAAGTGAGATATTTTTCAGAAAATAATTTAATGTATTTATTAGTATCATATAACAATCAACAACACAATGTCATTTTGCCTATTTTTTATTAATATTCAGTCACATATTCAATCATTTACATCTAAAATTTAGGCAGAATAGCTAGGGCTTATAATCTATTCTTCAGGACAGAATTCTTAGGATGTTACTTAGGACACTTCAGGACTTGCCCCATTTTGCCCTCTGGCATTACTTTCTATTCTCCTTACATAGTGTTCTTTTCTCTTTAGCATTTATCATGGACTTTTTTACTATGCATTTTTACTTTCTCTTGTTTACACTCTCACACAAGAATATATGTTCTGTGAAAGCAGAATTCTTTCTGTCTCTTTGTTCACTGCTATAATCTTAGCCCCGAGAAAAAACCTGGAACATAATGAATGTTCAATAATAGTTGTTGAATAAAAATCTGCTGCAATTTACATTTTGTAAGAAGAAACTGTGATCCAGAGGAATTAGTGAGTTGTTCAAGGTTAAGTGACTAGTCTGTGGAAGTTTTGGAATCACACCAGGTTTTGTAATACCTAGAAAATACATTTCTTATTTCCTAAATTCTAAATTCCTCTATACACAATTCTTGAACAACATAGCATTCATGTAAAAAATTTTTTAACAAAAACTTTTTTCCATAATTTATTTCGAATATTTTTCGAGAAATATTTTCTAATGGCACCACCATCTAAGAGTACTAAAAAGAATTTGATAGAATTCCACCCCATGACCACAGGGACTGTGAATCATATCATCCAGGTCATTGTTTTGTTTTGTGGTAAACAACAGATCTCAATTGTCCAATCAAAAACTATCATAGACCTGTAAAGTAACTGGAAAATAAGCTTATTGTTTTCTATTGGATGGGAATCTTGATAGTCAAATTTCTAGGAACATTTGGCAGCCATTTTCAATAATGAAAGTAGAAGACATTCAACAGAAGAGAGCCAAGTGCAACAAAGAGATGCAGCAAATCTAGATCCTGCTAATAATATCTTTTGTGTCCCTATATTTACACTCCAGATCTATTCTTGAATTTGTCAATAAAATAATTATAATCTCATTTTGTTTAACTTATTTTGGGTGAAATTTTCCATTAATTACAATGAAAATAACCCTGGTGAATACAATATTCTTGAAAATGAATAAATGAATGAAGTCAAGGTACATGTAGTGTTACAGAAAAGTACTGCACTTTGCTTTAGAGTAAGCTTAATGAAGTATATTTTTTCAGATGTTATGTTCTTTCCCTTTCACCCAGGGTGGCTATTGTTTCCAAACTAGAGTTCTTTACGAGTGGGTTTGTAAATTCTGTCTTGCAACACTAAACATGTTTCCAAGAAAGTTGGTGATGAAGATGATGGTAGCACTGTCATCCATCCATGCCACTTATCACTTAAACCATTACTTCTTGATGAGCAATCATAAGTCCCAGAAAACATTTAAACCAACTATTTGGTCCATTTCTCTGGAGATAAACTATGAAGAAATGAAGATGTGTTTGAGTCAGACTGCAGAAGAGTTCATTGTGCTTCCCTTTTAACTAACTCGAGCTGTCTCCCCACACAATTTAAGAGCACTATCATCTTACTGACATGACCTTCTAGGTGTCCACTCAAGGATGTTCACTAAATTGACAAAGAATGTCCCCGAGTGTTCTCTGTCTCTTACACTATCACATTTTTTATATGCCCCCATGGTCCCGCTGGATCCTACAATGCAAAGTCTCCTCCTGAAGTTCAATATTTGGAAAGTCTTTAGATAGGTTTATATTTGTAAATTTTCATGGGTTTTAGCATGGCCTTGAACATAACAATTCTATCCTCCATATATTTCAGTAGAATCATCAAGCAGAGGGAGCATTTGTTATACAAAATAGGTGTGAGTAGGTGGGAGAGAAGAGAGTTGGGAGATTGAGAGCAATGTGCTGATTAGAAAGGATCTCAATAAATTATCTGCTTAGAGTAGTGGTTTGTTTATTTTGGTTATGCTAAAGATAAAAATAAAATACTGCATTGCTTAATTTCCCTACAATGTTCCTTTTTAAGCTTCCAGACAATATTCCCTTAATCCTTATAACGTCTTCTTTTATCCTGTTAAAAGACTATTAGTCACCATTGTATTATTTCTACCATAATCCAGAAAACATGACCCAATTCTTCCTTATAGTCCTTGGATTTTCTAAGAGTAATAGTAATATAAAATGGTTCATAACCATATTTGTAGTGCATTCCAGTATATATGAAAAAATAAAAAATATTTCTAGGATATTTCGTCTTATTTCTCAGATAAAATGGAGTAGAAAACATAACATGAACCGATGAAATTACTCTTTTATATATAAAAACAAACAAAAACACACTTAAGATGGCAGGTCAGTTGTGATTTTGCTTGTGTGTTTTTACAATGTTGATGTGACTGTCTAGCTAGATGACCCTAAAAACAGCTTAGAAAGTCAAAAGCCTAAAAGTTGGAGGTAATCGTAATGCCCCCACAGTTTTATAAGATTTTTAGCCAAGCACAGGTATCTCAACTAGACTTTTTTTATTAGACAATAAGATAATCAAAACTTTGTACTAACCTTTCCTTTCATTGACCTATTTACTCAGTTTTGAAGCAGAACCAACTAATAGCACAATGAATCTCAAACCTGTGTTCAGTATACTACTGTAACTTTTATGAATCTGATCAGTGGATTTGTGAATGCACTATTTAAACTCTGTATTAATCTTCATGAAAGGTTTAATTACTCAGTTCAAAGACTCTATAAGGCTTTCAGGGCTTAAAAACTTACCTTGTGCCCAGAGGGGATAATTACTAAATCATATTATCAATTTTAGGGACATAAAATCAAAAATACATATTCATTTGCCTCCAAAAATGTTGTTATTGGCCTCATGTGTAGAGACAGTTAGATCATTATAACATTATAACAAGATTAGTATGATAGATGAGCCAGAACATTTTCCTAGGTACTAGATAACTGCCACATGACAGAAAGGGAGGGGAGCTTTTTATAATGACAAGAGTAATGGACCTTTTTAAAACTATTGCTGAAAGTTGAAGTGGAAAATGCTATGACTGATTTCTTAAATTTATGACCTTCTTTATCTTCCAACAATTTAAAATGCATAATATGAGTATTTTCTTCCATTAAAAATGATAAAGACAGAGAGAGTGATAAAGACAGAAGTGTATGTATATATGTTTTCATGGCAAAAGAAAAGCCAGGGTTTTCATACTGCCAGGATGCTACCTTATTTCTTTACTTTAAAAATATTATACAACAGCAGCTCTGAAAATTTCAAGATTTTGTTTGTTGTTATTGATTTTTTTCTCTTTAATCACTGGGAATATGATTAAGGATGTTAAATTTGTCTCGATTGCAATGACTAAGACTCCTGGATTCTTCTACATACTTTTCTCAGAGTAAATTTAAAAATATATCAACTATGCTATCTATATGTGCAAATGGCTCAAAGCCAGAAACCATAACATACTCATAATATTCTGAATTAGAATTAAATATAATAGTTTAGGTTACCTTAACAAGATGATACTTTGAATTTGGAGCTACCTTACTTAAAGAAATGATACTCAGAAAAAGCTGAAGGAAAAATATCCAATATTAGAAGATAGCATCAGTAAATTATGTTATGGATATATAATTAAAGAAACTAAGGATTGGAACTTGTGCTTTTGGAAAAAAGAGTGACACTGAAATATTTTTATATATTCTGTGAAAAACAAGATAATAGTATAAACAGAAACATTATCAAAAACATACTCCAAAATATTAATACTATGTATTTCTTGGGTTGCTGAATTTTCGTAATTTAATATTATATATATTGTAGTGAATTTCCAAGTAGTTTATACTTAGAGAATTGTGTATTTTAGTAACACAAAAATACTACTACAACAACAACAAAAGACATAACACTTGTAAAAGATAGGACAGAACCCATGGGAAAGCAGAGGATAGAGAATGAGTTCATGGGAGACATGTGCTATGCCTGAGGGTCATGGCCAGTTTCACATGGCCAAAGATGTCCTCAGTCAAAAACACTCACAGTCATGGTGATACACAAGTGCCTGAACTTCCATTGCCATTTGCAAAGCTGAGGAGATAGACTAAAGCAAATCGTCATGGTGAAATCTATTTGTCTTATTCATATATGTATGAGCTGTGTGAATAACCCAGAAATAAATTGTCTTTTTCAGGCATAATTTGTAAGAGTTAGTGATTTCATGTCTTCTGCTGAGCTTAGTACGGTAGAGTTTTGAAAAAGATACTTTTAAGCATGGAGAGAGGACTGAATGTGTTTCTGTGCAGCTTGAAGATCACATGAGATGGCACCAACAAGCTTGGTTATGTGATAAATTTTCCAGCTGGGCCCAGTCACTCAGGAGAGAGATTACAGTAACGATCCAAGGCTGAAGTCATAAGTGGATTAATAGAGATAGTGTGTGTGGTGGTTATATATAACAACGATGGAGAGGAAAACAAGAATTCAGATGTTAGGTCCAGGTACAGGGCTTGTTAAAGGCTGATCTTATAACCTAATAAAACAATTATATTAGAATTTCAGGGTGATGTGACTGGAAATTAAATAGGTATGGTAAGATTTGCTACATTCTTTCTGCAGTCTGACAAGAGAGCAGCCAACACTGACAGATTACCATTTCCATCACTATATTTAAGGCTTCCTGTGAGGACCAAGTAGAACTGAGAAGCTGTGTTCAATAGCCTCCATTGAACATCTCAAGTAAATGTTGCACAATGTTTCTTGGTAGATGTTGTTGAAACTATATTCTTTTAAAATAAAACTGTAACTTATATAAGGTTTGTATGTCACAGTGCCCATTTTTACTAGCCTTCAAACTCAGCCCTCTAGTAAGTGTATCTTACCCAGGAGTGTCTCTGAAATACAGAGTGAGGGAATTGTGACTCAAGTTTTATTAAAATAAAATTCCTTACCTATAATTCACTTTATTTTTTTCCCCAGTGTGCTTGTGTTGATGTAATTCTGTTGATATGTATTGATATTGTTCACATTTGTTTCTCCAAAGAAAATAGTACATGCTAATAGGTCCACATTACCAAAATGCAGGTTTCCATTTATAAGTCTTAGCAGGGCCATTAGAAGACATTTTGTTTTCTAAGGATAGACAGCATCTCATCTTCCCTCCTAAGTCCACACATAGTTATGTGGGATAAGTAATGTATTAAAGTGAATTTTGATGGATTTACTACTTTCTATTCTTCTCATGCTAATATACTAACGGGAAAACGGGTTTGTTAACATGTTATATATTTTTTTAAAAGACTAACTTTTTAGCGTACTTTTAAGTTTACAGAAAATACAGAATTCCGATACATTACCCCCCTCCATAAGCACAGTTTCCCTATTATTAACATTTTGCATTAGTGTAGTACATTTGTTATAATTGATGAACCGATATTATAATTAACTAAAGTCAATGTTTACATTAGAGTTCACTATGTCGTACAGTTCTATGGGCTTTAACAAATGCATATTGTCATGTGTCCATCATTACAATAATATACAATTACAATAGTTTCACAGCCCTAAAGATGCTGTATGTTTCACCTATCCATCTCTCCTCCTACAATCCCCCTGAATCCTTGGCAACCACTGATTTTTTTTTTTTTTACTGTTTCTATAGTTTTGTTTGTTCCAGAATATAATATAGTTTAAAACATACAATTTGCAGCCTTTCCAGATTGGCTTCTTTCACTTATCAATATGCATTTAATGTTCCTCTGTGTGTTTTTTTTTGTGGGGGGTGGCGAGAGGGAGGCTTGATACCTCATTTGATGTAGAATAATACTTCATGTATGGATGTACCACAGTTCGTTTATTCATTCACTTATTTAAGGTCATATTGTTTGCTTCCAGGTTTTGGTGATTATAATTAAAACTGCAATAAACATTCATATGACAGTATTTATAACAGGACGTAAGTTTTCACCTCATTCTGGGAAATATTTAAGAACACGATTGCTGGATCATATGGTAAGCTTATGCAAGCATATGGTAAGCTTTGTAAGAAACTGCCAAACTGTCTTCCAAAGTGAATTTATCATTGTGCATTCTCACCAGCAACAAATGAGAACTTCTGTAGTTCCAAATCATCTCCTGCATTTAGCATTGTCAGTGTATTGGATTTTAGCCATTCTAATGGTATGTAGTGGACTAAGTTATATTTTGTCTTTGTTATGTTAAAAAATACCTTTTCTCTAAAATAACATCATTATCTTAATTATGGTGCAACTCTCAGCCACAATATTTATCAAACTTTTGTATGACTTCTAATTATAGATCTTATCCATTATACTTTTTTATGTTATTTGTCAAAACCTTGTCTGAACATCTAATACCCTCTTTTTCTCTTTTCTTAATGTGTGACTTATAAATTCACACTTATTACTACCTGCATAAAGACCTCTGGTCCTTGGGGTAGTCATTATCTTGATAAGGCATCTTTATTTCTTAGGTTTCTCATTTTCTCAGTTTTCTTTTCTTTTGTATGAAACAAATAAGAAATCCTTGCCATCGATCTTCCTTTATCATTTAGGGCAATGGTCTCCAATATTTTTGGTATCAGGCACAAGTGCTCCTATGAGAATCTAATGCCTGATGATCTGAGATGGAGCTGAGGTGGTGATGCTAGTGCTGGGGAGCAGCTGCAAATATTGATGAAGCTTGCTTTCTAGCCCCATCGCTCACTTCCTGCTGTGTGGCCCAGTTCCTAACAGGCCACAGACCTGTACCAGTCCGTGGCCTGGGGGTTGGAGACCCCTGCTTTAGGGGAATATTAGTTTCTAAAAAGGAATTATACATTTTTAATTGCTGTACAGATATCTTCACATTATTCCATTAGACATTTTTTATGTGAGGAAGCTGTGATTGGAACATGGATCTTCTGAGTCCTGTAATGTTCACTTTCCCTTTAATTACCATAACATGAATATTTTATAAATGATCCATTCTATCACCTGGAATTAAAAAAAAAAAAAAATTAAATGAAAAGAAACATTTTAAAAAGACAACATATGTATTAATTTATCAAATATTTTTAGGAATGCAAATATCTTTTGTTATAGGTGGGTTGAATTATGCCCCTCCAGCAGATATATTAAAGTCCTACCCCCAGCACTGCAGAATGTGATCTTAAATGGAAGTAGGGTTTTTGCATATGTAATCAAATTATTGATTCTCATGAGGTCATTAGGGTAAGCTCTAATTTAATATGACTGGTATTCTTATGAAGAAAAAAACAGAGGTACATAGGGAAAATGCCATGTAATGACAGAGTCAGAGATTAGATTGATGCAATTGCAAGCCAAGGAATGCTAAGCTAAGGATCAATGGTCACCAATAATACCTAGGAAGTAGAAAGGATGGATTCTACCCAGAGTCTTAGAGCAAGAATGGTCTTGATGATAGCATGATTTTGGACTTGTAGCCTCTGGAACTATGAGATAATAATTTTGTTTTTTGAGTGCCCCACTTCGTGGTACCTATGTTACCTCAGCTCTAGGAAATTAACACCAGTGTAGGGTGATTAAGAATGTCAGTGAAGCTATGTATTTTACCAAGACTGCACATTTTTAGGACTAGTCCTTTTCTCCTTTTCTTGTTATGGGCAAATTCATGATGATATCTTATTGCTTATTTATTTTTAGCATAGATATTTTCTCCTAGCTATTGTCAATACAAATAAGATTATTATAGTTGTTATTGGAGGGTGAGGAAAAGGAAAGGGTTTATTTGCCAGTTATGCTGTGGAGAACAGGAAATTGCCTAAATATCCTCAAAAATTCAAATAAAAAAAGAAAAGAAACAAAGAAACAAAGAGAAACAATATGACAGTTCTTCAAAGATTAAAAAAAGCATAATTTTGTTTTTGTGTGTTTGACTTTGTCATTATATCTAACGCTATTGAAACCTTTCCTTTTCTGAAAGGCAATTATTGAAAATAATCAATTTTAAAATCAATACTTACAATTTCTTTGATTCAAGGAACTTTATTTCCCATGCCTGGAGGATTTTGCCTTTGCTTACTAGAAAACCAGGGCTCATATGTCAGTGATGTAAATCGTTATTTTCTTTCTGCTTTGTCACAGTTTGTCATTCTTCACACTTGGCTAAATATGCCCATTTCTACTATTTCATCTGCTAGTAGCTGCTAAGGTGCTACTTCCACTTTCCTAAGTCTTCCTGCTCTCAAAATCAACATTAGGGAAATTCATAGTCAACTGACAAAGTCAGAGATTTATGTTAGTAGGATTTCTGCCTTCTAAAACTCTAATCAAACACCACCAATTTCTTAAGACATTAAAAAAAGTTAAGTAGGTAATGGAGGTATACAGTGGCTTTTTAATCTTATAGATTCTATCTAGGTTTTGGATAACAAATAAATTTATTTCTAGAAAGTTAATGAAACACAAATAAAGATATCAACTGTGACTCACAACAAAGTTGTCAGCTATCCTTGACCTCTGAATATGTTCCATTTTGTATTTAGTGACATATTATTTTGACTTTATTGCATGGAGATTACAAAATTTTACACCCATTAAACAATTCTTCCCTCCTTCAAACAAATATTATAATCTCACATATACTTAGTACTCCAAGAAACCCAACCTGGGAAAGTATTCATTGGCTGTTAAGTTTAATGCAAAGGACATTTTTTGAAGGCCTATACAGTATAGACACTATTTACTCTGAATGCGTTGGAAGATATTGAAAGGTCTGGAGTTTTAAGAAAGTTTTATCTTAAACTTGAGTGGGAGAAAAGGTAATTTATTAAGTTAGGACCAGATAGTGTAGAATCTGACATGCCAGACCAAGGCATTTTTTGAATTTTACCTGCTAAGCAATAAAGTTTGTTGTTATAATCATCTTTTCTAGTTAATCTAAAGATGAAATGGAACATGTATTAGAAAAGAGAGAGCCTCTAGGAAAGAAGATCAAAAATGAGATAAAGAAAAAGCATTTGAGAAGATACGGTATCCATTTATGATTAAAACAATAAAATAGGTATAGAAGGAAAGTACCTCAACATAATAAAGGCCATATATGACAAATCCTCAACAAATATCATATTTAATCATGAAAAACTGAAAGCTTTTCCTCTAAGATCAGGAGCAAGACAAGTATGTCTGCCCTCACCACTCTTACTTAATATAGTTATGAAAGTCCTAGCTAAAGCAATCAGGCAAGAGAAAAATAAAAAATACAAATGAAAAGTAAAGGACAACATGATTCTTTATATAGAAAACTCTAAAGACTACAACAAAACTATTAGAAACAATAAATTTAGTAAAGTTGCAGGATACAAAATCAATTTACAAAATCCATTGCATTCTTATCTTCTAATGGTAAAATTTTGGAAGAAAATTCCTTTTGCAATTGTAACAAAAAATATAATATCTAGGAATAAACTTAACAAAAGATGTGAAGAAACTATAGACTGAAAATTATAAGACATTATTAAAAGAAATTGAAGAAGATACAAAAAAATGAAAAGATATTCTGTGTTCATGGACTGGGAGGATCAACATAGTTAAAAAGAACATAATGCCCAAAGCAACATACAGATTTAATGCAATCCCCATCAAAATCCCAATGGTATTTTTTTTTAAAGAAATAAAACAAAAAACATCAGATTTGTATAAAATCACAAAAAAACTCAAATAACCAAAGTTATCCTGAAAAAAAATAAAATAATAAAGAACAAGACTGACAGTATCACACTCTTTGACTTCAAATTATACTACAAAGTGACTAATATAAACAGCATAGTTTTGGCAGAAAAACAGACACATAGACCAATGGAATAGGATTGAGAGCCCAGGAATATACACATATATATATGGGCAAATAATTTTTGATAAAAGAGCCAAAAACATACAATGAAGAAAAGAAAGACCTCAACAAATGGTGCTGGGAAAATTGGAAAGCCACATCCAAAAGAATGAAACGAGACTAATATCTGTTATCATACACCAAAATTAACTCAAAATGAATCAAAGAACTAAATATAAGACCTGAAACAATAAAGTCCATAAAAGAAAACATAGATATTAAACTTATAAACTTTGGTTTTAGAGAGCATTTTATGAATTTCACCTCAAAGGCAAGGGACATAAAAGCAAAAATAAATAAATGGGACTATATCAAACTAAAATCTGCACAGCAAGAGAAACCATCAACAAAACAAAGAGGCAGCCAACAGAATGGGAAAAGATATTTGCAAATGACGCCCCTGATAAGGGCCTAATATTGAAATATAAAAAGAACACACAACTCAACAATAAAAAAACCAAACAATCCAATCAAAAAATGAGCAGAGCACCTGAACAGACACTTCTCTCAAGATGACATACAAATGGCCAACAGACATATGAAAAGATGCTCAACTTCACTAGCTATTAGGGAAATGCAAATCAAAACCACAATGAGATATTGCTTCACCCCTGTTAGAATGGCTATTATTAAAAAGACAAGTAATATCAAGTGTTGGAGAGATTGTGGGGAAAAAGGAACCCTCAAATACTACCAGTGGGAATGTAAATTGGTACAGCCACCTATGAAAAACAGTATAAAGGTTTCTCAAAAAACTAAGAATAGAATTACCACATGACCCAGCAATCCCTCTTCTGGGTATCTATCCCAAAATTGGAAAATGTTTATCTGTAAAGATATATGCACCCTGATGTTCATTGCAGTATTATTCAGTGGCCAGGACGTGGAAGCAACCAAAGTGCCTTTTGATAGACGATTGGAAAAAGAAGATGTGGTACATATACACAACGGAATGTTACTCAGCCATAAGAAAAGATGAAATACTGACATTTGCAACAACATAGATGGGTCTTAAGATTATCATGCTAAGAAAAATAAGTCAGACTGAAAAAGTTAAGAACCCTATGATTTCACTCAGATGTGGGATACAAAACTGAAAGTAACAAATGAATCAGACAAATGAATAAAAGCTCATAAACGCAAACAACAGTTTATTGATTACCAAGAGGGAAAAGGGGAGCAGGGAAGTAGATAAAAGCAAAGGGAGTCAAATATATGGTGACGGAAGGAGATTTAACTTTGGATGGTGAACATGAAATGCAGTATATTGGTGATGTATTATTGAGTTGTACACTTGAAACCTTTATAATCTTATTTACCAATGTCAACCCAAAAATTAAAAAAAACAAAACAAAACGAGGCAAATACAGTCTAAGTTAGAATGATGAAATGATAAGCTGAAAGAAGGAATGAAAAATCTTGAGTCAAGAGATTTTTGTAAGATGAACATAGAAATGAAGGTGATGATAAAGTAATGAACATGTACTGCAAAGAATAAAAGAATAAAATTAATTAAGCACCTAATATGTATCGGTGTATGTTTATAAACTGTTTCACTTATTAGTTAAATTGAATCTCCTAATAAACTAATAAACTTATGAAGATTTACTATTCACATTTTCTTAGTCATGTATCTGAGTGTTGCAAAAGTCAAAAGTAAGAAATTGGTAGAAAGGACATTTGAACTCAGATACTTTGATTCAAAAATCTATTAAGTTTTTCTCAATGTAATACAGCAATTTTTATATTATTAATGAAGCAAATGCATGATATTTCTAAATTTGGTAGGAAGTATAGATTTTAAAATTAAAAATAAAATAATTCCTTGATTTTCTTTCTTTAATTTGAATTTATGACGTTACTAGAGACAGCAAGCATAGTTTTGATTCATTTTTAATTTGCTCTCATGAAATTGTTATTTTTTTAATTTTTAATATTTTTTTGCATTTGAGTATCTATATCTGTACATATATAATTAATATATCTTTCACTTATTTTGTTAGTTTGAAGTATTTTTATTTATTTTTCAATGAAATACACAATTTAAAAATATAAATTCTTTGTCTAATTCATTACAAATAACTTTTTCTCTTTCTTTACTTTCCATTTATACTATTTGGGATGATTATAAGTACAATTTTTCCTTTCAAAATTTTGATTTTTTTGGCGAATTCTTCATACTTTCATGTCTTCAAAAAAATAATATAGTACTGTTTTTCTTAATTTTAGTAGGCCATGAATACCTTATAAGATGACAGATGTTGCTTTTTCACACAAATTGTATTGAATATAGCTTGCCTATTTTGGTATCATATTCTTCTTCATTATGAATCCTCTTTTTACCAGGCTGAAGCTCAAAACTACACTTCCCAGGAATATTTGCAACTGGGTTATATAGAGAACTTCAAGCCATTATTCCTTCCCACAATTAAGAAAGATGATATGAAGGATGAATGAGGCTGAATGTCTCCCTGGCAAGGATAGGCATGTAGTAATTTGATTTTCTCTGAGGCAGGTTGGCAGAGGTTCTATGTCTAGCTGTAGGAACGTTAAGAGGGATTTCTGCTAGAACAGTCTTATGAGGTGACTGGACATTTCTCCTGTCTCTTCTGATTGATTACATGGTTCACTATATATCAAGAAATCATATTAGCCAACTGACACTTGAACTAAATCTGTTTCCATTTTAATCATTTAACTTAATTCTATCTGCAAACAAATTCCAACTAATACAAAGAAAATCTTATAACATATGATTCTTTTCAAAAAAGATGCAAATAAGTATTTTGTAGCAGAGACTACTATTTTTCTCCTAATATTCATTCTTTCTGTTTTCTTGAGCAATAGAAGCCCCAGTTTTTAACTAAATAAAGGTCTTTGTAGAACAAAATACTAGAATAAAATTTCCCAATTTTCCTTGCAGTTAAAAATGGCTATATGCACATAAGTTGAAGTCTCATTAGAAACTTTTGTAACTGTAATGAAGAGGAGGATGAGCACTTCTCTTTATCTCTTTTTCCCACCTGCTGGCCTTCTTAGATCACAAGAAGGAAATCATGTGTTGAGGATGAGGGAGTAAGAAAATGAAGGTAATCTTGGTCACTGATGATGGTAGATTTGCTTTAATGACCATGTATTGCTTCTTTCTGGATATCACACATGTAGAAGAAAAATAAATCTCAATTAGGAAAGACTAGAAATAATTTCATTTCTTTGAAGTTTCTCTCATTGAAAAAGAGGGCTTATCTTCCCTTTCCTTTTATTTGAGAAGGTTCTGTAACTGATTTGACTAACAGAATATGATGGAAGTGATTGTGTCAGTTACCAGAACCAGACCTAAGGGACAGGCACAATCTACTTCCTGTCTTTTGGTTAACTTATTCCTGCAACACAGTTTGTGTCCTCTGAAAAAGCTTAAACAGCTCCATGGAATGATCCACACCAGAAGGAATCAAGACTCCTGAAAGACCAAACTGACTTCCCAACTTACAATCATTTCCAGTGTGTCTGCTGTAGAAAAAAACCTTGAAGAAAAAAATCCTAGCAGGCTCTGCAAGTTTCCCCAAATGATACTGCTTGAAACTTAAGGTTTTAAGGCATTCGCAGCTACCAGAGGAAAATACCATTTTAGGAAAAATGTCAGTAAGATATCTACATTGACCTTGTCTGAAGATCTCACAAAAGTGCCCAACATCTACCAGTCCAAAATATTATGCCACTGCAAGGACTCCAGTATGTTAGAAATTTCCTGTACGTATAGCCTTTCTTCCCTTCCAAATTTTGAATCCGAGTGGAGGTGAGGTGTCAAAATATGTTAGGAAAACTACACGGGCTTTCTGAGGAAAAACGGTCAATCTTGACTACTTCCACAAACACAGGCTTTCCAACTGAGGAAAGGAGAAGCATAAAAATTAAAACATACCCAAAACTTTTTAAATTACTTTTATTGGGAATCCATCAGTATAATAAATTAAAAAAAAATTAATGTATAACTCTTAATTCTCAAGATAAAGCTTATTTTGCCAATATGGAATTATTTTTCACATTTTAACAAAGATTTAGAATAAATTTTCTAAAAATGATATTACTTGTTTTGTTTTTTATATTTTCATATTTCTAAATCTTAAAAATGATTTTTTTTTTACTAATGAACTACACTAAAAGTTCTTTGTTTAAATTGATTCAAATAACATATTTAAGGAACTTTGAAACATTAAAAATCATTTGAAAAACCTTGATACATACTATTTCTAACATTAATATAAATTAAACAATGTATTGTTTGATTCTGCTTATTGTTCTTTGCCTAGTTCATAAACTAGAAACCTACTCTCTTTGTTAAAGTGCAAAAAAAGGGAAATAATCAAGCCATTGAGTTTTCCTCTGAAGTTATATCTTTTAAGTAATTCATTGTTATTTTCCACATAGTTGACAAATAAACATTTAGTTCTCTATTTCTTCAAATGGTGATTGAAGCAGCTCTTTTGATTTTCAAACTATTTAGCATAAAAAATCAGTTTTTGTTTCATTATATTGCACCTATATGATTACTACTTTACAGATTTTTTTTCCATTTTTCCATTTAAATAAACACATTTTGTTATTGCCCTAGTATTTATTTAATGTACTGAGGGTTTATTATTATTATTATTATTATTATTATTATTATTGGTTTAGTGGTATCACTGAGCATACATCTAAATCTCATTTGCTTGGCTCATGAGTGGTCGCCAAGATAGTCAATCCAGGGATGATCCCTGATACATTAGAAAGTGAGGCAATGGAACTTAGGGTTTAAGGCCTTTTACTTTTCTAGATCTCTTCTATGGGCCCTAGAGATGTATTTACTTGGAAACATGTTTTCATAAAATTAAAAAATATATATTATTCTGATTTCAAGAAACAAGTTTAGAATATTCAATAAAACAAGTAAGAAACTATAGAATCCTTACTTGAGCACATGTAAATGCCCTGTATTTTTATTATACTTAAATATATTTGATAAATAAAAGAAATTTAGGTATGTAATTGATATAAAGCAATCTGGTAAAGAGAAATCAATAGAAGTTAATTTGTAATTGAAAAGCCGATTATAACAGAAAAAAACAAAACTTTAAAAAACAAAGAAGTAAATGTTAAATAGAAAATTGATTAACATTAATTTATGAAATAGGTAATTCATTTAAAAGTTACATTTTGAAAAATTATAATTAATTAGAGGTACCTTTTGAATAGATAATTATTTTAAAAACTTATTAATGAAAAGGAATAAATTATAGGAAGACTATGGAAGAAATATTTCTTGTTAATTTGATACAAAATACTGACATCAACAAAGATAATGTAAACACATAATAATAAGCCAAGGCAGTCAGGACATCAACAACAAACTGGTTGATGGTTGTTGTCAACTCAGAGTATTTCAGATTACTCACTGTATCAGTAAACTTGAAACACCCTAAAACCTAACAGCAGATATAGGAAA
This sequence comes from Pteropus medius, assembly GCF_902729225.1. NCBI lineage: Eukaryota > Metazoa > Chordata > Mammalia > Chiroptera > Pteropodidae > Pteropus > Pteropus medius. The sequence goes on from NW_024355205.1 coordinate 8,975,474, forward strand.
TAAACTAATAACTGTACTTCGAATTTGATCTGAAAACTTTACATAGCATCACCCACAATAAGTTGCTGACATGAACTTTTCATATTAGTAATGATATAAAAAAATTGATCAACCATAGTAGAAGTTTGAAGTATCTTTCTATTTTGTGTATAGAAAACTAATATTATCAAATCATTTTTACATGCAGAAGTTATCAAAAAGATTATGGCTAAAAATGTAGAGGGAAGAGTTTTAATAGCAATGTCAGTAATTAATAAAAAAATGTTATTTTTCTGAATAGTAAGGTGTTTTTGATAGTTGTCAACATTTTAATTAATAATTTGTTCTGATTTTTTTTCTCATTCTAATTGGTAATGAATTTTTATTTAATTTTGTGTTTTAAATTCTATATTATTTTTTTTAAGATGGCCCTTGAATTAGTTATTCATTGCTGCATAACGGATTTTCACAACTGTAGTGGTTTAAAAGACACACATTTATTATCTCACAGTTCTTCGGTCAGGATTCAGGGCATGGTTTAGCCTGGTCCTCTGCTCATAGTCTGACAAGGCGGCAACAAAGATGTCAGCTACACTGCGGTCTCATCTAGAGTCTTGAATGGGGAATACTTTCCCTCCAAGTTTATTCAGGTTCTGACTGAAGAATTTAACTTAAGAGACAGGAAAAAATATATAATTACAAAAAGTCCTCACTTAATGTTGTCGATAGTTTCTTGGAAACTGTGACTTTTAAGTGAAACTATATATAACAAAACCAATTTTACCATAGGCTAATTGATATAAATAAGAATTACTTTCTTACAGCATATTTATGGTCACGAAAACATCACCAAACTTCTAAATAAAGATCCAAAATACCTCTAATATTAAAAATCGAAATAAATGTCAGCTATACATACATATTAGAGAGATTAATAAAAACGAATAAGGTAATGATTTTACAATTCACTTATTCTAGTCAGGGTCAAGGGTGGCCAGTACCTATCCCAGCAGCTCAAAGTGCAGGACAGAACCCAACTCTGGACAGGATATCTTTCCGTTGAAGGATGCATTCACACCCGCACGAACTCAGACTGGAATTGAGACAAACCAATTCACCTGATATGCACATCTACAGGATGTGAGAGGATACGAGTATCTGGAGAAAACTCACGCAGACATGGGTGGAACATACAGACTCCACACTGACAGTGGCCCTGCCTGGGAATTGATTTTTTTCTCATCAATGTTATAATGAAATGATGTTGAACTAAACAATGTCATTCGAGGACCTGCTGTATAGTCAACCTGAAGGTAAAGAAGACATATTTTTGCATCATAAGTGATTGCCTCCATCCCTGATACCTGTCAACCAGGGTTCTGGCCAATCTTTTTTTCATAATTATTCTGTATGGCAAGTCAAGGTGCACAGATTCTCATACATTTTTCATTGTTAAGAGGATCTTTCAGTAGTCTCTTCTATTACCTCAACTGTTTTTCTTTTTTTTTTAAACTTCTGAACTGATGTAGTATATAAAAATTATTATGAAAGTATGTACTCTAGAATTCTTTCTGGCTTTACTGTAACTTATGTAAGCTTGATTTTGAGCATTACCATGCCAGTATGAAATATCTCCTATCATCCTTATTTCTGGACCAGTAGAAATAGCTAGGAAATATCAGAATGGATGTAGATAATAGGTACTGAGACTGAGTCAGATGTAATGTTTGTGCAGGGGTGGGGTTAATGAGAGGCTGCTGAGCACTGTGGAGTAGAAAATTGCCTGTGGTCATGATTGTCAAAGCCAGTGATATCCAATAACAGTGGGAAAGATGCATCTTCTAGTATTGGCCTAATGGTATGCTCTATTTCTGGGATTACAGTGTTTGGGGGCCACTAGTAGTTTTTCTTGACAGTTTTATTAGCTTTACGGGTAGTAGAAATGTCACTCACCTAAGTATCCAAATATATCCATACTTTTTGGCTTTAACTTCTAAATAGCTTGGTTTAATTTAGATCCTGCTGTCACCAAGGCTGCATCTGCAACTACACAATCAGTTCCAGAACAATGTAGGATTCATTCTGATTATAATCTTCCTTGAACTGAATAGTTATAATTTTATCCAAGAGAGAGAATAGGTGATAAAGACTAAGAATATTAGCCATTCTCTGGGTACACAATAAAATTTCTTGTTGGAATCAACTTTACTTCCCATGGTTGCAGAGAATTGGAGGGAAAGACAACTAAAATCTGATTGGATAAGTGAAATATTCGATAGTTATTCTCACAAAAATTACAAAAAGGAAATTTTTACTTTGTAATAAACATAAAATAATCACATCTAGGCATCGCTCCATGGAAAATCTTATTTTCCCACAAAGTCATGTTTGCCACTTTTGATCCATTAATATTCACCTGCATAGACAACTAACATAATCTCATATATAGTAAAATATATTCTATTTGGTGAATATGAAGAACAAAGCTATGTTTTAGATTTGTCTCTTAATTGCTGCTCTTTTCTTCTCTCATTTTTTTTCTTCTGTATACTTCAAAAGAAAATTTTTCAACTCTTAACAGATTCTCAAAATAAGTAGCAAATTCCTGTTATTTAATTTGAGCAAACTCAGAAATCACAAATGCATAAAGACTGTTGATAAACTTCTCTCTGAAAATAAGAAGTCTAACTTCAAAATCAGTGTACATAAAATTTATAATTTAATTGGGAAAAACTCATAAAGATCTATAAAAGAATGTCTTAAATATAATTTATTCAGGTGATTAATTTAAAAATAGTTTTATCATCTTTTCCAGGCTTGAGAAATAACACTTTATACTTTAGCCTATTAAAAAAAATTAAACTTAAAAGTACAAGTGTTGATAAGTTAACTCTATAGATGTTTGGAATTAAACATTAACTTAAAGCAAAAATATGTTATTTTCTTTTTTTAGAGTGAAAATTATAAAGTAATTACTTTGGGGATTTCTCTCTATAATTAACCTTGCAGATTGCATTCATTACACCACTAAAGTACACTTAGGAAATTAATACTTCAGAAATCAAAACAAAGATAATATATTCATAGAACTCTTGGAAGAATTTGTACATGAGCCAGAATTTCTGATCTTGATAGTTAAGATATTTCTACCTTGTGTAACTTGGTGTTTCTGTTTAGGCTTTGGTTCCAGATGGATCATAAATACAAATGTAAAGTGTTCTGTTTCTTAGCGTTATTACTCAGTCAAGGCACTTACTCTTTCAGGTCCTCAGTATTTTTATCTGTAAAATAGGAGATAAAGTATCTATCTCATAAGTTATCATAAGTGTTAAATTATGAGGGATACCTGTGAAGTGCTTAGTGGGTAGTTAAAGAGAAAATTGACTTCAGTAGTAGTTGTTGTTTATATTATTTCACCATATCCATTTCTTCTCAACTCGAAGGGTCTTTTCAAAGTGAAATGTTGTAAAAAATAGAAGAAATGATCATTTGGCAATCAAAAAAATTAGTAATTTTCTGACTAGGTCATAAACTAACTGAGATAAGAGACCACATACAATTCATATCCATGTATAGAGAGTAGGTATTTTTGTATGAATTTAGTCTGTAACCATTAATAGGGCTAACTTACATAATTGAGAAAAATGCTGTGAACAAATACAATAAAGTTTGACAATAATAGAAATTAATAAAAATGATGCCAGTATATTAAGGGAAAAGAGAAGAAATTAGGAAATACTTTCAGGAAATCAGCAAAGTGGTGGAGAATAATGTTGGAGTATTTATTTTTCTTGTTTACTCTCTGTCATGCCATAAATTTCCAGTGATTATGTTCCTCTAACGAAAACCACAGCTCTTTTTCAGCAGCCCTGTCCTAGAGCTCCAGTTCAGGCAGAGGAAACAGCAAGAACTAAACACACCTCAGGTTTTGTACAATAGATGGGTAATTCAGAGTGGAAATGGCTGCTAAACCATTGTTTGTTCTGAGGGATTATACTGAAAAGTGGTGGTTTATTCTGCTACCTTAAATTTCAGTAGATTTTCCATGATAAATAGAAAGAAAAGTCCGATTCTTCTATACTAAGGAAGATCAAATCGATGACCTCTACCAAAAGCCAAGAAATCTAAGGAAGTAAACAGAAGGTATACCAGAATGCAATTTGCATGACCAAAAGAAACGGTAGATATACTTACCTGGCTCAGCCTCTGTTCTAAGTGTAGAAAAATGTCTTCAGAAAAATTTATACTGTGAGCATTTTCTCAAGTAAGATTGAGATTAGAAACCAAACTAAAAATCTGACTCTAAGAGCCCTACAATGAAATTCATGTATTGGCAGCAATACATGATGCAAGTTAGAAGTAAATGGAAGTTTTACCCTCCTTGTGGAAGCACATTTCAACAAAAAGAGACAAATAATAGTCTCAAATAAGAGATCTGAGAAATAACAATTTATAAACAAAATTTACAAATATATGAATCGATAAATCATAATGAATCAGAGTACCAGGAAATAAGAAAAACAAATACTTCGACCCCTAAAGGCAGCAGGTATGGGAATTATCAAATCAAAATATAAAATAAATATATATAAATATTTTAAAGTATAAAACAAGAAATTACAAGAGAATGATGAAGAAGAATGACACTATCAAAATGAAAAGATAGAATTGGAAAAGAACCAAACAGAATATCTATAAACGAAAATTAAGAAAATTGAAGTTAAGCACTTAATAGGAGTTAAAAAAAAAGATGAACAGGTGAAACCAAATAAAAAGTGAATTAGAGAATTAGAAGGCAAATCTATAATATTTACCTAAAATTCATCACAAATAAACAAAAAGGTGAGAAATATGTAGGACGGGTTGAGACAATGTGGATAGGGTGATAAAATTTAACATATATAGTTGGAACCTTAGGGAGTTAGAAAAAAAGAAGATATAAGAAATGAGTGACAAAATTCTAACAAATAATAAATCAAAAATTATCAAAGTTATGAAAAATATCAAATTCTCAGATATAGGAAACTCAGCAAATCACAAGCAATGCTGTCACTTAGACACGTTAAATTGAAATTGTTTCACAACATAAACACATATATGTACACACACGCATATACATATAAGATATGTAAAGCTGTCAGAAAAAAAGACAGTATACTTACCAAAAATAAACAAGACAAAAATTGACAATTAGACCAACAGTTGAGTTTCAAAGAGCAGAAGTGGAAAGCAGAAAACTGTTGAGTAAATATTTTTAATCTAAGAAATAGTAAATGTAAATCTGGTATCTATACTGGAATTGTCATCAAAAAAGATTATTTGGTTTACTTATTTTTATAAATTGAGGAAAACTACATGATATAAAAAAATTAAGTATAAAGCTTAAAAGAGTATATGTGGTATAACCAGTTTTCTAAATTTTATTGCCATATATTAGTTTTGTCTTTTGTTGAACATCATAAGAATGTAATCTAGTCTATGTGCTTGGTTCCTGGCTTCTATCTGTGAGACAGATCCACACTGCATGTTGCTTAATTATGGTGTTTTTATTGCTGAATAGAATTCCATTATAAGAATATATCACAATTTATTTATTCTACTGTAGGTAAACATACATGTTATTTCCATTTTGACTAATGGTATTCAAGCTGCTATGCTTATTTCTGCATTCGTCCTTTAGTGGTCATATGTGGTTATATCTCCTGATTCATATACAGCAGAGTATAATTGTTGGGTCATAGCGAAAACATTTTTATAGTTTATTAGATACAGCCAAAGTTTTCATAGTGTCTGTATCAACTTACACATGTATGACACATTTATAACACAGTTTATACTGAGTGTATGAGGGGAGCTCCAGCTGTACCACATTCTCACCCAGACTTAGTTTGCTAAATATTTTAACTTGAACCTTTCTTGAGTGTGTGCACTGGAATTTTGTTGTGATTTTAATTTGCTTTTCCTTCATGGCTAACAATGTCGAGCATATTTTCATTTGTGTAATAGGTATATTGATAGCCTTTTCTGTGAAGTATCCATTTTAAGTTTTTACCCTTTTTTTTTTTATTTGTCTTTTTCTCTCCCTATTGGCTATAGTTCTTTTTTTATATTCTGGTTTTGAGTAATCTTTCAGATATACATACTACAAATATTTTCCTCCAGTCTATGGCTTATTATCAATTTCTTAGTGTCATCTTTTCATGTACACATCTTACTTTTAGAGAAACTAGATTTTTAATTTATTTATGGTTACCGTTTTGTTCACTGTGTAGGAAATCTGCATATTCATTATCATGGTTATACTTTTCTATATTTTTTCTATATTCTTTATTTCTTACTTTTCAATCCATCTGGGATTATTTATATATAGTTTAAAAAGGGTTTGACTTAGTGATTAAGTTTTTTCCACATATATAACCATCCAATTTAATTATTGACAAGACAATTCCTTTCTTCAATATGCTGCAGCGACATTTTTATCTATGCTGTAAGTGGTGACTATTTATGTGTAGATCCCTATCTAAATGCTCTATATTTTCCTTTTGGTCTACTTTTCCTTCCTTACACCAACATTCCACTTTATTCACTGTAAAATTATAATATGTCTTTATAACTTTTAGTATAGATTCTTCAGCTTTGTTATTTTCTGCAGGATTATTTTTGGCTGTATTTATCCTATAGCATTTCTAGTTGAGTATCAAAAAATTATATTATTTATTTTATAAATGATTGAAAGAATTTATAAATGAAGTCAAATGGGACAATTTTAATTATGATTAATTTTCAATATAAATAGAACCTTCAGATTTTCTATTTGTACGTCAATTTTGTTTAAATGTATTCTTTTAAATCGACTTTATTTTTTAGAATAGTTTAAGGTTCACAGCAAAACAGAAAGGAAAGCATAGAGACTTCCCATATAACTTCTGACTCCACACATACAGCCCCTCCTATTATCAATACTTTGCACCAGAATGGTACATTTGTTATAATTGATGAACTTACATCAATACATCATTATCAACCAAAGTCCACAAATTAATTAGGGCTCATATTTGGTTCGTACATTCTATGGATTTGAAAAATATCCACAATTATAACATTATTGAGAGTAGTTCCATTGTCTTAAAAATTCTCTAAAATGATCCTCCTTTTCATTTCTTCTGTCCCAGAACCTCTAGCAATTACTGATCTTTTAACTGCCTATGTAGTTTTTCCTTTTGCAGAATGTCAGATAGTTGGAACCATAGAGTATGTAGCTTTTTCAGACTGGAATTTTTGACTTAGTAATATGCATTTTAAGGTTCTTCTATGTCTTTTCATGGCTTGATAGCTCATTTCTTTTTATTGTTGAATAATATTCCATTGTCTGGATTTAGCACAATTTTTCCATCCATTCATTTACAGAACATCTTGGTTGCTTCCAAGTTTGACAACTATGAATAAAGCTACTACACACATCCATGTGCAGTTGTTTGTGTGGACGTAATTTTTCCACTCATTTGATGAATACCAAAGAATCTGAGTGTTATATTGTGTGGGAAGAGTACATTTAATTTTGTCAGGAACCACAAAACTTATTTCTAAAGTGGTTGTACCATTTTGCATTTCTATCAGCAATGAATAAGATTTCCTGTCTATATTTTGTGTTATCAGGATTCTGGATTTTGATCATTCTAATAAGTGTGTTGTGGTATCTCATTGCTGCTTTAATTTGCATTTTCCTAATGCCGTGTGATGAGCAACATCGTTTTATATAATTATTTGCCATTTGTATATATCTGTTCAAGTTTTTTGCCCACTTTTTGAGTTATTTGTTTTATTATTAAGTTTTAAGAGTTCTTTGTGTATTTTGAAAAATAGTTCTTTATCAGATGTGTTTTTTGCAAATACTTTCTCCAAGTTTGTGGTTTGTCTTTTCATTCTCTTTACAGTCTTTCATAGAACAGAAGTTTTTAATTTTAATGATGTTCAGTTTACCGATTATTTCTTAAATGGATGGTGCCTTTGGTATTATATCACAAAAGTCATTGCCACAAGCAAGATCATCTAGATTTTCCTCTATGTTCTATTCTAGAAGTTTTATAGTTTTGCATTTTACATTTATATCTAAGATACATTTTAAGTTAATTTTTGTGAAGGGTTGAAGATCTTTGTCTAGATTTATTTTTGTTCTGCATGTGAATATCCAGTTTTTCCAACACTATTTGTTGAAAAGACCTCTTGTTTTGATTGTGTTAACTTTGATCCACTGTCAAAGATCAGTTGACTATTTAGGTGTGTCTATTTTTGGTAAAATATATTTTTCTTTGAATTTGATAGTTTTATTTAAATTGTCAAATTATTTTCATAAAGTTTTTGATAATATCTATCATTATTTTTCTAATATTTGAAAATCTATTGTCATATCTTTTTGTGGTTTCTCTTATTTCCTTGATTAATCTTATTAAGGATTTAACAACTTGATTAATCTTTTCAAAGATATGACTTAAATTTGTTCCTTTTCTGTACTAGAGAACAGCTGTCCATATAATTTGATTTCTGCTCTTACTCAATTATTTACTTCAGCTTAATTTATTATTCTTTTAATGACATATAAATTGATTATTGTTATTTAAATGATTTTTATCATTCCATTGTTTCACTACTAAACTATTAATAACATCTTTTCTTTTTTCTTCTAGTGAATACCTGATATCACATGTCATATCTTTGACTTACTTCAATCCAAATGCATTTAAACTTTTTCACTTCTGAACAATGCAATGACTACACTATTTGTTTCTTCTGCATTTTGTGCTATGTTTGGTACATTTCATTTCTACATATATTTACAACTTCTCAAAGAATTCCTATTATTGTTTTAATCTGTAAATATTAATTTGTTTACCATACATTTAGCTAGAATTCTTCATTTTTTTTTTCTGCATTTCTGTTTCTATTTGGGATCGTTTTCTTTCTGTCAGAAAAAAAAATCTTTATTACCTTTAAATACTAAACATTAAAGATTAAAGACTAAATATTCTAGACTGGTGATGATTTATTATATCAGCTTCTATTTTTCTAAAAACATCTCTTGTGCGCCTCATGTTTTAAAATATATTATCTTTTGGGCATAGAAACTTATGTTGAACTTTTGTTTCCTTTTCATACATTCAAGATATCATTCCTTTGTTTTCTTCTTTCAAAGTTTTTCTCAAAAAATCAGACATGATTCTTGTTGCTTTCATAAAAATATTCATGGAGAAAATAGTAGAGGGTTAATATGTATAAATGTAAATTATTCTCAGTTGATCTCTAAGTTAATCCAAAGCAAATTCTTAATATTTTGTGAATATTTGTAAGTTAATTCTAAGAAAAAGGTACTCATTTTACAGGTTACTTAACCAGTTATCAAAGCTTATTATAAAATTCTAATGATGGGATAGTGTGGTGTTACTGCAAGAATAGAAAAATAGACCAATAACAGCATGCAGTTATTTAGAATGTAATTAATATGGGTATAATAATAAGTCAAATTCCATTAAGGCTAACATTTAACTTTACCTTGGATTCATGGGGTTGCCTGTAGTTTTCCTCAAACTGACAAAGGATGTTATTGGTTTATGTATTCTCAATGGAAGAATGTTAACAGTGAATTAAAATAACTAGAAAAGCATTAGAAGTAATAGAAGCAAGCCCTCTTTAGGTATGTAAGACCTCAGGCAAACACTGTTTTCTATCTACATGAACAATTTGATTTTAAAAGTTTTTTAAATTTATAGTCATAGGTGGGGATAAGGTAATTTTTTTTATAAAGATGGAATAAGGAATAGAGAAGAATTACTTACTTACCTATTTATCATTCAATCCGACACAATTTCTTTTTTTTTTTTTTTCAGGTCTATAAAATCTCTCTTTGTTCAGGTATGATCAAATGTGCCATTCATAATTAATTCCATATTTTCCACTGTAAGAAACAGGATAGCAATGTTATTCTCATAATGTCATGGCTCTTTGAATCCTGTTTGTATAGAAACAATAAAGAACTTCTTGCCTCTGAATTTTCCTTATACCATTTATTTAATACATCATTAATCTTGATATTGATTTATTTTTTGTACCACCTATGAATATTAGCCTCCAGTTACTCTCCTAACAGTTATAACTGTAGTTCATGATAATGACAACAAATGCAAACTTACCCAGCATGTGCAGGATAAAGTGAACAATAATTCGTTTTCTGGTCACATTACATGTACCATTTGGGACTTTATAGTGTAAACCTTACTTTATTTTGAAATTTTTAGACCTAAACACTGCATTCCTAAATGTAATCTCTTTCAGTATATGTGCCACTGAAACAAGCACTGAATTTCTTTCAGTATTGACCACACCCTTGGTTTCCACACAGTAACGCCAGTGGGAAGATAATGAGGTGTACAGGACAGAAAGCAAAAAGCGGCCCTGCTTGGGCAAAGAGTGTCTGTCTCTTTTCCAGCATAGCTTTAGACAAATCCTTGGAAAGCCTGATGTCACCATTCTATTGGAGACAGGAGAGGGCATCAATTAGAAGGGCCCATTGAGTTTGCAGAGCTGCCTTAAAAGCCCTCAGAGGAAGTAGTCATGACCACTCCAGTAGAACTACTTAACACATCATGTGGAGACAACAGAAGTAGTGAACTAATTGCTCTGGGTACAATTGCAAAGACCCACAAGATAAAAAATGCTTGCTATCATCTTCTTCATCTTTGTGTGCTGTAGATTAGAGGAGGCACCATTGTTTCTACATGGATGGGCAAATGTTGATACGTGATCCCAGACAACTAGCTCAAAAGGAAGACAGAGTGTTGAAGCATTGGTAGTTCAGAGCTCTGAACGTATCCTATGAGTGATATGAATAAGAGATACCCTAAATCAGATCGTCAGTACCATTCTGGTAGTCCGATCTGATACAGACCTATAAGAGCAATACCAAGTTGCCTGGTGGGAGTGCTCTATTTATCTGACTACTCTCCTAAAACTTAGGTCAGCACATGAGGCCAATATTCAATAGTCATGATTAGTGAATAGCCTCACGACATCCGATCAACTCAATGCATGTTTGAAAGTGACTCAAAAAAGCGGAAACATTCCAGTTCCATTTCTTGTGCTGGGTGATCTGCCCAGATGACAACATTCCACGGCTAGTCCTGAACATAAGAAATGATTTAGAAAATTCTGATAAGCAATTCTTGGTGACTAGAATCCATATGGGACCAAGTCTGATCTTGAAGTACTTTGTGGAGGGGTACTGCTAGCCTCCTCCAGCTCCAGGCACAGGAAGTAAACAAGAAAAAATTGAAGAAGGCACTAAAAACACAATACCCACATAAATGCAAGTTTGGGGCAGGGACTCACTTGTTCATGTATAAAAGTAATACTGAATAAAATAGTCAATATTGAAAAATATTTGAACAAATATAACCAAATCAAACAATCAGATACTTTTTTGCATTAAAAAATTAAAAATGCCAAATATTAATATGCAGTATTCATTAGCTTGTGTCTGTAGAAAAAACTTAAGATAACATTTACTCTTCAATAAATTAATTATATATTCATTATATGTTTACCATATGCTAGGTATCATTGTAGGAATGCAACAAATTTTATGTTTTGTACACCTGCTGTCACTATATTAAGAGTCGTGAAAGTTTTTCCAACCTTTAATTGATTAATGCAATTTCAGAATTTAATATTAGGAAATAATACAGACTATAAAAGTTATAGGAAGAAAGATGCATACTTAAGTGTTATTCATTGTATCGACTATTATTAATATCCAAAGTATCCATCAATAGAGAGAAACTTCTGGTCTATTTAATTGCATATTTATTTAAATTAGAATTATGAAACTATCTAAATCAAATTTAAAATTTCAATTATATTTTACATTGTAAAATAAAGTAAAACTATGTATTTTTTCATTTATTATTTTTATGTTTCAATTACAGTTAACATTCAATATTATTTTATATTAGTTTCAGATATACAACATAATTGTTAGAAATTTATATAATTTACAAAGCAATCCCTCTGATTAGTCTAGTACCCACCTGGTACTACACGTAGTTATTACAAGATTATTGACTGCTTTGGGTGTATGTTTGTGGCATGACTGGGGATTAAAAGAGGGGACGGGTAGATAAAATTGCTGGCCATGGGAGGGTCAAGGCTGTATATGATGGTGGCTTGAACTAAGTGACAGGTAGAGAGGATGAAAATAAATTTAAGTGGTTATGTTTTAGAAATTTTAGAAGTAGAACCAATAAGAGATAATATTAATTTGATTATTTCTTCTGAATAGGTAGAATCAATGAAGATTCCTCAGGTTTGGTGGCATTTAACAAGTTGGGGAAAACTGAGGAAGAAGATCAGGTTTTTTGACATTTCCAAGTTAATTTCAAAGAACTTATTAAATATTCAGTGAGGGTGCAAAAATAGCTGGTAGCTGCTGAGCTAAAATAACTATACTCACTAGTGTGCCACTTATTGTAAAGCATAGAAAGAATGTATTTTAAACCTCTCATGTGCTTCTATAGCATTATATTTGTATCTCTTACATGTCATTTTTTTCACTGTATTAAATTTTTTCCTGTTTACTTGAATTCTTTCACCATTAAAATGTATTATTTTGCAGATTTGTAATCTTTGCTTCAGCAAGTAGACCAAAGCTTGTCCTACTGTAGAGCTCTGTAAATGTTTCTGAATGAATGATTCTAATTTGAGGTAAAAAATTAAAAAATAAAATAATTCCACATGTAAGAAAATGTTTTATAATTATTTAGTTTTACGATTCAGTCCTTAAACTGTGTAGAATAAGCTTGGTGTGTTCAGAGACTGGTAAAGAGTACAAGTTGATTGCTGAGGCATGGTAGCAGCATTAGAAGTTTATTTGAATGAATTCAAATCCAGCATAATGCATAGCAAGTTGCAGAGGACAAAAATAATTCACAGTTGAGAGAAGCATTATAGAATTGCTTTTACTCAGAGTATCAAATAAAGACCTTGTTGGCTCTGCTCTTATTATTATTGATCTATGTCGATTACATATATGTGTGTAAAATTTAGTGTAATATCATACATGTAGTCATCAAAATGCAAAATAATTTAAGTGTGAATGGGAAGAAACTACTGATATCTAATTCACAGCACAAGTCTTTAGTACTATATATTAGATAGAATGTTCTTTAATAAACTTCTAGTGATGCCAGCAATTAGGTTTTTAAAATTGAACTGTCTAGAGTGTCCCTGTTAAAGATGATGTATAATCTTAGTTTTTAATAGATGCCTTTGATCAGGTTAGAAAAGTGTCATTCTATTCTCAGATTGTTAAAATTTCTTTTATTAAATTGGAAATAGATGTTGAATTGTACAGTACATTTTGCATCATCTATGAAGCTGATAATTTGATTTTTATGTTTTAGACTTTTAAGATAATACATCATAGCAGTGTTATATATCTAAATGTTGACTGAATTTTGCATAGTTAAATTCTATGCACTCAAGATATATTAATGTTTTCATATATTACAGTATTTGATTTGTTAATATATTATTTAGCTTTTGCATATACATTCATAAATAACATTTAACCTTCAATAAGTTTCTTTTTGTGCTTTTTCTGTGTGATCTTGACAATGGGATTAAATTAATTTCATAAATTAATTTGGAAGCATTCCAATTCATTTATAATTTTATGTAATTTTTAATACATTTTATAGAATTTGCTGTAAAATTATTGCATAATGATTTTGTCAGTATTAAACTGACTTTTCAATTTCTTTGATGCTTTTTAGCCTGATCGGGTTTCTAATTTTTGAGCCAAATTTTTTCTTCTTGTAACATTTTACAATTTAGAGCGATAAAGTTGTATGTGGAATTATCCTGTAACATTTTCATGTCCTCTCATTTATTTGTAGATTTTTTTCTTAATTTCTAGTGTTATTTTTGTGTATTTTCTCTCTTTATATCTAGGTCAAAAATTTTAAATGTATGCCGAATTTCTTTTAAAATTATTTTAAAAGATCTTGCTCTAAATTTGACTTATGTGGTCTCGTATAGTTGTTTCATTATTGATTTTACATTTATCTTTATTTATTTATTTTTCCTTTCCTATACTTTATATTTTTTCCTTGCTTCTTCATTTGTATTTCTGATTTATTTATGTTTGGTCTTAATGTTTTCTGATGTTAGTTGTCTACCCTAAAATCTACTCCCTTGCAAAACATCCCCAATTCCTATTAGTGTCTCTCTGTCTATTATTATGGTTAACAACCTAACTGGATAAACTTAAAACTCTCTACTGGTTCAGTGGTTGCTCCTGAAGTGAGGTAATGTTGCTGATGTAAATCACACCACTTAGAAAAAAATGTTTTTATTTAATTCATATGACTGGGCAAAACTAGTCAGCACGATGTATTTTCTCCTTATTTCTTCATGTATCTGCTAAAAGCGTTTTTCTTGGTCTTTTTTTAAATTATTATTCTCTATTTTTAAATTATTCATATATTTATTTATTTTTATTTTTTACTTTTCGATCTTTATATTGTTTAATCTCCCTACTCACCATGAGAGTTGTTATTTGTTTTACTATTTGTTTGAGCTATTTTGGTTTTGTATTTATATAGGTACTGATAGAAGAGACAGGATATAAAGGATATATTAAAAATCACAGATTAGTAAGGATGATATATGGAAAAGACAAAGAAAATAACGTAAAACAAAGCAAACAAAAAGCCCACCGCCACCACACACAATCTGAAATTCTCACAAGAAAACATATCAGAACTTAATGCAAGCCACATGTTCCACAGCCTGTGAGATAAATGATAAACATAAAAGGAAAGGAAAAAAAGCTGACAGGGCAGGTATTCTATGTTAACAAGGAAGAATTTCAAAAGTGATTTCCATAATTTTCTGTGATCATTTTCTATCTCTGTATTTTCTTTTAAGAATTCATTATCTTTTCAAGTTATTTAATTTTTTTTAAAAAATAAATGTATTTATTTAAATTAGTTTCAAGTATACAGTACATTGGTTAAACATCTATAATGTTCATAAAATGATCCCTGCAATTGCTTTCTCCTTTCCCTGGCCCTCCATTTAACCATCATATTAATGCTAACTGCATTCCCTCTGCCATGCACCCTGTGCCCAACTATTTGTTAATTTTTTATTAGATTGTTATTATTATGGATTTATAGGTTGGTTTTGTTTTGTTGTTTTGAATTTTCCAGATATAATTCCTTTGACTTATATGCGCATTATGCATTTCAAATATTTCCCAGTCTTAGGCTTACCTGTTCATTTTCTTAATAATGTCTTTGTTGAGATTTTTTTTCTTTGCTTTATTTTATTTTATTTTTTGATGAAATCCATTTTATTATCCTTGAAATTATGAACTTTCAAAAGAACATGACTAATTATGATTCTCCTCTGTCTTCTTTTCTCATTATTAACAGCACTTAAAGGAGGGATCTTTCGAAATGAACACTTCTCTCCATGTTTATTTCTTGAAAATTTGTTGTGTTCCTTTAGTAATATAAACAAAAAAAGAGTGCTATGGAAAGTAACCTCACAGGGTGATCTAATTGTAAATTCCTAAATGAGCAAATTATAGTGAGCAGTCATGCCCCAGTCATATGACTTGTTTAGTAAAAAAGTTTATCTTTGCCTTAAGCAAACCCTGTGCATCTAAGCTAACACACTTTTGAAATAAGCATAACCACCCTCAAGAATGCATGTAATCTCATTAAACCAACCTGCAATCCAATCCGGCCTTGCTTCTCCCACGTTCAGGTAATCTTCTTTATCTTCTCTCCTTAATTTCAAATGTATAAAAAAACCCAGAAACTGTCTGAAGTATTTGAGATCTTGTTTTCCATGTCATCAGTTTCAGCTCAAATAAACTCTTATAAAAATTCTTTACAGGTTTGGATGTTTCTTATGTTAACAGTAATTTTTTTATTCCATTTTTTCTGCTGTTCTGATGATCTTATTGATGATATGCTAAAACATTAAATATTCTCTATCTCTTGTATTTTTTTCTATAATTCCTTATTATAGCACTATGTTCTGAATAATTTCTTCTGCTTTATTTTATCACTTTTATTTTTTTCTTTATACAAAATATACAATATACATATAATACACAATAAATACACAAACAATTTAGCTTCTTAAAATTTTATTTGTTCTGTGGTTCTATTTTTAGGACTTCTTTTTTTGTTTTGTAGACATCATATTCTTAGGATTATATCCAACTATATTAGACAATTTTTTAGTTATTTTTTATTCTATTTCCAATATCTCTATCATTACATTTTCTTTTAGTTCATCTTTTTTTTTTTTCTATTTCAAGTAGGTGACTGCCATTGTGTGTTGAAGATCTCAATTATTAATATTTTTTAAAAAGAAACTGGGTAATTAGCTTGTTTCCTTTACAATTGTATAAATATTGTTTATTTCTAACTTTTTGTTTGAATAAGAAACCTAATTGGAAAAATAGCTACAGGTACATGAAGCATCTACAAGCTTCATTTTATGTTGAACAGAAAGAAAACAGGTATGAAGCTGGCTCTCAGACTGTATGTTCTCCATGTCAGAATTAGCAGATACCATAGATTTTCTATATGTGTTATTTTATGTCTGTGTGTATCACAGACTTCTTAGCCTTGCAAAGATTTTTTAAAAACCTAGATTATCATGTTATAGTTTATATAACTATTATGCAGACCAGAATGATCCTGATGACTGGGCAAAATTCTCTCTCTGTTGGAAAGCTAGTTGCTTAATGATTATGTCATTAGTGCAAGGGGAGTTATTCGATTATATATCAATTACTGGGGCTTCCTGCTATGATAGCCTGAGGAATCCATACTTATTATAGAATTATATTTGACAAAAATTTGAATGCTCATATCTGTGAGATGACCTTTCCTTTCTCAGTACCAGAGGGTACTGAAGAAACATTTCTTTGCTAAATAAATGTTTATTGGAATAATTTCATGTGAATATGCAAACCAGTAAATTATCAGAAATATGTATTCTTGGGTCCCTAATACTTGAAAACCTATGAGATCTACATCAGTGCTATACAATAAAAATGTAATAAATGAAATGTACTTTATCTGTGCAGTCTAATATGGCAGCCACTAGCTACATATGGCTATTGCACACTTGAAATATGGCTAGTGTGATGAATAACTGAAATTTTAATTGTTTCTAATTTAGTTAATTAAACTTCAAATTCATACAGTTATATTTAGCTAGTGCCCACCCTGTTGGACAGCTCAGATCTAGAGACTTAATGTCAGTTCATCATTCACAAATGGTGTTAATATCTTTCTGACAGAGGAGTGCAAGTATAGCATGATAAAATACTCAGCATATGGAAAGCACTCCACAAATATTTGTAAAATTATCTAGGGTTAATTTCTCAGTATATAGACTAAGGCTTACAGAGACATCTACTGAGAATATCATTTTAATAGCTGATGTCAATTTCAGTCAATAAATTATCATTTACCCCCTGATGATTTTTGTTTCTGCATTTTGACATCTGACATAAATAAAATTTACCTCTTTATTTTCTGTCTGAAAAAAATCTTGTTTTTGCAGCATTGTACACTTTGGTAACCTGAACTTTAAATTCAGTAATTCAGTTCAATTCAACTTAATTAAATTCAGTTAATTTTTCTTGGTATGCCACATACTCATTTCTGGGTATTCTTTCTCTCTTACAATTAACTCATGTCTTAAGTGCAGCTATTTATTTATTTTTTATTTATTTATTTATTTATTTATTTATTTATTTATTGTCACTGAAATAAAAAGGAATTTTGTGAAACAGCAAGGGTCTGTTTGTCTCTCTCTCTCTCTCTCTCTCTCTCTCTCTCTCTCTCTCTCTATGTATGTATATGTATTTATAAACTACATAAAGTAAAATGTATTTTCACATTAAAGTAAAATTGTTCATAGCTTATAATTGTTCATAGTACTATGAACAATTATATTCTCTAAAGTATAAAGAGGGATTTTCCGATGACTGTATTCATTCCCTAATGAAAGACAATACAGAGTCCAGGAAAACAGTAAGAAAACCTACATTTTAGTAGTGACTTTTTCACTTTGGCGCTATAATCTTGGGGTAGTCATGTAATCTTTCTAAGCACAAGTTTCTGCATTTATAAAACAAGAATGCTGTTTTAAAGTCTAATTTTAGATCCTATGTGTTTATTAAGCAAACTTAATAAGTAGTTAAAAATTAAGAAGGTGGTACGTCTTAAAAATTCAAGTTGGAGACTCCAAAGATCAATATAAATTTAAGAATTAAATAATATTACAATGTTTTGTAACATAATGGAAAATAATTCTGGATTTTAAATCTGCCTCAGCCACTTAACCAGGCATTTGGCCTTGAGTAAATATGTGAACTTCTATTTTCTTATGCTCACAGTATGGATAATAATACCTATGAGTTATTGTGAATTCCCAGGTGAATTCATGTGAAACATTTGTGTGAACTAATATAATTTTATTATTAAAACATCATAAAGCAAATAAAAAGTTACCAAATGAATGATGCAAAAAGACATCAGGTGCTTTAGGAGTTCAGAGGATAACAAATCTCCAGCCTGGCCTAGCAAAGGAAAGCTTTATAATGAAAAGATTGAAAGTAAACAGGAATGCACCATATTTAACTCCATATTTCAACATCTTTCTATTTGCATTCTTTTCATTTCGAAATCTAAAACAAATTAAGATAAACTTGAGAGTCAGGGAAAGGGCAGCAGAAGATAATAGTTCTGTTTAATGAAATATTATTGTGTAAATACAGGAATGCAGTGTTCAAATAAATTGTTAGTGTTTCATTTCATATTCTGTGAAGCCTGTATCAGGAGAATTTAGTCATCAGCAAAGACAACAAATTTATGATGTGTCAGAATTATTTCTATTTTATTTCAAATTTGATTTAATATCAATAAAAATAAAAACAAAGATATAATAAAATATAACAATTTGATTTCTTTGTATCTTACTCCTGTTCCTTAACTTCAATCGATTTCAATGTAAATGACATTTCTTGATGATTCTCAATTATTTAAAGTTTTATGTTCTCCACATATGCTATCATTCTGTAGACAAAATATTGACACTTTTTTAAAACTAACTTTAGAAATTTTTTTCTTTACTTTGTGTCACATTCAAATTTTACAAAATAAGTTTTGCTATGAACAATACTATTAATAAAAAACATTTTAAAGAATAATTCCATTTGGGCTATCAACTAAAGTAATTTATTAGGAAATGTTGTGATTATATTTTTAAAATTCTTTCTTTGGTGTTTCATGTATTTAAGACAATTCAATATTTAATTTATTTTCACACTTTTTTTTAAAGCTTCTTTCTCATATTGGAAAAAACTTGATGGTTTTCAAAAGTATTATATTTTAGGCTAATCCAGTAAAAAGTTATTCTCAAAATAAATGAACCCTTGCAAAAATTCTATTAGGATTGGATAGACTGTCTACATTTTGCTTTGTACTTTCCTAGAAATTATATAATTCTTTATGTTCTATGTTTCTATAACAATAAAATTAGAAAGAAAATTATTTAAGTAAAATCTCCAACATCCAGAATTCAAAAGAAATAATAAATTGACATTAAAAAAACCCCATTACCTGAAAATAAAGTAAACATGCAAAAATTTAAACAAAAAATGCAAGTTGTTAAGCTTTTTGTGTAGTACATTTTCTTCTATCACTGCCTCTATGATTTCCTTATTTTAATGAAATTTCATACATATTAACAATGCTTAAATTAAGTGTTAATTAATTAATTCCTTACTTTTATTTTAGATATACTGTCACACATAGATTCTTATAATAAGAAATATTGCAAATAAAAATAACAATATTACATTACTTTCTGAGACATGATAACATTTGATCACAATAATTCAAATCATCATAAGAAATTTTAAACTATGAGCCTAGAATAGTTCAAGTAATGAAAGAAGTAAGTACAATTAGTCCAAATTTGTTCACTGTATCCACAAAGGGACAGTGACTCTAAACTATAAACAGCTTCTGCTGAGACTTAGCAGGTAGCCAAATTACTACATTTATTTAATAACTGATTTTTTGGCTGAGTCAGAGAAGTCTTGCTGTCTGGGAAGCCATCTGGAGCCATGTGAGAAGAGTATAGTGTCGTATAGGGATGTATTCCAGGCAAAGTTATCTCGAGTGCGCCTCCCTGAGTCTGGAGTGTGCTTGATGTATTCAAACACAGCAACAAGGCCTGTGCGGCTGGAAAGGAAGAAGGACAGGCATAGGAGTAGGAGATAAAGCAGAGTGTACTCCTTACAGGTGTGTTATTGGCTATTATTCTGAATGAGATGAGAAGCCACCGGGGGATTCTTGCTGTTTTCTTTTTTTAAATTTGAATTAAGTAGTCGAATTTCTGATGAACAATTAAAATGTAGATTAACAGAGCACACATTCAGTGTTGCTGAGAGTGTGAATGGGCTCAATGTCTTTGGAAGGCAGTGTGACACTGTTCTTTGAAGTTGAACATTTATATACTCTATAACCCACCAATTCTGTTCTTAAGTATACACCTGAAGAAATTCTTGCATATGTATTTCAGGATGCATGCACACACAGTTTCTTATCAGCGCTGTTCACAATGGCAAAAATCTGAAAAGAATTAACTGTTCATTTACAGGAAAATGGATAAATTATTGTAAACAGAGTATTATACAGAAGTGAAAATAAAAGAGCTAGGTTTACATGCATCAAAGCAGAGAGATCTTAGAATCAGTATGAGTGAAACAGCTAGTTCTAGAAGATTATGTACAGTATGATAGCATTTTTATAAGTCTCTACAAAAAGAAAAAGTAAGCAGTTTATTGAAAGGGATAACTACATATGTGACCAAGATAAACAAAACAAGTAAATAGAATGATGAACAACATACAAAATTAAGGAAACAAGAGCAGAGAGAAATATATAGCTGCAATGGTATGAAAATTTGTCAAATTCATACAATTCAAGGTGGTTTACATGCATTTACTATTACACTTAAATATATATAAAATATTCATTTAGGAATCAAAAATTTCATAATATATTTTAAAATAATTAATCAACATAAACTATCTCCTTTGAAATACACTAGAAAAAGTCATTAACTTTGATGAAAATAATTTTAGTAAAATAAAAATTAGTACTAGAGAGTGACATCAGCAAAACGGTGGTATAAGAATTTCTACCACTAGTTTCCACCACCAGAAACATCAATTTGAACAACTGTGCACTAGAAAATACTTTCACAAGAGCCAAGGATTCCAGATGAGGAACTATAGCATCTGGATGGAGCACAGAAATAAGAAAGTGCTCATTGAGGAGAGTAGGAAAGATAGATTTACACTACCTCATTACCTCAACCACAAGCAACCCAGCTCGAAGAAACACACCTTCTCTGTGGGAAAAGAGAGTAAAGCGAGCACCAGATTTCACTGTGAACCCCAGAATTGGCCCTCCCTATCATCAGGTTGACTTCCACTATACACATGGCTATAGTCACCTCTCACCGCCCCAAAAGGAGTCCTTGGCAGTGAGCTCCCACAATTCCAGAACCCTCATTCACACAGTTCCTGCTATTTTAGTGACTCAGGCAGCTCTCAAGGCATCAAGTGGATTTCATGGCAGAGCTCCTGGAAGGCTCTTGAGAACCCAAATCCCTGTTTTGCTCCTGTGCCTACTGGTTCCAGCAGCCTCAGGAGGCTCCAGTGACACTAAGTTCATTCTGGGTCTCGTGTATAAAAATCAGCTCACCTTGACACCTCCCTACTCCAGTGGTCCTAGATAGCTCCCATGGAACGAGGCCTCTAAAGGGCTCGCAGAAGCCAAGTTATGACTGGAGTGATATATTCAAAGTGCTGAAAGGAGAAAACAAAAGCCAACAAAGATCACTTTTCCCAGAAAATTGTTTTTCAAGAATGAAAGAAAAATAAACATTCTCCTAAGAGAGTTTATTAACACTAATTATGTGAGGTGTTAAATAACCTTATTGTAGTAAATATTTTGCAAAAATATAGTTGTATTAAATCATTACATATTATGCTTTACCCTTACATATGTTATATGTCAATAATATCTCATTTAAGTTAGGGAAAAATAAACAAAAAAAAAATCAAAATTTAAGTAAGGTATTTCCAGGGAAAAAAATTAAAAACATGCTAATAGTATTATAGAAAAAAATTATCAGGGAATTGCATGTTTTTACTCTGGAAAATACTTCAGTAGGAAAATGCACAATCATCACGGTATAATTTTGGGCAGCGTAACTTGGTCAAACTTTTGTTTCAAGGTAATGTGTTTGCTGTGTGAAAAATTGACCATAGTAGGCTGAGATGGATGTTGGGAAACCATTTCAGTTGAGGACTGATTCTAGCTGGATTGGTCTTAGTGGTGCATGTGATGAGAAGTGTTTGGATTCTAAATATATTTCACAGTTATATCTATTAATAAAAAATGTAAGAGAAATAAGACTTCAATCAATGGACTTAGAATTGGAGTAAAATGGAGTTCTCATTTGCTGAAATAGACTGTTGAAAAGGTATGTTTAGGGGACAAATCGCAAGATTGTGTTTTTGAACTCTTTAGACTCATGATGTCAATTACATATACATAAGAAGAGAAAGGATGAAAGTCTAAAGTTCAAGAAAGGCATCAGAGTTGCAGCTATAAATGAGGATGTCATCAGTGGGAGTTTGATATACATAGCCCAGAGACTAGAGGTGAAATGACATGGAGTGACTTAGGGATGAAGTCTTTACAACCAAAGGAGACTGAGCTTATGAGGCCAGGGAATTAGAGCATTAAGAGAAGGCAGTCCTGATATCCATGAAGGGCACTGCTTAAAGAAAGAAAGTTGTATCAAATGTAGCTACTTAAGTGAGTAAGAAGTTGAGAAATGACACTGAATCTGGCACTATAAAGTGCATCAATAACTGTGACAATGCAGGCCCACACCATATGCCTATTACAAATTACAGATCAAGATAATATATTCTTAAATAAAATAACTTTACTTATAGATTGAGAAAAATGCCTTTATAATAATTGAATAAAAACACGTGATTAATTCTTTCACATTATTAAAAATGAGCCAAAATTAAATTATAAAGGAAAAAGAAAAAAGTGGCATAAAGTATCACTAGAAAATTAGACATTTTTCTGCAAGCTTCTACTGTATTTATCCTGAGGGAAAGGATTTGTGAAAATAACTTGCCTTTTCTACTACTGAAAGACTCAAATCCACCATTCAGTTCAGATTATCTGAGTTAGTCTTTGACAGCAGCAGATTCAAAACCCACAAAGTCTCACAAGCATCTGGATGCAGGCATGGTCTTCTTTGAGAGCAGAAGAAAGAGATGTAGAGGAATGTTCGCCACGGTCAACAGTGTTAAGTATGTGAACGAATGCTTCGAGTTACAATGTGCTAAAGATCAGATCCCAAATGATGGAGGCATCTGTGTATTCTTTAATAATATCTTTTGGGCCTTGGGAGGAGGGGGTAGGACTTCATGTTCTGGACATGCTTCCAAATATAAGAGGTTCATGAACCTCTTAAACTGTACTCTGAAGTTGTCATGGTTGAAGGTAAGGGTGAGGAGGACTGGAGATTTTCCTCAGAATTCCCTTTGTTGCTTTCTCTCATGTCACTGTTTCATAATGCGGAACATACAGAACACAGCAATGATGAGCTGAAGCAGACTCCACATGTTATAGCTGAAATTGCCCTTTTTAATTTATTTTTTTCCTTTCCCATTTCCTATTAAAGGATGTATGTATGTGGGAAAAATCAGTGCTCGGAAATGAATTAGTTCATTCTTTATTCCATGCCACTTTATATTTTCTTAAATTAAGTACATCATCTGTCATAATTTTTATGCATTTGTGATACTCAAAGTAAGATCAAAGCCTACTTTCTGAGGATTGAATATAGCACAACTGAATATTTTGTTTAAGGCTACTTCTGAGATACTTGTATTTTTTGTGACAAGTCAAAGAAATTAAAATTAGAATGAGGAAATTTAATGAGAAGAAAAATAATTTTCTTTGCTCAATGGAATTCATAACGGCGGCTTTTAGAATTCAGGTATCTCAGATACTTCTTTTCCATGCATTTGAAGTTGAATATTATGCTGCACATGAGAGTCGAGAAATTATTTTTTGAAATGAACTTAATCATTTTAGTTTGATTGTATAAAAATATGCTTTCAGAAGCTATGGTAAATTGATTTTTGGATGGAGAAGGATTTCCAAGGCATTGAGCGATTTGCTTTTGCTTATCAGCAAAACAGAAGCAAGATATATTTTATCTCATTTGGGCTTGTGGTTCTTGTTTGGTTCATTAGTTTTCACTCAAGTTCATCTACATGCCACAGTTAATACACTAATGCTTTAATGAGTGTGTATAAATAAGCTGAGGCAGAATGTGGTCTATAAATTCCCAAGATGTAATTGCTTCCATAATGTATATAGTTTTCTTTCTTTTAATTATTTGCAATTAATATAGAATATAAATCAAACTATTATTTTTCACATACAAATGTATGTGTTGTCACTGTATTATCTGGAACACTTAGAAATTTGTATAATTAGAATTTACGTAAATGGTTTAATGATTGCAAAGTCTAAGTGTAATAAAACTGAAAACATTTCATGCAGGTTTATTTAAATATCAACTCTTCTAAATTTTTTAAACTTCTCCACCTCTCAGAATAGGTATTAACAGCTTCTTTAATCTGTGGAAACTACTGATTTTTCTATTTTAACAAATATTATGTTTATTATAACTATTGTAATTTTTACAATGAAAGCATTGGCTTCTTGGGGGCAGGGATAATAAAGCATTCACTGGTGTTCTTAGTGAAAAAGTACAATTAATAAAGCTAAGTAAACTTAGCAAATATTTATTGACTCCTCTTATTATGCTTCTTTTCCTCTTCCTCCTTTTTTTTAGTAAATCCTCTCCCATCTCTTCCCTGTGTCTCTCCTCACAGTATTTAGTACTATTAGCTTCTACCTTGTTATGATTACTATAGTCTTTCAGAGTTCATCTGGCTTATAACTACAGCTGCTACCTCCAAAGCGTACAGTCCTATATTTAGCATAGTCCTCACATATGCACTCCATCTCATATGTAAAATTGTTATGTAGAGTTCCATATTTCTCCCGTATAATTTCCTTGCTTTCGTCATTGCTCTTACTTCCTATAATCTAGCCTATAATCTGGTATTTTTCCCCTTGATTTCAGTATCTTTCCTTCCAATCAATCTTGTATCCTAACACCAATATTTTTTCTCTAAAATACTGACTTAATCATATCACTCTTATTTCAAAATCCGTATTACATATGGCCCTCTACTATCTGATATTCATAATGCAACTTAACCTACATTTCCAGCTTTATTTCTCATGATGTTCTGCACTCTATTATATTACTCACTAGTCTCCAGGTACTCCATGGGATGATTCTACCTTGGTATCTTTACTTGTGATTTATCTTCTATCTTGAAAAAGTATTCCCTCATCTATAATGTAAAACATTTTCTTTAGTTGGAATTAGTCTCACTCTTTTGGAAATCACATTTTATTTAAACTTTACATTGTATCTTGAAAATAATAACATATCTAAGTATTTATCTCTCTTACTGTATTTTAATTTTCCTAAAGACAAATTAAGACATAGCTCTCGCCTTACTGGAACTCATCTTCCAGCCTGAGTGATGGCGATGTTCTCCAATCGCATACTTCTTTTCTGACTCTCTCTGTCTGTACCATCATGAAAAGGCAGCAGGAAGGTTTTCATCTCTATAATGAGCCCTCTGGACTTATGACATTGCAGAGTCAGCCCACTTCCTGGTTCTATCATTACAACAATTCTTGACAAGCAGTCAGGGTCAGCAATGAAATTTATAAAATGGTACTAAAAGATTAACATTTAATTATATTCATGCTCAACTTGTTTCTCCTCCTCCTCCCTCCTCCCTCCCCCTCCCTTCCCCTTCCTCCATTCTTCTTTTTCTTCTTTTTTTTTGTTGTCACTGTACTACATCTGTTTAGACAATTAGCCAGAAAGCTCCTAAGCAATAGCAATTGTTTTCTACCTCTTGTGCCTCTCCCTACAACTGCTACCCATGATATCCAAGAGTTTTGGAAACACATTAAAATCTTACTAGGTAATTGATTTTTTTTTGTTTGTTTCTTAATTTTTTATCCCTATAATTCTTGTCATGAATTGGTCAATAGACAATACTTAAAGTTACATTACACAGACATTTCAACCTCTCTAATCTACATATGTGCTCAGTAAATTTTCTATCACAATTAAATGTACTAAATGTTTAGATAAGTATATTTCACTTTTTATCATTTATACAATATTTTAAATTATTTGATTTGCTTTTTTAAAAACTAATTTTCTACTAGTATCTTCTTCCTTTGCCTCAGGTTTAGTCTACATCTTTGAAAAATAAAATACCTTCACAAATAGGATGTGAACAACCAAACAGAAACACTTATGATCTGGTTACTAAGTTTTGCAAAATATATCAGTTTGAAAATATAAAGATTTTCTCTTATCGAAAGAGACAGATTGTTCCGTAAATATAGTAACAAGTAATAAAAAGATGTATGTTTTTTTTTTTTTCTGTGGTACAAATGACTAGGAGTGTGAGATTAGGTTATGTGATAGTTACATATTTAGTTTTATAAAAAACTGTGAATCTATTTTCCAGAGTGTCTGTTATATTTTATATTCCCACCAACAATATATGAGAGATCCAGTGTCTCCGTATCCCTGCCAGCATTTAATGTTACCATTATATATTTATTTTATCCATTCCAATAGATGTGTAGTGATATCTCATTGTGGTCTTAATGTACATTTCTCTTATGGGTAGTAATACTGAATATCTTTTTCTATGCACATTTGTTACCTATATATACTCTTCAGTGATATTTCTGGGTATAAATACAGTTTGTGAGTATTTTCTCCTAGTTTGTAGCTCATCTTTCCATTTTCTTAATAGCAGAGCAAAGATTTTTAATTTTAATAAAGTCTAATTTATCTTTTTTTTTAATAAGGATCTTGTTCTTCATGTTATGTTTAAGAATTCTTTATCAAACTGCTAAGTGTATTATAGGTTTACATTTTATATTCAAACATTCTGTATTAAGTTGACTTTTGTATAAAATGTAAGATTTAGGCTGAGGTTCATTTTGTATAAATTATTACATAAAATTCCATCAAAATAATAACATAGTAATATAACCTACTCTGTTCACAAAAGGATCTCAGGCAACTTGTGGATTCATAAATGTTAAGTGTTGGAAGTCTTCAAAAGTGCTTGTAAACAGGATATGTTTTATTATGACCATTTATTTTCTATCATTAAGCTGCTATTGTTTCTCTTTCTCTAAACATGTGTCAAATTGTACTCTTTATAATTATGTTTATTATGATTTGGAAAGAAAACATCAATTTAGAAAGTAGAAATTAAAAACCTGCATTTTACATATAAAAACATTTTAATAATAGAAACCAGTTACAACCAAGAAATTGCTTGTAACATTTGCAATGTTTTAACTGACCCTGTCTGCTGCTAATGGTGAGTCATTCTTACAAATAAGATGAATATTAATAAATGTGCAAATAGAGTATTTTTTATATAAATCCTATGAATGTTATTTCAATAATAACAATTTTTGAATGCAAAATTGTCCTTGAAGCAATTATAAAATGTGATTCTGGATAGTCCTGTTAATCTTGTTAGCATATCCAATGTGATGTTATTTAAATACTAACCAATAACATTTTCTGTCATTTATCAGTGACTGATAATTTGCTAGTACACAGTTATGTGCAAATGTTATTAAATTTAATATTTTATTAAAAATGTATATAAAGTATTATAAAATAAAGAATGTAATTAATGATTTGGAGATTCATGAGAATTCTGATTTTCATTTCCAAATGCCAATAATTAATAGCTGTTGCAAATTTTTAGAAAGAATAAGTTATAAGTTAAAGAATTCAGTTAAAGAATTCAGTTAAAGATAGTTAAGCTAAAAAATAGAATTTAAATAAGAAAATATGTTTATTACATTTTGAAAGGTATAAATCCAAAGGAAATAACTAGAACAAAAACTATGAACATCCTTAATTTAAAAAGAAAACATAAATAAGTAAAACAAATAATATATTTACATAATAAATACAATAATTATAAAATATTTTAACAGAATTGAGACCCAACACACTAGTTATATCAATAAATGTGGACAGACTTAATTCACCTATTAAAATATGTAAATTTGAGGAAATAAGGACTAAAATGGACTATATATGCATATATATACATATAATACCCCTAAAAATAGAAAGAGATGTTTAATTTCTTTATTCAGGACTTCAACCTTCTTCTTAAGATACATCAATCCCAACTCAATGACAGGAAAAAGCTATATAAGCTACAAAATTATAACTTTTCTAAAACCTATGTGAGTGAGAGCTGAGATTGCAGGATTACCAACTAGCCTAAAATCTAAAGAAAGACAGTTGTGTCCGAGGAGAGAAGGAACAGAAAGCACTGACTTATATGGGTCAGATGAAGACTTAGCTACCATAAATAAGAAGTTTCATCTAAAATTTTCAATAAATTGCTAAAGACTGGGTATGGGCAGGTAGGATTGTATAGAACTGTGGGAATAAACAGACACAAGGGTGTTTACCTTCATTCAGGGTCTTCTTCATGAATCCTCTCTAAATGAAATGTGCATTAACAAAGATTGGGGGCAGGGCAGGGGTTTGGGTGGAGTTGCTACTGTGGGAAAGGCACAAAGCACCACCAAAACTGCATTTCTCTTAAGCAGCTAGGTAAAAGAAATGGAAATGAAAACAAATAAAGTAAAAACAAAGAAATAAACAAGCACAAGCTTTCTATTCCTGAAGAAGGGACTAGGAAAATGTCCAGAACCCAGATCATGGGAAATTCCTTATGATGTCTGAAACGGGCAGCATCACTATAAAATCCTCAGCCCTGAGACTGAGAGACATCGTATCTATCTATGTCTCCACCTTACCTCTCTCCCATACCATATTAGTAAGTCTCGAGTACCAATTAAGAGCGATCTACCACTAGGGGTGAGGCAAAGGTTGGAGAGAGGCTCTCTCTGAAGTTCTGGCTAAAAAGAAAATTCTAAGTTTGAGGGCAAAACAGAAATATTAAAAACAAACAAAACCCTCCAGCAACCCAACCTTTACTTAGGCATAAACTAATGGTGGGAGAATTGGGAGTCAGTGTGCATTAAAGGATAACCATAGCAAAAACAAAATCTGAAACCCAGCTCAACTTTAGACTAGATTAAATTAACCCCTACCGAATACCTCAGTCTATACTGTTCTACACAGGATGTCCAGTTTCAACCAAAAAGTTGCCCCTTCAAGTAAAGAAAAAAACACAATAAAGAAAAAATAATGGTAGAACCAGACTCAGATCACCTAGTTGTCAAAACTATCTCAGAGAGTGAACGTAAAATAACTAGTTAACGTGTTTAAAATCTCTAAAGAAAACAGTGGACGGCATGCATTAATAGATGGGGAATCTCAGTAAAAAGATGGAAACCACAGAACTCTAAAATTACTGGGATACCATTTCTCATCTCTCACATAAATGAAATGTCAGACATATAAAAATTAAAAGTATAGCAATACATTTTTTCAGTGAATCTTTGGGGAAACAGGTACCCTCACACACTAGAGTGGGAATGCACACTGGTAGAACTCATTTGGAAGGGAATTTGAAATATATAACAAAACTCTCAATTAACTAGCAAACACACTTTTAGGAATTTACCCTGAAGATCAACCTCTTCAACAAAATGTAAACATATATAGATAAATGTATTGTTTATAATTACGAAAATTGGAAACAACCTATATTTCCATACAATGGGGAATTGTTAGATAGACTATAGTCTATTATTCATCCAATAGACTATGATGAGAATGAGAAGACATAGCAATTAACATACAGTGATTTTTTGTGTTGCTAAGTGGAGAAAGCAAAGTGCAAAAGATTATTTTCTGTACCCTACCTTTCATGTAGAAAGGAGAAACGAGAATAGATGTACTTAATTGTGCAAAATAAAACAGGAAATTGAAACCAGAAACAAATGAAAATGGTTATCTATGAAGGATAGGTAAGAATGTGGTACAAAGGATGAAGGAATGGAAATAAGGTAAAATGAATTGAGGATGTCACTTCACTGAGAATAATAAAATGGTGTAGAATAGGTGGGCTTTGAATCTAAAGGCATTCTACTTTTTGAAAGTTAAAGGAGTTCAAATCCTACCTGTGCTTTATTCTAATCATGTGGCACAGCATCTTTTTATTAAACTTCCTAAGCTTACCTATACCTACCATGAAACTGACATAATAAGAATATCTACCCAACAGAGTAACCGTTAGGATAGTGCTTGACTAATAGTAAGCATGCAGTGAATTTTGACTATTCTTTTTGTTGTTATTTAATAATTTATTTAAATCAATGTATTTGGAAATAGGAAAAAAAATAGGCTTATTCAATATATGAACTAGATTTTCATCAGTATTACAAAATAAATCAACCTAATAAATTAAGAAAAAAGTGGAGAAACAATAAATTGATAAACAAAACTTATAATGGAGAAATTAACTATCAAAGAATTAGTTCAAAGAACCATGAGTTCTTTTGCATATAATTTTGAGAACTGGACATTATGTGTAATTTTTCTAAGATATACAAACATGATTAAAATCTGATCTTATCAAGGTAGAAATCTAAGCAGAATAATACCACAGAATGAGTAGATAAATTTGTCAAAAAAAACCTCCTTATTTAAGAAGCATGGGACTTGAATAAGCAGTCTCAGATACTGATAGTACAATGTCTTTAATTAATAGATAATTCTAATGGCTTTTTAACTGTTCTAAAGACAATAGAGAATTGCAAATTATTTCTGTGAAGTTAGCCTGACATTTATTTTTGTTTTTATCATTATTAAGTGAATCAAAGTTTTTATTTTATTGTTTCTTTCTATATTCTTAGTTTTGGATGCTTAATTCTTTTGTAATAATATTTCTTCTTTCTCCCAGTTTTTTAAAGATATGCTTGACATATAATATTGTGTAAGTTTAAGGAGAATATATATAATGTGTTGATTTGAAAAACATATGTTGCAATATGATTACTACTGTAGTGTTAGCTAATACTTCCCTCAGGTCCCATACTTAGCATTTCTTTTTTGTTGTGAGAACATTTAAGGTATACTCTCCCAACAAATTTCAAGTTATAATACACTATTATTAACTATAATCACAATGTTATTCATTAGATTCCCAGTACTTACTCATCTTCTAACTAGAAGTTTGTACTCTTTGAATGACATCTTCCTTTATCCCTACACAGCTAGTCCTCTAGTAACTACCATTCTATTCTGTTTCTATGAGTTCAACTACTTTAGATTCTACATATAATTGATACCACATAGCATTTTTCTTTCTCTGTCTGACTTTTTTTGACTTAAGACAATACCCTCCTTATTGTCACGAATATCAGGGTTTCTTTCTTTCTTATAGCTCAATATTTCATTAAATATATATACCTCATCTTTATTCATTCATCCATTGATAGGCACTTAGGTTGTTTCCATACCTTGACTAGCATAAATAATGCTGCAATGAACCTGGGCGTGCAGATATCTCTTTGAGATCCTGCTTTAATTTCTTTTGGCTATAGTATACCCAAAAGTGGGATTGAATCATATGGTAGTTCTATTTTTAATTTTGAGAAACATCCATATTGTTTTCTGTAGTAGGTGTACCAATTTACATTCCCATCAACAGTGCACAAGGATTTCCTTTTCTCTACATCCTCACCAATATTTGTTATCTCTTATTTTTTTTTGATGATTGCCATTTAATAGGTATGAGGTGATATCTCATTGTGTTTTTGATTTGCGTTTCCCTGATGATTAGTGAAATTGAGCATCTTTTCATGTACCCGTTAGTCATTTGTATGCTTTCTTTGGAAAAATGTCTATTCAGTTCCTCTGCCCATTTTTTAAAATTGGATTGTTTGTATTTTTGCTATTGAGTTATATAAGTTCTTTATATATTTTGGATATTAACCCCTTATCAGATATATGGTTGGCAAGTATTTCCTCCTATTTCATAGGTTGCCTTTTTATTTTGTTGGTTGTTTCTTCTGCTATGCAGAGCTTTTTAGTTTGATATAGTCCACTTACTTACTTTTGCCTTTGTTGCCTGTGCTGTTCATATTTAAAAAAAAAAATCATTGCCAAGATGAATGACAAGGAGCTTTTTCTCTAAGTTTTCTTCTAGGAGTTATTGGGTTTCAGGTTCTACATTTTAGTTTTTAATCTATTTTGAGTAAATGTTTTGTGCATGGTGTAAGATACTGATCTGGTTTTATTTTTCCACATGTGGTTTCCCAGTTTTCCTATCACCATTTATTGAAGCGACTATCCTTTTCTCATTAAGTATTCTTGGCTCCTTTGTCACTATTAGTAAGGATTTCAGGTAATAAATTTTCCTTTCTTAGTTTCTTTGACTGTATCTTTTATTTTCTAACAAATATCATCTTGCCCATATTTTTTTTGACATGACATTTTAATAGTCATTTTTTAAAAATACCATATACACAATTTATTATGATAAATTATGCACATTTCCCCTTGTCTTTCTTGTTTTCATATTGAATATATTGTCATAGGAATTTGAAATCCATTTTTATTAAAATTATATGCAAATATCCATCTGCTCTCATTCATTAAAGATTTAATTTTAAAAGAGAAATTATTTGTATTCCCTTTTAAAACTTTTACTGAAGAGTTTGAAATCCTAGATTATCTTGGTTAGTGGAGGACAAAATATGCCTATTTTCAACAATTATAGGTAATTCATAAATGCACATCCCTTTATAAAGTCCATGTAAGCATATGTTGCAAATCTTTGAATTTTTCACTTCCTATATAGCTATTTTAATGAAGCCAAATTGAAATGACATACAAAAACATTTAATCTATGCAAAATGCACTATAAAAATGTTTAAAAATAAAAGGTAAAGCAGAATTTGTTAGCTCAAAGTCAAGCTGGCTCCACGTGAGCTGATTCCTTTGACAGGAATTGCTTTTCTGTAAAGAAAAGGGAGCATAAATTGTGTGTTAAACTGATCTGAACTCTCCAATTGAGTAAAGAGACTCATAGGAAACAATATTTAGAAAAGGCCTAAATAAGGCAGGATAGAAGACAATTAATCTTACTTAAGCACATGCTATATTCCTGGCTTTCATCTGTAGTCTCAAATTGGAATTATGGGGGTAACAAATTTTTGGACACTAAACTCTGCTTCATAAATGTAAAGAAAAACAATTTAATAAATATAAATATATTGTGTAAGATAAGATGATGTCAGAAGGCTTAAAGAACAGAGAGGATTTAAAAGAAAGAAAAAGATGAGACATAAGCAATAGTACATTTCAGAGAATGCACACATTAATGAAGGTGGATAAAGTAATAAGATCCATCAAAGAGCAGTAGATATTTTTATATTAATTCTATTAAATTATACTATTTTATATTTAATTATGACACATTATGATCTGTTGAATTTGATAATAGTTACATTTCAAGAGAGACACATTTCATGATTTATGCTTTGTGACAAAATAAAATTCAAAATTTTAAGCTCATGGAAGAAAAACTGAGTGTGAACCTTGGCTATGGAAATTTTTGCTACCCTCAGTTCAGCTATGTCACACTGTGATTGCTCTTTAATCTTTACAGGAAACCTTAAAGGTCTATCTGAATATCAGAGACACATTTGAAGTTTGAATCTCTCTTTTGGCATTTACCAAGTGTGGCCTTGGAGAAAATGATTTCTCTGAATCTCATTTTTTTTTTTTTCATTAATAAATGTAGTTTAAAAATATCAATCCAGTGGGACTGGGAAATTAGAGACAATATTAGGTAAATTTGAATGATTTGCTTTCACTCTCTTCTCAGATTCCTTTTTGATATTATTTTTATGGAAATTGATTACACTCAGAAGATAACCCTAGAAAAAGAAAGCTCAACATTTATTATCTCTCCTACAATATTTATAATGTGCATTACTGTCACTTATAAATAATGTTATTTCTCTACCAATGTTCTTGGTAAGAATCAAGGCTTCATGCAAAGCATTATATTAATGAATTAACTTCTTTCCTGTGCATCTACAATGGTACGGATTGTATAACAGTCTTAAGAGAACTGAAAAAATAATCATTCAATCATTTTTTTGGTTTTGATTTAGAAGAGAAACATCTGCTATAAAACACATTGAAATATGTGTTGCTTGCTTAATTCAGATTTCTCTAAATGCCACAAAACTACATTTCGGGGAGTCATCAGACTAGAGATAATTTGTCTGGACCCTGCTATGGCTCTGTGATTTTGACTAAACTACCCAGGTGGATCAAGGAGAATCAATAATTTTTAACATAAGAATTAGATGATTTACTTTACAGAAAATAAATGCAGTTTGAAATCTATATTTACAAAAAGATACCTGTGGATATTCTCAATAGGGTCATGTGTATTCCATGGAACTTACACTGAAAATGTTGAAATACATTATCACTTTAATATGAAGTTTTAAAAATCTATTTTCTAGAAAACTGATTACATAAATTATGATTCATTCATATAATGCAATACTATTTAGCCTTTGAAAAATGAGACAGATCTTCAAGTGCTGATATGGAAATATTTCCATGATATACTGGAAAAAAAAGGTAGAGAAGAGTATTTTTGGATTGCTACATCTTATAAAAACAAGCAAATAAAATAGAAACTGGTTACTAGGGATCATTAGTCTAGGAAGCAGATCTGAGAACAAGAATATCTTTTTCCACACACTTTTTTGTGCCATTTGATTACTTTTTTACTAATGTACAAAATTTAAAATAAAACAAATCAAATGTGAAAAGAAATAATAAAATGTTTTGTGTAAATCCTCAAACTAAAGCATAATATTATAACTCATGTTTTATTGAGTGACCTTACCAAAATGAATCCAAATTTTCACTGTAGTTGACTCTTGCATTTGGAGTATAATCAAAATTCTGGATACAAAATAACATGTAGAAAGAGCCTTATATTTGAGATTGTTGAGATAGTCCTGCAATTTTAATTCTTCTTAGTTATAAATATTCAGAAGAAAGTATGTCCAAGAGTTAAAACAGAAAATGACCTTAAATATGTTTACAGTATACAAATCGAATAAGCATCGATCATGAATATTTAATAAATAACTGTACAAGCCTAGAAATAGTATATTCATGAAAAAAATAAGTGATTATAGTGTAATAACATATATGAGTTATCAACTCATCAAAAAATGTTAATGAGTAATTGAAAAGGCCTTATCTTTTAAATCATATAATTTTCCAGTTGAGACAACCTGCTGTTATCTCCAGTAGTATTAAAACACCTCTCTGCAACATATCTGATTCTTATCATTAAGTGGGGTTAATTAAATTTACAACAACCAACATATATTTATTTCATGCTTTGTGCAACTTTTGAATACTAAATCATACATGTATTTTGTCAAATTAACCCCTAAATTAAATTTAACCTCAAATAAAGGAAACTAGGTTTATTCAGAAGAGTATTACATACTCCAATTAGTAGAAGAGTTTCTGGCTCACAATTGCTTTAACTCTAAAACTTAATCCCTTTATTTTTAAATTAAAAGGTTTTCAACATCACTAGTCATACTAACATCACGGTCATAAATTTCCTAAAAGAGATGATTAAAAAAAAAATTCAGCTCTGTTAACTCTCATTTTTTTAACTTTTAAGAAGCTACATTATACAAAGGATTTTATTCCTGTGAAATTATCTATTTTCTATCAAGCTTAAAATTTTAGTCTTATAATTCATTCCACTTTTTTAATGTACCTTTTAATATTATTTATTTTCTTAATCTTCAATTATATGATTAAATATTTTTCATTTATTCATGAATTTCTGGCTTTCTCGCCTTTTATGATGTAGTTTTTGTCTTTTAGTATTACTTTCTCTTTCCTGATCTCCTTCTTCCCCCATATTATCACCTATATGAAAGATTACCTTTTATTCTAGGTCTACTGAAAAAGTCCTCTTTCTTGTGTGGTTTTTAAGTCAGATGCGACAACCCTGACTGACCCTTATACCTTCTTTTGTTATACTTTATTAATGGCAATCAACACAATCTTTTCTATTTATGATTTACTTCCTCTAAAAAACTCTTCTGAAAGCAAATATACTCAACAGATTATATTTTTCTCTGAATATATATATATATGTGCATATATAATTATATGTTGTTATTCATATTACTCAACATAGTTGCATATAATTGCTAGTCAAAATTAGCTTTGTGGTATACGGCAACTACCTGCTTTTCTAGTTATCTTCCTCAACTAAAGTGAAGCACCTGGACAAAGAGAAAACATAAACTTTTAGTGATTTGAATACATAAAATTGCCAAGCGGGCTAAAATCAAACAATTTTTCAGCCAAAACTCTGTCACACGATAGGAAAACAACAACAAAACTCTACTGGTTAAATTCCAAGTTTTCTAAGTTCAATTTTATTACTATAATTTTTTATTCATGTTTTGAAATTGTTGTATCCTGGCTTCTTCCTTCTCGACTCTCTCAATTTGATTTTTCACAGCTACAACTATTGCAGCCTAAGTATCTGCATCTTTATCATGCTCTTTCCTGAATATATGTTTTCCTTTTACTCCTTGTGACAAATTCCAGTAAGGGTGACTTGCTTTCACTTAACACTCACAGTTTTGGTTTATGAAAATTCAGATGGATCCTCACTGGATTCCAGAAATGAGGGACTAGATTGAGAAAAGGAGATGGGAGTTGAAATGGAGTCTGGTACTCTGTTAGTTACAGGAAAATTTTGAAGTTGTACATTGCTGTGTTTTCTCTGCGTTTTGTGTGTGATTTTATAATTAATATTTTTCAAGAAGAACTCTGTTTCTTTTATCCTTAATTCTTATGTTTTATATTGTATTCCCACTGCCTTTAAAAATGACTAAAATCATTGGTGTGCCTAATATTAAGCTCAACTTTACTTCCCTGATAATTTTGTCAATATTGCTAATTGTGTTCTGATTTTTAATGTTGTTTTTAATGTTGACTTGAATTAGTTCTTTTAATTAATTGGAAATGATTTTTTAAATTTCTAAATAACAAAAACAATTTCTTTATTATTAAAATTGAAAAATAAGGGTCTTAGTGTCCATTGTTCTATAGTTATTTTGCCTGGAACATAATGCTTAGCATTATATTCTCAAGATCCATCTATGTTGTCATAAATGGTAGTATTTTACCTTTTCTTAAGTACTGTATCTTCTTTATCCACTCATCTATTGAAAGACACTTCAGTTGTTTCCATGTTTTGGCCACTGAGAATAATACTGCAATGAATATAGAAATACATATATCTTTATGAGTAAATGTTTTCAAATATTTTGGGTAGATACCCAGAAAAGAAATTGCTGTATTTCATTTACTTAATTAATGTCTACAATAATGCATTATTTGTCCTCAATTTATTTCCTTAACTTAGTAATATACCTTTTTATCATTATTTTTTCAGCTTATTTTTGAATCATTTTTATAGAATCAATATTTGGATTAATTTATATTCTAAAGTATTTGCATATTTTTCTATTTTTGTGCTACATGTTTTATAAACTATGTTCTTCAATTTGTAAATTAATGAGTAATGAATATATGAATAGAAATAGAAGAAATAGATGTCATGAAGATTGGGAATAAAAGCCAACTGGGGTGGCAGAGCTTAGGAATCTAATCAGGAGAAAGTGTTAAGTTTAAAAATTTGGCACTTGCTAATTTATTTCTTTTGTTATCATCTTTTGGACTGACTGTCACATAGCTTACATGACACCTTATGAAGCTGTTTTAACAACACAGACATTTCCCCATAAATTATTTTTTACACTTAGTTCCTGAATTGACAGTCTTAAGATAAACTAATACAGCATTTTGGCCAATGACTAGACAGAGACCTCATAACAACTTTTTCAGATTTTATCTCACTTTATCTAAGTGGCTTATTGCCTAAACACAGGGTATTTGCTGAAACTACATTTCATAACCGCTGTAGTGTTAGGTTTCTTTTGGGAGTTGTAATTGATGAAATAAATGAATGTCTAATATGTGCCTTTCTCTACCAGAACTTACACAGCACTATGAGAAAAATTGTTTACATCATTTTTTGTACTATAGCTTGTAAAGTGGCTTTTTAAAAACAAAACTTTTCATTTAAAGACTTTTTAAATAGACATTATTTTCTAGAGAAGTTGTAGTTTCATAACAAAATGTAGAAGAAAGTATGGAGATTTCCCATGTCACCTACACATGCACAGCCCCCCCATTATTGATATTCACCACTAAAGTGGTACATTTGTTATAACTGATGAACCTATACTGGCACATCTTTATCATCTAAAGTCCATAGTTCACATTAGGGCTCAATCTTGGTGTTGTATATTCTATGGATTTTGACAAATTTATAATAATATCCACCATTACTATATCATATAGCATTGTTTTACTGCCCTAAAACTTCTCTGTGTTCTGCTTATAAATTCCCCCCCGTTCCCTCTAATCTCTGAAACATTATTATTATAATTTTTTTTACTATTACAAAGTAACAGTTTTGCCTATTTCAGAATGTCATATACTTGGAACCATACAGTATGTAATTTTTTCAGATTGTTTTTCTTTTATGTAGTAATATTCATTTAAGTTCTACTTTTTTCCATGACTAGATAGCTCATTTCCTTTTAGCACTGAATAATATTATATTGTCTGGATGTCACACAGTTTATCTACCCCTTTACCTACTAAAGATTGTTTCCAAGTTTGGCCATTTGTGAATAAAGCCACTATAAACATCTGTGTGAAGGTTTTTGTGTGGACATACATTTCAAACTCCTTTGGATAAATACCAAGTAGTGCAATTGCTAGATTGTATATGAAGAGTATATCTAGTTTTGTAATACACTGCCAAACAATCTTCCAATGTGGCTGGATCATTTTGTATTACCATCAGTAATGAATTAGAGAATTCCTGTTGCTCCATATCTTCACCAGCATTTAGTGTCATCAGTGTTCTGGATTTTGGCCATTCTAATAGGTGTATTTGTGCTATTTCATTGATGTTTTAATTTGCATTTCTTGTATGATTTTGGGGGCCTATTTTCATATACTTATCTGCCATTTGTATATTTTTGGTGAGGTATCTGTTAAAGTCTTTGGCTCATTTTTTAATTGGGTTTTGTGTTTTCTTATTGTTGAGTGTTATTATATATATATATTTTGGATAAAGTTTTTCTTTTTTAAGAAAGTGAAATAGTTTTCAAGTTATATTGAACTTCATGTTGCTCACTATGAGATTACAACCACCATTTTATTGGTATCTGGCCATACAGATAACAGAAAAATAAAATGTGTCAGTTGAATTTGTTGAATTATTTGCTTACTCATTTTGCTAATCTAAGTACAAAGGGTTGGATACATATTGAAAGCATGTAAAGCTTAGATAAATGTGAGGTCACTTGTAAAAAAACAGATTAGTGTTGTGTAATTCTAAGATAATTATTCAGAAAATATAAAACCAACTGTTATAGACTCAATCTCAGCCAATGGAGGGCATTTAAAAACATGAAAATTTATTTGTGTTGTGCATTAAAATTAGATATAACTAGAACATGTTGTCACTCTTAGAGCTACTGTCAAAGATTTATCTGCAGGGTTCATATATTTTGTGCCTGTATTCAGAACTTTGATCTTCTTATTATCATTGTCAGAATATTAATTGAGAAATTTCTCTGCTATACTCACAGGAACCATTAAAAGGTTTCTTGAAATAAGGATGTAATCACATTTCTTTTATAAAATGACACCACTTATCTTGTCTTTATAAAAAATTCATCTCTTTACTAAGATTTAACTAGACTTGACTTTTTGTCTCCTCTATTGTCACAGATTTTGGGGTCAGCTGGACTCATACAAGCTGACAATGAGTAATTACCTAATACTACAGTAGTACTTTTTACTTTATTCATCTCATAATGTTAGGATCCCAATTTCTGCCATGTGAAATGTGTCTGCATAAGAAATGGATTCCATTAATTTTATATTAGTAGTCCGAATGCCTAAAATTCAATTTCTAGGTATTTAATCAAGACAAATGAAAATGTAATTTTATACAAAGTCATGTGCGCAGTTGTTTAAAACAGCTTCATGTAAAATAGATTAAAACTGAAAACAATCCAAATGTCTACCAATAGGTGAATGAATAAACAAATTGTGATATAATCATGAAATAAAATGAAATATCATTCAACAATAAAAATAATGAACAACTAAACACACTTAACAATTACACTCCAAGAATGCATTATTCTATTCTATTCCATTTCAAGACTGAACTATTATATTTTATGAAACTCTTTTTAAGACATATTTAATTAACAGAAGCGGGACGATTATTTCCTAGGTTCTAGTAATGGGAGAATGAGGCAAAGGGAAACTTTCACAGTGGTGAAAATAGTCCACAACTTGAATGTGTAGAAGGCTACAACAGATGCATAAGTGTATTAAAACCATTGAAATATATGCTTGAAATGAGTGCATTTTATGTATTTAAGTTTTACTGCAATGTATATAATTTTAAAACGTAAGATGATTTTTTCTTAAATAATGTATAAAAAATTCTCCCGATTATTAGTCACCCATATTTTACAATTGTCTTATTTATCTTGTTAATTCTTCACTGTTGTGAATAATGCATTTTCTTTCTATAATAATACATTTTTACTCTTAAATTCAGTTTTGTATTTTATTGACAGTAATTGTTTAGATTCAATTCCAAGTTTTAATGGTTTCACCAATCTTTTTTAATCATATTTTTATTAAGGTATAATTATGTATATAACCACATATTTCTCAACCTCAAAATCTTAACTCGATTTATTTTGCAGTTAGTAAAAATGATCTTCCAATAGTTGCTGTTCAAAAAAATAATAGTGATAATAATAATAATAACAAAAATAACTAATATTTATTGTCATGTACCAAAATATTCATTTTGCATTTCTGTCCTAAATCCCAAATCTCAAAACCTTATTATTTTTTGGTCTGACTACTATAACAGTTATTTGCCTTTGCTATAACATGTTTTATAATGAATTTTCTAAAAGTCCATGTATAAAAAAATTTAAACGAGACACCAGAATGAAAATATGGCTGTATATTTATATATATGAATATATATTTTCTAGCATATTATAAAGATTCGTTCACATTATAATACCTAGCAGCAGTAAAACTCTGCAATAAGAGCATACAGCAATGTTCCTCACTTTTTCCCTGATCTTTATTGATATATAATTAACATATAACATGAATAATTTGAAGATGTGCAATGTGATGATTTGATGCATGTATACATTGCAAAATGATTACTACAATGTATTTGACATTCTTCATCTCACACAATTACCATTTTGTCATAGTAATTGTGGTGGTAGTGAGAATATTTAAGATCTACTCTCTTAGCAATTTTCAAGTATATAAGGCAGTATTGTTAACTATAGTCACCACACTATACATTACATCTTTAGAACTTATTCATCTTATAAATGGAAGTTTGTACACTTTGACACTTTGAACATCTCATTTCCCCCACCCCTCAGCCCCTGACAGCTAACAATCATTCTGTTTCTATGAGTTTAGCTTTTTTAGACTGCACATAATTCTTGTTTTTTTAAACTGTTTTATTGTGATGAAATTCACATATCATACAATTTGCCCATTTAAAGTACTTTTATAAATTGACAGAATTGTGCATCCATCATCACAATTAATTTTATAATGTTTTTATTGCTTTGTTCATTTTCCAAAAATAAATCCTTTTTTCTTTAGCCATCATTCCTCAATTTCAGCATCCTCCCCAGCCCTAGGTAACAACTAATCTATTTGTTGTCACTATAGATTTGACTATTATAGACCTTTCATACAATGGACAAACAGTATGTGGTGATTTGTGACTAACTTATTTAATGTACCCACACTATAGCATGAACCAGTACTTCGTTTGTTTTTTAGCTAAGTAATATTTTATGAATTTACCAGTTTTCATCAGTTGATGGACATTTGGGTTATTTCTACTTTTTGGCTATTAAGAATAATGCTGCTATGAATATTTGTGTATGAATATTTTTGTGTGGAAATATGTTTTTATTTCTTTTGAGTATATACCTAGAATAGAAGTTGCTGGGTCTTAGACTCTATGTTTAACCATCTGAGAAACTGCCAGACTGTTTTCCAAAATGGCTGTAGCATTTTACATTGACATTCACAGCATATGAGGGCTTCAATTTACTAGATTTTTGTCAACACTTGTTATAATGTGTATCTTTTATTCTAGCCATTCTAGTAAGTAAGAAATAGTATCTTATAGTAATTTTGATTTCCATTTGATGGTTAATGGTTGTCATACACCTTGATGGTTAATGATGTTATACACCTTTTCATCTGCCTCTTGACCATTTTTATATCTTCTTTGCAGAACTATTTATTTGGATCCTTTACCCATTTTTAATTGGGTCATTTATAGTCTTATTATTGAGATTTAATGTATTTTTTTAATATATTCTGGATACAAGTCCCTTATCAGATATATAATTTGAAAAACAAAAGGTTTCCATTCTTTGAACTATATTTTCACTTTTTTAATGGTATTCTTTGAAGAACAAAAGTTTTAAATTTTGATGATGCCTACTTTATCTATTTTTTTTGTTGTTGTTGTTCCTTGTGCTTTTGACGTCATATCTAAGAAAGCATTGCCTAATTTAAGGTCACAAAGATTTATGTATATATTTTTATCTAAAAGTTTACAGTTTTAGCTCTTACATTTAGGTATTTGATCCATTTGAGTTAACTTTTGTACATGATGTGAGGTAAGGGACAAACTTTATTTTTTTGTGTTAATATCCAATTGTCCTAGCCCAGTTTGTTGAAAAACTATTCTTTTTCAACTATATTGTTTCAGCAGTCTCATCAAAAATCAATCGACCATAAATGTTAGGATTTATCCCAACTTTCAATTCTATTCTGTTAACATCCTTGTGCCAGTATCATACTATCTTGAGTACTGTAGCTTTACTATAAGTTTTGAAATTGGGAAGAGGGAGTTGTTCAACCTTATTCATCTTTTACAAGGTTGT
Source organism: Pteropus medius (assembly GCF_902729225.1). NCBI lineage: Eukaryota > Metazoa > Chordata > Mammalia > Chiroptera > Pteropodidae > Pteropus > Pteropus medius. Next base: position 9,018,928 of record NW_024355205.1, read on the forward strand.
TTTGGGTATTCTTGTTTTGGGTTCTTTGAATATCCACTGAATTTTCATAAAACCATATTAGAATTAGTTCATCAATTTGTGCCAAGAATCTATCTGTTATTTTAATAAGGATCATGTTGAATTTTGAGATCAATTTAGGGAATATTGCCATCTTAACCATATTAAATCTTCTGATTAGTCTACAGCCATGCCACCCTGAACATGCCCGGTTTCGTTTGATCTCAGAAGCTAAGTAGGGTCAGGCCTGGTTAATACTTGGATGGGAGACCACCTAGAAATACCAGGTGCTGTAGGCGTTTAAAAAAAACCTTCTAATTGGTAAATATAGAATGGTTTTTAATTTTTTTAGTCATATTTGGGCACTAGTTTTAACCTATAGTGCCCTACAGTGAACACAAAATTGGGAAGACTAAATATCTCCAAGATTTTACCTTCTGTTTATAAAGTTTAAGTTTCAGCTAAAAGACAGTATAACTGCTATTAAAGATCAAAATAATTTCAAAGAATTTTTAGAAAGTATTCCAAATAGGATGAAACAATTAGAAAACTTAATTTCACAAAATACCTTAGACGTGTGGTAAACTTATTGAAGTTTACTATTAAATCTGTTTGCTTAATTAAATCATATGAAATAGTAAGCTATTTGTAAAAAAACATTTATTTTCACTACTATGATTTTAGCTCTTTATTCCTTTTAAGATTGGAGGAGTATATTTTCAATCTTAGAATTGGTTGAAATGAAAATGAATGTATTTTAAGTTCTATTACTGATAATACAGACTAATATTAAATGCAGTTTTATTAAATAAAATTTCTAATGAAAAAGGTTTAGGTTGTTAATTTTTCTCCTTTTAGCTGTGCATTGGGCAGAGATGACTTGTTCTTGTTTTATATAAGTAAGCAACTTTCTCTGCACCTAACACTATATCTTCACTTATTATGGGAGGTAGCTTTACTTTCTTTCAATATTTATGCTTTTCTACCATATGCTCATTATGTCATTGTTAACTATAGGTTAACAAGTTATTTTAATTTTTATAAAAGTTCAAATGTCACAGATCATAGATTGTTTCAGAGATTTAAGACAGTAAGGGTTCACACCATTTATTAAAAGGTGATATAAAGTACATGGTTGTAACAACAACAGCAAAAACAATACCACTAAAATTCATTGAATTCAGTAAAATAGATTGTCTTTTTTTCTCATGATAATAATCCGGAAGTAAGTATCTCATTCTTGTTTTTTTTCTTCTTCCACTCCTAACATGACTTCTATCACATCTGTATATGAACTAGCAAGAAAGTGGAAGTCCAGATGGGGAGCATGTTTCCTTTAAGTTCATGACCCTGATGTCACAAATACCACGTCTGCTCAAATCCTATTGGTCTATCAGTCACATGAATACATCTAGTTGCACGTAAGGTGTGAAATGCACTTTAAAGCTGAGTGACCATGTTTCCATCTAGATTCAGAAGTTATATTAATTAAGGAGGACAACAAGGAATATTAGTAGACAGCACAGCCTAAAATATACCTTTTTGAAAGGATGTTTTAGAAAACTGAGAACCCAAGAGAAGAATAAATTGATTTATATATTGCAAAAGTATAATTATAATTATATATTTATATATAACATAATCTAATATAATTGTACATAATTATTCTCTATATAATCAGAATATATATATTATGATTTGGCAACTGAAACAGAAATAAAAGCCAGATGTACTTATTTTCAATCAAATTTTCTTGCTACTATGGAAAAATATTGTAATATAGTGGAATGGCAGTAGGAATAATGTTTTAATACCATTGTAATTTACTTAGTTTTTCTTGAGAATCATAGGACTGCTATGAGGACTAATTGAAATATAATGTATGAAAATATTTATCACGCTGAATATGAACAACAAATATATGTTAATGCCCAAATTTAAAATAATGACTTCCAGGTTGCTAAATCTAATGAACAATTATTTTTTGTGGGTGAAGGGGCATTATACTTGATTTATGTACAGCACTTGACACATATGACTACTTCCTCTTATTTGTAGTTTTATTCTCTTAGTTTCTTAGACTTCACATTTATAGGTTTCTTCCAATTTATTGGTCCCCATTTCTTAGTCTCTTGTATTTTATTCTTTTTCAACCAAACTTCTTAACATGGAAGTGCTCCCATACGAAGTCTTTATTTCTCTTTTCAAATGACACTCACTCGCTTGGGAATGTCATCCAGACTAACAAACTTAAATATTATGTATAGGATAATTACCAAATTTTTAACAGAACTCAATTCCATACTTTATATCCAATTTTTTAACAGACATCACTTGACTTTATTATCACCTAACATTGCACATCCAAGTGGATGCCTGCTACACCACAAACCTGCTCTACACAGTCTTCACCTTCTCAGATTAATGGAACTCCATCTTTTTAGTTGTTTAGACAAAAAGTCTTAGTCTCTTTATCACACATTCTACATCAAAAAGTCTAGTGCCTCTACATCTTAGATGGTCTCCGAAATGTAAGCGCTTATCCCCATCTGCACTGCTACCACCCTGGTCAGATCCACATCATTTCTCACTGTATTTGCTAGAGTCTCCTAAGAGGCATCCTGGCCTCCATCTTTGGCCCTTTATATTCTATTTTTTCAACACAGGAGCAAGAGAGATGTGTCATGAGTTGCTGCAAATGAAGGAGTGCATCTAGTTATTCTCATAAGTATATAGCCAGATGCAGATCACAAAATACTAAACTTTAACTCTGATGCTATTATTAAGTGAGATTTATGGAAATTTGGAGATGATAGTTTTATTCTGGATGTGAGAGAAATAGAAATATAGTGGACATAGGGTAGGCTGGGCCAGAGTAACTTTCCATATTCATTTGCAACATGAGTTTCGTATTTTGCCCATCAGGAGATGAAGTTTACTTCCCTGCTCCTCGAATTTGGACTGGTCTTGCTTACTTAGACTAATAAAATACTGGGTAAACAGTGTTAAGTGATTTCCATGGCTAAGCCATTAAAAATCCTCAGCTTCTTTTCTTGCTATTTTGGGATATTGCTCTTAGGCCTCCCTATATGAAAGGCAGTCTTGCCTACAGGAGGATGGGAAGCCACATGGAGGACAACCAAGGCTTCCCCATGGACAGTCAGCACCTAGTACCGGTATTGTGAAAGCCATGCTGGATCCTCCAGCCCAGCCATTTCTCTCCCTGAATGCAACCGTATAGATAAGTCCAGACAAAACCAACAGAAAAATTGACTAGGAAACAAATGGAAACTTGGAAATAACAAGTTAAGTTTACTGTTTTAAATCACTAATTTTGGGGTAGTTTGTAATGTAGCAAAGACCAATAAAACACCTAACTGCCCTAGTTAAAACTGCAAACTGCTCTCTGATACCCATCATTACTGATTCTATTCTATTTTTTCCTAACACTAGACATTTTTAACAAATTGTATATAATTTAATTATTATTTTAACTTTTTAATTGAGCTATATAGCTGACATTATGTTAGTTTCAGGTATACAACATAATGATCTGATATTTGTATATACTGCAAAATGATCAAAACAGTAAGTCTAGTTAACATCCATCACCATACATAGTTACACAACTTTTTGTGTGTGATGAGAACTTTTAATTATTATTAAGTTTATTCTTTATTGTTTATCTCATATACAAAGGTGTCAGAATTAAAATAGAATTCAATTTTTTTCTGATTTGTCTAATGATGGCTGACATACAACAGGGATTAAATAAATAAGTGAATGAGTGAATAAATCTTAACTATAATATAATGTTTATATATTTAATATTTCTAGAAAAATTATCAAAATGAGGTACTTTAATATTTGCGTCACATCACAAGTGGAAAAGTATATTTTTAACAGATTTTTTTTAACTTACGTGGTTATTTTTCAGCATTTTCTTATCTTTAGTAAAATTATTTTTAATTATTTATTATTTTAATTTAAATCCATTTAATCATATTGATAAAATAAAGTTGATCCAACTTACCTCTATAAGTTTTATTACTGTGAGTTGAGAGAATTATAAAACATGGAGAAAGCTCAAATATAGCAATTACTATAGGACATATTTTGTCTAATAGTTGGAAAGTTAAAAATCTGTTCAGATTCCAATGCCAGCTGAGCCACCCTTCAAATCCATTCTCTGCCACCACCTTCAAACAGTAAAGAACTATTAGGTTAAAAAAAAGGTAGGTTTTTAAAGGAAAGTGCCAGCATGTTCTTATAGCTTTCAATATCAATGGATTTCACATTTCAAACACTGCCTAATAATACCAGATTCATTTTAAAGAAATCCTGCATTTGTGATTCTAGCTAATCTCTTCTTATTTTTCCTAGCACCATATCAAAAGATTAGTGTTAAGACCATAAAGAGTCCTCCACAAGGCTAATGTCGTCTTTGGCTTTTTTTCTGTTCTATCCAATAATGTTATAGAAACTCTGAATATTTCCAGAGTTCTGCTTTTTAGTTTCTCAGTTGCTAAATTACTTGTGAACGGATAAATTTTTCTCCCAATAAGCCAAAGAAGATTTTGATCAACCCAATATAGAATATAATGCATAATCCGACTCAAAATACTGGAAATTAAATAATGTCCCACTGTTCCCACTGTGTAAATTATAGTATTTGTTTTCCTTAATATCGTACCGTATCTTATAGTTTATATTTATCTCATTCAATCATTACCTAAACTTGCGAATACACAGAGGTTTAATGGAACTTCATTCTCATAAAAAATAAAGTGTTTTAGGCATATGAAGAAGCAGATGTGTCTTTATATCCAGACTCTTTTCGTCACCAGAAGTGGCCCGACCTGAGGTTAGTCAGTTCACCACAGCTGTGGCAGATCTTGAAGCAGTTGCCACTGCAGACTGTAGGCTGAATGAATGCACTTTGCACAGCCAGGGGGCAGCATGTCCTTCTTGGAAGGAGAATGTGCTCAGCACAGTTCTGTGTCTAATGCAGATGTTATAAAAAGAAACTGCTTCTTCCCTAATTCTCTCCCATACTATCTTCCGTGTCCCAAATATGGGGACTTGGGGAAAAAGCATCTCTCTCAGAAATGCCTTTAATTACATGTAAAGCCTATACGATCTCATAGATTCTAAAAAGATAGATAAAAATAAAGAAGTTATTTGGGAACACAATAACAAGTCTTCATTTTCTATAGTGAATACTCTTCATTTCTTAATGTACTCCAGTTAACACATTGAACAATTCCTATTATTGTACTTGCCATATTTTTATTGTAATTTTTTCATCTTTTGTTTCTTTAAAAGTTCATGGAGGCCAAACACCATGTCTTATTCCGTTTGAAATACATAATACTACCATAATGTCTAAGCACTTATTAGGCATTTGCTAAATGATTTTCTGAATGAATGTATAAATTTTATCCTCACTCTACTTTCTCATGCCATATTTTCCTTCTTGACTGTGTAAAGGGTTTAGTGAGAACACAAAAATTAAAAAAACAAAACAAAACAATATTTAAAATAAAATTATTTGGGTAATTCTACATACAGACTTTATAAAACTAGGTATTTCATATATTCAAACAATAAAGTAAACCAGTTAGCAATAAAAACCTCAAGCTTCTAAAGTAGGTAATTTCTATCAATTCTGTATTCCTTCACAGAGCAAGCTGTTACTATATTTGTATACTTGGCACTAGATAACTAGAATATAAGAAGCAATAATAACTAAAAACTTACCACATTATCATATTCCCCAGAAAAAAATAATTTTAATATAGCAACATTTAATAGAAATCTAAAGAAAGAATATTGTTGAAGAATATAAATGTGGAAACCATTTCCATTTCTAAAACAAAGGACAAATCAGAGTAATGTGAATTCCCCGACAACTTAATCTGAAGGTTTAAATTTGCTCCTACTCTAGGGCCAGCCAGGTAGGTTTTCATTCTAGTGAATCAACATCGCTATCTCCAGATTATTTTTATAGATTCACCTAAAATCTTCCTTTAATTTTTTCCCTGTGTTATTTCTGTTATAGACTAACTCCTTTGTTTTCATTTTCTGACCTCTAGGGTACATTCTTTGAGTTATTTGATGCATAAATTTACTTGTTTGGCTCCTGTGATCACCTCAGTGAACTTCAATGTCCAGATTGATGAGTCATCTAAATTCCGCGTCATAACAGTTGACTTTCTTAATTTTTCACTAAATATTATGTCTGTGCGATCCATCTATGTCAATGCATTTGGCTGGAATCTATTTTTGATAATGTATTAATATACCAAAATTTGCTTCTCCACTGGACATTTGGTTTCTTTCCAGTTCTTGACTATTATTAGCAAAGCTGTTTTGAATATTTTTTGCATATGACTCATAGGTCATTTGTCCAAGAACTACTACAATTATACACACACGCACATACACACACACTCTCAGAATTGAGTTGTAGGATTATGTATCATTAAATGCATTCTACAATGCTAAGCTGTTTTCCAAAGTGATTTTAATATTTTACCCTTCAAGCAGCAGAGTGTGAGAGAACCTATTGTTCCACATCTGTGCCAAAAATTGTGACTAATGGTCTTTTTAGTTCCTGCTTATCTTTTAGTTGTGATATATTTGGTAATATCTCATTGTGGTTTTAACTTTAATTTCCTGATAAATAACGAAAAAGTATCTCTTTTTTTCTCTATAATAAAATGACTGCTCATGAATTTTGTTCATTTTCTATTGTTTTTTTTTATATTTAACTTATTCATTTATAGTGGTTCTTTAAATATCTGAATACTAATCCTTTTTTAGTATATGTGTTTCAAATATATTTTTCCAGCTTGTTGAAATGCTTCACTTTTTTAATATTCTTTTGAAGAGTAGATTTTCTTAATTTTAAGGCCATAAAGTATATCTTTATGATTTTTTCTCTCTCTTTTTTTTTTTTAAATCTGATCTCTCAGGATTTGAAATGATTCTCTTGTATTATATTATAAAAGTTTATACTTTTGTCTTTTATATTTACATATTTAAGTTGCTTGGATTTGTTTTGTTTTGCTTAGCTGTGTGAATACCAGTAGTTATAGGACATTTTATTAACAAGTTTATTGTGGCAGATTATACTTACAAAAGACGATTTCTACAACATTTCCCAACTCATATGATCTTTTGTAATTTAACTTTGCTACTGTTTCATCAAAATATGTGCTCTATATGTCTTCACCTTAAATCTGAGTGCACTTGTGACTGTTTGACCAACAGAATATGGCCAACATGATGATTTGTGTTTTCTGAGGCTAGGATATAAAAGAGATGTAGCTTCTATCTTGTATTTCATATAAGTATCCATGTATGATAGTTATGTGCATTTTGAGAATACTATAGTACAATTTTGATTTCAATTACACCAATAATAATACTAATAATATCAATAGTTAATAGGTGTGCTAATAATCTTGCATAGATATAGTTTTATTACATACTACAATCATACAAGTACTGTATTATTACATTACTATGATGAAGAAACTGAAGCTTAGAAAAGATAATTACCTGTATCGGGTCACATAGACAGCAGGTGGACAAGCCCAGATTAAAAAATACGGTCTCCATAATTCAGAGCCTTTGCCTTTATGCTGTTGCTCAGTGATATGGTGGAAACAAAATGCTGTGCAGTACTGAATTCTCCAGTGCCACAAGTGAGTGCATATCAAAACAAACTACTCATTTCCCAAAGACGTACATCCCTTGACTTCACTATCTCTGTATGAATTGAGACACAGGCTTTGTAATATTAAATGTATATTTTAATTACCACTATTTTCAGTTTTCCTAATTGTTTCAAAGCTTTCTACCAATTGATGCAATTTCAGTCTTTGCTTCAGAGAGCAGGAAAAATTTGGGTTTCAAATTCACCTTGGCTTACTACTTAATTGAAGCAATTAAAAAAATATTTGATTGACAGAGAAATGATTTTTTGTTTCGTTCTGGTATTTTTGATTTAAAAGGGCTTTCTTTAAGTATCAAGATCTAGAATCTGGCTGATTTAGATTATAGGTTAAAAATAAAAACTAGTTAAAGGAAAGATACAAGATAATATTTCTAGCTGGCCAGAAAGCTCCATACCATTCTTGGTAGGCACATATACTTACATCTCCAATCACAACCCCCTCCTCCTCACTACTACTTTTTTGAGGGTGTGAGAAGGCCTAAAAAGTTTGTGCTTATCCCTAGTACTCCTCTGTGAGCACCAGAGAAAATAGCTAAGAATTGGGGAAACACTGCACCTATCTGAAGGAAACTAGGGCATGTGATGCAAGGATGATTGCAAAGGCTGTGGGATAAATATTCAAAGGAAGAAACTGCATTAAAAATAGATAGAGCCAAGTGATCAGGTAGGTAGACTCTGAGTTCCCCTCCAGGCCCTGGGTACTGAGAATGGACCACGAGTCACACTGCAGACACTATGGAGATGAATCTAATATTTCAGAATACTAGTCATGTTTACTTCAAGTTCAGAAACCACTCCCTTGATGACAAGATGATTAATATTTCCCTTCCCTTTCCACATACACCCAGAAAAAGGAGAAAATGAAGGATAAGGAGGAACCACGACTTTGTCTCAGATTAAGCTTTTCATTGACTGAAAGTCATCTTCATTTACCAGGTTTGAGTTTTTTTCTCTGCCTTTAATATAAATGGAAGATTGTGAGCTAAGTTGGATTCAGTTACATGGAAATGAAGCTGCAATTTTACAGACCACACGCTAACTTTAAAGTTTAACTCTGAAGTTTAAAACTTCTAAAACTATAATCTACACTCAACCTATGACAAATTTTATTCCTTTACCCTCACCCCAATATATTAAATCAATCACATATTATTGTCCATTCTTTTAAACTCTATTTTTAATATTCATAATTACCTATTTCTACAATAGAATGTGATGTAATTTTGAGTTGCAACTATACATGACGTTGTAAAGAAAAGCCATGTAATAATAAAGTGTTAGAAAAATTATTATACTGGAAATAAAGCCACATTTTTATGTGGCTTCCTCAAACTCAAACTGAAATGTGCAAATATAAAAAGGTAAATAACAAAAAGAACAGACGAATCAAAAACAAACTCATAAATATAGTGGACAGTTTGATGACGGACAGAGGGGAGGGGGGTTGGAGAGCTGGGAGAATGGGGTGAAGGATTAAAGAAGTACAAATTAGTAGTTGATAGCTGGTCACAGGGATGGGGAGCACGGCAGAGGGAATGCAGTTAGCATTAATATGATGGCTAAGTGGAGGGTCGGGAGAGGGAGAGAGCAATTGAGGGGATCGTTTTATGAACTATATAGATGTCTAATCAATGTACTGTATACTTGAAACTAATTTAAATAAATAAATTTTTTTAAAAATCTCAAAAAAAAAGAGGGAAGTAGTTTTTGATATAAGATGCAACAGTTTATAAAGTGAGGTAACCTCTTTTCTAGTACTTAATACTAAAATGAATTTGCCTCATGGATATATCTATATATCTCTACATATGTAGTATTAATATCTTATTGCTGCTGTAAAAAATTACCACAGGCTGTGTGGCTTAATATCAAATTTATTATGTTGCGGTTCTGGAGATCAGAAAGAAGTTCAATATGGGTCTCACTGGGCTAAAATGAAGGTGTTGACAGGCTGCATTTCTGCTTGAGTTTTTAGAGTTGTCATCTTTGCCTTTTCCAGCTTCTATATGCCACCTGCATTCCTTTGCTCGTGGCCTCTTCTCCATCTTGAATGTCAGAAATTTCTGCACTCTGACTTCTACTTTCATCATCACTTCTGCTTCTCTTACTCTAACTTTCTTACTTCCATTTCTATCATATAAGGATGCTTGTCATTATGTTGGGCTCCATGGGAAAAAGAATATTTCAGGATAATCTCTTCAAACCAAAGTCCTTAACTTATAAAAAGTCCAAGTCCTTTTTCAAATCAAACTATAGCACTTCACAGGTAGTGCAAGCATCTTATAACAGAGTATTCCCAATTACCCCCTTCCATTTTTTATAAACTTGTTGCCATTCATTTCTCTATCCATGAGCTTTGGTCATTGAATGCATTGTGGCTGTTCTTATTTTGAACAAATTGTTATCTGTTAGATCAATTAAGCATGATAAAAATGAAATATTTTGTTTTACTTTCATTTATTCCTTCTACAAATCTCTTTCTTTCATTATGTAGATTGAAGTTTCTGTCCATAATATTTTTTTTAGTTTTAAAGAATTTCTCTGAACATTTCTTGTAAGGCAGGTCTGCTGGCAAAAATTTCCCACAGTTTTTGTTTACCTGATAGTCTTTCTTCTTCACTTCCGAAAAATAATTCTGCTGAATTACAGAATTCTGGGTTGGTAATGTTTTTCTTTCAGTATTTTAAATGTTTCACTCCAATCTCTTCTTGCTTACATGGTTTCTGAAGAGAAGTACAATATAATTCTAATATTTGTTCCTTTAGTTCTAAGATTTTTTTTCTTTTGTTTTCTTTCAAGATTTTCATCTTTGATTTTCTGTGATTTGAATATGATATGTCTAGGTATGATTGTTTTGGTGTTTGCCTGCTTGGCATACCTTGAGACTCCTGGATCTGAGGCTTGGTATCGAACACTCATTTGGGGAATTTACTAGTCATTTTTGCTTCAAATATTTCTTGTATTCCTTTCTTTCTTCTCCTTCTGGTATTCTCATTGCACATATGCTGTACCTTTTATAATTGATTCACAGTTCTTAGTTATTCTGTTCTTTCTCATTTTTTTTTTTTTCTTTACATTTTAGTTTTGGAAGTTTCTATTAACATTTCTTTAAACTGTCTGATTCTTTTCTTAGCTTTTTTTTATTGTAGTGATAAGGTGTGGGTGGAGGAGAAGTGTTCTATAATCCTATGGTTAAGTCTCAGTCTTTTAGTAAGCTTATGTTCCCGGGCTGTGACCTTTGGATGTGCTTCTCAGTTTCATTTTGTTTTGTTTTGTTTCTCTCCATTATGTGAAAGAAGGTTAGACCAGGTTGGAGCTGGGCATTTTCCTTCTTCCACAGGGAAGTTCAGAGGGACTAGAGTTCTCTCCTGTCCCCTCTCCCCCACCCCATGGAGAAGGCTAGGAAGGGCTGGAATTATGTATTTCCAGTCCCACAATGAGTTAGACTCTGGCAGAATCCCAGTTGATTAAGCTCTAGCAAAACAGTTTCTCTTGAAGGCAGAAACAAAATTCCGTGGCACATTTAAAAATGCCTCATTTCCACTTCTTCCTGACAGCAGCATGAAGAAATTTTTCTTTGAACCTACTATGAGAACATGGTAGAAGTCCTGTAGGTAAAACTCTCAAATGTGTAGGGGAACTTCCTAGGACTAGACACCTTGAAATTTTTTAGACTCAAAGCTGTCTATATTGAACCTTCAGCAATTCAATTACAGTTTCAGTTTTCCTACCCCAGCACTGATTCTCACAGAAGTTTCTGTCCCTGGGCTTCTGCTCTGATAAACTGTGATTGTCTTTATCTGACACATTAATGTCTGGGATAGCAGTTTGCCTTGTGACTTCAATTCTCTGGTGAATTGTAAACAGTTTCTGTTTTCAGTTTATTTATTTATTTCTTATTGTGAAGATTGAAGTGACTGCTTCCAAGCTCCTTACATGCAAGACCAGAAACCAAAAGTTGTTTTATTCACTTTTATTGCCGAATTTTAACATTCCATTGTATAAACATCAAGTCCCTGAAGATTTCTAAGTTTTAATAATTGATTCTTTTTAATATGTAAGACCCCTGGTTTGCTTTGGAGAAATATTTAAAACTAAGCATCACTGTTTTTTGATTGACACATTAAATTGACACATCAAAGTGAATTAGCTATAAGATATACTGACCTAGTGAATTTTCATTGTCTTCTCCCCTCCATATTAAAATTTTAAAAATAATCAATCAATACTGGGTCAGAGAGTAAGAAGAAAAAAAATACTATCTAGTCTTGGATCCTGTGTTCTGCCATAGCTCATCTGGTAAGGGATTTCCCAAATATGGCAAAAAAATTAAAATATTTAATCTAAATTAAAAATAAAATGTTATTGGCCAGTATCTACACACTTTTCTTCTCCACATTATTTGCAATACAGTTTGGACCATAGGTTTATGTTCTGGCAAGTAGGATATAGTAGGAACTAAGATATGACATTTCTAAGCCTATCCACAAAATTCCTTGGTCAGTAATATTTGCTTTCTTTTTCCCATTGGCAGCAATTTTGGGGGCCACCTGTTTAAGACTATAGTGACACAAGGATGGAAGAATGATGGATCCTGAAATATTGCTTGAAGGAGAGCCACTAAGGAAAATCAAGCAACCCAAATTGAACTATGACATAAACAAGAAATAACCTCGAATATGATAAACCAAAAAGGGATTTTAGGGTTTATTTGTCATGAAAGAAGTCTGTCCTACTCTAGTAGCTAAACCATAACAGTGTATGAAGTAGCCAAAGGTATATAAAAAAAAGGTAGATCAAACAAAATTTGGAAAGTAGGAAAAAATAAAACAAAAATAACAAACAAAAACCCTTAAAGTTTTAGCTATTTGGTAAGGAAATTTCACTGCATCCTCCATAATGGAAATGATGTATTCCAATCAACTTGATGCCCTCTTGAGCATAGTACCAACCTGAGGACACGTGATTTATCATGGCTGATGGAACTTTGGACACATGGGAGGAGCGGTAGCATGGTTGAGGGACAAACCTTGCATAGCTTCCATGATTTCTTCGTTCATGTGCCCATTGATTTCTAAGGTGGCTGGGGAAAAGGCTAACTGACTTCCACAGAGTGTCCAGTCTTGTTGATACTATAAATTGCCTCCTCCCAGTAAGAGCTTTGAAGGGATATTCACTGGTAGAGTTAATATTCTCTTAATTTCAGCCCCATGCCTTTAAATGTGTCTACATTTACACGTAGGTGAATAGTTTAATATCTATTTTGTATTAAGTTGCTCAAGTAACCCAATCTCAGTGTGCCATGGTCAGGTACCTAGCCTCCATTAGAGCCTAGTGACAAGTCAGCAGCTATTTCTTAAAAGGAGTATATTTATTTGCTAAAGAGAGAATGGCTCAGCTCCAAACCACAGATTCTCTGAAAAGATTGTAATTCTCCTGCTGGGGTTTGCCACAAGATCAATAACGTATCTTGATCTTACACTAACACTCTGTAGATTTCCTATTCTGTCTCTTTCTGTCAGCCCTTTCTTACTCCTGAACTCTGTCTATTGTGCCCTCTGGGATTCACTGTTCATTAACAATAAAACCCTTTAGATTCTCAGTCTAGTCTCCAAACACTTACTTCTCTTACTTTCCTCCTCCAGTAAAAACTTGGCTTTCCCTGCAAACATTTACTGACCCTACAGCCTTCTAAAGTGGTTTTCTCTCATGCACTCATACATCCTTCAGGGGTGGGGTGGAAGTTGGAAAGAAAATGGGGGAGGGGGTAAATATCCTTTTTGTTTTACTTGCCAATTTTAGAAGTTTCCCTTCTCTGCTGCCTAATAACACCTAAAATTGATTCCTGTATATAAGATGGCCATCAACTCTCATTGTTGCAGTTATCTGCCAACCCCAAGAACATTCGCTCTTGCTTCTTTATGATAGTACCTTATGACTCATAGTAATTCTTGCCAAACAACTTCTATCTTAATTTACCACTCATTTTGTCCTCCAATCTACATTAAACACTAATCTTATCTCACTCTGCCTCCTATCTCTCCAGATCACTCACCTTAATGCCTCAACATTGATACCCTTTGGTCATACCGGAAAATTTTATCCTACCACATTTTACTATCTCTCAAATATTTAATTTTCTAACTTCCCTCATTAGCCATGTTAAATTTTGTGGCTAATATTTAATCATTTCCTTGATACATCCTTAACCCCTGGATATGTGTCTTTCTTTTCCTTATTCTCAGCAAAATTACAACTTTATAGAATTTACCTTGCCTATTTTTAACTATGTTTGTGCAGCTTAAATTGCTCCGAGAAAATATCCACACACAATGAGGGACTCTGACTTCAAATTCACAGTTATAAACCTCAAGTTGATCCTTAATTCTGAAATACAGTCATTATTCTTCCTTTTTTCTTAATGTTAGTTTTCTCAACTCCCCATTTCCCACCTGCAGGAAGATACTGGATTTACACTGTCACCTGAAACAACCCCCTACTAAAAACAAATAAACACAACCAAAACAACAACAACAACAACAAAAGGTAAAATATATGGTTTACAAAACACTGTAAATCAGGTTAGGAAAGGAGAGTGATCCCTGACAGACAGGAAACAAATGTGGTTGAGACCTGTGATTTCCCCATAGTACTATCTTTAGAGAAGTTGTGGGCTGTGGCACAGGGAAAAGAAACCTAGATAGAGTCTGGAAGACTCCTTGAGTTAAGAAAATTGAGATGAGAGTCTGGGGAGAACAAGATAAGTAGAGCTTGAAGGACATAGTACTGTACAAGAGAGAAATGCAGAGATCTGCACAGCCTTCTACTTGAGTATTTAGCAGAGTTCTGACTGGGACATAAGTATGAGAAAACAACCCAGAGCTGAAAAGAACCATTTGAAAGTATTAAACGGTATACTGACCGTTACCTATATAGGAATTGTGCTTTTGCTATTGGCCAGATTGGAAAAACCCATAATTCATGAGACATGAGACAGAAAAGTACAGAAAGGAATCGTGATTCATTATTAGAAAATATTTATCCTGAATGACTGCTCTGGTCTCATCCAACAATCATTAAAAAGATTAAACTGTTTCCAAGTAACTTGACTGCATCACAGAACAAAACTCAAGAAGGCAACACCACAATGCTTAGTATTCAATCAAAACTACGAGGCATGTAAAGCACCAGGAAAATAACTATTATAAAGACAAAAATCAATCAATCATAACTGACTCAAAACTAAACAGATATTAGGAATAACAGACATAAGTATATTAAAACAGTCATTATTATTGAAGTTTACATGTTCAAAGAGTTAAATGAGATATCTAAGACATAGACTCAAATCAAATTTCTAAAGATGAACTATATATTGTCTGAGATGAAAAATGAGTTTAATGGGATGAAAAGATTAGTGAATTTAAACATACAGCCATAGAACCTATCTAAAATGAAACACACAAAGAAAAATAATTAAAACAAGTGGAAAGTGCATCATTGAGCTATTGAATAACTTCAAGTGGCTGAATATATGTGTAATTTGAGTCCATGATGCATATGAGAGAAAGAGGAGGTGACAAAAAAAATTTGAAAAAATGACTAGAAATTTTCCAAATTGATGAAAATAATATAATGGTTTCTTAAAGAGTCAAACATACTTTAACATATGATCCAGTGTTTCATTCCTAGTTATTTACTCAAGAAAAGAGAAAGTTATTTACTTGTACTAGTCAACAATTGGAAATAATGGGAAAGTCTAGCAGTTGAGGAAATTGTTACTTATCCGTACAGTGGAATAAACAAGTAATGAACTATGAATACATACCACAACATGGTCGAATCTCAAAATATTATGCTGAGTGAAATAATCCACACTATATAGAGAATATGCTATACAATCCCATTTATATAAACTATAGAAAATAGGCACAAGAAGCTATTTAGGAGTATAGAAAATATTCACTATCTTGATAATTGTTATGGTTTCATGGATATGTATGTCAAACTTGTTAAACTGTACACTTTAAGTGTATGCATTTCATTTAATGTCAGTTATACCTTAAGAAAACTATTTTAAAAAAATTTCCACTAGCAGGTCCACTTTCCTCATATGGCATGAGTAACAGTGAATCACATGAGCTTCTGCTTTCTAAATTGAGAGAGAAAAAAGACAGAGATGGGGAGCTAGAGAGATAGAGAGAATAAAGGACATCAGAATTTTTTCATTTTTTTCAGAATGCTAATTATATTGAAGAAAGCATTTATTGATTTAGCATTAAATCTTCCACAGGTATACTGGCATTTTTATAATCAGAAGTTCTATGTGCACAGAATAAAAGGACTAAAAGTTATTGTTTTACACTATTATATAAAACTCAGCATGGCTTTAGATAGCTACCTTTTTTTACAACGTTAATCCATATTTCCATACCAATCTGAATGCATTAGAATATTTGAAGATGTAGTCATGCACAATTTTTGAGGCACACTTTTCTTTTTTTAAATAATTTTTGTTCCTATTTGCTATACACACATACACACACACACATTTATAATCCATCAAGTCCCTCTTCTATTAATTGCTTGAGTGAAGTAGAAAGGCAACCTAAAATAAACCAGATTTAACCTAAATCTTGAAACTAGAAAGTGACATAATATTCAGAGCAAAGGCTAAAATCTTTTTGAATGTTCTATAATTTTAAATCACTAACTGCTTATTTGGAAAATCTAGACTAGTAGCATGATATATTGCATTTTTTTTTACTGGAAAATGCATATTAAATGGTGAGTGTCTTACATTTGTTTCACTCACATGATTGAATCAAATATATTCAGTTTTCCTTTAGTTTCTATTTACTTCTTTATTTTCTGTTTAGCAAATGGCACATTATGCAGAACAACCGCTTTCAGTACAAGAAAATTTCAGAATTTAGCATGGCTGATGGAGATCCTACAGCTTAATGAGGAGCAGTTTTTGCCCTGATTTCCAGGCACCTTTTCTGGTTCCTACAGAGATCCTCACAATTCTCTAGTCATCAGTGGTACACTGTGAGGGACCTATTTGTCTATTAAATAAACCTATGCCAGAAACTGTCTTTGCTCCAAGCGTCTTTTTTTCAAGAAGTTTACATTTTAGTATAGGAGACAAAGTAAACCAGTAATTACAATCAGTGTAATTCAAGTAAACCTAGGGAACTAAAGGAGTTAAGAATTGAGAGTATCAGATGTGACTGAAATTGTGTTAATGTAGTCGTAGAAATTTCTCCCATTGGGGATGATGCTTGAGTGAAATTTTCAAATACAAATAAGAATTATTCAGCTGCAAGAGGAGGAAGTAAGCTATCCCAAATAAAAGAGACTGCATGTGAGAATATACTGAAATAAGAAATAGCATGTTAATTGTTGTTTTTCAGCCATTATTACACCTTAATAGTTTAAGCATCACAAGGAAAATTGATAAGTTCCTAGAAAGTAAACTCAAACACTTGAAAAGAATAACACTATGGCAACAGGGAAAAAAGAGATTGGCTAGAAAATCACCTGGAAACATGCTGAGTGCAATGCTGTACCATATTTGCTTGGCCATCTGGCAGTACTTTGAAAATATGATGCCAGAACAAGACAAAAATTTGGCAAGAAGTATAAACTATGACATTCAATAACTACTGTATATGCTTCTTAGAAGCAACAGACAAATTCAAATGAATGGGCCAGGGTTACCACTTTACAGAATGAATTGCTCATTCAATCCCATTTATTTATGCTTTTTTTGTCTCACTTATGAAGGCAATTTTTTTTTTATTTTAGAAATGTGTAAACTATAGATTTAGTTAATGTTTTCTTCTTATCTACAAATCATTTTGTTTCTTTAAGGAGACAGTTAATGGGTGTGTGCTTGTTTCCCATATGTCAATTTTTATATTTCAAATTGTGGAATGCATCATTCTTTCCAAGAAAAGGACATGGAGGATTATCATTAAATATTTTGTATAAGTGACTAGATATTTATCTGCCACGTAAGTGTAAGGAATTTATAACAAATTTGTCCCTGACTCTTTTCCTCTCTATATCTACAGTCTTGCAACATTAAGCGAGCCCTATATATTCTCATCAAAAAATAGGTCCTTTTTTCCTTATTCTTAGATATTGTGGAGTGGCTATGTGCCTCGCTTTAACAACAACAACAACAACAACAACAACAACAACAACAACAACAACGAGAGAGAGAGAGAGAGAGAGAGAGAGAGAGAGAGAGAACACAGACATCATATGCTAGTTCTGAATCCAGGCCTCAAGAGGCCATTTGTGTGGAAACTCTCTCTCTTAAGATTTCTGTGAGAACAAGCCCAGCAAACCTGTTGGAGGATGAGATATCATGTGTCAGAGCTAACTCATCCTACCTGAAGCCAGTAGACATCAGCCAGCCCTTACTTTACCTATTAGGTCACTGCAGAAGTGTGAACTAGAGCAAGAACAATTAGGCAAACCTGCCCCAAACTGATTTACAGAGATAAATATATATTGTTTTATGCTATTAAATTGAGATATGGTGTGTTTCACAGCTTTATAAAGGCAGCAAAGATTGGATACAATATATTTTATTGCTGTCTATGAACATTATTACTGCAATATGATTTTGTACTTTAGCTCTCTTTATCTTTGTTAAAGTATATTTGCCTACTTTTATAGTAGGTTGCCTAAATTTACATAATTGCAAGATAGAGAGTAGAGTTAACTGAATTTAATTGCAAGTGTATTGAAATGTTTACTAAAAAATAGAATGGCTTTAAGTAACACATTTATTTGCTTTTTAAATTGAAATATAATATCTTTTCTTAATTTAAAGGAACTATATAAAAGCATAAATGTGACCACCCTACAGAGGCAGGATATATCTCCAATTGTATCTGGTTTGTATGTCAAGACTGATGATGCCACATACATATCGAAAGAGTATGATAAGACTCATTAATCACATAATGGGGCTTTCTAGGGAGAGCAGGGCAGCTCACAAACAGATGTAAAATTGTCTTGAGAGCACAAGGAAAGGAGATTGGCTGGATATTTTTAAAGATGATTAGGGATGGGGCTGGATGATAGATCCAATGCATAGTTTATACTTCCCTCTAGTGCCAAAGAGAGAAACACCCAGGTTTTCTTATCAGCTTGTCCATAGCTGAGGAGTCAAAAGTGTAAAAGTAGTTAGCAGTCAAATATCAATGATGAATTTGTATTTCTTAGAATTTACTCCTAATGTTTGCCTGATGACTGAAACACGTTATGTTGCATTTAGCTGAATTTGAGCTTATTCAAGTAAACTATTATGAGATTTGCAACCTGAGGTCATTAAAGGAGGTCAAAGTTCTATTGAACATCTTGCTCAAGAGCCTAATGTCACTGCTGGAGCAGAACAGAGTTAGGTGTCACCCCAACAACAGGGAGGAGGGAGAGGGATAACGACAGCGCAGAAGTGTAGTTAGCATTTTCCCCTCTATTCTTCTTCAAGTGACACAATGAAGAGTCACAGGTCATTGAAATTTAGAAAAGATTCATTAAAAGTATATTTTAGAGAGACAAAGGATACCCCAACGAGGCACATGGAGAAAGACAAAGTATGCCCTAGCGCTGTAGCCAACACAAAAGGCCACAAAAAAGAAGACTCAGAAGGGCAAAAGGGGCCCAGAAGTGGGAATGTCTGTATTATATTTGGGCCATGATGGGTGGTTCCAAAGGCATTCCTAGGTGATTGGCAAGTAAGGTTGTTTTGATTGACATGAGGCTGCTGCTATATTACTCTTTGCCTAGTGCACCTGTGTTTAACCAGAATTCAACTTGTTACAATTAAATTCATGAACTTCCAGGCATAAACATGGTATTATAATGAAGTTTAAATTGTAGGCAAATTAGGATAGTACTTTCTGTACTGGTGTCTGTCGCCGATTAGGCCAGCTAAGACTGTGACCATACTGTCCTTTGTCTCAGGGGATGCAGGAGGAAATCTTTAATTGCCAATAGGGTGTTCTTTGGACAGTCTCCAGGCTGGGTACCTATTCCTTTGTTCCCTCTGTCACTCATATCTGACTAGCTACCTAATACTGAAAAAGCTGTAATGGTTGGAGCGATTGGAGTTCCAGTAACGCACCTCTGGGTCCTTTTCACTGATGAAGAAATGAATTTGAACTCAGTGAATATGAAAATATTCATTTATTCGAAGTACATTATGAGTTAGAAGACAGGTCAAGTCTAAAACTGGCTAACCACGTGGAAACAAGTTTATGTACCCCTAGTTATACTAGCATTGTGTATTCTGAGAATGGAAAAGAGTGGCTAATTCACTATTGGTAATGACAGGGAACTCTAAAAAGGATAGATAAGGAGTGTTTTGATGAGGCCTTGTAATGTGGCTTGTATCATAAGTGTAGAGAAATGTATGACCTTTATTTAAATATCTATGATGTAAAGATTCTTAGAGTTCTTTATTTCAGTAGGGCAACCTTAGTAAGGACTTCTTACTATTGGCTGACTAGAGAGACAGACTAAAGGAAAAGGTGGTGTTTAAAAGCTGTCAGTAGTTAAACATCAAAAGTGAAGTCAGTTTATTACAATAGAGAAAATTAATAAAATTTCATTTGTGAAAGATCATATTCATGAAAAAAATTACAAAAGAAGAATGCAGGTTTGTTAAAATAATAAACACATATAAAAGTTAGAGAAATAAGATAAAAACATAAAGGACATACAGAACAAAAGAGAGATTGACAGTTATTGGAAAGAAAGGAAAGGAAGGATTTATAGCTGATTGCTTTCTTCCTTGACACTCCAGTTGTAAATCTTAATACCATAGAGCAGTGTAGAACCATAACTTACACACTCAGCGGGGCAGAGAACAGAGTTCAGATATGTAAGAACAGTTGGTAATTAAAACAGAAAGCCCTAGATGTTAGAGTACCATAGAACAAGTAAAAGAATAAGACTCAAAATTTGTGCATATACCTTCCAAATATTTCATTTGATCCCATATAAGTGCCTAGGAAATATAAAAGCCCAGGAGAGACCTCAGGTTGTTTTTTTTTCCCCTCCACAAAAAGCAGACAGCAACCAGATAGTAATCTACTCTTAAAAGAAAGAACCACACTCTATAAGTTTCACAAGTTTACTGCCTTGCTGACAGTGCCTTTGAGAACCTATAGAGCATAATTGCCCTGACTTCTCAGAGGACAAAGCACACAGATGGCAGAGAAGCTCGAAATTTGGATGAGGAACCCCAGAAGTAAGACAATCACAAATAAATGAAGCCAAAATTTTAAATATAAACTCTGCTCAAATTATCTGTGTAGACATAAAGAAGATCTGGGGAACCCAAAGTTAAAAAAAAAAAAAAAAAAAAAGAAAGAAAGAAGGAAAAAGCAAAAAGCAGCAGCTAGAATCTGAAAGAATTGAGAAGAGATCACATTATAGGTGAAATAGAGTTTTCATTTTGAGTCTAGGCAAGTCAGCTGTTTACTAAAACAAAAACCCAACAATTTTTATAAGAATATAAGAGAATTCAAAGTTGGTTCAAAGTGTTGTCTGCGATGTCCAGCTTTTATCCAAAAATTACTAAAAAGCAAAGTAAAAAGGAAATATGACCAACGGGGGTAGGAAAAGCAGTTTATAGAAATGAATTCTGAGAATGTTGTTATTGTGAATTTAACAGAGATTTGAAATCAGCTATTGTAAATATGTGAAAATAATTAAGGAAAAGTAGGATATCAATGAAGGAAAAGAAAAATGAGAACAAAAAAGTAGAAAGTTATAAAAATGGGAACAAAAAAATGGAAAGATGAAAAGCACAAGTGAAAGGAATATTCACTAGATAGACAACAGAGTAGGAATGGCAAATACAAAGAATGAGTGAATTTGATAAAAAATCTATAGAAATTATCCACTCAAACAACAGAAAGCCAAAAATATTTTTATAAAAACAAACAACTGAGTCTCAGAAACATATCAAGTGGTTCAATATAGGTGGTCCAGAAAGAAGAGGACAGAGAAATGAGTAGACAAAATATTTGACAAAATAATGGTCAAAATTTCACCAATTTAGTAAAAGACCTTTAATTTTAGACCTAGCAACTCAATGAACCCCAAGTTGTATAAATTAAAAAAAAAAAGTGCTTAGGGACTTCATAGTCAAGTTGCTAAAAGCTCAAGTAGGATAGAAAAACCTTGCCTGCAGCCAGAAAAAAAAAGTGATTCATTACATAGAGTGATAAATGGGATTGAAAGCAAACTTCTCACTTAGAGACAATGGCACCACAAGATGTTTAAATGGCATATGTGAAGGGCTGAAATTAAAACAAAATAATACAAAACAAAAAACTTCAGTCGTCTATAGTTGTAGGAATTATTTTGATCCGTTTCATTACTACCCATTAAACTAAGTTACTTCGCAGACACAATAAGCCTTTTAATTTATAAAAACAAAGCAAACTTCTTTTCTGGAAAAAAAAATGCACACTCACCATTTGAGAAATGTAGACAATTTGTCCTTAATACTACAAATTAAAGACAAATGTCCTTAATACTATAAAGAAATTTCTAAAAGTAAAAAATATGCTTTCATTAGCACAGCTCTTCTACTGAAATCTATTTAATTTCTTTACTATTTTGTTATATCAATATATCAACATTTTTGATAGATCTTTCATAAAATAACTTTAGTTTTGCCACTATATTAAATCTTAACTGTAAAAAATTGAATCGAGATCACCAATTTAGAGTTTGTATTATAATTATTGTCGTGCTTAGCAGGTTACAGCTTAGAAAAGACCGTGGAAAACTAAACCTCATCTCTGCATCCTCATGTCATATAAAAACTTTACTTGAATGAAGATAGTTTTATATTGTTCACAGAAAACAAATAATCTGCTTGAGTTTTTTTTCTATTTATAAGATAAAGTCTAAAATAGTGAATTAAAGAACATTTTCATCTGCCATGGCTTTTAGCCTGAGCTGAAAAAATTCAATTTTGCTCCTGAAAAAAAAAAAAATTATGGCATACATTTTAAGTGACAC
Organism: Pteropus medius; assembly: GCF_902729225.1. Lineage (NCBI taxonomy): Eukaryota > Metazoa > Chordata > Mammalia > Chiroptera > Pteropodidae > Pteropus > Pteropus medius. The sequence continues at coordinate 9,041,729 of NW_024355205.1, forward strand.
TTTCTATTAAAATTTTTATCTCCTTGAAAGCATCAGTGTGCATTTATTGTTAAGAAATGACAACTGACAAGGACTCTATACATATTAACTTTAGCCCCCCTACCCTTTTTTTTTTTTTTGTGGGATGATAGACTTCTAAAGAATCAAATAAAAATAATAATCTGCTTTTTGACATAAGATGAAATAATAGGACCTTGAAGTTTTAAGAATGTTAAATGGATCAAAGAGAAATTATCTGGTTTAAAGTCACAAGACAAAGGAATACAATAAATTGCTGTTATATTTGGAAAATTTATTCATAAGTAAGAATTACATGATATAACAGTTAAAGAAGCTATATAGTCTAATCTACTTTGAAAATGATAAAACTATGCTCAAATGACAGTCATAACTTATTGTAATGGTCTTCTAATTCTTAGACAAAAAATATGTGTATATATAATATAAACTAAAATGTAAATTAAAAAAGGAAAAGTCATAATTGTGGCATTAGTCTGATAAATATCATAGTATATGATAATCATTTAAATAATTAAATCATATATAATTATATGTGGAAAACGATAAATGTTACCCTTTTTTTTTTGGTGAAGGTACAGATCCTTCTGTCTGTTGATTAAAATTTAAGAAGAGTCTTAAAATTTACCTAGACTGTCATGTAATAAAAGTCTTCTGAGTTTTTAAAGTCACAAACTGTCTCAATTTTACAACTAAAAGAGTCAAGTCCAAAATTAGTTGATGTTCAGGGTAAGATCTATTCTGCCTTTCCCTCATGCTGGCTGTCTTCTCATCTCCCAATTCTGATCCCCACTAGCTAGCTCTAAGAGTGCAAGATTAAAGGAGAGGTTTCTGTGAGGTAGGTAGAGGTAGTGAGATGAAACTCTTCTGGTCTGACGTTGTGGCTTCAGGCTGGTCATCAAGATGGTGAAAATCCATGAGGCTTTAGAAGTGCTTGTAAGTTGCCAACTGCAACTCTTAGTTTTTATTCCTGTAAATGGGCAATTTGCTTTTTGCTTCAGCTTATCTCTCAAGATTCCTCCTTGGCTGCTTTTTGTCCTCTTTCTACTTAATGCAGACATTTGTGGTAGAAATCTCCTTACCTTCTGGCAGTCACTTTCTTGAGCAGTATGTTTAACAACTCCAGGCCACCTTTTTTTTTTTTTTTTTTTTTTCTGCTTGGCCCACTTCTGGCTCTGAGAAAATTCATAAACATCCTTTGCCATGATTATCCTTAAAAGTACCATCCTCTCATGGCACAACCACTTCTATTTGCCACGTTTGCAACTTTGGAGGAAAGTTAAGCAACGGCCAATGCATTGATATTTTCATCTCTCTGAATGACTCATAAAAAAGTCTCCTGACTAAGAATGAGGAAGGACGTGGAATTTGTCTTTCTTCTATCACCTTGGGGCTCTGTGAAGAGAAGAAGAAAGGGCTATGACCTTCTCAGAACTTTTCAACTCTCTTTAAAGAAATGTCTACATACATCTTCTTTCTCTCTACTCTGATTTCTTTTTAAATTTGTGATATAGCTGAGAGATTCAAGAGACATGGAACTGATTTCTGGAAATGTCCTTTGTAAAATATTTTGAATTTCATATGCATTTTATAGTTCTATCTTGATGGAAATTGAAATTTTTACATCATTTAGCAATATTAAAATGCTGAAGTGATCTTTCAATGCATTCATTGTCTTACAATTTTAGTTTTTTATTTGTCCAGTTACTAAAAGTGGATATCACAGGTCAATTATTTCAAAGATTTTAAAGATCTCAATACACATTTGTAGAATTACTTTTTACAAACATTACATAAACTTTCATTTCTACCGTCTGTGTATAAGTACTCATAGACAAAATATAGCATTTTATTATAATTAAATCTCTTTATTCACCAATAATATATAATTTGTAGAATAATTTTTTTAACATTCACACACATAAGTAGGTACATACACATATGTGGGTATGTGCATGTACACATATGTATGTATACACATACTAGAATTCAATTAGATAAAATTCTATTTTAAATTGTTGTTATAAGATTTATTAGCACATTGTCCCTGAAAAAGTTCACACTTGATGTTATCACAACTTTCTCTACTAGTGAAGCTGACCCTTCATTACAGAACTTAACAGAATTTATTTATTTATTATTTATTTATTTATTTTTAAATTTTTTTTAGGACTTAATGAAATTTAAACAGTGTAGAATTAAAAAATTCTAAGTATATTACAGACCCAGAAAATGTCATTCAGTGGTTCAAGAAATTCTCTGAAATTTTATGACAAGTTGGAACTTTAAGAGAACATTTACCAAAGGCGTTTTCATTTAATCCTTATAAACTCTAGGATGAGAATGTTTATTCATATTTTATAAAATCTAAACAAGTTCAGGAAGTGATGCTGACTTAATTTAAACACAGACTCTTTTCCAGCTTAATCATCAACATTTATAGCAAACATTTTTGAGACATTCCATAGTAATTCTTAGAGATATCTCCCTCTTCAACAAGATTTCAATGTTGTAAAGTTAAAGTTTTCTACTTAACCTCCTTGGACAAGATTCATTTAAGTTCCAGCATAAAAATATGGTCTCTCTCTCCACAGGGGAGGATAGGTAGTTCACTAAACTAGCGTTTCCTAATTCAGGGTTTCTCTCCTGTAATGCAGCATGCTGCATGTGCCTTTATGGAGTCACCTTGTGGAGTTTTGAGGCTCAGGGAACATACTTGATCTGTCGATCTGACTGCTGCTTTTGCTGTAGTAATAAATTCTTTATTATCCAAAGTTCTTGTGTTTTCTGTCAATAACACACACACATACACACACACACACGTGTGTGTACGCATGTACATGTGTATCTAAGTGTATTCGTAATTCTCATTAATTGGGTAACTATAATTATTTCAAATATAAAGGATTCTTTGCACAGGTTTATTAGCAGAATAAATACAGTTGATGACACAACCTAAAGATAGGTCAACAGAAATGACCTAAACTGGAATACATCCTAAACCAGTGTAATAAAGCAAAAACTAAACAAAACAAAACATAAACCAAAAGCAGTCATACAAACTGAAAAGAAACAGGCAAAAAAGTGTGTGTATTTGTAGAAAGTATACCTGACTACATTGAAAATTCTAAATATTATATAAAAAAGTTACTAGAACTAATAATTTTGTTTATCATGTAAGCAGGAGACAAGTTCCATACACCAAAAACTACTGTATTTCTACATATTAGCAATGAGAAAATAGGATTTGAAATAAAATTATACATATAACATTATAATAGTTCCAAGTACCCTGAAATACTTTAGTATAATTCTAACCAAATACAGGTAAGATTTGTATGCAGAACACTACAAAATATTGATGAAAATGATCAAAGAAGATATAAACAGAGAGGTACACTGTGATCATAAAAGAGAAGACTTCAAATCATAAAGCTGTCAATTTTCTCCAAATTGATGTATAAATTTTACATTATTCCAATTGAAAACAAATTTAAAAAAATGTTTGTGGAATCATCAATGGCCTTATTTCAACACTTAATATTAAAGTAAAATAATTAAGACAGTATGAGATTGGCAAAATTATATGGCTAAATTATAGATACATACATAAGTGAAACAGAATAAGGGAGTCTAGAAATGTCCCCATCTATATATGGCCAATTTATTTTTGACAAAGTTGAAAAAGAATTTCAATGGGAAAGAAAGTTGTTTTGAATCAGTTATGCTGCAATAACTGGATGTCCCTATGTTAAAAAATGTTCCTTGACCCATACTTTACATCATACATAAATATCAATTATTTGTATCTATTTATGTTTGTGTGTGTGCATTTTCTTCCTAAGCATTCAATTACTATATTAATTGTAAAGTGATATTTTGTATCAGATAAGCTTATGAGTTTTAGAATTAGACCAAACAGGGTTTAAATGAAAATCTTCACTTGACTATGTGTACCTTGACAAATATAATTAATTTCCTAGAGGTCATTTTTGTTCTTTGTAAAGTTTTATACTTGTACTTATTTAATAGGGCTATGGAGATAATAAAATGAGGTTATTCATATGAATGATAATTAAAAAAACCATTTACTTGTAATTACTTAGTGTTGAGCATCAGCCTAAAAGCTTTAGGAATATTGACTTCTTTACTCTTCACACCAAATATATGATGAGTTACTTTTAATCCACATTTTATGTATGAAAAAAGGACGCATATAGAAGTTAAGCAAAATGCTTAAAGTTAGAAACCCATTAAATTTTAGAGCCAGAATTTTCATGCCAACTGGCAGAGACCCTATAGTATTAATCACTCTGCTCTAGGGTTAACACAGTGATGCATTTTAATAGGATGCATTTATGAATTCATATATATGCATATATATCTTTTCATGAACGCATTACATAGAACATACATGATCTATTTCTTGGTAAGTCAGTGTTGTTGGTTCAATTATTGCACTGTAGTTTACAAACTAATGCATAGTGTTTATTTTTCCATCTATTGATTATACTATGATTCTCATTACTTTGAGTTTTGTGCTAGAAAGCATTTTCTTTCTTTTTTCTTTTAGTCAGGGAGTTTATTAAGACATAACACAAAGTGACAGCTACCAGCCAGAATTTTATTGAGAAAATTGAGAAAACAATCTAAGAATTTATCACCCATTAATGAAGTTAGGGACAATTAAGACTAATTAAAAGTCAGTCTAGGGGTTACCAGAGGGAAAGGGAGAAGAGGGGAGGTAAAAGAGTAAAGAGGTTCAACTATAAGGTGACAGAAATAAACATAATTTTGGGTGGTGAACACATAATGCAATATAAGGATGATGAATTATTGAACTGTACACTTGAAAACTATATTATTTTATTAACCATTGTCGCCCCAATAATTTAATAAAAAATAATTAAAAGTATGAATCAACTTAGTGTGATAACTAGCTTTACTGATTTTAGTGTGTCTACTTAATAAAGAAACATTAATAACTAAGGATCGATTTTACTTATATACCAGGTTCTGAATGCATATGAAGGAGTACTCATCCAAGACTTCTATGGTTGAACTGCATAGTTGTATACCCAACAGAAATCCAAGTAAGAAGCTCACAACTGCTCCTGAGAAGATGTCCTAATAAAAAACTGAAATGAAAATCATTTTTGTGTAGTCTCTCCACTATGGATCAGAAAAGGATTAGTAGCTTGTTGGTTATCCATTCACTTCCCTTTACTGGGAGATAGCTTGGCGCAGAGAGAGGTGATTTAATCAAATCTCCTTGCAAACATACTAATGGGAGGCCTTAGACCACCAAAGAGACTAAAGATATGTTTTAGTGGGAGTATCTTTATATATGGAATACTTTAGCACAAGGAAACTAGTCTGTTGAGAATTATTTATGATGAAGAAATATGGAATTTATCAATTTATGGGACATGACTCTATAAGAAATATCACGTATCCTGTCACTAATGGAGTATATAAAGAAGTTTTGTGACCAAATAGCTCCCATATGTGCAAGTGATGGCTGCATACATCTTCTAAAGCCATAAAATCTCAACCAGAGTCTATTCTAATATGGCAAGAAAGGACCTAGTAAGCTGCAGGTTAAGTGGTCCCAGATGCTTCCTCATTCTCCTATGCTGTTCAGTTATGTGTGCACTTGAAATTATTAAAAACTTAATACAAAATAAAATCTCCGATTTTTGTGTTTGATTTGACAATCTAATCATCTGTGTTATCTCACATTGTTGCTGAGAGAATTATATTTCAGAGCCTTGAATCGTAATGACTAAGACAAAGGAGATAAAAACTATAATGAGAATCTGATGTCCTTTATTTTATCTCAATCATGTCCACGTAAATCTGCACAATTTGTATAGCTGCTCACATAATTAATCTTTCTGTTTAATTATTAGCCTCTGGGAATACACTTTAAAATTATATAATCCAGGATAATTTCTTTGATCTTGTTCTGTTTAAATCTTTTAGCAAAGATATGTTTTGGAAGGTCACTTGGTCTAAGAAGTCAAACCTGTAAGTAGAAAACGAGGCAGGCAGCAATCTGTAACAAATTATATAGCGATTTTAGTTCATAAAAAACTCACTGAATAGTATGCATAATGTAAATGTTACATTGTGATGGCCAAAAATGTAAGTTGATATTATGGGATATTAAAATAAGAATGATGCTCTCACTTTATAATATTCAGATCACAATGGGATATCATGGTGAGTTCTGTGTATATCTCTTTGAGAGCCATATAGATATCCATCAGTCTGAGACAATCTTGCTTTAAATACATTTAATAAAATAATTAATAGTGACCTTTTAATTCTCAGAAGTGCTCAGCTTTAGATGATGACATAGGATCACTTTAGATAGACATTATGGAGTATGTTTAAGATAAAGCAATTTGCATTGTAAAGGGCTAGATGTGTCTAACCTGAAAACTCTAGATATTAAAAGACTTATCACAGTTTTATATGAGTACTTGAAAAAATTTTAATAAATCAGTTTGTAACAACTGAAGCTGGCCACAATTGGAAATGTTTCCTTGATAGACTGAGTTTTCCCTATTGTAAGCTACGTGGCCTCCCTGATCACCATGAGTCAAAATGACTTCTAATGACACTTCATGATTTATTCTGAAAAAGAATTGTCCGTGAAAAACTGTTTTTGCCCATTCTGTATTTAGGCCACTATGTAGGACGAGGAAGAAAGAGATGATCCAGAAGAGTGTCACCAACATGGGGCTTGTTATGTAAATGAACAGGAGTGAGATCCTATATAGTTAAGGGAATCAGGGAGATTTTACTAGAGTAAAATTTGGCTTTTGAGGTAATGCTTGCAACGTAAAAAGTGTATGTTAAGTAGAATTATAGGGTAGATTTCTGTTAGAATAATGACACACGCAAAATCCTGGAGGAATAAAATCTATGGCAAACTGTTAAGGAACAATGAAGAGTTTGGCTGGCCTCGAGAGACAGACCTGAAATGCAGAAATAGGAAACAGAGTGAAAGTTATTTAATGTTTTTTTTTTTAAATTTTTTTAAAAAAATTTTAACAAATGAAGAGTAATGTGAGAAGTGAATGAGAAAACAGTTGACAAGTCATTGAAAAATGTTCTCTGTTAGGAGAACTTGAGACCTTACTGATTCTTAGCATCTGAAAAAAGGCTCAAAGTTTTAGCATTAACAAAATCAGAGGAAATGGGGAAGAAGGAGAAAAAGAGAAAGGAGGATGATGCTCTGGGAATATATAGCACACTGGTCAGATGTTTTATTGGACTTCTGTCACACTCAGATCACAGTCAGAAGATGCTCCCTTATAAAGAATTGATAAACACTAAAGGCTGGGCTTCTGTAAGATGTAAGATCTTAATGGTAGGTGAGAGTCCAGTTACTTCACAACAGTCTTCTACAGAAATGTCCTCTTTTCACAACAGATATGTGAAAAAAAAAGTCCTCTTTACATACCTTTCTTTTAATGGACTAAAAATAGACACTTTCTTGAGCGAAATTCTCAACCATACTTGGGGGACTATGATGTTTTCTGGCCCAATATCCAAGGGAAGCCTCCCTTCTCCCATCATTTTTTCCATATCATGGTAAAATGTAGGTTGCGTGTGCCATTTAAATATATGTGATACATATATAAGAATCAGTGTGTACTGGGTAAATTATTATTATAAAAATTCTCGATGTAACAGCGACGATTCTGTACCCTCAGCGTGTTTATGAAAAGTGCCCTTTGGTTTCCTGCCACAGTCTGTTGTTGCCTGAGACTTCACTTCTTCCCCTTGTATTCTTCCTGAAGGTAACACTCAGAAACAACAATTTGGCTCCTTTGGCCACGAGCCAGGCTGACTTGTCCGAGACCTTGTTTCCCAGGAGGTCCCAACGAGTTATATTTTTTGAAGTTGTGCTTCAGTGAATCCTTAAAATGTGACTTATACCCTCTCTACTTACCCACAATAGCTATTGGAGAAAAGTATCTTCATTCTTGGTAGTATGCTAGGATTGAATATTGTGGAATTCCTCTCTTTGAAGAAACTTTAAAACACTCAAAACCATTAATGTAACATCTAAATCTCACTCTAGAATTTAATTTGTCAGTAGAGGCATATTCTCCAATTTATATTTATGTTAGAGTTCATCCTCGAGGAGGTATTTTTTTTAAAGACCTCTTTTTTTAAGAATATATTTAAATAAACTTAATAAAAATTAAACCAAAATGAAAAAGCATAATTACGATTATTGAAAAATGAATGCGTTGAAAACATTTATCAATATTTCTGAGTCAACGACAGGAATTTTTTTGTCAGTAAGCCATTAACCTTTGACTGTTTACTTCTCCAGATGGCTTCCTACTTACACAGAAAATTAGAGAAGTAGTGAGAGGTGGGATGGCCCAGATCTTCAGTTATCTCAGATTTCAGACACAGAGGTCCAAATTGAGAGAAAAGAGTCCAACCGATGACCCAAATATAGAAACATTACAGCAAGTGCCAATACATTGGCCCTTAGTATTTGGTTGTCCTGGCCTCAAGCAGAACCAGTTCTGGAGCCCGAATCAGAAAACCATTCTGCATCAGGATGGAGTCCTTAGTCTTTTCCTCTGAATATCAGCCACAGTTTTAGGGGTAAGTCAGTTAAAAAAAAAAAAGGCATAACTTCAAAATTGCAATCATTTGAAAAATTTTGCTAACCATCAAGGTTTCAAGGATAAATAGATGGATCTGTTAGTTCTGTACCTGACTAAAAACAAAAATAAGAAACAATACAAAATAAAAGCTTATGGCTGCCCCCAAAGCTGTGAGTTTTGAAACAAACTTCTAGGAGAGTAGATTTATTAAACAGAGGGTTATAGAAAGGCTTATATGAGTCTGTGAATCTCTTAACCTCATCTATTTTGGAAAGTAGGTGTATTTGCACATTTTTCTTGAGGAGAATTCCATAGTTTTCATCAGATTCTTAAAGAATCTGTTCCCTGCAACAATAAAGAACATTTTCTCTGTCTCTGTCTCTGTCTCTGTCTGTCTGTCTGTCTGTCTCCCCCTCTCCCTCCCTCTCTCCACTCACACTTTTTAAAATAAATACATATATACGAATATGTTTGTAAAATATACATAGCTATATGAATATGTACATTTATAAGTACCAATAACTATAATCCATCTACAAAGCATCACCATTTGCCTTTGAGTGTGTTAGAACTTTACACTTTTTCTTGAAGTAAATTTTCAAAATAACCCTGAGCTACAGTTTTTATGTTCAATTTCATAGACATGAAATCGAGATTTAGAAAGTTTAATTAGTTGTTCAATAACACACAGTTAACAAATGCTAAATCTGTCTGTCTTCAAAAGCTATATTTATTTCTCATAAAACAAAATATATAAGATGATGTTCTTGGCTAATACATTGGATATAAAATGGTCAGCAAAAAATGTTCACTTGAAACATATATATACCAAATAGTATAATTCGAATTATATAAATCTTTTATTAATTTATATTATTTCATGTTTAAACACATAAAATTATAAGAAAAGTATAGCACATTTATATTCTAATTTATTTTTATTTTATAACCATTGTTTTTTGATCACTTATCATGAGTTAGGTAGTGGGTTAAGCACTTTGTATACATATATTCATTTGACTGCAACTACAAATCTATGAAAGGTCTTGTTTCTTCTATAAACAAATCAAGTCTTAGAGAATTTAATTTATGTGTTTCATAATGATAATATTATTTCCATTTTACAGATAAGAAAATCAAGCATAAAATTAGTCACATGCCCAAGGACACAGAGTTATTAAGTAATAAAACTGGGATGGAAACCCATGTCTATCTAATTGCATAATATGGAAATGGACAATTAATATGTAAGGAGTATGAACTAATGGATTAATTCACAGGCTTTGGAGCCAGAATATCAGGTTTAGATTCTAATTATTTCACTTATTAGCTGAGTGAGCTTGTGCAAGTTAATTAACATTTCTTCTTCAATTTCATCATCTTTAAAATGAGAATATTCAAAATACCTATCTTATAGGGTTATTGTGATAAACTTTACATGTTAATTCATGTAAATTATTTAGAAAATGCTTAGCATAATAAGTACTCAATGGATTAACCTTTTAACATTTTATCATCATTGCCATTATTATGATATTATAGTATTATCATTATATTACTTTATCTCATTTTCTGTTTGAATTGTGGTAAAACAAACTAATAAGTTGAAAAATATCACCTAAACAGCTCATTGTTATAAAGCATAATGGGATATTTTAGTTTAGACTGCTATAACAAAATATCATACACTGGTTGATTTATCAACAACAGAAATTTGTTTTTCACATTTTTGGAGACTGGAAGTCTGAGGTCATGGTGCCAGCATGGTTGGGTTCTGTTGAGGGCTCTTTTCCTGGTTGCAGACTCCCAACTTCCCCTTGTATCTTCAAATGGTGAAAAGAGAGCTAGCCTAGTTCTCTGACATTTCCTTCTGAGGAAAAGATCCACCTCCAAATGCCATCATATTGAAATTAGGGTTTCAATATATGAATTTTGGGGAAAGAAGAGCACATTCGGTCCATTGCTGGGGAGCATTAATCTGGACATTTTCCAGACTCTGAGCTTTGAGCTGGGGTAGGGGGTCAGCTGGAACTTGGGTTATTTAAAGTTTGCTCTGATATAGATAGGTAGCCATTTGAGGAGAGGATTGATATTACAGGTGTAAGGAAAAAGAAACAGTTTTTGTTTGTTTGTTTATTTGTTTGTTTGTTTCCAAACAAACTCAGAAAATTCAAGACAAAGGGAATAGAAGGAAGTATTACATTAAAAAAAATATTTTTGAGCATTCCTAAGGTAAGATCCTGATATAATCAACACGGATAGAAAAACACAGAGTCAGAATAATTTTTTTTTATTTTTTTTATTTTTTTTACATTTTCCTCAACCATGTCCCACTGTGGAGTATTCTAAAGGAAAGTGAATGCTTGCCTTGATAGAGTAGAGGCAGTGAGATAAGAGAGCAAGAAATAAATAAATGGAAATAGCTTGTATCCCAGAGACCAGGTTAAGATTCTCTCCCTGTGCCACAAAAAGAGTTTCTGATGATAGTATCTGAAAGAAGGCTCAATCTGAGGGGCTTTGTGATGAGTACACGCATGTCCTTGGCTTTGGAAGACTAGCAATCATTAAAGCTGAATCCAGGGTTCAATATGATTCCTTGGTCTTCTAGAAACAATGGCTGAAACATCTGGTGAATGGGTCAAAAACAATCTTACCTAAACTTACAGACCCAGCATCCAGTGTGGGAGACCAAGTCCTGGGACTTGCAGGGGGCTTAGATGTTGACTGAGGGAGAGATGCCATATTTCCAAAACAGTGTTATGGTGATGATGAGGAGACCCTGTCTACCAGAGGCCAAATGGAGACAAGTTTATCTAAGTGGACAAGAAAGTGGGAACTTGCAGTTGCTTTAGTTGCAATCAGCAGGACTAGGATGTCAGATAATCAAAGATTGACTTGTAAGACTGTGACCCTGAGGACTGTAGACATCAGTGGATACCAGTGAAATTAACTATGGGTCAGGCACCTCTTTCTAGTACATGGTGCGTTACAACTAAATCTATTATTGGGAAAAGAAGAGCATGGACAGAACCTATACACAACAGAATTAAACCCTGAACTCACAGAGAAATTGTGAACTTGTCATAATGTCCTTTGTCATGGTAGATATTCTATCTTTATTGAGCTTGAGAGATAAATAAGATTTAGTTATAGAAAGTTTAAATGAATTGGATAGTTGTAAACCTTGGTCTGTGGCTAGAAATTTGTTTACTTAGAGTACAGTGATTAACAAATGATGTTGCCACCATCCTCATTCCCACTACTCAGTTGATGGGAATGGTCACCCCTGAAAGGAAACACACTCCACCTGATTCCTGAATGCCCAAAGCTGCTCAGTTAATCATTTTGAGCTAATGATATGTTCTCACAATATGATTTATTCTTCCTGAGCTCAATCCTTAGAGATATTGTGGGCTATTGTAACTGACAGCAGTCCAAAATATATTACTATTTGGGGGGGGCAAGGAAGATATACAATGAACATTTATTAGGTTCATTTTATTTTATAGGTTCTATTATGATCTGTGCTCTTGCTGTGAATGGTAGGTACTCTTGTTTTACAGATGAGGAAATTAAACTCAGAAACATGAGTCCTGCTCAACTATGAAGTAAAGCTAATATTAAACTCAGATTTCTGTAAGTATATTAGACTTTATTTATACAACAGAGTAACCATATAGGCATCTGGGGACAGATTTCGGTACACTTTCTTCTCGGAGAAACATCTTTCTTTCTTTCTCTGACCCAGTACAAGAATCATACAGGGAGCAGATTCCTGGGCCCCGACCCAAGCTTACTTAAACATATTATCTGGCAATAAGACCTGAGAATTTGCATTTTATTAATGCCTCAGGTAATTCTTCATGTGTAGTTAAATTTTAAAATAGTGTTTATCATAGAACTTATATCTGAAACACAGAATGAGGAATTCAGATTTACCAAGATTTTATGTCTTCCAGAAAGAAGATCCTATTTTTTTAAATAATTGTTAAAATAATATTTCTGTTAACACAGGATTCACTATCTGAAACTTAAAGTTTGAGGTCAAAACAAAAAAAATCACCAAAAAATCTTGAAAGAGGCCACAAAGCATAAAATGTTAGCCTTTACTATAGCTCTTTTTCGATGTTATGGTACTTTGAGATGTATAATATCATTATCATTTAATCATCTTTTAGGACTTTTGTAAGTCTAGTGTGAAATGATTAAAAGTAATTTTTATCAGAGAAAAAATGCACTTTTAGCAAATGTGATATATTCACATAAGAAGTTATTAAACTTTTTTCATTATCTCAGTTGTAAAAATTTGCCCCTGTACTTGACCAATCTATTATTTAAAATTTAAATTAATGATCATCTTTTGACTTTTCTCTATAAAATAGCCTTCTGATTAATAATTAGACTATTATAACTCCTTCTCCAGCATCACTTGTTACTTGCTTCTACTATTAGCAAACTCTATATGAAATTATGTTTATAGCCACTTACTCCCAGTGGATTCTCCTAAACTATGTCTTATAGTAAGACTATTTCTTAAACAGAAGTGGGTAATTAATATATATTCCTAGATTAAGTTAATTCCAATAAACTTGATTATTATGTAAAATTACTTCTGCCTTTATTAAGTTGATGATTGTAACTATTTATATATTAATCAGGAAGTTTAGATATATTGAAGAAATAAGTTATATACAAATGATGCTATTTATTAATATCTCTTTATCAAAATTATATAGCTATAAATCATTACAACACCAGGCAGCAGGTGAGAAATGCTATTACTTTGATTAGAGGAAGAAGAGATCCTCATAAAAAGTATGGATTAGACTTGACAAGTACAAAAGAGGATAAAAATTGTTTTACTGGAAAAAAACTGTGTGACTAAAGCATGGAAGTAAACAGTTACAAATAAGCAATTATGAGTTATTTGTTTATTTTGAACGCAGTGTGAGAAAGAGAAGTAAGAGATGCTACAGGAAATATAGGTTGGAGTCAGATTACAGAATAACTTTCTAGAGAAGTTGGATGTTATTCTGTAGACTGAAGTAATTATTAATTGAGCACCTATGGAGTCTGCTATTGTGATAAGGACATTCCATATATTAAATAATGTACTCAAACATTAGAAGTCTTCTGCCTATTGATCCAGGACCTTTGCAATCATTTCATTCTCTCAGAGTAAACTGAAAAGTAAAAATATTTATATTTTCTGAACAAAAAAATATAAATCCTTTTCCTGTTATGAATCAGCTTCATTTAGACTACCTGGATAAAGATATATTTGTATTTTTAAAAGATTCCACTATGTTGTTAATGTGGTTTATTACCATGAAGTGTAACTCTAACCAGGCTAACGAAGTCTGCCAAGTAGAATGAATTGCCAAAGATAAAAATTTTTAGTGCTAAATTAATGACTTACATGAAAGTCCATTTTGAAAGGCTTTTGATGAAAACTAAAATAAATCATACTCGAATAATGTTGTTTACATTTCTAATTTAATTAGAAATGTTCTTATTCACAAAATGCATAAATTTTCATTGCGTTTGTACATATTATTAACATTTCCAAATTAATGAACATTTTAAAAACAGGTTTTTATTCTTTGGGAATCTTGAACAAATACATCAATCCAGGCAGATTTTATCTCTCCAACTATCAGATACCATGATGTGAATTCATAATATCTATAGCACTTTAAAAGTGTTCATTAACTTAGGGTTATATAATATTCTTGAGAATATTAAAGCTATGTTATAAGGACTCATGACATGAGTTAAAGATACAAATGTGTTCTTTGGAAGCCAAGCTGAAGTAGATAAAAATACGTCTCAATTTAAATGAAATCTGTCAAATCAGCTGGCATCTTTGTCAAATGATTACACATTTCACATTTCAAAACATATGGATATAAAATATTTCATGGAACACCTCAATTAATAATAATATTTACATATCACAAAAAAATATTTCCACATTCCTAGGAAAACATGGATTACTGAGCAGCCATGGTAATGATAGTCAAGAACCAGTTTGAACATGCCTAATTAACAAATTGAATTCTATACTATGATAACACATAGCCAATGGAAACGTTTTTAAAGCAGCTTAATCAATAAGTAACAATACTTCATCTGAGTGAAGACACTTTTGCATGTTTACCAATCAATGAGGGCTCCTAGCTTCTAAATGTGAAACAGTTAAAAATGGGCTCTCTTATGAGGGTCAACCACTCAACAGCAGTCTCCCTGATAAATAAATTAAGTCAACCCACTCATCTGTAAAATTCCACCAATCCTTAGATTCCATGTTTTCACAACATTCAATAGAAAAGCAGCAGGTAGCTCTCCACAAAAAAATTATTCTTGATCAGCGAGTTCTCCCTAAGTATAGTAAAAATACATTTAAGTTTGTGTTCTTTATTTTAGATATTAAATAGTTTCATCCTTTGACAATTCTGGAGATTACACCAAGACCATGTTGAAGATCTTTGCTTGTTAGAATTTTAGGGGACTCCTGAATGAACAGGCATGTGCACTGGGCTTTCTGTGTCCAAATTCCATCTGTCTTTAAGATTTGCTTTTGAAAGATTTAGTTTCAACAGCACTTTTTGAACTCTGTCTTCTTAGCTAGAGTTTTTAGCCCAAGATGTCTTTGTATAATGTCATTATAACTAGGCCTTGGCATAAAGTAATTAGATCTTTCATCATTTATTCTTGACTGCATTGACTAATAAGAATCTAAATGCCCTCCTTTTTTTTTCTGCTATATTTTGCTGCATGTCAAATTATCCAGTTGAAATTCTAGAGTGGTAAATTACTGATTGAGTGACCCCTGGCAAGTCTTTGAATCTCTCTGAGGCTTAGTTTATTTACATGTAATATGAGGATAATAATCTTTACTTCACAAGTGAGTCATGACACATAAGTGAGATAGCACACAAGAAAACATGTAAAATACTACTTCAAATAACTGTTTATAGAGTCAGAATGATAGTCACATTTTACATAGCAACAAATTTTAGACACATGCACCTCTAATACGCTGCTGTATCCTATTCCTAATCTCCATCTATAAACAAAGTTAAGAAAGATCTTTTATTTTTAGGTTTTAGGTAACATGTTTGCACATAAAAATTGGACACGTAGTTTTAATTTCTAATTCTCATTTTCTCTGGATCTTATTTATCTTCCTTTTCCTATTTCCATCCCTTGAGAGGCTCCAGACTATACAGAGAATGAGAGCATTAGAAGTTATATAAAGAAAAACAAAAGCCATTTGAAGCAACAGAAATATAGAGCAGGAAAAATGTCTATTGTCTAAAATTGTAGAATGAAAAACAGGTTGAAAATTACATTATCAAAGTCTTCAACAGATCTGCTTCATGTTAGAAAAAATAATATTTACTTAAAAATAACAGGCAAATGAAGAATATATAGTGCTTTTTTTTATAGAGCATTTTTTTATTGCTGAATGCTATGATGGCAAAAACAGAAGAATAAAAATAAATTAGTGTAATTTAAGCCAAACCGTATTTATCCTAAACTATAACTTAATTACTAACATTTTCTTTAAAATAGTTCTAAATTTTTTTTTTTTTTTTTTTTTTTGCCAAGAAGGAACAAAGGAATGAGTTTATAAAAATATTTGTTCATAGTATGGGATTTAAAGATTTAACTCTAGCAGTATCCTTAAGCAAAACTCTCAAATATTATAAAGCAAAATTTTATAAGCTGCAAAGCATTTGCATTATCAAACATGAGGACTGACATTATAGATTTTCAAAAATTTATATCAGCACTGGAAATGCTGGATTCATGAAAACTTCAGGGAGAAAGAAATACTAAAGAATTTAGTGTTTTTTATTTACCGAATTTTTTTATTTACTGTATTATCCTATTGTAGTATATAATAGCTATGCTAATTCTACATATATTATTACTTTCAAGGCAAAAGTTTCACCAAGTCATTTCTCAAGTAACAAGTAGATGGCATTATATTACTATTCTTAACACATGTTCCTAATGGTAAAATACAAGAAAAAATAATTCTACAAAACATCTTAGTTTCAAAAAATAATTCTACAAAACATCATCTTAGTATCATGAGTAAATAATCTGCTCTTTTTCAACAATCTAGATATTTGAGTCTTCCTGAATCTAAAATCATTGCCATTCTAATGATGTCCTTGAAATAATTGCTTTGTTAACTGAAATTAAAGAAAACTACTTAACACAGTAAATAAAATCTTTAATATAAAATCAAATTCCTTTTATTTTATGACATTTGACTTTATAAAGAATTCTAGTTTATAATGAAATATTCGACTATACCACAATGTACTCCTCTAACCTCAAGCCTAAGTAAATGAACAAAATAATTAAAATAAGAAAAGCAAATAGTAGTGGGAACTACCTCAAAGTAAAGAAAACTTTCAAACCAAAAACATTATTTAAAAAGTGGTCATAAGAGGAAAAGACAATAAAAGGTTCTAGGAATCCATTTGTAGTTCTTACCCAAACATATAAGAAAAGAAGCAGAAACCATGCAAGTATCACTTATACACACACATTTCTAGGTGCACTATATGTAATATCTGCTCAAGACAAATCCTAGGATATTCCTAAAAATAGTCATTAAAGAAGGGGAAATATACCAGGATTTGACATATATATTAAGACTTTAATTATTCCAAATAATCACCAACTTTGAGTGATGATGCATCTTGTTGTCTTATGTGTATGTTAGCTTGTGTGTATATTTATATTTTAAATTATTTTATGGGACATGTTTTACTTTGCAAAACCTAGATATCAAGATTCTTAGTTGATGCATTGATATGCATTATAGTATTAAACACATTCCAACAGTGATGCCATATTTCTGTCTTAGAAATAGTCAATTATAATTTATTTTGCTTGTGATGTTTTTTTATGTAGTAATGAGATAAAGTATATTTTAAAATAGTAAATTGTACTAACAGCAAGTAAAATAATACCAGGATATGGTATAATAAAAATGAATGTTTAGATATAAAATTTAACTATAAGGCTATATGACTATAAGGCCATAAAGTTATGTAAACTAGGATCCATCTGATATTAAAGTTTAGGCAGATATTTTGAACCCCAATTCCTTGGAAGTCATTTTCTCAAATGGTTATTATCAGTGCTCTACTAACCACAGTTCCTTCCATTATGAAAATAAAAGATAAATTTTTACTTTTGCTACTTTAGAAAGAAGCCTTTCATACATGGTCCAATTAAAAATTTTAAAAAGTTATAAATAAAATCTCTCTTTCTATAAACTCAATATAATTTTTTGAGCAGTTTCTATTAAAAGATTTTTTTTAACATTTATTCAGGATAGAAAAAAATATTTAGACTTAGGAAAGCTCACGGTGACTTAATTCTTTGTTTTTAAAACAAAAGGCAAAACTATGATTATCTTACAATTCAATCTTATTTATTCTTTCGATTAATAAGCAAAGATAGGGATATATACCCAAAGAAAATGTGTGCTTTTAAAATATATTATATAAGTATAAATAAAATTATGAATCAAATAGTTAATTATAGCTCTTCCAACAGCAATAAAGATTATCCAGAATGGCAAAGTCTAAGGAAAGGTACCACTTTATCTGAAAAGAAGGGATACAAACCAGCATTTTAAATATATTCTAGTGACACTGTTTCATGAACCTTATATCATAATTTTTCTTCGAGCCTGTTGTTATAGAATTCAGAGAGTAAAATTACTTGAATTTTTCCATCATTTGGATGAGCAATACTATGTATATAATACTTGTCACCTCATTTAGTTTTTAGAGTAGGTCATTGAAAATGATAGATCCTAATTGACCTTTCTGTTTGTAGCGTAATTTTAATTTAAAATATCAAAATAGAATTTGCTGAGCCTAGTAAAATCATTTGCTTTTCCTCTTCAATTCAAACTTAATAGATTGAACAATCTTTGTGGAAAGTCAGAGAGTTGTTAAACTGGTCTAATCATTTTGGATGACAGCCAGCTCATAGGAAACAATGAAGATGGAAAACCAGATGTGATTCTTTTTTCTGCAATGATGGAAACAAGTAGCTCATCTAATGTTCATTTCATTGATAGAGTTTTGTTTCAAAAAGCTGCAATTTATTACCACTTTTCTTATATGAAGGACTTAACAAGTTCTCAATTTAAAGGGAGACAAATGTAGATGAGCATGTTGAAAATGCAAAAGTGAAGGATGTACATTTCTGTATTATATAGATATATGATCTCTTGAAATTCACCCTACTAAAGGAATGCACTAAAGGTCTGGAATCTGTGAAAATAGTGATAAGAAACTCTATGATTGAAGACAACTATTAGATTTTATTACATTTATTACTTTAAATTTATTAGTTTTAATTTTAAACTGGAGTTATCTTAGACATACTCTAGGATAATTTTTTTTTTTTTTTTTTTAATGATTAGAAAACCAAAGCACTGAAATGTGTAGATACTTCTTAGGATTTCCTCAGTTCACAAAACTGACAGAGACAATGTATAAACTCATGGCTTTGAAAAAGTGATTGCATTTATTTATTCAAAACATAGTGGGTTTTTTGCTTGACAGAGTACTTGAAGTTGGAAAAGAGCATTAACTAACAATAACAAAAATCCAGCATGAAACATCCACTCTAATAAATATATAATTTCAGAAAATCATGGGTTCCTATAAAAGAAAAAATAATGAGAGATTGACTTTATTAAGATGTTTCTTAACATAGAGAGATCAAAGGTATATGTTTTGACATTTGAGCTAAGATCTAAATAAAATCATCTATGAAGAGAGTCGTATATACTGACTTCTAAGATAGTGCTCTTTTCAATTTTCCTTAACTCTGCAGGTCTATTCAACTTAAAAAATTAGCATATATTCACAATATGTGTATATATATTTACTAATTAATTTTAATCCACACGCTTAACAAAATTCTACAAAAGTAGAATTTTAAAAGGATTAAATAAAACTCATTTTGTAAATTATGCAGATATGAGAACTTTAAATATCATTTACTGGTATTTCAAGACACAATGTGATGTTCATTGTTCATTGTTAACAACGGCAGTTATAAATCCATATATAACTAGTTTCCATGGGAATTTCTAATTTTATGACTGACTTATCTGATCTAAATGCATCATTACTCTTTTAACTTAATTATGTGCTTGAAGCACTGAACTAGAGTTGTGCCTAGTGTCAAATCACCCTTTTCTTTTTATTTGCTTATGTTTATATTTTTAGAGATATATTCAATGTGTGGTTTCTTTGAAGAAATCTTTTCTTACCCATTGCCTCTTTTGTGAGGGTTAGTTTAGTTAAAACTTAATAGTATTAAGAGTATACTTTTTGAATCCACTTAACCATGCATAGTTAGCCCCTAACAAATTACAAGTGAAGGAACTGAAACAAGGAGGGGGCTGCTGTCAAACACTCCCACTCTCAGAACTTCTACTTTTCCTTCCTACTTCACACAACCCACAAGACATGTGATATCTGAGACAGGGACCAAGTGAAAGCCAAAGGGTCAACACCTTATACTAAATATTAGTAGAGAATTGGTTTTTTTAACTTTGAGATACAAAAATAAAAACATAAATTCTATTTTATTATTTATTTACCTCAATAGATCATTTTCAATGCTCTTAATGGAAAGTTCTGGTCTTTTCATGTTTGGAATGGAGGGAGGCGCTCAGGCAGCTCAGAGGCTAATGTCTTGACCCAAAGTAGTTATATTTACTATTGTGTCCTTTATCAAAATATAACTGAAATATCCAGTCTACAAATGCTCTGACACCCTCTTAATCAACAGGAATATGAAAAACAATGACATATTGTGGAACTGCCAAGAAAAAGAGGTAATTGAAGTTTCTGCAGGTAAATATAGCATTAATTCTGATAAATATCAGTTTTACTTTAGCTTTGACTACTTATGGTTAATTAGTATGATACATTAAGCAATTTTTTCAGAAGCAGATGTCCAAGAGCTAAGATTAAAATATTGAAAATATATTAGTAATTAACATAGTTAAAATGTCCAACTACCCAAAGCAAAGCATAGATTCAATGCAATTCTTATCAAAATGCCAATGAGATTTTTCACAGAACTTGAACAAATAATCCTAAAATTTATATGGAACCACAAAAGACCCCAAATAGCCAAAGCAATCCTGAGAAAAGAGAACAAAGTTATAAGTATCACAAAACTGGACATCAAACTATACTATAAGGCTACAGTAATCAAAACACTACAATACTGGCATAAAAAGAGGCATATAGACCAATGGAACAGAATAGAGAGCCCAGAAATAAACCTATGTTTATATGGTCACTTAATTTATGACAAAGAAGGCAAGACACTGGGATAAAGACAGTCTCTTCAATAAATTGTACTGAGAAAACTGGACAGGCAGATGCAAAAAGTGAAACTAGACTACTTTCTTACATCATATATAAGAATAAACTAAAAAAGGATTAAAGACTTAAATGTAAGACACAAAACCATAAAACTACTAGAAAAAAACATAAGCAGTAAACTCTCTGACATTGTTCTTAGTAATGTTTTTTTCCTGATGTGTTGCTTCAGGCTAAGGAAACAAACAAAATAAACAAATGGGATTACATCAAACTAAAACTTTTGCACAGCAAAGGAAACTATCAGCAAAACAAAAAGATAACCTACTTACTAGAAGATATTTGCCTATGATACATCTGATAACAGGTTAATATTCAAAATTTATAAAGAACTTATGCAACTTAACACCAAAAAAATTAACAAGTCAATTAAAAAATGGGCAGAGGACTTGAATAGACATTTCTCTGAAGAAGACACACAGATGGCTAATGCACATGTGAAAAGATGTTCAACATCACTAACCATCTGAGAAATACAAATTAAAACCACAATGAGATATTACCTGATACCTGTCAGAATGGCTATCATCAATAATTCAACAAACAAGTGATGGAAAGGATGTGGAGAAAATGGAACCCTCATGCACTGTTAGGATTGCAAATTGATGCAACAACTGTGGAAAACAGTATGTAGATGCTTCAAAAAATTAAAAGCAGAACTATCTTATAATCCAGCAATACCATTTCTGGGTATTTATCCAAAGAAATCCAAAACACTAATTTGAAAAGATATGTGCACCTCTATGTCCATTGCAGCATTGCTTATAATAACCAAGCTTTGGAAGCAAACTGTGTCCATTAATAGATGACTGAATAAAGAAATTTTGGTACATATATACAATGAAATATTACTGAGCCAGAAAAAAAATGAAATCTTACCATTTGCAGCAACATGGATGGACCTGGAAGGTATTATGCTAAGTGAAATAAATCATACAGAGAAAGACAAATACCATATGATTTTACTTACATGTGGAATCTAAAGGACAAAATAAATGAACAAATGAAACAAACAGATTCAGATGCAGAGAACAAGCTGATGGTTGCCAGATGGGAAGGAGACTGTGGGTGAGGTGAAAAGGGGGAAGGAATTAAGAAATACAAATTGATAGTTATGAAACAGTCATGGGGTTATAAAGAATAGGGAATATAGTCAATAATATGCTAATAACTATGTGTAGTGCCAGGTGGCTACTAGACTAGTTAGGGGGATCACTTCATAAATTATGTAAATGTCTAACCACTAAGCTGTACACCTGAAACTAATGTAAAATAATATTAAAAGCCCACTGTAATTGATAAATTAAGAAAGGGGGAGAAGGTGAAGAGGAATAAGAAGTTCAAATTTTCATGCATTAAGCAATGGGTCATGGGGATATAATGTATAGCACAGGGAATATAGTCAATAGTGTTATGATAGCATTATATGGTGTCAGATGGTTGCTGAACTTATCATGGTGATCACTGCTTTAGGTATATAAATGTTGAAGAACTATGATGTACACCTGAAGCTATTGTAATATAGCACATTAACTATATTTTAATAAAAATCTTTTTAAAAAAGAAAATGTATTAAGGTTCTCCAGAAAAACAGAACCAATAGGATATATATATGTATGGAAATAAATTTATTTTAAGAAATTACCTAGCGCAAATATGAAGTCTGTTAAGTCCCTAGATTCAGAGTGAGTCAGCAAGCCAGAGAGAGACCCAGGAGAGCTAATGGTGTGGTTCCAGTCTGATGACTGGCAGTCTCAAGATCCAATAAGAGCAGATGTTCCAATTTGAAGGCAGTTATATAAGAAGAAATTTCTCTCACTTGGAGTAAAGTCAGCCTTTTTATTCGTTAGGCCTTCAACTAATTGGATGAGGCCTACCCACATTAGGGAGAGCTATCTACTTTACTCAGTCTATCAACTTAAATATTAATCTCATCCAAAACTTTCCTCAGAGAAATACTCAGAGTAATATTTGACGAATATCTTTGCATTTTGCAGCCTGGTCAAGTTGACACATAAAACTAATCATTGCATTATCTTTGCAGTATAAGAGACTAATTTTTATAACCCTATTAGTGGTTTAAAAAGATGAACATAGTCATCTTCATTTCTGTCAAATATTCTCTTAAGAGAAACATCTTTCTTTAAGTTATACTACCATTATGACAATGACATTTCATTAAATCTATATAACTGTTACATCTTTCATCTGTAGTATCCCACTTCATAATTGATGACAGAAGAAAGAAAAAGAGAAGAGGCCTCCCTAATCATGGTTTTTGTTCTGTGTTATTAGTATTACTGTAATATCAAGGAATCCTTCATACTAGTGAAAGACCAATAGCAAAGAATCAGGCTTTAAACATCAGCTACTAATTTCTGAGTAAATATACTCTGCTCTATAATTGTTTTTTTTCTTTTTTCATTCCTCCAAATGCTTGAGAGATAACATTTTTCCTAATTTAGTGTTAAATCCTATCATATCCTTTGGTTTTGTTTTGATTTTGTTTTATGGGAGCCAAGGTGGGCTGAAGGAAGCCAAAACACAGGGAAGAGTTTGCTTGCTGTGAGAAAACTATGCATCACAGAATATACATTCTAACAGTCTATAAATCACAGTGTGATCTATATTCTCATATTAATAAAATAAATATAAATAAGACCAAGGTAAGTAAATATGTAAAGAAATATAAAATAGAAATAAGGAAATATAGACATGAGCAAAATATGTGACTGCATAAGATATTCAAGTGTATACAACATATACTTTTTAAAAAATTGTATTTAATACTTATAAAAAATAAATAATATGTTGGTCTCAGAATCAAGTACCAAATTTCATATCATAGTTTTACAAATTCAATGAATATTATTAATTCATTGCACAACTCATCACTCTTGTTTATTTTAATCACGATGCAAGTCAAAGTTATAATTTATGCTAAGTAATACAAAGCTCTGTATTTTCATTCTAAGACTCTATTATATGCACATTCTTCTCTTGCATTGCATGGAAACCTGCTAGCATTTCACTGATTATATAGTTAGATGTCCTACCAGAAAAGTCAGGTGAATCCAGGAAGACCAGTTGGCTATTCCTATCCAGATTAGTTTTATATAGATATATTATCACAATGGTCTTTTTTACTTGATATTGAATTTTATATATATATTAAGATTTCATCAAAATTAGAATTTTATAAAGATTAAGAAAAGTCTATTAAATTAAGTTAGCAATTAGTCATTTACTTGTCCCAGTAATAATTTCCCCATACGTACTCAGTCAAAATAAGAGAAAGTTGATGGATTTTTTCTTTATTTCAATCTATCATTAATTTAAATAAGTCTTATGTTGCCTTGCATGATGATAGACACAAGGAATGTGACAAAGTCCACATCCTCAATATGTTTGAATTGACTAGTTGACCAGTATTTTAGATGGTCACATATTTATAAAGACAGCATTTATACAAGTCTCAATTATAGTAATAGATAAATTATATATGTATATATTCATATATTATATATTCAAATAACATATTTATATTATATATATTCACTTTATATGTTATATAAATATATATTCACCTTTGTCTGTTTTCATTAGAAAATAAAGAGTTTGGGATTTACCTATTTTCTGGATTACTGAAACTAACCTTCTTTGAAGGCTAACATTAAAATAATTTTAAATAAATAATAAAATTTAATTATTTTAATTTCAGCTTGTGTTTAAACAATGATCTACTAAAAGGCCAAATACTGGAATATGATGAACTTTAAGTATAGTCAGAGTAGATAACTTATGTTCTTGTAAAAATTTTCTCACCTCATGAAAGATCTTTCCCTTCTCTACACATGGGAATAGAAAATTTCTTTACCTAAGCCAAAATCCTGATTAGAGAACATTGCATTATCCATAAAGTACAAACATTCTTGGGAAAAATAAAATATTCACTGGTATTCACAATGTCTTAGTACATTTAGCCACTATAACGAAATTACCATAAACTGGGTGGCTTATAAAAATATATATTTATTTCTCGCAGTTCTGGAGAGTGAGAAGTCCAAGATCATGGCCCAGGCAGATTCAGTGTCAGGTGAGAACCTACTTTCTCACTAACAGCCTTCTTCTCAGTGTAATCTCCCATGGCAGAAGGAACAAGGGTGTTCTCTGGGGTCTCTTTTATAAGGGCGTTATCCCATTCAAGAAGGCTGTGGCCTCATGATCTAATCACCTCCCAAAGGCCCCACCTAAAGTACAGTCATGTTGGGTTTAGGTTTTCAACATATGAATTGGCAGGGGGGTGAGGGGTTCACAAACATTCAATCTACAGCACACAATAAAGTATGAATAATTAGATATATTTATTTTTGTGATTAGAGGATTTTGATGTGATGAAGGGAATTGAAGTGAAGCTTTGGGAAATTAATTGTACAATGAAACATCGTAATTTTAAGCTAACAATACTCAATGCATTAAGAAATTTAAACAATTTGTAAAATTCAGTACTAAGAAGAACTCAGAGCTTCCACAGGCGTATGAGAAAGAAAAAGTTACCGATTTAAATAAAAATTCCCTGTTGATTCTTTTGGCACTATATAGGAAGAGTCCACTTTTAGATTTTATTTCTCTTTGTTTCACTTATTTTTTTAGTCATTACTTCAGAGGTAAAACGTTTTTTTCATAATGATTGGCAAGATCAGTGTGATATTTATTTACGCGTTGAATTTTATGTAATCGACAAATTTTGTGGATAACACTGGTTTATATTCTCCAGAGCTCTCTGTATGTTTCTGTGTATTTATGTGTAATACATCTGCTGCACTGTGCCGCTCCTCTCAGAGTCATTTTCTAGTTTCTGTTCAGCAAAAGGGTGAAAGCAAAACAACTTAGAAGACAAAAAAGAAATCGCTGCCAGGCTGCAGCTCTGAATGAGACTTGGAGGCTCCTTCACTTCTTTGAAGCAGCATGTGTCAAAGTCGTTATGAATCAGATTTTTATATTCAGAATCAGAATCCTCTCAGCTGACACAGCTGAAGTCAAAGCCTTCAGGGTACAGTGCAAGATCCTTCTTTTGCACTGAAAAAATTGAACACTTCTATTGAGATTATTTTTCCAAAATAATTGCTTCATTTTCAATTGAATGCTGGGGTGCAGACACTCAGGAAATCAGCATTCTTTTTCAGACACTAAATAAAACATGTGATGTGACCTTTCTATGTTTCTAAAAATTGCCTTTGGGGTCTTATCCACCTGTCAGTTGGTCTACTCACTTTCCTACGTCACCAACCCCAACTTCTTAATGATTGAAATGCTGTTAAACAAAACTCCATATATAACCATTTTATTAGATAAAACAATCCTTAGAGCACTGGGCTGCACTATGATGCTTTGCCTGAGAGAACTGAATGCGAGATTTTAAAAAAGGCTTATATTGAAGTGTGGTAGCTTCTGTTTTGAGGAAAAACCTATCACATTCAGAAGCTTTTGTAGTAAAATTTACAGAGAGGGTGGTTAATATGCATGTGTTATGGCCCAGCTATCTTCTCCTTAGATCTTTTTCAATGGAAATTTTTCAAATATATAATGGCATTTCTCTTGTGGGTTGTGAAGACATATAGAAATCATTTTCAAAAACAGCTTTATTATCATGCTTCTATAGTACTCTAAAATTCACAGATGATTTTCATTTGGAATTTGTGCTTGACAGAAATCTAAGAAAGACACTGACTTTTACCTACAACTCTAAAGATATAACTTGACTTTAAAGTAAATTTTTATTCCAAATTAAAATTATACTTAACCTTAATACAGGTATATATGGTAAATACTGTTTTAATAATGTTATTAATATATAAAAATATATGTATACAGACATTTAAAATCTTGATCTTATCCATTACTTCTAAGCAAATTAAGTAATAAACTTGCAATTTTATAATATTTTTGCTTTAAAAATGATTTAATATATTTATTTTATTTGTTCACCCAAATAGTTGGAGGAAACAAAGAGAATGTTTTATTAATACCTGTTTTAGAGATGTAGAAACTGAAGCTCACAGAACTTACCTAACCCGCATAGAGGATACAGTTATTACGTAATAAATCGAGTGCTTTGGTCCACTTTTCTTTCTGCTCACAAAGTTGAATGAACTATCTTGGGATGGAACGATCTCTTGCTGACAGTGTTTAAGGAAATAAAACTAGAGTTTCAATAGATATATTAACATTAGTTACTTCTAACTGTAAGAATTTATTATTGTATATAACAAAAAACAAAACTCTAAGGTTTTATAGATGTCTACTTCTATGGACTGAATGTTTGTGTCCTCCAAAATTCACGTATTGAAGCCCTAATCCCTTATGTGATGGTTTTGGATGGGGCCTTTGGAAGGTAATTAGGTTTAGATGATCATGAAGATGCAGCACCCATGATGGGATGAGTATCCTTTTATAAAAAGAGGAAAACAGAACAGAGTTCCCTCTCAGTCATGTGAGGACACAGTGAGAACGTGGCCATTTGCAAGCCAGGAAGAAAGCTCTCATCAGGAACCAAATCTCTTGGTATCTTAATCTTGACTTCCTAGCCTTCAGCACTGTGAGAGATAAATGTCTATTGCTTAAGCCATCCAGTCTATAATATTTTGTTATAGCAGCTCTAGCAGACTAACACACCCATTTAAAAAATTACATATTTTTTTTAAAATGTAGCCAAATTAACACATGGCTTAATTTGAACATAAATTAAGACATTTATTAAACTTATTAAAATGCTCACATGCTTAGAATCATTAAGACACAGTTTTAGGGGGACAATTTTATAATAAAATTGTATCTAAAGATACAATTTCAATAACACACTGCTCAAAGTAAATAGAATCATATTTTCATGTTATCCCCTATTAGATTACAGAGCACAACTGATAACAAAAGACTGTTCGACATTTCTAAAATATTGATCCTTGCTATTATATAAAATTATTCTAATCCAGATAGCATAAATTAGTCTGAGAAACAAGTGTAAAAAATGATAAAATATATTATGAAATGGCATTTTGTTTGGAAAGAAGTAAAAAGACACTATGGGGTATAGTAGTGAGAGCAATTTTATATCAATAGAAATATTTAAAACAGTTTTGTAATTGTTAACTTTTACCTGTATCTGAAAATATTTGTTTTAAATTCTAGAAGAGGAATTTACGTACATTAAAATTATTTTAAAATTATATCTATATATTTAAATATATAACTTCTAATCTTTTAAAAAAGCAATTTTTTTCTATATACATACCACGCATCCCTCTATATAAAAACAATCATATCTTATTTTTATCATCTTGTAAGATGTATATCTTTTTAAAATATAATAATTACCCTATGATTAATGTACATAAAAGCATAAAAAGTTTAGTTTTATATTAAAATCTTTAGTAGTTCCCATATTACAAATATGTTTTATTTCTACAATAAAACATATTTACGGGAAAATTTATCTAAAAATTACTAAAGCAATAAGCCTGTAAAGACTATATTTATTTCATAAGAAAAAATATTTTAATAAACCAATTTTCTTTTAAATTTAAGTAATATTACAGTAAGTAGTAGGCTTAAAGTTATTAAAGTGATAATGGGCCAAATGCTAAACATTAAAATCTGTGACTTAATAATTAAAACTGTTTTTTTAATGTTGAAGATATTTCATTAGATATTTTCACAAAAATCATATAACCTAGGGTTTTCTTATCAGAAAAAAATGAAATAAAGTTCATTCTTATGTTAGATCATCTACATTTTATATTGACTAAAATATTAATTTATGGAAATATAAAAATCTTTGCTTCATCTGGCAGAACTACTAACTCATTCTCAAAACACTAAAAATTGTGTCACTGAGCTTTTTGCTTTTGTGTTTATTATATTTCCTTTGCAGAATTCTGGGCATTGTTATAGATCTTCATTTTTTTAGGAAAAAGTTTAAGAGTGAAACAGTGACCACCAATACTGCTTTGCATATCTTGGGATTTATGTCCTCCATTTATTTCAAGATTATTTCTGTTAGCAACACTGAAAGATTCCTTTTATTTTACTACCTGATAATGACAGTATTACAGCCAAACCACGGCAGGAAGGATAAATTATATGGAGCATAATAAAATGACACAGGGAGTGGCCACTAAGAAACCATAAACGAAGGAAAAAGATAAACACACAAAAAACACAAAACAACCAAACCTTATATATAAAAATATTAATTTCTACTTGCTTCGTTTAGTAATTACTATTGTTTATAATCCCTTACATAATAATAATATATCAATTATTTCCATTAATATTGAAAGTGGAGTCAAGTGAACTTTAGAAATAAAGCAATAACATAGTGCCTATACTAAATATTTGTATCTTAGCAAAAAGGAATTGAGCTGTTAATTTAGTTTAAGATTGCTTAAAATCTAAGAGTTAATGTAACCTTCTATTATTTCACTACTGTCTTAGAAACTTGTCAGAATTCATGGAATGGGAAGATGTTGGTGAAGGATTAAAATAAAATGAAAGAACTATGGAAGAATAAAGATCATACTGAATATTTGGCCTCAAGCAACTTTTAAATTATTAAAAATTATAATAATGATTATTGTTAACCTAATACTAAATATTTTTTATTTAAAATAGCTTCCCAAATTATAATATATCACATCATTTAATTTATAACAAATGATTTATTTTAATCTGAGATTATGGTATTTTATTTTTTAAAGTTGTTATTTTGTCACTTACTATTTACCTCTACATAGGCAATAAATTGCATCATGTGGATTTCTTTTTCATTCACATCATTTTGAATCCCCAGCACCTAGTTTAAGGCCAGGAACATACCATGTTAAATTTTTAAACTTAAATAATTGATGATTAAGTTGATTATGTAAAATTCCCTGATTACTCTTTAGCTGTAAAGTATAAGAAAGTAGTTTTACCCTGTGTTTAGTGTAAGACAATAATTTTACCAGAACTTCAATTTTCTACTTTCGATAAAATTTGGGCTAGGATCTTAAATATGGCATATAACTTTGTAGATATTGATTTATGTATCCTCTGTGCATATCCTTCATTCCCTTCTCATGTTCAAGCAATTAATAGTGTTTGTGCTTCCTTGCTTTGAGGTGGTTTGTGGCAGTTTTTTTCTGCTTTTATTTCTATAAATTGAAATTGACTGATCAAATAAGGAGAGATTAGTTCTGAAGAAAAGGCAGGGCGGAGAGAGAGAGAAAGAGAATATTAGAGAGAAATACAATAATGTGGGAGATGCTGTAATTCTCATAGATCCCCTGTGGGAATGAAAGATTTATTACTTAACCTCTACCATGGGCACCCTTCAGGAACTGCTCCAATTGAAGAATTTTCTCTAGCCCATGGCCACCACTCTACCATCCCATCTTGGGAACTCCTCATGCATTTTGTGGAGTTTCCATTGAGACTACTTGATTTGTCTCTGTCCATTCATTCTTTCTTCCCCCCATTCCAGAGGAATTAATCCAAAAATACTCCATAATAGAACTCCTGTATGCAGATCTACATTTTAGCTTCTTCTTCCTGAGTAATCCAAACTGGAAAGAACTGTTCCTCAAAACAAGGCACTTAGGTGGGACTTAGAGCTGATTTGCCCTCCTCTCAACTGGAAATAGGGTTCCTATTACTGTGGTATGGAAAATAGAGAGCTCTTGGCTCCAAGTACCAGTGCAATTTTCACCTGTAACAAACCGGGGTGGTATAATTTTTCGTAATGCACAAACTGTGAACCATATAAGGCCTTGGACAATTGTGGGAAAAATAATAACATTAAGTACAGAATTGCTAAACTTTATTACTTTGGGAAAAGATAACAAAAGACTGAGAGTGATCATTTGGCAGTTAATACTAACTATAAGTGTGAAAGCAAGAGGGTATCCTTGATTTATAAAAAAGGCTTTTATCTTCTACAGTGTGAGAACAGAGAAAACTGATAACCAGGTCTCAATACTTAATTATAAGAATAGCTGATATCCAAAGAATGTTATATGATTTAGCAACCAGATGGGAACTCTGGAAGAAGATGCAGAAAAGCTGGTAGAATGGCTACTGGAAGTATGAAAATGTAATAACCTACACTAACTATGGTAGGCAGAAAAATGTGTCCAAAGATACTCCAATCTCCAGAACCTGTAATATGTAGGTTATACGGAAAAGATGAATTAAGTTTGCTGATGGAATTAAGGTTGTTAATCAGTTGACTTTAAAATAGAGAGGTTATCCTAGATTATCCTAGGAGGTCCAATATAATCACAGGAGATCTTAAAAGTAGAGGAGGAAATTGGAAGAGAGAACCAGACAGATGGCAGCAAGAGAATTTGATAATGTCATTGGCTTAGAGGATTGAAGAAGAAGGCAAATGCAGGTCGCCTCTTAAATCTGAAAAAGACAATGAAAACAAATTCTCTACTAGAGCCCCAAGAAAGAATGAAGCCCTGCCACAACCTCGATTTTAATATAGTGATACCCATTTTGGACTTCTGGCCTCCAGAACTATGAGATAATAAATTTGTGTTGTTTTAAGTAACCATGTTTGTGGCCGTTTGTTACAGCAGTAATAAGAAACTAATGCATGAAAAAGGACATGCCATCATTGTTGTGGATAATGACAGAGAGAGAATTAAAAAGCTGAGAGCAATGCTTTTCCTATGTAGATATACTATGTAAGATCAAAAACAGAGCAAGAAAAATCCATGTTCCATGGAGGGCTCAAAGGATACATCATTTCCCAAATCCAAAGGAATCTTTTGAGGAGGAGACGCCAATCTCACTATGTTCACTGGTAGCTCTTTTTGGGGTTGCTTGATTTTTATTTTAAACCAGGACTGAGCTCGCAGAGAGCAAAGATTAAGTGTCATCACTTGACAAAGAGTAAAAGGTTTTATGGTGAAATTTAGCCATCAGAAATCAAGTTGACGTAAGTAATGTAATAAGTAGCAACGTGACAGTAGCAACCTTGGGAGTCGAAGCTGCAGAGAGTTAGGAGTACGTTAACAGAACAGAATCTCTCAGGACAAAATAAGTGAACAGCTTACAAGGTTGCTACTAAAACTCTACAATCAGAAGAAATAATGAAAGAAAGAAAGGAAAAGTTGGTGGAAGGGAAAGGAAGGTGTGTGTGTGTGTGTTTGTGTGAGAGAGAGAGGCGAGGAGAGAGAGAGAAAGAGAGACAGAGAGAGACAGATAGAGAGAGAGAGAGACAGAGAGAGAGAGACAGAGAGAGAGAGAAGGTCTACATGGCTTTCACCATAGCCATGCATAAGAACAAGAACAGGCTCTTCAGTGTATCCAGATTATGATACAAAAACACTTTGCACTTTTGAGCAATATGATCCAATATGATCCTACGATATTAGAGTATCACTGAAAGAATTGCAATTAAGCCTACTATTGTTCTGCAGTAAATCATATATATCAGAAAATTAGACAACTTTCCAAAAATTTCTTGCAATCTACTGGACCCTGCTGAAATAGAGAGCCTAATCGTGGTAAATCAAGTGTGGCCAGAACTGACTATCTTAAACTGGTTAATGTCAGTCCCACCAAGTCACAGATCATGTAAGAAGAATTAAATAATCCATTGTAAGATGAAGTTGTATATCCTGGATATCAACTGAGCAGTACCAGAGAATTAAGAAAGCTGCATGTCCCAGTGACTCAGAACTTTAATGTCAACCACTGCTGTTGCATTGGTACCTCTAAAGTTAATTTCTAAGCATGATCAAATTTATGCTTCATGGAAGAAGGATTTAGAGATTGGTTCAAGAATGGATTGGTTAGATCCTCAATTACAATAGGAGAGCACACACAATCCATACAAGGGATATACCTGGAGCACCAGGCTCAAGTGGACAGGTAGATTGTGACACTGGACCTCATAAGACACATAGTACATAAGGCTACTCTGCCAAGACTGAGAGATTTAGCAGATTTATCTAACATGTAGAAACAAACACAGGGAGACAGCCAAAATGAGAAGACAAAGAAATATGTTCCAAATGAAAGATATCAGATACGGAGTTCAAAATACTGGTAATAAGGATATTCAATGAACTTAGAGGAAGAATAGGTGATCTCAGTGAGAATTTTAACAAAGAGATGGAAAACATTAAAAAGGAGATAGAAAACATAAAGAATCAGTCAGAAATGAAGAATACAATAATTGAAATGAGGAATACAGTAGATGGAATCAACATCAAATTAGATGAAGCAGAGGATCGAATTGGCAATTTGGAAGATAAGGTAGAGGAAAACACCCAATTGGAACACAAAAATAAAAAAAAGAACAAAAAAATGGAGATAGTTTAAGAGACCTGTGGGACTACATCAAGCATAATAACATTTACATCATAAGGGTACCAAAAGGAGAAGAGAGATAGCAAAGGATTGAAAACCTATTTGAAAAAATAATAACTGAAAACTTCCCTAACCTTTAAGGAAGTAGACATACAAGTCCAGGAAGTGCAGAGGGTCCCAAACAAGATAAACCCACAGAGGTTCACACCAAGACACACAATAATTAAAATGCCCAAAGTTGAAGACAAAAAAAGAATTTTAAAAGCAGCAAGGGCAGTTAGCTCAGTTGGTTAGAGCGTAGTGCTGATAAAAGTATTAATAGAAAAGCAGTTAGTTACCTGAATACTTACCCGAATAGCAGAGAACAGACTATAATTAAAATAAATTGTTATTAGTTAAAATTGAGTTTAATTATCAAAAATGAGGGAGTATTTAATTGTAATTTGGGGGATGAGTAGTTCTTTATGGCAACAGAGACAGAGAAGATGGTAAACTTAGGATTTGTTTTTAGCTGCTACATCATCAGCATCTAGAATGTGCATAGCATATACTAAGTTCTTAGTAAATACTTGTTGAAATATTTGTTGAGTAGTATGAATGTGAAAAATAGAACACCAAGGGAAAGCATCTAGATTAAAATTATGTAAAAATATGAACAAATATATGATACATGTCCAATTGATGATTATAATGATGGCTGAGAGTTTGTAACTGAGTAAACTATATGATGCTAAAGTTATTTAATAATGCAAGCTTGCTGGCAGTCATTTAGTAAGTGCTCAAGAAAATTTAGCCATTTAATACATTTATTTTTGAAATTATTGCAAGCAATTATAATCTCCATAGAAGAAAAGATCAGTGTCAGTGTTTATTTTCTGTATTTGCCAATATATAGCAGAATGTTTTCTCTCAGCAGGAAAAGATATATGAAATGATTGTCTCTATTTAAAGACTAAATGAAAATTGGGAGAGTGAATTGCTAATTCCATAAAGTCTGTTGATTTTATTTTTTTCACTTTTAAATATGCTTATTGCTTTTGCCTCTGGCATATTGAACATTTAAATCCGTTCATTATATTTATACACTAATTCAAGAGCTAAAAGACACATGACAGATTTAAACAAAATGAGTGAAAATCAAACACTTCTCTCTTGTGCTAACGTATGCTTTTTCTTCTGTAAATGCCTAAATGCATTGGCTGGAGTAAGGCTGGGAGGACCTTCATTAACATATCTGTTATTGCAGATGTAGGTAATATATCTTTTTTTTTTTTTTATTTTAGAAAAGTTGTGATAAATGACATACTTGAAAGATCTTCATTTTTAAAGATGCTTATATTTTCTACTTTTTTATCTCCACTATTAAAAATATATATATGTACTTTATTTTCACTATTAACATTTATAGATATTTGCACATGTATATGAACCAGTTTTTTAAACAAATTTACACTGTTAAAATGAGACTATAGTTTAAAAATAAAATATAGTTTAAAAATAAAAGAATCAATTCATATCAACCCAAGGACCTCAAAGTTTTTAAAGAAGAAATTCTCTGTTCCTTTCCATATCTGAAACAATGACTTATTTTACAATCAGTTCTTCATCCTCTTTCACTGAAAAATCCCATAAGATTAAAAAATAAAATAAAATAAAGGAGTATAGGAATGTCCAGATGTCAAGTCCATAAAGAGTCTTAAATTTTACAACCATAAGCTTATTAAAAAAAAAGAGGATTGAGATTGAACATAATTTTATGTTTTGAAACTATATCCAAACCTGGATTTCCTGATTTAGAATTATTTGTAGAGTTTAGAACAATATCTAGATCACTCTAAGAATTCTCATTAAATTATTACAGGTAGGTAAGTGCTCAAAAATATTGTGAATATTGGTAGTGATCAAATTCCTAAGATATACAATATAGCAATTACTAAATAATAAATCAATTATATATATAGAAAATGTTATTTGTTGGAAATTTCAAAGAAAGTCTATGAAAAATGGAGAAGGAGAAATAATTTTTGCTCTAGATGATTTCGCAATTCCTCTTGAAGGAGCCAGTAAGCCTCACAGTTTGGTTTTACTGCAGGCGAGTTTTATCAACAATCTTTATTTTACAGAAATTCTAACGAGTTATTTCCTTCCAGTGTTATTTCCTTCCATGTTATTGCTCAAAACCTAGACATACTCAGGATTTCAGTGAAAGATAATTCCTTAGATTGTCTTTTCCCATTGTAAAATTGTGTTTATTTTCCTTTTAGGTCAGTATAATGTATTCATTTGAGAAAAAGTTATTTAGAATGTTTGAGAATTAGGTGAGGTTGAAAATTAGATTTGAAAAGATAGTGACCATTGTGTGAATGGCTCATCTCTTCTGGAAGACAAAACACAAAGAGATACTTTCAGTTTCTGTCTGAACAATTCAGGGATAAAAGTCAAACAACCAGAAATTCTCCAGTAAGAGGACTGAGGGTATGGCAGGTCAGGGAGCAGCCATACACGAGGATAGAGTAGGGCTGCTTCCACAAGAATTTTGGGTGCAAGTGCTCCACGCTCTTTTCCCTGGGTAGGTCCAAGAATAGGAAGGCCTTTGGAAGCCAAATCAGAAAAGTAGGGAATTAAAGCCTGACACCATAGGAGATAGGCTGGTGTCCATATCCAGGAAACAGATGTGAAAAAGGCTCTCCAGGGAACTAAAAATTTTACCAGTGGAATCAACATTTTCCATCTGAAACCATCTTATTTTAGCTGTCTACATAGGTCAATCTCTTAAAAAACAGAGGCATTTGTGGAGGAGAGAAACACAACGCTATATTTAATAAGACAAACCAGATTGTATATAGATCAAATTGAATTGCCTTAAGATCATTAAAACATAACAATATTTATTTTATGCCTACTGTGTACTGGATAACATGGTGACTGTGGATACCCATAGTTAAGCAAAAGAGATACAGTTCTTTCCTCACTCAGTTTATATTCTGGTGAAGGACAAAATTAAACATGTAAATGACGATTCCAAAATTTTCTAAGTTTTGTGGACAAAATAATTAAACAGAATTAATAGTAATCTTTGAGAATAAAACAGCCAAGGGCAGCACTGAAGGGAGAGAGTTCAAGAAACTCAAATAACAAATATCAAAATTGCAGGTATGAAAGTGCTTAGTTATGGGAGGAACCTGGAAGAATCAGTGTGGTTGGAACATAGTGAGTGGATACTGGATGCTATTTCTAATTACAGCTGGAGAGATTAACAGGGACTACAGGTAAAAGAATTTACAAGCTCAGATAATATGTTTAAATTAAATTCGAAGGGCAATGGAAAAACCTTGGAATGTTTTCCTTTTCTTCCCTACCTTTCCTACCTTCCCTTTCCTTTTCCTTCTCTCCCTTCCTTTCCCCTCTTAAACTCTCTCGCCCCCTGTCCCCCAACCCCTTTCCCCTTTCTTCCCTCTCCCCTCCCCTCCACTCCCTTTCTCTCTCTCTCTCCCCACCTTTTCTTTCTGGAACTTGACCTAATTTTTAAAAATTAATCTTTAATTCCCGTGTGCAGAATGAATTTTAGGAATGGTGAATAGAAGTTGAATCCATGCAACCAATCAGGAGGCTGCTGCAGTAATCTAGATGGCATCTAGCTAAGGTGAGGGCCACAGAAGTAGAGAGAGTGAAAGGAATATGTTTTGGAGGAAGTGCTGGTGTGTATATTGATAAATTTCATGTAGGCCCTGGAAAAGAGGGAATCAAGAATGATTCCTAGATTTTTGACTTAAAAAGGACAATTTGAAAATTAAAATTTGTGCTTTGGAAATTTATGGTTTAAAATTATTACTAGACAACCAAGTAGAACTGTTAAGTAGTTACATATACCAATATGAAGAATCGTTTACTTTTTGTGTGTGTATGTGTATACATATGTGTGTGCATGCGTTAGTACTGTTTTTGTTCTTCCTTAATTTCTAAGTAGAGTTCATTTTGAAAATTATATTTTATCATCCCATAAAATAAAGGCAAGGAGAAAAAACATTTTTCCATGTTTATACCTGAA
This sequence comes from Pteropus medius, assembly GCF_902729225.1. Lineage (NCBI taxonomy): Eukaryota > Metazoa > Chordata > Mammalia > Chiroptera > Pteropodidae > Pteropus > Pteropus medius. Next base: position 9,079,249 of record NW_024355205.1, read on the forward strand.
GAACCAAGACCGTTAGAGCACCCTGGAGAGTGGTGAGTACAGTTTCAGCAACATTATCTTGAAATATACTGGGAAATATATGATTTATTATACAATGAGTTTTCTAAAGTAGTATAGTTATGGCATGATGATCGCGGATTATACCCCATAATGGGACTCCTAAGTTTGTTCATTTATCTCCTTTTAAACAATATCAAACTGTCATCGCTATGAATAATTTACTTATATTTACTCTACCATCAACAAATAGAAATGATTACACTCTCTCTTGTGCCTTCATTCTACCTCACATGTACATCAAATGTGGCATCTAACACATTTTAGTTCCTTATTAGACTGGACTGTAACCCTCTGGACATAGTGATGGAACCATTTTTCTTTGTATCTCTTTCATTAGCACTAGCACATTGTAGTAAATATTTGATAAGTGAATAGACGAATGAGTGAATGAATGAGTGGGATAACACTAAGGTACAGGTAAGTGAGGATATCCTACAAAGTCCTTGCTTTTCTGAATCCTGCTCTTCTGGCAATTTGGCATGAATTTGGGTAAGACCTAAAGATGGAGAAAACATAAGGAGATCAAATGTTCTTAAGCAATGGAGAACTAAAACTCTAAGTTCTATTATATTACTCTCTTTTATACAGCACCTATAAATAACAACACTTTCTCAAAGTGTAAGAGAGCAACTACATGTTTCCAATATACACATACCACACAAGCAAGAATTTTCTGTTTCATTTCTAATAAAACAGAATACAACTAGATTAATTTATTATAAAATCTCTGTTCATGGAACTAGTTTCAGCTTGTCAAGCTAATATATATATTTTTCATTATAGTTAAAAGACACAATAAGCATGAAATTAGAATAAGAAAAGTAAGTTCTATGATTCAAAAACTGAAAAGCATAAAGCTCAAGTAGAGTGATATATGATAGTAAAAATAGATATACATTGGCAACTGGTATTTATAAAAGTCCGGTCGAGTTGAGAAGCCTCTAATCTAAGCAATCCTTAGATTAATACTTCTGATATTTGACTTCTATTCTTTGAACTCTGTACTTTGTATTCTGCCCTCCCCCTGCCTTCCCCAAATACAAAAATTCTTGGTCATTCCCTTCCAACATTGACACAGGTGAGTACTCCTCAGAATACTGAAGGAAAATAGGCTGATATATAGTCATTTGTCTGGAAGAAATGCTGGAACACACTTATTTCTCCCAATATAAGAGAACCGTGTTATTATACAGATAGAATATAGTTTTGCATATATTTTGAATTAGACTGTTTATATTGACTACCTTTTTGATGCACCTGTTCTATAACAATATTGTGCCAATTAATGGAAATAGAAATACAAAACAAGGTAAGGTAGACATGTAAATGAATTTCAATACAAAGTATTAGCAGAGAGAAATGTGAAATACAAATAAGATTCAGACTCAGTATTGCAGAGGCAGTGATTAACACTGGAGAGAGTAGAAGCTCAAGTGTTTGGTCTTCCAAATGAGGTTTTATTCATTCAGGGCTTAGAAGATAGACACGGCTTCAGCTGATGGATTAATGGCGAGAGCTTTCCAGAAGATGGAAGAACATCCCTAAAGATACTAAGAATTCATGAATCAGCATAATATGTCCAGGAACAATATATGATTGAACGTGAAACAAAATTCCAGGAATTTACTTCAAATATATTGTTTCCAAAATCCAATATTATAAAAGATATATTGTGTTAATTTTCTTTTAGTTATTTAAATTATAAGATATATTTCATTTTACCAATAAAACAGTAATATTCTTTTAGAATAGAATATTAGTTTTAAAAGCTTTATACATATTTATGAAGCTATGACAATATCAAAATTATATTATCATCCAATCAAATATAAAGTGAACAATGGAACGTACTTATTTTGAGATTGTAATGTTGATAATGCTGATGATTCAGAAAATTAAAATTTTTCTCTCATTAAAAAATAAAGTAACTCGGGTATAATGTTTGAGAGTACCGAGGAGATAGTTATTATTTTAAAATGTGAAATATAAAACTGGTATTTTTCTTTTAAATATTTACAAGGAACCAATTTTTTTTCTGATCTTACTAGTTTCATAAGTGGTTTGCTCCTGTGCTTCAAATGAGTCCTCTTTTATTATCTGTAGCTGTTCTTCATAAACATAATCTAAGGTTTCTCTGAATGCCATCTGTGTGTACCAATACTGGTATTATTATCGCGAGTTTACACTTTGCAAAATATATCAAATGAAGTAGAATTTTGCAAATAAAAACTTTCTTCAAAACCTAAGTCTAATGTGACCTGTTCTTGGTAAGTATTTCTGAAGAAAAGAGAGATTAGATTTTGTTATTCTGTAATCCCTATAAAATTCACACATCTGTTTTAGCAATCATAAAATAAAATTATGATTATTTATTTACATATCTATCTATTTTTCATAACTTGGAGGACCTTAGAGGCAGCAAAGAAACTTAATTAGTTCTGATAAGCCCAGCACTTATTGAAGTGTATGACAAATACACGTGATTTTATCATATGTCTGATGGATTGAATTGAATTAAAATGAGTGGGCTGGGGGAAGAAATTTATTTTAAAATCTTAATATGGATGTGGTGGTTTGAGAAAAAACTTGCAAAGTATACTTTTGGAGATCCTTAAATGTTAACATGACAGTATATATTTTAATAAAAATTTAAAGGCCACTTTTATACTGGTCTTTCATAACACACACTTTACTGCATGTTAGCTGTAGTATGGCAAGGCAGAATGCATAAAAATGAAATAGCAAATAGATGTGGAATAAGTCTGAATAAATAGAGCTGATAATTGAAATTAATGGAAAAGTATGAATCCACCCTCCAAAAGATTGTCGTAGTCCAAAATTTCTGTTACTTTGAAAGAGTAACTATTTTAAAAATGGAAATATTAATGGAAATTGCAATTTAAATGCAAATATTTTAGTTTTTCTTACCTTAAATAAGGTGTAGAATTTGATTAAGGGGAAAAAAACCTGAAAAAAAAAATAAAGTTGTTAGCTTCAAAGCAGAATTCATAAAGCAGAAAATCCTTATGGGTTGGAAGTGAAAAAAAGCATTAATTCATCACAGTGTATTGTTCCATAAAGAGATGAACCTAATAGACATCGCCAGAGAAGATGACCATGTAATGTGAGATGTTTCAGATGACATAATGGAATAAAATCTGAAGGCTGCAGATCAATAGCTTAGAAGTTCTATAAGAATAACTTTGCTATTTGAGATACAGGAGTTTAGAAAGCATTTAAATTATTATATTAAAACTAATAAATTGCTTGTTCTTTTGTCTTGGAAATTGAACATCTAACTTATGCATTTTATATTTTCACAGAGTAATTTAGTTAATAAAATATCATGCTATTATTGATTAGCAACCATGGCAGTGCTATATGGGATAAATACATAGGTCAAGTCAAATATTTCACTTCAAGTTTCTATTAAAAAGACAAAATAGAGAGTGGGAGAGGGATGAATGAATAGTCAGAGCACAGAAGATGTTTATGGTAGTGAAAATATTCTATAAGATACCATAATAATGGATACATGTCATTATGCATTTGTACAAACCCATATATAACACTGAGTGTGAACTGTAATGTGAACTGTGAACTTTGGGTAATTATAATGTGTTAATGCAGATTCATCAGTTGTAATAAATTTATTGCTATGGCGAAAAATGCTGATAACTGGAGGGCTATGTAATCTCTGTACTTTCCCCTTAATGCTGCTGTGAAATTTAAATTGTTCTGAAAAAATAAAATTACAATAAAAAGACAAACTAATCTATGAAAACAATATTTTATAAATTGTGATTTTACTTGTGTTTCACATAAAGATAGCAAGAATTTTAAAATATAGATGCTATGTATTAAAAAATAAAAAAATAAAAAGCAAACTTTAACATTTTTATTTCGTTCATAATAACCCCAATTTAGGCTTGGGGAAGCTCCTGGTTACTAGTGTAGTTTTTTTTTTTTGATCATTGACACGTACTGGGCAGTAGCAAGGGTAATACCAGCAAAGAAATAGAAAAGGATAGAAAAATAAGAAACACGTGGACCAATTTACATTCTAATTTACATTTCCACCTGTAAATTGGTAGAGTCACTATGGAAAACAGTATGGAGTTTCCTCAAAATATTAAGAATAGAATTATCCTATGACTCAGCAATCCCTCTTTTGGGTATCTATTCTAAATATTTGAAAACATTTATCTATAAATATATATGTACCACGATGTTCACTGCAGCATTATTCACAGTGGCCAAGACATGGAAATAATCAGTGTCCTTCAATAAATGACTGGATAAAGAAGACGTGGTCCCTATACACAATGGAATGATACTCAGTCATATGAAAAGATGAAATACTGCCATTTGCAACAACATAGATTGAAATTATCATGCTAAGTGAAATAAGTCAGAAAAAGTTGACAAAAAAAATTGAGAACCTATAATTTTACTCACATGTGGGATATAAAACTGAAAGCAACAAACAAATAAGGCAAACAAACATAGAGACTCATGGACACAGATGACAGTTCAGTGGTTACCAGAGGGAAAGAGAGTTGGGGAAGAGGTAGATTAAGGTAAAGGGGTCAAATATATGGTGACCGAAGGAGATTTGACTTTGGAGTGAATACATAATGCAATATACAAATGATGTATTATTGAATTGTTCACTTTAAAACTATATAATTTTATTAACCAATGTCATCCCAAAAATTTAATTTAAAAAGTATAAATTTTTTCAGCTAGTAATGTTGCTCTTCTGTAGTCTTAATTTTCCCCTGTGTGTTCCAAGATTTTTTTCTCTTAAAATAAGCCTCCCAGGTTATTAATAGAAAGCAGCATTTCTTAGAATTTATTCCATAGAATCCTAGTTCTATGAATTAGAAAACAGAAGATTCTAGCATCAAATATCTTTGAGAAAGGCTGTTTAAAAAAAGTTAAGCAGAATTCCCTACCACAGTTTTGTTTAGAGAATTTATGATGCTAATGTGCCATGCAAATCTCCAAAGGGGGATATCTTATATGCGATGTTTTCCAAATTTATTTGATGACTAATAGATTTGTCTGAATGCCTAAGCACTTTAAACCAGGGATTTGGCAAAGTGAGAACTCCAGATATGTGAGAGTCAGCTTTCTGAACACTCATCAGAGAACAGCTGCAAGTATGTTGATGATGCTTAAAATGTAAAGAAGATTCCAAGAGTATGGAAAGGGGATCCCTAGTTCCAGTTGGTATATAATTTAGAGCAGGGTGGGCACTGGCTGACTTAAGAGCAATATTTGACTTGAAGTTTGCCCAAGAATTAAGTACAAACACTACCTTACTCTAAATACCCGCCTCCCCCACCATAACCTTCTATTTATTAAGTTGAAAAAATCTAGAGTAATAAGAAATAACTTCTAACCTTCACAAATGAAGGGAATAATAGTGAAGGGATGACGTCCTTGCCACCTAGGGAAAATGAGAACATATTAAGGTGCTTAATGGCCTGACTTCTATTTATTGCCTTTCAGGACATTCAGGAAGTATACCCTTCCACAGGCTCCCTAAAAGGAAGCACTGAGGCAAGAGGAATCCAATATCCCCCCTTAAAGTACCACTGATGTGATGAGGCTGAGCACCTACAGAAAACCCGAGTGCAGGAGGGAGCTCAGACTCATAATGAAAATGAGAGGGACATTGTTCAATTGGGGAGGGTGGAACAGTTCATAAGATACAACTGAGATAAAACCAAGCTACTCTTGCTTCCCATTTGGTTGGCTAATTAAGAAAAGGGATATTTCTAGCAGACATTATCTAAGGAAAAATCTCATAGTATCTATTCAAAAGCTCCGGCTTGAAAATTGAATTTTGGAAAGGTATGGAGAGCAGAGAAACCCCAATGGTCCAGCTGATTAGACTTACCTTTACCTGCTTGCTGTTGCAAAATGTAAGTGGGGCAGACAACGAGGCCCAGTTAGAGCCTGGAAAGGAGAGGAATAATAATTGCCACAAATAAGTAGAGATGTGTAAATTCGTTATGGAACCACCATTACAATCTGCCACCTACCATGGGAGTGTTGCTAAACTCTAAAGTAACAACATAGGTTCATTTGTAGAGACAAAGGGAAAACAAGTAAATTGATACCTGAAACAAAATCAAAGAGCCTGATGCCAGTTTATGAGCCCACTTGTGAGCTTAATAGAAACGTGACCAGAAGACATAGAAAGGACTCCAGAGTCCATTGTGCATTGTGCATTGGAAGAAGCAAAAGTAATGTTGATAATACTCACAGAACAAGGGCTAACACCCTTTTCTTTTTTCCTGAACATAATAAGGCTCATGATTCTTATCAATGTCACATTGGGGAGATCTATATTTTAAAGGGATAGGGAATAATATACTTGAGAGAAAATGGAGGCTAACCTCTCTTTCTAGTGCTTTGAAAATGAAGGAAAAAATATAGTATAGTTAATGAAGATTAAAAATATATGAAATTATAAAACTATTTATTACTTATTCATTTTGAATTATTTTACTTGGCGGATGTTTATAACTTCGAGGACTTGATTGTTTATGCTGAAATAATATAGAATATTAATAATATTCTACCGTTAGAGTAAAAGTGATCTTTTTTAAATTTCTATAATTCCAAAGAAGATTTTGTGAACTTTAGCTTCCATAAAATGTGCACATTGGAACCAAAGCACTTCAGTCTAATGCACTGATCTTTTTTTTTTTATAAATCAAAATATAATTATAAGCTATTATATGCATCCATAGTTACATAATCCCCAAAAGTAGATATCATCTTCATAATATCTACTTGATGATATTTAAAAATTGATATTGGATTTCTTTACAATTGAAAAATAGAAAATTAATTAGATTCTGTATTCACATTATAACAATTTTTGCAAAACTTTGATAGAAAAGTATCATTGACTTACCTTTTTAATTATTACAGAGATATCATGAACATAAACTTTTTCTAAAATAGGAGGGTAATCATGTTGCAACATTTGTCACCCTGTTGATTACTAAATATTATTAAGTTCTTCACCTTCCTAGGAAGATATTCTCCTCTTCTCTCATGGCTTCAGATGTGCCTCTCATAAACTGTAAGAGATTTATATTTACTTTCATTAAATTTTATAATTAGGTCTACTGATTTTTTTTTCTGATTTTATATACTTCATTAAACATTTTTTTTTTTTATGTGATGTGCAAGCATTGCATGGTGTATTGAAAAAAGGAATGAAATGAAACTATCTGACTTTATGGTATGGTAGATGGAAGTCACAAATAATTAATCAAATAAAGTACCAAATAAGTTGAAACAAAAAATAAAAATGAGTTAAAACATCAATATGCATACCGACTATTTAAAACATGTTAACTAATGATAATTGAGTATTTTATGAAGGCCGAGCAATTCCCTGAATGATTTCTGAGCGTGAGTTTCTATTTCAATAGCTGGAGAATGAAAGAGAAAAGCTAGCATCACAAATAGTGTTAAAAGAATGAGAATGAGAAGTAGATAAATTAGCTGAGAGAATGACCATTATTTCCATGTAACTGGTATATAGGATGCCTGGATAAAATTTTGCACACGAGACTGGCAAAATCAGACTATAGAAGACACCTTATGTTTAATAAAGAGTTTATTTGGGCAACTCTAAATCCTTCTAACCATAGAAGTTCATTCTCATTTTGAAGAACAGTGTGGAATTATCATGGACTACAAACAGAGAAACCAGTTCAAAGCTAAGAAATAGTAAGAATTTATGAAATCTCTTTTGAGAAAAGAGACATGTTGAAGATTACTGAATACTTCCAATTAGGAAAATTAAAAGGATGATGAGACCTTAACTCATGAAAGAATCCAAGGAGAGGATCAGGTTTGATAGCTAGTGACATTTGATTTTGAATATATTGAATATATGATGTTAGAACATCCATGATATGTGGTTAATCCTACCTGAAATAAAGGATTGAAGCTCAATAAATCAAAGCTAGCATTTAGAAGTGATGTATAAACAGGTTATCTGACGTCACGCTACAGGTTAATTCAAGAGAGCTCTAAAGAAAATTAAATAACAGTGCAGAATGTTAGGAAATGAGATTCTTAAGGTTAACAAGATGAAAAAGAGTCTGATGTGAGGATTTAGCAGGTGCAGTGAGGACTTAAGAAGATCAAGGAAAAAAATCAAGTTAGGAATGCCAAAAGCGGCGAGGCTTTGGGAAGAGAATGGTATAAGAACTGAAAATGGGTGAGTAAGCATGGCAAACAGACCCCTAACAGATTCCATAGGGTGACAGGAGTTAAGATAAAGATTTCAAGGGATAAGGAGTCAGAAGATGGTAAGGAAATGGAGGTAGTTCAATCTTGTGAACATTTCAGTAATTAATAGAATAATAAAAAACATGAATAGCTCATGGAGAAATCACAGACTAAAGAAAACATCTTCAGAATGAAAAAGAGGCATGGATATGGCTAAAAATCCAAATTAAAAAGCTATTTGAGAGGAAAAGATGTTGTTTGAGACCTACTCTTTACCAGATAATCTTAGATATTTATACATATAAATCTATCCTAAAAACAATCTGTAATGTGAATGACATCATCCCTATGGTAAAGCACAGAGAACAGAGGCTTGGAAAGTTTACATAACTTGAAGAAGTTCTCATATGATGAATGACAGGACTAGAAATAATCTCAGTCTTTCTGAATCTAGAATCAATGTTCTTTTCATTCCTCCATCTTGATTTGTCAAGACTGATGCTTTACAGTCAGACAGTGAAAAACAAATACTGTATGATTTCACTTATATGTGGAAAGTAAACAAACAAACAAACAAATCTCACAAAGACAGTGAACAGATTGGTGGTTGCCAGAGGGGAGGATGGTGTATGGATAAAATGGGTAAAGAAGTTATTTTATAATTTCTAGTTATAATATAAATAACTTCTGGGGATGTAATGCACAGCATGATGACTAAAGTTAACAATACACCCTATTATATGTTTGAAAATTGCAAAAAGACTAAATCTTAAAAGTTATCACAACAATAAAAGTTTGTGGTGATGGATGTTAATTAGAGGAAATTGTTTCACAATATATACTTACATCAAAAATTATGTGTATAACATAAGTGGATCATAAATTATATAAATGTCTAATCACTATGCTGTACACCCAAAACTAATATAAAATAATATTGAATATTAACTTAAAACTGATATATGTCAATTATATCTCAACAAAACAAAAATACTAATGCTATAAACCAGTGGGCAAAAATATTTTCAGGAACAAGGTTCATAGATAAGGGAAGCCTTGTTTTTTCCTTTAGTAATTATTTGAAATCTTTTCCTCACTATAATTCTTCCATATTTTTTCAGCCCCCTTCTCTAGCTGGTATTCCATGTCCTTCTTCTGCCAGTCCAAATGTAATTATCAGTTAGTTTAGCCTGGATTGTATAATCGAGAAGGGTCTTTCTAAAATGATGCTTCAGTAGCTGATACTGCATTTCACGAAGCTCTGGTAGAGAAAAACCTATCATCTTAAACTTCTATAACTATAGAACTCTGTGTTTTTCTCTACCTGATCACGTTGACACCATCTCCCAGCGCACCATCAGATAAGTGGGATTTCCAATGTATAATGTAATACAATGCTCCACTTAAACGAACACGTGATATAGCAATCCTATTATTTTAATTATTGTCCTCTCTGGTGTATATAGATCATACTATATTTCACTTATCACATTACTTTGTTAATCATGTCAAGGGATTCATGATAAGGGGGTAGCAAGAAGATAAGCTCCTTTTAAATATAAAATGGATGAAAATGTAAAGCAGCTGTTAAATGATAAAATGTCTTTTTAAAGTGAATCCTGCTAAGCAAAGTAAGTCAGACAGAAAAAGCTGGAAACCATATGAGATCACTCATATGTGGGATATAAAACTGAAAGCAACAAACAAACATGACAGAGACTCATGACAGTGGATTAGTGGTTACCAGAGGGAAGCGGGGGAGGGGAGCTATACATAGGGGTAGAAAAGGGTCGAATATTTGATGACAGAAGGAAATCTAGCTCTGGGTGGTGAACATGCAATGCAATATATATATGACTTACTGTTGAAAAAAAACACATGAACTTATTTGATTTTATTAATCAATATCACTCAAATAATTTTTAATAAAAAAGTGGAGTAAAAAAAAAGTGAATCCTGCAATGAACTGGTAGGTAGTTAAGTACCTATCCATTATCAAAGTGGTTCCTTCACAGTAGAACAAGAGGAGAATTATTCTGTGGATAAGATATTTATTCAGTCATTATTCGACATGCTTTGCACCTTCAGGTACACAGAGGGCCAGCAGGAACAACAGAGGCTCCATTTGTTAGCAGCCTAGCTCAAGTCTCTTAATTCTGGCCTTATCTCCACCAGCCTCTCTCACTAATTTAAATACAGTCGAATGAACATTTTGTTTTTACTGTCTTTGATGTGAGTGGGTGTTCTAGTTGAGTTAGCATTTTTTAATTCACTAAATACACAAGACTTTTTGTTTTTATTTTTGTTTTATAAATGTTAGTATCTTCATCCATAAGACTTTTTGTTTTCATTTTTGTTTTATAAATGTTAGTATCTTCATCCATACTATTCTTATGCCTGGAAAAACATTTTTCATGTCCTCCAACTTGTTTACTTGAAGGAAAAATACTACCATTTTTCAAGATAGTACAATGACACATAAGCTCCTCAGGGGGAAATTTAGAACTCCCTTTTGTGTCCTCCATCACCTGTTCATGGTCCTACAGAGTTCAGCTTCAATGCTTTGCAGGTCTGCCCCTTTTCACTGGCTTCAGCAAGACACTGTTACTTTTCAAACTCCGTATAGTAGAGTGCGTCAATTAAATGTGAACTTCCCCATCAACAGAATGAGGTTGATGGATTATCCAACTCCATTTGCATTAGTTAGTAAGAATGACAAATATTCCTTTTTGGCTGAAATCAGAAAGAAAAAGTAAAAGGTTTATATGGGCTATTGGAAGAGAAAAATAAGGTCAGTTGGAGCTATAATGACACCAGTTTTTCTACCAAACTTGGTAGACTTCATTCTGAATTCTAGTGAAAAGAGAAGTTATAAAGGTGAGTGTTACCAAGACATTGATATTTGGGCACTAATATTAATGCTACTCATCTTCTTTGCACTTACATGATGATCGATGGGTAAATATTTAGTTTATATTTAGATTCTATAGCCTATTATTTTGTGAGATTCATAGTAAGTATTAAATTACTATATGATAGTTTCAGCATAATAATGCTTGAAGGAATTTCTCATATACATATGCAAATTGGTATTCAGCAAATACTCAAAGGTCCTTCTATGTAGATTTCTGAAGATTCTTTTCTAAGCGGCTCCCTCCTTTCCAGGGCTCAACCTCTGATATCTGTGTGCCTCTACTTTCTATATTCTCATATAAGAGACACCACCATGTTCTGCTAAAGATCTTCATCCCTGAACTACAATTTAATATGTGCCATTATTATCAGGCATAGGAGATCATGTGGTTTTCCTCCTTTGTTTATCTTCACAGGGAGGTAGTTTTGTTTGTTTGGTTTATGACTGTCAAATTATTCTTTATTGAAATTCTTGTTTGTTTGTTTGCTTTTAGAGCGAGGAATTCCACTACTATTGATGTCATCTGTGATGTCATGAAGGTAGTGGCCATCGACACTGTAGCCCACAGGATAGGCGGTCCCTAAGATCTCTTTAATCGTTCCACAAGCTCTCTGGCTAAAGATCAGTGGTGCATCTTTTGGGCAGTGTGGACAACTTCATCAAAAGTAATATTTCCACTCTGCTTAATTTTTTTTTTCTTTGCTTCTGTCTGTCTCTGGGTGGTTCCTTGAGGACTTTGATGATTAAGAAAGAGGGAGAAGGCATCACCTCAATACAGGCCAGTCTGTTCTGAATGGTCAGTTTCACTATAATCTTCAGATCCTCCTGTCACCAGTTGCCTGGGCAATGTCACCATCAACTCCTTTTGGATAGAGATCCAGGGGAGACATGGTACCTATTTCCCCATGAGTGCACATCGGTTATATGATTTTGATCTTGTTGAGTTGAACTTGGGCAGCATAGTGGAGACAGCTCTTGTTGGATGAACCCAGATGCAGGATCACTGAAGAAACTGTAGCTTGGCCTCTTCTGAGCTCAAAACCTTCTGTACTTTTTCAATATCTAAAAGCTCTTCTTTCCTGTAAAATGTCTATGTTTTGAATTATTTGTGTAGATAAGGTTAGCCTGTTACTCCATCATGGCTGAAACCAGAAGCCTGTCAGATTCTTATAAATTTACCATATTTTTCTCCTATATTTCAACAATTGTATTCCTAGTTATTTACCAAAGAGAAATGGAAATACATTTCCATTAAAATACATGCACAAGAAATTTCATGGAAGTTCCTTCACAATAACACCAAACTGTAATAACCAAATATCACAATAGATGAACACATTTTGGAATATTCATACTACACAGTGATAAAGAGGAACTACCTATTGATATATGGATGAATCTTATAAAAATTAGAGAAAAAAGGACAGGCACAAAAGATTTCATACTAAAGTAGTCTACCTATATGAAGTTAAAAATCAAGCATAATTGATTTATGGTGCTAGAGATTATAATATCATAACTGCCCTAGGAATGGCTGAGCTCGACTTAAAGAAGATATAAAGGGACTTTTTGGAGTCACATCTTGATTGGCATTCAGGTTGCCTGAGGCAATAAATTTGTTAAAACTCATCGCGTTATATGTTTAAGATGTATGGCTTTACTTTATGTAAATTTAACCTCCAAAATATGTGTGTGTGTATATATATGTGTGTGTGTATGTTTAATAAACAATGACTTTTTTTATTTTTATATAACTCATCTTTGTTTAATTTATACAGAACTTCATAGAGTAAAGAAGTTCTATGAAACTAATTGCAAGAGTAAGACCTTTGGGGAGCCTCTGTTTAGAATATAAGATGCAAATAAATAGCATATAGAAGAGTAAAGAGGTACAGTGCGGTGCTGAGAGGTTGTATTTTGTGATCTGGTGAACTGCTTTAAACAAATACGAAGACTTCTGCTCAATAGTGATAAATTAACTGTTTCTTTCTATAATTCAAGTGTGTTCTCCCAGATGTTCTTGATTAATTATAGTGTTCCTTTACTGGAACAGACTGTTTCGACTTCTAGGAAAACTCTGCGGCTTGATTGTTACAATTTCCAATAGCCAAGATATGGAAGCAACCTAAATGTCCATCCACAGATGATTGGATAAAGAAGTTATGGTTCATCTATACAATGGAATATTACTCAGCCATTAAAATAATGAAATCCTACCATTTGCAATACATGAATGGACCTTGAGGTTATCATACTGAGTGAAATAAGTCAGGCAGAGAAAGATAAATACCATACGATTTCACTTATATGAGGAATCTAAGGAACAAAAAGAACAACCTAATCAAAAACACACTCACAAATATAGAGGACAATCTGGTGATGGCCAGCGGGGATAGGGGTTAGGGAGCTGGGATAAAGCGGTAAAGGGTTAAAGAAGTACAAATTAGTAGTTGACAGATGGTCACAGGGATGGAGATCACGGCATAGGGAATGCAGTTAGCATTAATGTAATGGTTAGTTGGAAAGCCAGAGGAGAGAAGGAGCAATTAGGGGGATTGTTTTATAAACTATACAAATGTCTAAGCGATGTACTGTACACTTGAAACTAATAAAATAAAATTTTTAAAAAAGTCGCTAAGGACTCATTAAGCATTAGAACAATTTGGACTCTACTAGTCTGAAATTTATAAATAATCACAATAATTTTAAGCTAGAAACAGTCTGATAACAGAATTAAATCAAACTGTGATGTCCGTGGGATGTGCTGAAAGTTCTAAGCTATGTCAGCGCAGCTTGATGGAGACAAGGTAGATGCAAAATACTGAAGTCAGGAACTTGATTTTGATTTGACATTTGCACCTCATATTGAAGAAATAAATTTTAAAAAGCTTACCAAAAATAGGATCACCTACTTTAGGCTATATATACATGCTCAATACTCTTTGATGTGCTGATTTAGTCAAATTGGTCAATTATCTTTACAAAAAATATTCTCATTATTTATTGGTTATGTTGAGTTTTCTGCTTTTTGTTAATTGATCTAATTTTCATACAGAAATATCATGCTTTAATAAAATTGTTGTGACATCTTTTATCATCATAATACATTTACTTATACTTTGTTCTTATCTCTCCTAAAAGTATGTTCTTTTTTTTAGCTCCTTTTTATATAAATTATTAGATTTTTTAAAGTTTCTAGGATATGAATTTTGAATTGATTTAGGTATAAAGATCTATAGCTCCATTAATGCAGTTTGGAAAATAAAAAAGTAAATTGAGAAATATGAAAATAGAATGCATGGTGAACACATATACACAAATTATTTTGTTGAAAACTACCAGGAAAATAATGTATTTATCTTTTGTGATTTACTAAGGTCTCCTGGATCTACATAGTTGACTTTCTACACTCCAATTGTGGCACTTATCATTATAATATTCTGTATTTTTAAAAAGTTTACAATGTTACTCATGTTTATGTCTTATTTTTTTCTACAACACTGTAAACACTGAGGTCAGGGACTGTGTCATATTTAGCTTTGTATTCCCGTTATCACCCACCACAATGTTTTGAACACTGCAAGATATCATTTAACATGTCTAATGAAAATGTGGTTCAAAGGCTTAGAACAGCATACATCAATATACAAAACATAAAAACAATGTTTCCCAACCTTCAAAGGTTTTCAAGGTGTGATCTTCATCTTCAGCAAAAGTCTTGAGCATGGAGGAGTAGGGGGGGAAGATTTGTTTGCTACAATTATCTCTCAATGAAAATTAAAATATAAATTTCATATTATCTAATTTTTATCCTTATTTTTCTTTATATATTTTTAGATCTGTTTGTTTTTTGTCTATTAGCTAATACTTCAACAGGTCTCATTTTTTTTTTCTTGGCTTTCAACATTATAGTGAAATTCTGTTCAATTCTTTGACCACCTGAGGATAGATTCACCCAATTCAAAGCAATTCATCAATGCAAACCACACAAAGAAATATAAATTGACAATTATATAGGGAAATTAGCTATAAATATTTCATAATAATTTTTATAATAAATGAGTATCAGTAATCACTTCTCTAAATGGTCAAAACAGCTAAAGAATGAAGAATTCAAGAGTATTCTTTGATTATTTCTGATTATATGCAATTCTATGGAAGTGAGATTGCCAATATAACCTACTTATTTATTTTTTTTATTTGCATATTCTCTGCATAGTACTGATTATAAATCTGTGCCTATACGAAGCACTCAAAATAGTTTAGTTTTATAAAGTAAGATGATTTTTAAAAATCATTTCAAAACAGTTGCATTACTGAAATGGATTATTGTCCTTTGATAGCCCCAGACAAAGTTTTAATTATAAAATGTACAAAAAATAAGTGATTAATGATATAAAATTATATTTTTTTTCAACCAATTTAAAAAAATGATTCCTTGGGGTCCAGTATAGAAAAAGTTTTTCTACACCATTTCTCTGTGTACTCAAGCATATGCACAAGTTCCTGTTTATTTGAATCTATGCATATTACCTTTTTTCCACTGTTTTAGTATTTCCACTTTTTATTATATATATTTTTTGCCTAAATGATTCAATTTCATTTTATTGCCCCTTATTCTACAGAAAGAGGCTAACAGCTATGCATACACATGTAATTTTTTATATATTTGAAATTTCATTAAATATTCTTTAAGTTTTACTCTTGTAAACTTCATAATTGCAATATTTTTGATTTTTCTCAAAGATCCAATGATTATCAATCCTTTAATCAATCAGTAATTTTTTTACTTGCCTCTAAACTTCTCTTGTTTGCAAAGCTGCCTCTGCAAAAGTCATTCTTCTAGTCCCCTACATCCCAAAGCCTTGAAAGATTAGGGGGAAATACAATCCACAGCTTGCCTAGAATTAAGGTACTGGTAAATTTCTTGTGCTTCGTATTGGGACTACAGTGAGCTGTACTATAGCATTATAGGTGAATTAAATGTAAACAAGTTCTCATATGGAGTGCAGTTTAGGTTAAATGCACATGTGTGGCCCTAAGAGATTCAGTCTCAAGTGTTTTTGTGTGTAGGAACATAACTGCATGTGTCAGCAGGTGAGTGTCAGTAGCAGAAGGGAATCAGGAAATGATTACTAGGAATGTGATATAATGAACCTAGGCCTCAGTTCATTTCCACAAAAAAAAGTAATTAAAAAAAATACACAATAAAAGGTAATCAGAGTCACTAGAACAATACTATCATAAATGAGAAGCAGCGGAAATACCAGAAAATAGAATAATATGAGTCTAGATATTACTATTAAATAAAAATTTTAAAAGGAATTTGATATCATGTTCAAGGTGATAAAAGGAAAGATTCAAAATGTTAGCAAAGTACTAAGAATTATAGCAGACTAAAGAAAAATTAATCCAATATAACTATAGAACTGAGAAATAGAAAAATTGAAATTAATAAATTATTAGACATGTTTAACTGCAGATTAAACGCGGATAAAGAAAAAATTAGAGAACTAATAATTAGGTAAAAAAAAGTTCTAGAAATAAGTTGGAGAGGCAAAATCATGGAAAATAGTCATCATATCTGAAATATTTTAAATTTGATTTCTAGAAAGAGAGAAAGAAAATAGAAAAAATAAAGAAATAAAAGCTAAATGTATTCTGAAAGTGATACAATACTTCATTCTGCACATTTAAGAAAACAATAAACCTCAATCATGATAAATACTAAATTTACATCAAAGCAGAAAGAAATAGAATATTGGAAAATAATATAGAAAAACAGAGCATTTTCAAGAAGATAATGCAGATATAGTATCTTTTAAATTTTTTATTGAATTTATTAGGGTGACATTTCTTAATAAAATTATATAGGTTTCAAGTATACAGTTCAACACACCATAATGTATGTTGCACTGTGTTCACCACTCAAAGTCAAATCTCCTTCCCTCACCATATATTTGACCCCTCTTCTTCTTATATCTATTAGTCTATATACCTGTATAACTAGGAAAAGTAGATAATCTGTAAACTTAAAATAAGATGACTCTTACAACAATTGCTTTATTTTCTGAATAAGTTTAGATATTCTGGATTAAAAAGTTTTACTTCTAAAAATATCTCCAAAAATTAATTTAGAATAAAATATATTATGAAATGGCAAAAAACTTCATTATAATAGAATATATTGTTTTCCTAAGGCTCCGTATTAGTTTCATATTGTTACTGTGAAAAAAATCCCTAGTGGCTTAGAACAACACAAATTTAGTGGCTTAGAACAACACAAATTTAGTGTCTAATAGCTATGGAGGTCGAAAGTCCAGTACGAGTTTCACAGGGCTAAAACCAAACTGTCTGGAGAGAGTTATGTGCCTTTCTGGAGGCTCTGTGGGAGAATCTGTTTTCATGCCATTCCTTGGCTCATGAACCTAGATCTCTATCTTCAAAGTCATCAACACAGAGTCGAATCCTTTTCACATTTCATCATTATCCTTCTGTTCTGCCTCCTTCTTCTAATTCTAAGCATACTTGTAATTTCATTGTGCAATCTGGCTAATTCATTGTTATCCATCTGTTTTATTTTTTAAAAATTTTTATTTATTTTATTCATTTATTTATTTATTTGAAGAAATTATTTTAATTTTTTTTCCCCATCTACCTATCCCCTCCTGCCTCTGCCCTACCCTCTGGTAACCACTAGTCTATTGTCTATGTCCATGAGTCTCTGTCCTGTTCATTTGTTGCTTTTAGGTTTATATCCCACATATAAGTGATATCGTGTGATTTTTAACTTCTTTCTGTCTGGCTTATACTTGTAATTTCATTGTGCCAATCTGGCTAATTCATTGTTATCCATCTGTTTTAAAATTGGCTGATTTGAAACTTAAATTCTATCTGAAATCTTAATTTTATTTTTCAGTGTGACCTAATGTATCTCCAGATTTTGATGATTAAGATGTGGACATCTTTGAGGGAGTCATTATTCTGCTTACTACAACTATTTTTAAAAATGTTTTTTCTTGATCTTTTTTTTTAAAAAAATAGGACATTACGGTGTCATTTATCTATTTCACTCTTTATTGTTTTCAATCTCAGGACAGTTATAGATGTCTAACTCAGTATCTTCTTTCATTAAATAATAATTCATTTTATGTGGCTCCATTTGAATACGTAGATGTGAATATCAGCAATTTTCATGGTAATTCTAGTCCTATATGCTCAAAATTGTCAGTCAATCAGCCATTAGGCAGCAGAAGAAATTTTTAAAAATTTTAGTTCATAAGTTATTTAGGCTATTGATCTTCTTTCTTTCTTTTGGCTTATTATACCTACCTTCTGAACCATTAATCATTTTGGCTACTCTTTTATATATTCATTTCCATTTTGTTCACATTCATTTAAAAAAGTTTTAAAGGAAATCTTTTTATAGAAGCATGAAATATATAGTTAGATGAATATATAATTCCAGCTCTTTGAATAGAAAGCTGTTTTATAGGCAAGTAGTCATGAAGGAATATGCTTTTCAGTTAAGAAATTTTTTTTTTTTAGTTCCTAGCCCTGTTTTTACTAGCTCTGACACTTCTAGAAAAGTATTAAACAATTTTAATAGTACTAATATAAGGGGCTTCAGACTCCTTTTCTGAGGTATAATTTAACAATCTACCTTTATTGAGGTATTTGAAAAGATTCAATTATATAATGTTTATAAAATGCTTCACATATAGCTGGACTTGAGTAAGGGCTGAATAAATGTGTTTTATTTTGAAGGTTGTGTTCATATAAGAAAATAAAAAACAGTACTATGGGACAGTGCTTCTCAGCAACTCTTACACTACAGCACACAACCTGTGCAGTCTTCTGAATGAACAACTACTGTTCTTTGTGGGATTATATGTTGTAGAATATATAAAATTCCATGTTATAATGATAATTATAGCTCTTTATAACACATATATTTTAAAAACAAAAAATGAGTCTTGGTTTAGAAATTTTGCATAGGGAATATTTGAATGACTGAAGGACAAGTTCTAATGAACACGGAGAACCATATACATGAACAGAATACTGGGGAATAAGATCGAAAATAAAAACTGGGACATAACTGAGAATTGAGTGTATTGTATAGCACTCACCAAAGAGCACCATGTACAGCAAAATTAAAAGTTATATTTTGTCTATTAGTTTTCTATTTGAAAGAAAAAGTGATACAAATATACATATACAAATTGTCAAAAGCCTATGTGGTTTAACTTAAAGTTCAAATGTCAAAGAATATTAGCAGTGATTCCATTTAGGAGAAATGTTTCTGGGTACTTTGTATAAATTACAATTTTCTATAATTAGCATGTATTACTTCTATAAGAATAAAATATGCTTAAATGCCGCTGGAAAAGGAAGTAATTCATATGACACTAAACTTCTTAAAAGAAATTCAATAATTAGTGAGAGTAAAATGAATACAATAGTATACAGCCATGCTACCCTGAACAAACCCAATCTCATCTGATCTTGGAAGCTAAGCAGGGTCAGGCCTGGTTAGTATTTGCATGGGAGATCACCTAGGAAGACCAGATGCTATAAAAAATAAAAAATAAAATAAAAAATAAGGAATTGTAAACTGACAAGGTTCTTGCAATCTGTGAGGTCAACCAAAGATTGCCTAGCCTAAAAAAATAAAAAATAAATAAAAAATAAAAATGAATACAATTGAAATTATACGTTTGGCATTTATTTCTCAACAACTATTCATTCTATGCCTATTGTGTACCTTGTACAGTTTAGTATAAAAAATATAATTGAATACTGAATTGAACTTTAAAAGATATAAACATTTACTTATAGCATAAAATATCAACACTACATGCTTAGGGGTGTGAAATAATTTAATAAAGAAAAGTTTTGCATGTTTATCCAACTGAACACAAAAATGAAAGAATAATATTATTCCTTCAATGAATAAATATGTTAAAATGCTGTGATATTGATCATTATTTTCATTTATATATCATTGACTATGTAGGGGAGACATAGTCAATGATATACAAATGAAAAGAATGTAAATAGGATCAAAATAAAGCATTTATGATTTCAAATTGTTATGGTTGTTATAAATAGAAAACTTGTATTTAAAATTTTTTTATTCAACTAGTTTCAGCTGTACAACACAGTGATTAGACATTCACATAACTCGTGAAATAATCCCCCAGATAAATTAAGTACCCATCTGACACTGTACATAATTATTACAATATTACTACTATAAAAAATTTGCATTCTTTCCCAGATTTTCAAATTACTATTTTCTTTATTTTTTTCCAATGACAAATACTTTGTAATAATATATTTTTCAAAGACAGAATGTAATGTCTTATCAGATGTTGTTTTTATCACTCTATGTAGTTATTGGGATAATCACTTGGCTAAAACAATGTATAGAAGATATAATGATCATGTTACATCTTGATTAAATGACTTTAAATGTGGCTGATACATAGATATATTATAAATATAATTTTTATTAAATGTTAGTTATGTTTTGTAGTTCAGAAATGTGAAATTCTGTCAAACTGTTTCCTGTATCCTATAGTAATTTTTTTCTTCTATGAAATTGAAAATTTCTGTTTCAAGTTTCAAGGGATTACACTCTAGTACATCCATAATCATATTTTCTTTTTTCTTTTTTTTAAGTTTATTGGGGTAACATTGTTTAATACAATTATATAATTTTTAGGTGTACATTATAATTTGACGTTATATATTCTATTGTGTGATTAGCACTCAAAGTCCACTTTCCTTCAGCTACCATATATTTGATCCCCTTAACCCACTTCATCCTCCCCCTACCCCCCTATATTTGACCCCCTTTACCCCACCTACCTATTTTCATAAAGCAACTAATGTCTACATTTTAAAATTTCAATGACATAATTCAAAATAATATAACAATTTTCATCTCTAATGATGAGAGGTTCTCCATGAAATATCATAAAAAGATAAATGTTGACAATGGTGAGAAGCTTCTGTATGTCTCTTGTTGAAATAAAAAAGTACGATATATAATTATTTCTTTTAACTCTGTTTCTAAATAGTTTCACAATTTTATTGTAATCCATAAAATAAACCTTCAATGAAATCCATGTGTTACACTGAATTATAGAATACATTATCACTTAACTTCAGTAGAGTTGCTTTATTAAAAAATCATTTCATTTATACTTCATTTTTTAAATGATATTATACATTTAAATAGGTGAGAACATTTAAAATAATGTTATCAAATATCTAATTATAATTTCTTTCGAAATGGCATCAAAGGGAAGTCCAAACATTGAAATATTGATTAAATAATTTTGGCTTTCTAATTAACATGATACAAAACACCAACAAGAATAATATGTTGATGTGCAAATATTATGTTGATGTGCAAATATAAATTTTTTAAAAATGTATGTGTTTTTTTAAAAACCGATTGCAATTTTGAAAACAAAAAAGTGTACTTTGAAAATGCTCTAATGGCATGAATTATGTTTTATTAGTTTTATTCTAAAATTTTTGAATTATTAGTCATTAAACATTTGGAGTATTATACAGGTTTGTTTGACTAAAAGCATAAATTGACTATATTGGGTCCTAATGCAGCACGTTTTCTGTGCTCTCCTTTTCCAATAAATTTTCTTTTTATAAAACTCAAGGTTAAATGATCAGTTCATGAAATATTTAGCCACATTTTTTCTTGTATTTCATCATCACCCTAACATTAAATGTGCTTGTGATAAATATTGTAGTTTACACAACTTTTTGAATTCTGTGGAGGTTGAAAAGTAGAGTCAGACTGAAAAAAATTAACTACTGAATTAAAAAAAAAAAAACCTTTACCTAATGTGGATAAAAATAAAAATGAAATAAAAATAAAAAGCGAGTTAGATTTTTTTAAGCATAGAAATAAAAGGGAATGAGATTTAAAGAAAAAGAATTGAAGAACATTTAAACATTCACTTAACAAGGTATATTCATGAGGATGATCACTTGGATGAAACAATGTATGGAGATACATTTAGGATCTGACTAGAAATATATCTTTCTATTAATTGAGATTCTAACTCTAATCAATTTTATTGCATATTACCTGCCTTAATTTATACTTATAATACATTTGAAGTCAGAGCATCCATTTAACTTGTAGGAATTTAATTATATTAGATAATGTATTCACTTTTCATTTTTCTGCTAGTAGTTCTAACAATGCAGACTCAATGGTGCTTGCAAAGGAGACAGGAGGAAAATCTTTTGATAAAAAAAAACCACATTATGTTCTGTTCCTGTGCCTGCCTGCCTGCCTTCCTACATCATAAATCTCAGTGATAAAGTAATAATTTGACAAAATTTCAAGGGTCACATGTATCACCTACCTGCATGAAAAGATATTTTTAAAAATGAAAAACATAAAGTCTCATACTGATGACCATTACAGATAAACTTTTATAATAGATTCTGATGTAGGAAACATTAACTTTAAAACTTAATTAAGCAAAATGTTATCTCCTCCCCGCCACAAAAAAACTCCCATTCTTCTCATTAGTAGACCTATATTACAAAAGTTTTACTCAATTACTATTGATATTGTTTTATTGTTGTTATATACTGAATTGTATTCTGCCAAAATCTGTATGTGGAAGCCCTAACTCCAAAAGTATTTGGAAATAGGGCTTTTAAGATAGTAATTAAGGTTAAATATGGTCATCAGGGCAGGGCTCTAATCTGATAGAACAGGTGTCCTTAGAAGAAGAAGAAGAAGAAGAAGAGACACCAGGAATTTGTGGGCACAGTAAAAAAGCGACCAACTATCTGCAAGTCAAGGGATGAGGCCCCAGGAGAAACAAAGCCTGCCAGCACCCTGATCTTGGACATCAAGCTACTAGAATTATGAAAAAAATAAATTTCTGTTGTTTAAGCCATCCAGTCTGTGCTATTTGTTATAGAAACCCAAACTTACTACTACGATTATGTCTTTGAATTTTAACAATAAAATGTTTGTGAACTTTTTTTTTTTTAATTATATATAAGTACCTGCATACTAGTCTCAATTTTGCCTCTTGGCTCTAAAAGCCTAAAACTTTTACTATTTGGCTATTAACAAAATGAGTCTTCAAAGTAACACTCTTTCCTCTGAACTGTCATAAGAATTTATTTTCTAAGTGACATTTACTAAAATTTTCATTCTACTCTGCTATTTCAATATTCATTTTATCACCCTAATTAAACAGAAAACAATCTCTTCTCTCACTACAGGCCTAAAGGTGTTTGCATCATGTGTTTAATAATTGGTTGGGAATTATGGCCTCTAAATGCTGACAGTACCTAGCTGACAGCCAACAAAGGAAAGGGACCTCAGTCTTACCACTATAAGGAGCTTGATTTTGTCAATAACCTGAATGAATATGGAAGCAGATTCTTCCCAGAGCTTCCCAGTAAGAGTCCAGGCTGGCTGCACCTTGATTTTTGCCTTCTGATATCTAGAGCAGAAAAACTAGTCAAGCTAACTTGGACTTAAAGAACTGTGAGATATTAAACTTGTGGTAAGTCATCAAAGTTGCAGTGTTTGTTATGGCATAAACAGAAGAAAACTAATACAAGTGGATGCAGGTATTATTAGCCTGATCTATTTATAATAAAGATCTCCACCAATTTCTCACCTAAAGGTTTCAGCAGTCACTGATGGTTCTTGCTTAGATCTATTGTTGTCATTAGTGATTACAAAATGGTATTGTGATTTATCATTTCTTCTGCATTTATTAGCTGAAATTCTTCTCTAAAGGGAACTTTTATTTATCAGTAATGTAGTAACCCTGAAATAAATTTTGTACATGAAAAGCAAGCTAAATACCAAATTTTTTTCTATTTATTAGATTTAGAATCTGAGATGGTGATTTTGCTACTCTAATAAGGCAATTAGATTCCCTCTCCCTTCCCTTCCCTTCCCTTCCTTTACCTTTCCTTCCCTTCCCTTCCCCTCACTTCCTTTCCCTCTCTTTCTTTCTCTGTCTCTGAGTTTTCCCCCAAAATCACAGTTTTCTGTTCTCCAGTACATTTTCCCCGTTGACCTCTAATTAGTTGCTCTTTTTCCCTCATCGTTACAAAAGAAATCTGTCTAAATGTAGTAATTTTCAAACATCAGGGTGGTATGGAATCTTTTAGCCTTCTATCCTGTTTGGTAATCTGGAAGTTAAATTTTGTCATTTCCTACACAGCAAAAGGACAGTGTGATATATTTCCAGTTTTCTATACTTTTATTCTGTTTTTATTTCTCTTATAAAGCAAAGTAGTACATGAAAACATTAACTTTAAATATATTATCTGCTTTCACATATAATGCCTGATTTATAAGAATATAACTTAATTAAAACTTAGTGACCATTTCATGGTCTAATATTCAGATTGGCCGTATTACTTAGACCATAATTCAACTTAAGAGATTTAGAGTGAAAATATAGGAAGCACCTTGCCATTCAACTCTTTCCAGACATTAAAGATTATGCTTATAATCCAGTAGTAGAGGGAAAATTGAAAAATTCTTAAGCTAAGCTGCACTAGTTTATGCTACAGTGGAAAAAATTTCAACAACCTAGAACCCCAGAAGAGCTTAATAGCCCCCAAATGAAACCATTAATCACACTTAAATGAAACGGCAACTCAATACACATGCTGTTAAGTTATTTCCAATAATACATTATTAGTTTTGAACTCACTTTATGTTATGAACTACCACAATATACATGCAATCTTTGGAGAGGCTAAGGAGAAGCAGTAATGAAAGTTGGTGACTCAACAAATAATGCATTAGCAAGATGATTTCTTATGACCATTATGCCTTGGAGGAGGAAAATAAAAAAAAAAAACCTAAAATCATACAGGCTTTATACTTGTTTTTTTTCATGTATACGTACGAATATGTAGACATAAATGTAAATATGTGTATACTAGTTTGCCATATAAAACTGAAAAATAAATTATCTCTACTAATGTATCAATAAAGAATGCTATTACATAGATATGTAACAGATACTTGTGATTTGTTACTAAACTCTTGCTCATAAGCCATGAGAACAGTACTGAGTCACTTATTGGAAAGAGTGTGGTCTCCCTAGAATCTGATGAGTTGTTTTCCAAAATCATGAGTCTATTTGTTGCTGTAAGCCACCCACTGATTTCACTGGATTGTATTTTTTATCCAGTCTCTCCTTTCACAGACTCTAAAATTCAGAATTAGATGTTATAGACTCTGTAGGCTTTTGTGGAACTGGACTGAGAACACATAAATGATTTGCTGTACTGCACTTTTGGGAAGATTCGTTTTTTGGATAAATTTAATTGACTCTTCATTGAGTCATTTCAATGCATAGAATTTCTAAATGAAATGGTCTTATTAAGTAGGACTCTGTGTACTGCTATAGTCCAATTCCTTGATCATGAATGATTTATGTAGGTTATATGATAATTTTCAAAATTAGAACATTTTCTTTTCAAAGTAACATACACCCAGCCATAGTAAAATTAAAAAAATAAATAAATAAAATGTAAGTATTTTATCTTTATTAATAAATTTAGGTGGTGAATATATCCAGTTGTTAAGTGGTCAGAATGATTTTAATAGAAAGCTCCACCTTCTATTAAAAATGTTACTGAAACAGCTATACTTAAATATGTCCTAAGAATAATTTTAATTTCACAATTATATTTTCATAAATATTGAAAAATAGAGAAAAGGCAAATGTATCTTTTGATCAAATTTCTCTCCCAAATCCCACCTTCTTCTTCAGTTAGAAACACAATTGTTGCTCATAACTTCAATGTTTTCTATAAATGTGTGTGCACAGAAAAATATAGAGTTTGCTTCTGACTGTGTGTATATTTTAAATAAACAGGATTATGCTAAAATGAACTATTCAGCAATTTAGGTTACTTTCTGTCTAAACATTTCTTTATTTTTATTTTGTTTTGTTTCAAATAACAATATGTATAGAAAAACTTTCCATAAAAATACACAGAGATTAATTTTACTTTTAAAACATCACACATATTAAGGTAGATTCTGCTTTCGTTATATTTTACATTTTTTATTGCTAATGTATCAAAATATATTGACTTTTGTGTGTAAAATTTGCATTTGTCATACTCACTAAACTTATTAGAAAAAAGCTTATCAGATTATTCTTGTTAAATTTACATTTAAATAATATAAAATAATAGTTTTTTTCTTTTAAATATGTATAATATTTTTTTCTCTTGGTATTTCCTGGAGTTTCTAATGTTGAATACTAATAGGAAATAGTAGCACCTTATTTTTTCCTTTAGTGTGAATGCTTTCAATTAATTCTCTATTAAATATGGTATTTTTGTGGTTTTTTTAATAGATATACAGCTAAGGAAAGTTATTTCTAGCCCAATTTTGCAAATGTTTTGTAAATATAGTTCACATCTAAAGATGTGATAGGTCATAAAGTAAGTCTCAAACGTTTAAAATCTTGAAATGAATTAAAGATTTTCTCTGAATAGAATGAAAATACGCTGTAAATCAACAGGAAATTACTTAGAAATTTATATTTTTAAAAACTAATCAATACATTTTAAAATAGACTATGAAACAAAGGGAATCAGAATACTAGAAAATATAGGGAAAATGTGACATATCAAAATTGAGAAAAGCTAAAAATCTATGACCCATTATTTATTCCAAAAATGCTAGATAAATATAATAAAACCAACCTATAGATATTGAAGTGATTAAGAAATTTTTTTGATATATTGCTAAATATAAGCTGAAAAACAAAATTAATTGCATTTCTATGCAGTAGTAACAATGAGGACAAAAAATGTTAAATATTACCATACATATTAAATATATAAGACTACATCTAAAAAAAAAGTACAAGAGCTTTACACTAAAAATTACAAATCATTTCTGAGAGAAATTAAACTGAGCCCAGAGTCAATTAAATGATATAACCTGATCATCATGAATTAGATAATGGATTGTCAGACTCAATATTGTTAACATTTTATTTCTTTCCAAATAGATCTATAAACTAAAACAATCCTAAACTAAAAATAGCAGATTTTTGTTGAAATTGACATGATGATTCTAAAGTTTAAGTGGAAAATACTTAACTGAATTTTGTTTGTGAACACCCAAACTAGATGATATATTATGTACCAAATACGAAGATTTGTTCCATGATATTGGTGTGTTAAAACTTATATAGACAATAAAATGAAGAAAATTTATAACCTCTCAAAATCCTTGAATTTAAATTAGGTGAAGGAATTGGATGAAATTCTGGGTTGTTTTAATTAATGAGTGGTTAAATACATTATAAGTAAGAAAATGGGAGTAAAAAAATGCTTAGTAAGCAAAATGTTAGATTCTGTTAGAGATTGCACTCTCATCATGAAACTCAATGTCCCATTTCTCCTGGGAATACAGTTAGAATATATTTCTTGTGACTTTTTGGAGTGAGGTTAAGTCATCATACTAAATTATGGCCAATGGAATACACTACTTCTATGACTGGGTTTTAAGACTTCTCACAGAGCATTCCATATTTTCCTTTGTTCCCATTTGTATATCTGATAACTGTAATTCTATTAGGTTTGCCTTCTTTTTCTCCCACGAGCTGAAAGCATAACCACCTCACTATCCACCAGTCTCCAGCAGTTGGATGTTCCTGGGCTCCTCTGTGAAAAGCAGCCCATGCATCTTCCTACATGCTAAGTAATTTTAGTCCAGCAGACCACTTTGACATTATTCTTGTGCCAATTTTTCCAGTTGTTGAAAAGCTTTCTGAATTTTACTAGTTAAGTGAGATTATAGAAAGATTGTTATAAACTAACTCTAAATATTTGTATTTGATTTCATTAATCCTTAAATAGTATCTCATCTCAATAATGCCTTTTTAAATTCTTTTTAAAAGCAATGAGACATTTTAACTCATTCCAAGTTCTGCTTTTGATAAAATAAAGCATTCCCAGTTCTCTTTTGTCTTTACTTTCATTATGCTTAGATTCCAGTGCAGTATTGCCTATATCACTTAGAACACTCTCATTTTCATATTTTGCCTATTCAAAGGTCTTTGAATGAGAGAAAGAATTATTCTAGCAATAAAAGCTTTGCTTTGTAAATTATAATTGTATTCTTTCTCTGGAGGATTTTGTAATTTAAATTTCTTTTTTAACTAAGGCACCTTTGTTCCATTCAAAATATTATTATAGAATTTCCAAGTACCTCAAGGATAGCAGCGGGAGCTTTTTAAATTTGAATCTCTGAACATCTTCCAAGGGAAAAATATGCAGATCAATATAGTTAGATAATAAATTCATCCACAGTTAAGACTAACAGTATAATTAGGACAAAGAGAGTTCTATACACTTTAATTTACTGGAATGGTAAATAACCCCAGACAACAGAGTATGTTTAATGCCTGTACTTAAGTGGAGCCTGAATTTAAATAGAGAGTCACAGGCATCTGTAACAAACATAGGAGAGTGCTGTAGGGTCCCAGTGTGGGTGACCACAGATGACATCTAACAATAGTCACCTTCACAAGAGGGTCCTAACCAGGGTAAGAAAGCAGAGAACATTTAATAGGAAGTTAAATAAAATGCCCTTCAAAAACGTGTGGAATCAAAGATGGCAGTGTCATGAATGTGTTAATTCTGGAGGCAAAGCAGGATCCTTGGAAATGAGCTCCTTGGAGGCTTGGTGCTAAAGAAGAATAAAGAAGTGGCTGAAAATCAAAGCCTTACTGGAATTAGAAAATAATCAAGAATCAAAGTGTTAGATCAGAAGACATTCCATTAATTTCCATTTGTTGAAGAAATTATTTTAGCAACAGAAAAGGTTCTTGCACTAAGAAATGAAGGAAGCCACCAAACCTCGCTCCTGTAGAATCTTTCTACTATTAGGCCCAGAAAAATCAACTCGATAATAAAAATCAACAACAAAATGTGAACACTGAACCAATCAGTTACCACAAGAATAAATGGTAGAATGAGCATTACATTTTAACCAAATAAGTTCACAAAGCAAAGGTAAAAAACAAAATAAGAGTATAACACACCATTCTTAATATGAATGAAATTTAATTAACTAAGCATTCGCAGAATTGAAACAATACCACAAATCAGAAATACAGACCTGACTATAAATGGACAAATAGAAGGAGGATGTAAAATGAGAATTGACTGATTCTAATTAAAGAAATGAAAATAAAAGAATAATCTCTGAAATAAAGACTGAATTACAAAGTTTCCAATGGAAGGTAGATACAACCAAAAACATAATATGGGATTTAGAAAATAAAAGTGACAAAAGGCCAAGAAAAGTGTTTTAAAAGGTAAAGGTAAAAGGGGTAAGAAATGCGTGTGTGTGTAAAATCTCAGACATTTAGCAAATGAGATGAATTTTTATAGACATATTCTAATTAATAACTTAAAAATATAGAATT
The DNA here is from genome assembly GCF_902729225.1 of Pteropus medius. Taxonomy (NCBI): domain Eukaryota; kingdom Metazoa; phylum Chordata; class Mammalia; order Chiroptera; family Pteropodidae; genus Pteropus; species Pteropus medius. Next base: position 9,108,991 of record NW_024355205.1, read on the forward strand.
AAAATATCATTATTTATCTACACCCAAAGATTAGACAGCAGTGGTTATTAATATGACAAAATAAGAGATAGTAGCATTACTTCCTTCATAGAAGAGCAGAGCAGTCATCATGACATAATAGTCCAAAAGAAAAACACCCTCTAGGTCTAACTAAGAATTTACATGATATAAAGAGACTAGAAGGGCATGCTAAATTATACCATGGGGATGAAATCAGCAATATTCAGATAGTGGAATACTCTCAGGACAGATAAATGCATGTCCTCAACAAATGAACTGTATGGGGAAAAAAAGAGAGTGGTGGAAGCTACAGATAAAAAGAGACTTTAAGAGACATAGCAACTAATGTGATGATCTTATTTAGATTATGATTCAAAAACATCAGACAATTGACAGTTTGAATACTGAGTGAATATTTGATGGTAGTAAGTAATTTTGTTAGTTTTATGTGTGATCTTGTTACTATCTTAAAGTTATTTTTAAAATTGTCTTATAGAGATTGGATTATATACCTATGCTATTCCTTTCAAGTTCATAAAGTTAAAACAGAATCATGGGGCATGCCAAAGATGAAAAGGAAGGCTTCTCTCTAGAATCTGAAGGTCAAGTCCTCTCAAGTGCTCTAAAGGTCTTAGCAAGCAGTTCCCCAGCCCCTGGAGCCCTTAGGTCTTCTTCCTGTGGTCCCTCCTTTTACATTCTACACTTTGTTTCACATTTTATTCTCACATCAGCTATTGCCAAAAAAGTTTATCACCACACAGCTTCAAAATTAACCACTTAGAACTCCACCACAGCTTAATTTTTAAATAAAATTAAGTGCTAAGTTTGTTAGGAATTTTATGTTTTCCGTGTGGATTTTTATCACTAAATATTTACACATACATGTAAGTTGCAAGAGCTTACTTACTCTTTTAGTGGCTTGGGATAGAGCAGTGAACAACAACAAAATTTCTCTACTCTCTAGTGTAACAGAGCAAATGAGAAGTTAGATTGAAACTTTCATAATCCAGCCAAGTACTGGTATCTATAAGGTATGAAATTTGGACAAGACACTTTTTCCTTTGTGATCTTCAATATATCACAGGTAAAAGAGAAGCTACTAGTTTATCTAACATAATCGTCTTGGTCATCAGGTGATGATACATGATAAAATGCCTTTTCTATCACACACACACAAAAAAACAAGATTTCTGCTTCATCAAGTTATTTGATTTTTCCAATAGTTTATCAAAGTTAAATATGAATAAAAAGAATATACACAAAACCTGTATATAAGTTTTAATGAGTAAAGGAGAGTTCACATGAAATACAACTACAGATAAACATTATAAACTCTATATTCTATACATATGTGTAAATATGCATGCACACATACACATATACATATATATGCTTTGTTCATAATATTCTTGGTATTAAAATTATAGTTATAATATTTACAATAATTTTAAAGGAGGGAGTATACACAACCTAATTAATACTTTATAAATATCCATTTAAATAATTTTTATACTTGAAATGTAATCACTATTATGGTATAATTTAACTTTGTATAATGTTTCAGAAATAATTATAAAGAAGTAGAGTATATATATTAGTTTTTTCAAAAATAAAAATTTTAAATCGATAAGAAAGCACATTGTTGGAGTAAAGGAAGGGTCTCCTTACAAATTGCAACTGTATGTAAATTGGTATAGCCACTATGAAAAACAATATGGAGGTTCCTCAAAAAATTAAGAATAAAATTACCATATGATCCAACAATCCTTCTTCGGGGTATATACCCCCAAATTTGAAAACATTTATCTGTAAAAATATATGCATCCCAATGTTCATTGCAGCATTTTTCACAATGGCCAAGACATAGAAACAACCAAAGTGTCCTTTGATGATTGAATAAAGAAGCTGTGGAACATATATACAATGGACTATTAGCCATAAGAAGAGTGAAATACTGCCATTTGAGATCACATGAATGGATCTCAATATTACCATGCTAAGCGAAATAAGTCAGATAGAAGTTGAGAAACATATGATATCACTCATACGTGAGATATAAAACTGAAAGCAACAAACGAACGAGACAAACAGACTCATGGACACGGACAACAGTTTAGTGGTTACCAAAGGGAAGGGGGTGACGGAGAGGTAGATTAGAGTAAAGGGTGTCAAATAGATTGTGATGGAAGGAAACTTAACTTTGGGCCATGAACACACAATGAAATATACAGATGACATATTATTGAATTGTACACTTGAAACATAATTTTATTAACCAATGTCACTCCTATAAATTTAAGAAAAAAAAGAAAACCAGTTACAACATCTATAGGACAATTGTAATTTGACACCAAAATTATGAAAAAACCTAGAAATAAAATGGTCTATTATTTTCATTTTTAGGAATATTACTGATATGGAAAGATATTACAAAATAAATTAAGTACGAATGCAAGTTGCATACAAATTCATAACTAATTTTAAAACAAACATATATGTCGATAAGTAGAGTATTTAAAAATAATATATATGTTTTGGAAAATATTAGATTTAACAATTAAGAAAAAGAAAAAACCACTAAAGATGATTATTTTTATCTCATGTATTATATCATAAAAGCCACTTTGGTTAGAACAGTTTTAAAATATTCTTTTGCTTCTTATTTTTCTCAAAAAAGCATCTATTTTTCATAATAAAAATGTGAAAAATTGCCAAGATTCAAAATAAAAAGAATTCCAATGTCTGTGATGCCATATTTATTAATGTTAATGCTGTTTGTTATAAACTGAAAAAATATAATGTGAAAATCAAAATAACACCTTCTTTCCTTCACTATTATTTTTGTAATAAGATATGTCTTTGAAATTCTGTCAATGCTAAGTGTGAACTTATGGTTTAATAATTCAAAAGATATTATTGCCTTCTGCTACAAACTAGAACCATCAGTGCAAGAATGACCAGGAAGAGAGAAGCCGTAAGGTCAGCTGAATTTTTCTTTACAGTGACCTAACCTAATATCTTCAAGAAAACTAATATCCTCAAGGGAAACAAAAAAAAGGACTCTCCTTGTGCTGAATCACATGAGAAATAGTTATGTTATAGAAAATGAAGTATTGGAAAGCATTACACTTCAAAATTTTTTGAATAATTATATTGATAATTTCAATTTTAATGCCAGAAAAACAAAGCCTTTTACAATGATTAGATTATTTTATCTACTGACTTTTTTTATCAAGTGGTAAAATGAAGTAGAATAGGCACAAACATCAATTCTTTATTACACAATTAAGGCACTCAAAGGGCACATTTTTATCCATTCCAAATTATTTGTCAATTTTAAGGTTTGTCCTTCAAGAAATAAAACCCTAACATTTTGTTGCAGTGGAAAAGAAATATAAATTAACAACAAAAAAAAGGAGCTTAGATATATGTTATTTAATGTATGTGTTTACCCCACACTGTGCCTGCCTTGAAAGATGCTATAGAGGCAGTAATTTCATCTGTTCAATAAAGCAATAATAAAACAGTCAGTTTTCTAAAAATACTAGTGTAATTATATTGTAGAACTTCTACAATTATAAATAATCTACATAATAATTATGAATAGCATAAGCCCTGGAGGTGAAAATTGCTGGGTTCAAATTTTGGTCCTGCTACTTACCAGAAGATTGATCTTGAGCAAGTCATGTTCCTTAGCTTAAGGGTCCCCAAATACTGGGCCGCGGATGGGTATCGTTGCTGAGCCTGTTAGGAATGGGGCTGCACAGCAGGAGGTGAGCAGTGAGTGAGCCAGCAAAGCTTCATCTGTATTTGCAGCTGCTACCTAGCGCTAGCATCACCGCCTCAGCTTCAACTCAGATCACCAGGCATTAGATTCTCATAAGAGCACCCATCCCTGGTGCTAAAAAAATTGGGGACTGCTGCTTAGCTTTCTCATTCCAAAAATAGCATATTAACAAGTGCTTAGCTCATAGGATTATTGTGAAGATAAAAATGGTTAATATCAGACACAAAAAAGCACTATATAAAATTTAGTCATGATTACATAATAATTAGTACTATTATTTCTTCCAATAATACTCTACTACTATAGTATTAGTAATATTGAAGGTAATATCTTTGAATTGTAATGATCCTTGAGCACATGCAGGCCTCTTGAAATTTGTATGTAGAGATAATCTCTAGATTTTGTCATATCTTTAAAGTCACAAAGATTACATACTCGATTGTAGAATATACATAAAAAATCACTTGAACATCAAATTTCAGCCTAAAATACCTAAGTAAAGATGTTATTTGACAAATTCTTCTTATAGATGACAAATCTCAACGCAAACTTGACTGAGGAAGATCCTGGACCTTTGCACCTCATCCCAGTGCCTTAAATTCTTAGGGACATAAAGTCTGGGGACAGGCAAGACACTGTCTATAAAAAGTAACTTAAAGTGGCTCACCATCCTTACATTTTGATTTAGCATGTAAATCATTCAAAGAAGCTAAGATTTATTTGTAGGCCTTTTGAATTAAGTACCAGAAATGTAAAAGGTTTTATTTAACAGAGTTTCAGCATTATAATACTGAGCTTTTGGTTTCTCCAGGTGTCCTACTGAAAGATATTATTCTGAATTCTTCCCCACTGTATTCTAGTTTCTGGCACATCATTATCATCATCATCAAATATTCTTACTATATTCTAGACGAGATTCTAAGAACATTGGATAGATTATTTTCTTTCATCCTCATAGTCTTAACTATTATTATCATACTGATTTTACAGATAAGGAAACTAAGGCACAGAGAGGCTAAGGCATTTGAGAAGGATACACACTGGAAAGTGGCAAAATCAGTTTTTAAGCCCAGACTTTGCTACTTCCGCCTGTGCTCTTTACCATTATACAATCTTGCTTCTAATAGATGTTTTGCTAAGCATAAATCTATTAACTTATCTGATTTTCAGTATAGCACAGTGAAGTATTCTCAAAATTACACTTTAAATAAAAGTCAGTTTCAGAGACATTCAAATCTCTTACCTAAGGTTATGTAATAAGGCAGAGGTATAAGTAGCATCTGGAAAGGGAAATCCTAAATATAATTCCAGTCCTATTTCAACTACATTGCCCTAGATTAACAGGCTATAATATATATGAAGAAAAGTGTGCTATACTGAAGGCATGACTAAAATCATTTGTTTTTTCTAAGATTAGATTTGTATCGAAATGTATTTAATGTTAAGTCATAATGTGGAGGGGCTAAGCATAAATGCAGATACAAGAGCAAGGCAAAGAATGATTTTGAAAATGCCTATAATTAACTGTACAGAGTACTTCAAAGGCTCAGCAAGCACTTTTAAACATGGTGAGCATGATTAATCAGTTCTGCTCAGCCACATATAGAACCACTGCATAATCTTCTTCACTGTGTATCTTTTGTGTTTCTTCCTTTAAATATCCATTTTTAAAGAATCATTAAACTAATAGGAGTATATACTGTGAAATTTATGAAAAGCTGAATGCTGATATAGGTTTTGGTTATTTTCTTTTTTTTCCTTAAACTTTAATAAATTGGTATTCTGTATTAGTAATGTTTGTAGCCTTATCGTTCTTATATAGTCTTCAAGCATCAAACCCCAGAATAATGACCTTAATTAACTCCCTGGGGCCCCTGAAACCTCAATTTTTTCACCTAAAACAATAAAAAAACAGGTTATTCTAATTACTTAGGTGTCATTAGGATCAAATGTGATAATATATAAGAAAGAGTCCTAGAAAATATTAAAAATTGTTGAAATATAAAACAATGTAAGTCATATAATAAGAGCTTACTCAATGTTGGGCTCTATATATTGTCCTCCTTCCTACTATGTTCCTAGCACTCGTCTAGTTGCTAGCCATGGGCAAAATATTCTTTCTAATTTTTACACTATTGTTAAGTGAAAAAAAATTTATAATTTGCATTTTCTTAGTTACTAATGAGTTTGAACACTTTTTTGTGCTAGATATTCATCAAGTTTCCTCTTCTTTAAATTGCTTGCTTATACCTAATACCTATGTCTTTATTGTATGTCTTTTCTTCACACTATTTCTATTTAGATATTATTTCCTTATCTATTTTAGATGTAAACATTCTCACAATCTGCAGATTGTCTTTCAATGAAATTTAAAAATTATAATTAAATATTTCAGTCATTTTCTTTGTGGTTTATGTACTTGTGGCTTGGTTTAAGAAATTCTGTCTAAAACAAAAAATATTTTTATATTATCTTTTTTTATTTTTAAATTTATCTTTAACATTTATGTCTTTAATCTATACAGATTCCATGTTGGAATATGATGCTACCATTCTCCTTAATTTTTCTCCAGGTACTGAATCAGTACCAGGATGGGATAATTTATGATGCAGTAACGAAAACTTCAAAATCTGAGTGATAGAACATACAAAACAAATTTCTTCTTTATATTTCTTCTTTACCTATTTCTTCTTTATACTACATGTATAGTGTAGTTCAGAGAAGGATCTTTGTCTACTGTAGTCACTCAGGAAGTCTAAGATAATGAAAGTACTATTACATTGGTAAGATGGAAAGTGGCAAATAGGAAATCAACTTCTGAAGCCTCTGGTGACTTTTGATTACCCAAACCATGTCACATGACCTCTAAATTCAGTTCAATGAGAGAGGGAAGGAAGAAGTAAAATCTTACCCTTGTGTTCTGAAGATGAAAATTGGAATATTTGTGGATCGACCACTGTCTGAATTTCTTATAACTAAATATTTAACTCATTCCTTTCTAGAAGGTAAATACACTGAGTCTCTTTCTAGTGGAGAAAATCCAAAAGTCTAATTTAGATTGGGCTTTGTTTCAAAGCTGCAGATCTCTATGAAACATATGTTAGTCTCTGTATTAGGTTTTCATTTGGTTCTTCTTCATCCAGAGGCATGTGAAATAAAAACAAAAGTTATCTACCTACCATACATATAGTCAATATAAAACGGTAGAGAAAGAATAGGATAACTGCAATAAACATCTTTCTGAGAAAGGGAAAAAGTGGGAGACACACAGCAATAGCTGATCCAGAGCAATTTTGTAATTCCATAGAGAAGAACATATTTAGGGCCCTGCAACCTGGGGCTAGGGAATTATTCTTTATGAAACCCCGATTCCTTTCTTTGGGTGTCTTTTTTCCTTATCCTGTGAGCTCCACAGCACCTGGTTCCTTCCTCTAGATTTTTCCTTTTTAAATAACCTATTTATATTCATCTAATATTTATGTATATGTTCTATTGGAAGATGAGCATATTTACCATCTCATTCTTAGTTTATAGATGGCAGGGGGAGTCAATGATCATTTTAAGTATTGAATAATCACAGTCTTTTAGTGCAGGATAGTGTTTTTTGAGACATATGATGATTCACTGTGATTAGATGCACCTTCATTCTCACCTTCCAAAGTTATTTTTGTTGTTCCACTTATCTGGCTCCATATCCTTAGTTGGACCTTAACTCTGAGACAACTAATACAATATTAGAATACTTTTAATAATGTTGATACTTTCTGAAACTCTTTTACCTGTTGGTGCTGTTCAAAGGTTTTCTCTAATCCATCTATTATGGTTACAACTGAGAAGCAGTTGCTTCTTTGAAAATTATAAGCCTTTGTATTTATATACTCTCTAATATACTTCATTGTTTTCTGCACACCAGACAATTCTTTGTAGTACGTTGTCAAATACAGCCAACACATTTTATCTATTTTTTAACCTCATATCTAGAATGGCATAATTATTAATAATATTTTCTAACTTCTAAGTTTTCACACTCATATTAAATATTTTCCATTGCCTAGCATTGATATTTATTCTTGAACTCTAAAACAGTTTTCTGGTCTCTTATTTTCTGATCATTATGCCAATATCATGAATTTTGGCATCTTTTTACATCGTCTCCCCAACCATTTGAAACCAAACTATAAGAGTCACAATGTGCTAGGTTACGTTTCAGTAACAACCTTAAAATCTCAGTCACCTACATAATAATTTTTTTTTTTAATGTATACGCTATATATATAGGTTGACAAAGGGAGAGGTTCTGCTTATATAGACTGTCATGAACTAGGCTGGTGGAGAATTCTTCATTTGGAATTCCATATAAATTTTAGAAATGACATGCTACTGAATTCTGATGGGATTTTGATTGGGATAGTACTGAATTAATTAATTAATTATTAATTTGGAAAGATTAAACATTTAAATATAAATGAGTTTTACCATACATTAATATAAAATAATGTTTTTCTAAAAATTAATTGAAATTAAAATTAAAATTTTCAACAATACTTTTTAATTCTCAGTTTACATCTTACATGACTTTATATTAATTAAAATTTTCAACAATATTTTTTAATTTTCAGTTTATATCTTGCATGACTTTTAATTTATTCCAATATATCTTTTTTGACCCTCTAAGAAATTGATATTTTTCAATTTAATTTTTCAGTCAATTTCTACCAGCATATACAAATACAATTGATTTTGTATGTTTACCTTTTATCCTGTGACATTGCTAAAATTACTATTAGTCCTACTATTTGTGTTGTAGATGTATCTTTGAGAATGGTGAATGTAAACAAACATGTCATCTGTAACTAGAGATAGCTGTACTCATTTCCACTGTTCATTCTTTTGTTTATTTTTATGATATTGCCATGGCTATAAATTCCAGTACAATATTGAATACAAGTGGTGAGAAAAGGCATCCCTGCCATGGGCTCAAACTTAAGGAGAAGGGGTCCAATATTAACTGAATATTAACTGTAATGATTAGATAAAGAAAATGTGGTACATCTATACAGTGTAAATTGACTCAGTCATAAGAAAAGATGAAATACTACCATTTGCAAAAACTTGAATGGATCTTGAGATAATCATGCTAAGCAAAATATATCAGACAGAAAAAGTTGAAAACCATATGATTTCACTCATATGTGGGATATAAAACTGAAAGCAATAAACAAATATAAACAGAGACTCATGGGCATGAACTGTGGATTAGTGGTTACCAGAGGGAAGTGGAGGAGCGGGGAGGTAGATAGGGATAAAGGATCAAGTATTTGGTGACAGAAGGAAATCTAGATTTAAGTGGTGAACACACAATGCAATATTTGCATTGTGAATTGCATTGTATATTGTTGAATTATCCACTTTAAACTTAATTGATTTTATTAATCCAATATTTTAGGTTAAGTTTAAAAGGCCGAATGATTATATTCTATAATTTGTTTCCTTATTTTTCCCAAAACAAAGGTAAAATAATATTTTTTGCATAGAAGTCCATGTAAAAGACCCAATATTAAAAATATATTGATATCTCATTGTGATATTGATGTACATTTCCCTAATGGTTAGTGAAGTTGAGCATTTTTTCATATGTCTGTTGGCTATTTGTATATCTATCTTCTTGAGAGAAGTGTCTGTTGAGTCCTCTGCCTATTTTTAGATTGGATTGTTTGAATTGTACAGCTGAAACTTATTCATTAATCAATGTCACACCAATAATTTTTATAAAAAAATATGTTGAAGCTTTGTGAGGTGTATTTTTAGTAGATATAAACTTGAATTTAAATGGGAAGCTGTTCTACTATGCAATATAAAATGTTTGAATATGATACAGAAATTTCTTAAATATATAAATATTTCAAAAACCTTATATAGTGGTTGGATTTTCTAGTACAAATGTCCATATCTCTTGTTCTTTCATCTGTTTCAAGAAATAAGATTAACATATATGAAGTTTTAAGAATTTTAGATGTAAAGCTGCAGGTAATATTTTCTTTACAAGTAATCATATAATACATTTAACATGAGAAAAAATGTAGAAATCATACTTTTAGGTTTTGTCTCTTAAAGAACAAAATTTTGAAAAGTAATTGAAAAATAAAAATTATAGGTTCCACAGAATATAACCTTTTATATCACTGTACAATATTTGTGTGTCATTCATACTGTTTTGTTTATATATATACACACACGGATGATTGTGATTATATTTAAAAGTATTTAGTTTAAACTTATAAATTAAGTTTTATAAACATAGCTACACTAAGGAACCAACAGTAAAACCTGAATAAAATCTACAACCAAAAAAAAAAATGTTTTAAACCTCTCACTCTATATAGGTTTCCAGTTATATTTAGTTTCTTAAATAATCGCATACTCATAAATTTCTACTACTCTCCAGTCCCTTTATCTACATATAGGTATATGTGAAATATTCTCATCGACATTCACATTTTTTCAAGTTTGCATACACCTAGTTTGTTTTCCCAGGTAGGTTAAAATCTCCCTGTTTCTTGCAGTTGTGGATTTTGTTCTCAGAAATTCTTGATGATTTCTAAATCTTCTGGAGACTCAGGAAAGGCTTCGTTCCAGCCATTCAAGGGATAAGTCAAACTTAGGGCTTTCATCAGTCCTCAGATACTTTCAACACTATGAGTAGTTTTAGTTTTCCCTGATGGACAGCTTCCCAGCCCACAGAGCAAAACCAACATATTCTCTGTTCTTCATATTTCCTAATCATCTTTTTCTATCTACAACAAGCAGTTACTTAATGTGATCTTTTACATGGACATTCAAATGTCTGAGATACTCACCATCTTCTAGGTAAAAAAAATGCTTGGAAGACTCTTATCTTTGACTAGGTGATGTTCCTAATGTTCCTGTACCATGGCAACTAAAGTGTGAAAGTCTTGCAGCCCATATTTCTCTCAATGCGTATTTACATTTCTTGGATATTCTAAGGGGATTTATTTACTGAAGTACTTGGTTCTATGTTTTATTTTGGATGCTAATGTGGATGAATCCTCAGTTTTAATGCCAAAACTTTTAGTATCCTTCCATTATCAAAATCACCTGCTCTCTTTAGTAAATTATTTTAAAACTTTTGGAGATATTTGGTTTCTCTTAAATACTATTTTACTTTGATAAATAAAGTGAATATATATAGGACAAGATACAGATATGAATCGAATGATTGAATTAAAACAATATTCTCAATTCAAAATATTTATGTAATGATGGATTCAATATCTGGGGACATATCCTATGGAAAATCTGTAATGATCATGCCCTTAGAGAGGGCCAAAGAATCTTCTTTTTATATATATATGTTTCTCTTAGAGTTTCGACATAGTTCAATGTCATCTTTTTTTCTTTTCTTTATATATATATATATATATATATATATATATTTTTTTTTTAATATCTAAGACGTTAGAATTTTGGTATGTGGAGAAAAGAGTTAACTTCTAGTTTGAAAATGCCACTGTACAGCAATCTCAGGTGAGCACTGAGGTATCTAGTGCAATATTCAAATACACCATACCATATGTGTTTTATCACTAGATAAGTTTATGCAATCTGGCAAATTTTATAAGCATAAGCAAAACATAATCCATTTTCTGAGATATTTTCTTTCACTGTTTTCTTTAGATGTAAGGGATTAATTTTCTTCTTTAATCATCTAATACGAATGAGTACTTTAATGATTTGCAGTAAAATAATTTGAGAACTTTTAGTTTTGTTTACTTAGTAGTAATTATTGAATTGTGCTTGCCTTTAAAATTGTATATATCAATTCCAATTATATTATGGCAACTTCATGAGTTATTATTATTTGCTGAAAGATTTAGACACTAGGTTAGAAAAAAAGGGACTGCATTGTAATCACTAACTTTAATGTAGAGTAATTTAATCTGTGTTACATGAATATAGACTGATTTGTATTTTTGCTTTCTACTACTGCAGAAATGCTCCTGATATGAGGCTGTATATACTATTGATGTTTTTCCAATATGATTAATTATGAGATACAATCTAATTCATAGTATCTTAATAGGAAATGTTTATTTAAAAACTTTACTGTGTTGTCACTTTTTGCAGAAAGCAGTTTTCACCACTTTTTTCTTTATTATTTAAATAATACAGTGTATCACTTAATAAATAATTCATATTTTTCAGATTGTTTTGATATTCACAGGATTTTACAGCGAAGTTATTATTTGACATTGTTCAATGACTATAGTTGAGAGATACCATATGTTTTTCTGTTTAACACTTTCTTATGATTCACTGAAGTCTGTGACTGAAATGAAATAGAAAGAAAGAGGCTATCGAAATTGATAATGTCAAGATTCACAGGTGTGCTAAGAAAGCATGTCATGGTTGGACCTAGAAGTAATCAACCAGAGTCACTGAATCCAGAAAATGCTGCTAACATCAAATCGAACTGCTTTCTGATAGTAGCAACTGTGCTGGAAAATGACTGACCAAGTAAATCTATACTAACTTTATTTTCATTGAAGTAATAGATAGATAGGTAGATGGACATTGTGTAATTATTATATATAATTGTTATATATCACGATTAACAGTATAATATTTAAAAGAAAAATAACCTCATTTCATCCCTCTATATTCTCAGTTCTACTGTTACAAGGCACAAATTTGAATTATGTTATCCATTTATTCTGGTATTTATCTCGACATTTCTAAATAATATTTTTATACAGATATTTTGTGATTTATCAGAGATGAACATTTAGCTTCCTTAACCCAATGCATTTTTCTCACTCAGTTTACTCTTTAGTTATATCACATTTTCTGATTGAGTCTGTAATTACTTTCATGACATATTATCCAAGTAGTGTACCATGACTCTTTTTCTTACTTGTGTGAAATGTTGCAATGTTTGGTTTCCTTTTAGTTAACGATTGCCTTATTTTTTACATATAGTTTTCCAAATACCAGTTCTTATTTTGATCTGTTAGTTCTGTTGTAATTTAAATAAATATAAATTTGCTTGTGTGCTTTCCACAAAAGTTTGACTTTCTATTACTATTTATTTCCTGGAGTTTTTTTTTTTTTTCCCCTGAACTCCTCAGTCTCCCAGCTTCACTTTGGTTTGGTCACTCTCTCTCATACTGCCTCACACTTATTCATCTTTATCACTCTCTTGAATTAGATGAGCTCATCCAATGGTGATGGAAATATTCTGTGTCTTGATTGAAGTGTTAATCACATGAGTGTATTCATTAATCATAACTCGTTGAACCATTTCCTGATTTCCACACTTCCCCCTCCCCAACCCCCTTATTTGCACTCTTTTGTGACTAGGACATGTCTTCCAGGAGGAGTTTATAAAGAAAAGATTTTGGTAATATTAAATTTTTAATCATTTACATATAAGAAAATGCATTTATTATAATTTCACATCTGATTGATATGTTAACTGCCTATATATATATATATATATATATATATATATATAATATATGTATATACACACACATATAGACACACACACATATAGACACACACACACACACACACACATATAGACACACACATTTGGAAGATAAATGGTACTACAATTGGTACTTCTTAGTATTCCTGTGAATATATATCTATGTCTTTCTTGAAGGTTTAGGATCTTCTCTCTTGTTTCATATTAATTTTTTTTTAGATATTTGGTTTATGCTTTCATACTGAAAATCCCTATTTTTCAGTTTGGGGAATTGTTTTGCATGACTTCTTGGTAATTCTCTCCACTTGATTGTCAATGTTTTTGTTTTCTTTATAGAGGTAGTATTTATTTGAAGTTTCCTCTAATTATCTTTCATTACTTGTTGTTCAGTACTTTGTCTTAAAGTAGTTTGTTCTTTGACTACATTTTATTTAGAAAACACTGTTCTTTTCTGAATGGATGTAATATAAGTAATATTTCTACTTAAAGGTATTCTTTACAGCGTTTGTTTTATTGATTTAAATTTTCATGTATGCTCTGAATTGTAAATGTTCCTCCAGACTACTTTATCTGCCTACTTTGTTTTTTTATGTTTCCATTAGAAATTTCCTCAAGTGTAATAAAATCCATGGCTGTTTCTTCCAATGTAAAAATGAATCATTAAGCAAAACATTGGAAAATGTGTGTTTCCAGGAAAAGGTTTGTCCACTGTTGGGCTTTACTCTAGGCGGACTGAACAAGTGACCTGATTATTTTACTGAGTGACCTCCAAAGTATAGATATCTGATGATTTTGTCTCTAGGGTAGTTCAGTTTCAAATAAAAAATACTGCAAATTTCTGCTTAAGGGAATATATTGGGCTGAAGAATTTGTGTAAGAGGAATTGGGGTGCCAGGCACTCAGTATGGAGAATCACATAAATACCTGTTTTTTTTTCCTTTGACTTAATGCCACTCTCCGCTGGACCTGATGTCTTTCTTATTCAACTTTGTGTATCTCTAGGTCTAATCTATTTTTAGGTTTTATTAATTTATTTTGGAAATTCCATATAAATGGAATTATAAAATATATTTTTGTAAGACTGGTTTATTCACATAGCATGATATATATTTTTTTTACCATCTTTATTGAGTTGTGATTGATATATAACACTACGTAAGTTTAAGGGATACAATGTGATGATTTGATACTAGTATACAGGACTAACACAACAGGACTAACATGTCCATTATTTCACATAATTAGTTTTTTTGTGATGAGAAGATTTAAGATTTACTTTCTTAGCAATTTTTGCATATATAATACAATACTGTTAACTATAGTCATCATGCTCTATATTATATCCCCAGAATATGTTTTTGTCTTTTTTTTTATTTAGACATAATTGACATATAATGTTATATTAGTTTCAGGTGTACAACATAATGATTAGATGTTTGTATATTTTGCAAAATGATTACTATAATAAGCCTAGTTAACATCCATCACTATGCATAGTTACACATTTGTTTTCTTATGATAAAAACTTTTAAGATCTACTATCTTAGCAACTTTCAAATATACAATACAGTGTTATTAATTATGATCACCATGCTACACATTATATCCCCATAACATACATCAATATCATGATATGATTCCATTTATATGACGTATCCAGAATAGGCAAATCTACAGAGATATAAAGCAGATTTGTAGTTGCCATGGGCTGGGGGGAGGGAGAATAGGAAGTTAATGATTAATGGGCACAGAGTTTCTGTTTAAGATGATGAAAAAGTTTTAGATATAGGTAGATGTGAGTTTGCACAACATTGTGAATGTATTTAATATTGCTGCATTGTACACTTAAACATGGTTAAAAAAATAAGTTTATGTTACATATAGTTTACTACAATAAAAAACACTGGAAAGCTATACAACAAAACATTTAGTTATTGACTTTTGAATGGTAAAATTAAAAGGATAATGTATTCTTTCCTATTTATTGTTACCAATTGTATAATAAATATACATTACTCATGGGGGCTGTATATATAACTGGCTTTAGTTTGTAAAATAATGTACCAGCATATAGTTCATCTGACTTTATCACACTAACTTTATCACAATCCAGTGTGAGGAACCTTAGACCTTTGGGTGGTGAACACAATCTTGTTGTGCTCATTTGGACTGCATCCCTATTGCTAACTATAGTCATCATGCTGTACATTAGAGCCCCAGTACTTATTCATCTTATAACAGAAAATTGGGGCCCTCTGACTAATATCTTGCCGCTTTCCCCACTTCAATTTTTCAAATATCCTTTTATGCATTATAATCGGAATTTATTTGTATATATGTCTCATAATGTGGGAGATATAGATACATATAGATGTAGATATACATATATACACATAGCAAGTACGGTTATTCCTTTAAAGTATTAATGACATCCAAATGTAAAAATGTTTAAAGTTATTTAAACTTATGTATTCCAACTTTTCATAATAAAGTTATACTTTTCTTTTAAATAATATCAATAAGTTTTAATGAATGTATACTTATAGCTGAATGCAAATCAAAAATATTCTATATGACAAAAAATACATTTGTCCATTAAACCTCCAAAAAAAAAAAAAGCAACCTTCTATTGACATTTAAAAAAAAATCACTTGTATTTTCAATATCAGAAATTATTGGCCAGTTATATCATTGAAATATACTGATATCAAACATTTTTTCTATGTACCATTCCATATGAAAATTACATTAAGAAAAATACTCTGCCAAAGCCTGTTTCTGTAACGGCAAATACATATGATATGACAACTAATCTGAGATAGATCAGTAACTTACATGTTTTGAAATCATGTTTAGAAATACACTGCTTATCTGAATTTTTCAGTAAGCACCATTCATTCATTAAGAGTTGATTGAGCAACTGCCCTATATTAAGCACTCTAACAGACCATGAGGACTAAAATAAGAAGCAAATCTTCTCTTTGAATATTAGAGTTCAAAGTGAGAAATGTGCAAGCAGGAAAATACATTTAAAAATTGAAATATTATCATTAGAAAGGTGGCAAAATTATGATGTGGAATGAAAGTGGTTTGAATTGTGAGAATTGTAAATTCTTAATGAAGGAGGCAACATTAAACTGGGTAAGTGAATGCATATAGAAACATATCTGATGAAGAAAAAGGGAAGGGAATTCTAAGCAGAAGGTAGAAAGGCAATATGAAAACACTTAACGATTTAGAAAATATAGACAACCATGATCAAGACATCAGAAATTCACTGTGACTTAATCCTAAAGTTGTTGAAATGGAGTTGAAGATTATTAGACATGGGTGGTGAAAATACGCTTAGCTAATACATATCAATTTATCAATTTTATATTGAAAGTAGTGTAAATCACTATAAGTTTTAAATATTGCAGTTTTGAAATTATAATAATTATTTTTTATTATTTACTTTATATTATAAATTCATTATATTTTATTGTTCATTAATTTTGTATGATATGTTTGATTTCTACTATGCTAGATTGTCTATTATGCTTATTGTGTTATGTTTATTGTGCTATATATTATGAGTGGGACATTCTCATTTGCCCTGGGAATAGAAGTGAACTACTCCTGTTTCTATACAACTTATAATAATTTAAGAAAATTAATCTAAGTATATAAAGAAGCACAGATGAGGTTGATGAGGAGAACCTGGTAAAGAGAGGCAGAATAGGAGGCTACTGTAGTCACTCATCTAAGAGAAACTGAAGATCTGAAACAAGCCGAAGACAATAGACATGTTAAGAATAAACTATAATTGAAACACTTTTCTGAGTTATAATCAACAGAAACTTTCAGTAGGTTGGTCATGGAGAGGGAGACAACTGAGGTAATTTGGAGTTACTGTGGTTTCTATCTTGGGTCAACTTTGTATATGGAGTCTAGAAACTTTCTAATTACACTGTTTAAGTTAATTTTCACAGTTGGTAAGACATTCTTAGTGCATTAAAAAAAAAAAAACAACTCTGACACACTTTAGTCCAAATTTAAAATGGCACCTGCATTTTTATAACTGCAAAGATGAAAGCCAACTTGATTACTTCTAGCAGAATTCAAATTGCTTGGTACAAGTGGCCAGATGAATATATGAGTGCCGACTAGCAGAAATAATTGAGAAAAGTACAAAAACAAGCCTTTCATTTTTCATGGCAGATTGATTCCTCAGTAATATTCATAAAATTCCCAAATTGTTTTCAGGTGATATAGTAAAGATAATAGTCTCAAATCTCAAATGTTTTTTAAAAATAGAAAAGGACATATGAAAAGCAATTAAAATGCCCAAACATTAAAAAAAAAAGAGCTGTAACACAGTTTTCTGAATATATATCAGATATAAATAAGTCCTCTAAGTACTACAGTTGGTAAATTAGTCAAGCCTCAATATCTGCAAGTTTGTATAATGTGCTTTGAAATTCATATACTAGATTTCTCTGCGGATTTTTTTTTTTTTTTTTTTTTTGCGGAAACGTTTTCTTTTCCAGCTTTTGGGCTGAGGAAAGCTTCACAATTTAGAAATTAAAAGGCATTAAAGATCATTTAGCCCAATCCTTTAATTTCATAGATGTGAAAACAAGAATGCAGAGGAACTAAATTTCTACAACTGAATGAAATAATTTTTCAAGGACAAGCAGTTCATTAGTATAGGGCTGAGACTAGAACCCAGATCTGCAGATTATCTAGCCTTGAGCTTTTAATGACCCTGTATCTTAATAATGTTTTTCCAAAAGATTATGAAATTCCTAGTCTAAACCAGAATTATAATGTAAGAATGCAAGCTGTTTCATCTCTGAGCAACCAGTTTGATAAGGCTCATTAAAAGTGAACTATTAATGAGAAATAGGCAGATCCATTTATGCTGACCCAAACCATGGCCCTAAAGTAAATTGCCCAAAGAAATTGGGTCCCAACGATTATAGCTGGGGAGTTTTTGAAGTATGTCCATATTCAAGTGGAGATCAAAGAAACCCAGCTAAAAGAATTTTGGATTGACTGACATGACAACTGGATTAAGCAGAAATTATTTTTTAAAAAGATTAGGGCTCAAACTCAGGAAGAACTAAGGCAGTGGAAGGAATCACAACATGGGGCATTCTCTAAATAAAAATTTATTAATTTAAAATAATTGAGCAAATATTACACATAATAAAAAACTTTATGCTTTTTATAGAAAAAAGGAAACTATTATTGAATTTTGTTTTCAAAATTTGTATTTTTATAGAGGACATGATCGTTTATGTAGAAAAGCCAAATAAATACACACACACACACACACACACACACACACATACACACACACACACACACAAACCTCTTTAAACTAGTAAGTGATTAAGGCAATGTTGCGGGTGCAAGGTAAATACTCAAAAGTCAATTGATTTTCTACATATGAATGAGCAATTGGAGTTTGAAGTTTATTGAATTGTATACTTGAACTCTATAGAATTTTATTAACCAGTATCACCTCAATATATTTAATAAAATAATAATAATAAATTATATTGTGCTTTAAAAATAGTTAATAACCAATATTGGAGGAGAAAGACAAAATTGAAAGGACTGAAACCATGAAACTTCAAGACTCACTATAAAGTTACAGTAATCAAGTCAGTAATTTACTCATAGAAGAATAGGGAAACAGATCGATGGAAGAGAATATAGTGACAAGAAATACAACCACACAAATATAGTCAGCTGGTCTTTGACAAAGGAGTGAAGGCAATACAATGGAGAACGGACAATCTTTTCAACAAATGGTACTGAACAACTGGATCTCCACATTCAAAATAAACAATAATAAACTTGACACAATCCTTACATAATTTGCAAAAATTAATTCAAAATGCATCACAGACTAAACGTAAAATATAAAACTAAAAACTCTAAGAAGACAAAATAGAAAATCTAGATTAACTTGATTTGATGATAACTTTATACAACTTCAATGACATTATTCAGGAAAAGAAAGAATTAATAAACTGGACTTCATTAAAATTAAAAAAAAGAAAACAAATCTCTGTTAAAGTCACTGTCAGAAGAATATGAAGACAAGGCACAAACCGAGAAAACATTTACAAAAGACATTATCTGAAAAAAGACTGTTATCCCAAGTATACAAAGAAATCTTAAAACTCAGTAAGAAAATGAGAAACTCAATTAAAAAATGGGCAAAAAATGTAAGCAGACACCTTAAAGGGAGACACATTGATAGCAAATAGTATATGAAAAGATATTCTACATCGTATGTCATTTGGGAATTGCAAAAGAAAATGAGATATCACTGTACAGCTATTAGAACAGCCAAAATTCCAAGCACTTACAACACCAAATGTAGGCAAGGATGTGGAAGAACAAGAACTCTCATTTATTTCTGGTGAGAATGCAAAATATACAGCTACGTTGGAAGACACTTTGGTAGTTTATTGCAAAAATATGCATACAACCCAGAAATTGAGATCTTTGGCATTTATACAAAGAAGTTGAAAACATGTCTACACAACCATCATCAGATAGATGTTAATAGCTATTTTCTTCAATATTGCCAAAACTAGGAAGTAACCAAGGTGCCTTTCAGTAGGTGAATGAATAAGTATACTGTGTTATGTCTGTACACTGGAATATTATTCGATACTAAAAGAAATGATCTATTAAGCCATGAAAAGATATGGAAAAAACTTAAATGCTTATTACTAAGTGAAAGAAGCCAATCTGAAAAGGATACATTCTGTGTGATTCCAACTATATGACATTCTGGAATAGACAAAACTTATGGAAATAGTAACCAGAGGTTTCATGAGAGGAAGGAATGAATCGGTGGAGCACAGAGGATTTTTAGGGAGGAGAAAACCGTGCTATGATATTATAATGGTGGATGTATGTCATTATATATTTGTCCAAATCCATTGAATGTACCACACCAAAAGTGAATTCTAATGTAAACTATGAAATTTGGGTGATGATGATGTATCAATGTAGGTTCATCAATTGTAATAAATTTCCCTACAACTCTGACTTGGGATGTTGATGAAGAGGTAGGCTCGTTGATGATAAATGTGTTTGTGATTAAGAGAACTCTGTTATGAGAACTCTCTGTACTTTCCATTCAATAATTTTTCTATGGACATGAACTGCTTTAAAAACCTATATGTATATAAAGAAATCAGAATATGTTGACAATGAGGAAAAAAATTAACATTTAAGCAACTTAAGTATTGCATGAGAGCCAGTGATTAATAGGGATATTCTTTGTGGCAAAAGGTATAAGTACATAAATTTCTTTTATTCACCTCTTTATATCATCATATGGATTATATAACAGTTATATACCAATTTATATAACTATAATAACTATCTTGCCTTTCATTTACAAAACATACCTCAGGATAAGCCAAACACTGAGTGCAAGTTTCTAATTTACAGAAGTAATACAGTTTATAAATGAAACAGAAATGAGAGAAGTATCATTTCACAATCTTAATGTGATTAATGAATCAATGGGGTATGACCATCATTATCTACTAGTATAACCAAAAGAAAGAAAACCAGATATTAATATGCTCCCTAATGGAAATGTATAACATAACTTCTGACAAAATGTAGCAAAAAGATTCAAATTTGAATTGGGTCAAGCCTCTAAACATAACTAACAGTTTTACAGAAATATATGATATACAATAACATGTGCAACGTTATCACTTGAATGAAATGAACAATTTTTAACTAGAGAAAATTTTATAGTATAAACTGTATTTATTTAACAAATAATTTCAAGGGAATAAAAGACAGTGCAGAAACATATAAATTAAAATACATTCATTACTTATATTTTCTAAAATTGAAAATACATCTCAAAGATTTCATATTAATATGTTCTCTGACAATACTAAATAGTAATGTGTGGCCTTTTTCATATTCTAATTCAAAGAAATGATATTCAAAAAAGTTTTAATAAAGAATCAAATCCCAATCTTTTCTAAGTTTTTCAGTAATTTTAATATCGACAAAGTCAAGTAAGTGGTATTATTACTGCAAGTGATTCTTCGTTGTTTAGAGATACATACTAAATTATTAGTGGGTAAAATCATATTAGGTTTATATAACCTTGTCTAATATTAGGTTTATATAACCTTGTTAGTGGTTGTGACTGGGAGTTAAGTCTGTGTTTAGATGCAGGAAAATCGACTATGATCTGATCATTACTGAAACTGGTAATGGATACAAAGAAAGGGTTCATTACATCATTATGAATATTTTTGTATATATTTGAAAATTGCCAGAAATAAATTGGTCAATATTTTTCTGATGTTCAGATTCTCAGTTGAAGGCATGTTATGTTTTAATTTGTATTTTTGGGAAGTATTTTTGGTGGTGGGAAATAAATTCTTAATAAATTCTTTGTTGATTTGAAGACAAAATCAAGATTATTTTCTGGAATAGGGACATACAAGTCATTGGCTTGATTAAAAACATCTCATTTAATTAATTTGTTTTTCGTCCTGCTGTTCTAATTTCCTTCTAATTATGACAAATTCCTTGGTACTATCTTTGGTCTTTTTGCTGCTTTGAGAAAATGGTCTTCTTATAGATATAACCATTTGTGAAGACAATTTTGAGTTGGCAAAATGTGATCTGCTGTAAAACCTAGTAATAGTGTCTAAGGTTAAATGACTGGGTAAGGTGACAAAAGGAAATGAGGACATTTTAGTAAAATATGTAAATATCCCTTGGGAATTTCTAGAACTATATGAGGAAAAGCTATCTTATGATAGCCAGAGGTCAAGCAAGTTGTTGACTCAGAGGTTTTTGTTTTGTTTTACTTTTTTTTTTTTTAGGAGATACTAAAGAAATGTGTTACCATTGAAGGGATCGACAAGATAATTGGTGACACACAATTAATTTTGAATGCTATTATTGAAGGGGATGGCCCCAAAGAAGAATCAGCAATTGGCGGGACCTTTTATGAACTATATAGATGTCTAACCAATGTACTGTATACTTGAAACTAATTAAAATAAATAAATTGATTTTTAAAAAAGTAATATCCACTCAAGTTAACATGTTAGTCTCAAAATGTGATTAGTTTTTTCTAAAAAACATTTGGTAAATCACAATGAAAACTGTGAGCATGTAATGGCTTTATAGTTTAGCTTGTATGGTGATATATGTCCTTTAAATTTTATAAAATTGTAAAGAAATATATCAAAGATTTCATATGAATAGTTTTCTCAGGATATTAAATGTCAAGGAAACAATTTACCAGGTTTTTTTTTTTCTTTTTTAATTTAAGGATTCCTCCAAAATAGCACCCAAGAATACTTTTCTATAAACTAGTAGTCCAAATTATGCCTGAAATGAGATATAATTTGTGGAAGTTAAATGGAAAAGAGTTGTTTTATTAATCAACTCAAAAGCTAATTATATATGCTAGAAAAAATGGTGAAATATTTTTAGTATAATAATACAAATATCTAATCACCATACTTAAAAATTTATAATGCTATATGTAGAATTAATAGTAGTCTCCTGGGTAGAATGAAGGTTTTAGCAAAACTCTGTTATTAGTAAGATTTGAATCCCATGATAAAGTGAACTCTAAGTATAAATAATATGTGAATCTTTTAGCTAGAATATTATAGGTCTTCATTCAACATAAAATGTGAATATGAAATGGTATCTTTATTTTTCATAATGCTTTTACTTTTACAGTTCTACATGTCTGTATTATGCCATATAGAGTAGTTCTTTGTCACATATCATAGCAATTTAAAAAGATTGTGCCTAGCGGCATTCAAGTCCAACAAATAACTCGCCCTGAGTTTGAAGGTACTTAATAAATTTTATTTCTGAGGAAAAACTTTGAATTTCATTTCTAACTCAAACATAGATCAAAATAAGGTTAGATTAAAGTCAGTATAAATCACAGAAGAATCTGAAAAGATAATATACTACATATGTCAGTGCTAGCGTTTCTGTCAGAAATCTCTTTAAATATCGGAAAAAAAACCCATTTTGAAGACGCTGCGTGTATTGAAGAAGAAAATATATAATCTTTTCTTTTTCATTGAATGGTGAGTGCTTTATGGATCAATAAGCCACAAGTCATGTCAAAGCTGAGAAAAGCTTAAAGACTAGTAAGAAATGAAAGGTGAAAATAATAAGATTAGTTTTTGTTTTGAATTTCTAGCCTGCATATCAATAAATGTAATTATCAGTGTCCCATTGTTTTAGAACCAGCCATTTCTCCAAGGAGCCTTGGCTTCTTTAATTGTATCCATATGTATTTATATTAAAATAATATGAGTTCATACTGAAGTTTTCAAGCTAAAGTATTACCATGTGGAATATTCTGCCCTTCTCTCTTTGGTTATCTGTAATCTCCCACTCTAACTATGAGAAAGTTGGCTCCAACCGTCCATCATTCATGATGTTCAATTCCAATATACATGTAGAGTGGTTTTATTAGTAGAGAGAATTATTAACTGATAGGAAACAATTTATCAACTAGAGTACAGTGATATGAACAATTACTTTTGCTTTTATTCTTAGGATCTTCACGTGTTACCAAAATTATTTAGTCAAGCAATGGTTTCTCCCACTCTTCTTCAGTGAGATTGTTTCATACACATAATAAAGTTATGTTATTTTATCACATTAAACATATCATTCTGGAATCTCTAGGTCTACTAGACAATTTTTTTTTATATTTCCATACATTAAGGTTCATTCTTTGTTCTGTAAAATTCTGTCTTGACAAAAATAAGAATAATATATGCATTATTACAGTGCCATATACAATAGTTCCAATCCCTAATAATTCCACAAACTTTGTCCAATCAATATTTCCTCCCCACTCACTCCCTGGCAAAAACAGATAAGTTTCTCACATTTACATTTTCCCCCCTTTTTCAGAATATCATGTAAATTGAATCATATATAATGTAGCCTCTTTTTAAATTAAATTTATTGGGGTGACATTGCTTAATAAAACTACTTAGGTTTCAAGTATACAATCCTATAATACACCATCTGTATATTACATTGTGTGTTCACCACCCAAAGTTAAATCCCTTTTGTCAGCATATATTTGACCCCCTTAACCCTTTTCTACCTCCACCCACCCCCTTTTTACTATGGTAATACAAATATCTAATTATCTTACTTAAAGATTTATATTGTTATATGTAAATTTAAATGTACTTTCCTGGGAAGAACATGAGTTTTAGCAAAATCCTGTTATTAGTAGGGTTTGAATTCCATGATAAAGTGAACTCTAAGTATAAATATAAATAATAAATGGATCTGTAAGCTCACTAATTCTTTCTTTGGCTATCTTGAGTCTACTGATGACTCTAATAAAGGAATTCTTCACTTATGTTACAGAGTTTTTTTTTATTGTTTCTGATATTTCCTTGTGATTTTGATTTGTGGTATTACCATCAGAGTTTCAATCTTCTTATATTATATATTTCTTTTTACAAGTTGTCTATTTTTTTTTCAGTCAGAGCCTTTAACATATTAATCATAGTTATTGAAATTCTCTGAGAATTCTAAAATCTGTTTTATGTTTGAGTCTGGTTCTGATGATTGCTCTGTCTCTTAGAACTATATTTTTACTTGCCTTCTGATATGTATTATAATTTTGAAAGCTGAACAGGCTGTACCAAGTAATAGAAACTGAAATAGACTTTTAGTGTGAAGATTTATGTTAAGCTGGCTATGAGTTACTTTTTAATATTTGCTATAGTCATAAGTGCCAGATGCTTAAAATTCAATAAGGTCGTTATTTCTATTTCTTCTTTCTACTTTGGACTTCTCCTAAGTACTCTAATTCAGAGCATCAGTGTCTTGCATCTCTTTCAGCTATATCCTACTATTATACCTCAGTCCTGTTAATGTGGTAGTAAGATGTGTGGGATGGGGGAAATTCCATAATCTTACCATTAAATCTGTCTTTTATAAGCCTATTTTTTGATAATTCTGCCCCCAAGTTGTGATATTCACCTGCTTCTTAGCCTTATGTTCCCTCTTCTGTGAGAAAAGAATGATATAGAAGGCTGCACTGGTAGAAAAAGTCCTTCTCCTAGTTAGGATAAGGCTCTGCTAAGGTCTTTCCTCTATAGAATAAGCCTTTGTTATTAAGAAAGCTCTAGGAATACTTCACAGTAGTTACTCTTCTCCTCCTACCAGAGCCACAAGAGGAATTTTTTCAACTCTTGTCAGAACCTGGTGGAGTTCCTAGAAATAAAGCACATGGACATGTGAGGATCTCCCTGAGACTCTGGCCTCCAGGAGTTTCTCATTCTCACGCTTGTCCATATACAACCTCCAAAAATGTGTTAATTTTACCATTTAATTGTATTTTGCTTCAGTTAAGCATATTTTGACTTTGACTCTCTGGATACACCTATGTTTCATGAGTTTGCCCAAGACATCAGTTTTCTGATTAGTCCAAAATGAGTCATTAATTTTGTTTGTCTGTCTTTTTTCTGTCCTTTCTGTAAGTATAGACATGATAATTTCTAAATTCTTTACATTTTGAACTGAAAACAGGAGTTTGGTTTTTATTTTAAGGGCTACTGTGTAGAGACCAGATTACTAGAGGGCTGGGATAGAAGCAAGTGTGCCTTTAGGCAGCTGCTGAGGCAATTGCATTTTGATAATACTTTAAAGAAAGCCTCAAAAATTTTGTACTGATAAGAAAGAGAAAGGAGAGAGAGAGAGACAAAGAGAGACAGAGACAGAGAGACAGAGACAGAGAGACAGAGACAGAGAGAGAGATCAGAATTACACCAAAGTTTTTAATAGAAGAACAATAGAATAGAGTTGCTATTGAAGAATAGAGTTGTCATTTATTCTCATTAGGGAAAGATAGGGGGCAAAAGATTTGGAGTTTACAGAAAAAAAAAAAGAAGAGGCTAAATGAGGCCAGAAAAAGACAACAAAATACCAGAAAATGATTATTTAAAAAAAGAATCTAGTAAGGAAATATTGAAAGTAAAGGGCATACCCTAGAATAATAAGCTAACTGTGAGGCAGTATTAAAGAAAGTCTTGAAAAAGAAATACTTTATTATAAGTTAGTTTATTGGGCACTAAAAATCCTCTCCTAAAGACTAAATTCATCATAATTTCTATGGATGAAGAAGGGTAAAGGTAATTAAATTTGGGCAGAGAAATGCCTCAGAAACTAGGGTTGCTCTCACTATTCTCTAGTTCAGCAAATTATCACTCAAGATATATCTCCTCTTTGGATTCCTCTAAAGCCGTAAATGTTAAAAAAGAACTATTTCTCACTACACACTGGTTATGTTAAATTCCACTTATAAATTTTATGTTTTGTTTTCCTTCGCCAAAATTTTAATTATGCTGCAATAATCCTAGTTTTTATTGTGATATAATGTTTTCTATAAATCTGATTATCATGGTAACTGTCTTTTAGAGGCTTTCTAAAAGTTCATTTGTAAATTCAAAAGCAAATTGAAAGAGTACATTATAAAGAATAACAACCGTTTAATGAAGCTGAAACTTTCTTCCAGTCTTATTCAGAGATCTTCAGCAGTAGAAGTATAGACTTTTCACTATTTAACTATACTGATTCCTGGTGTTATTTAGAAGAAAGAGGCTCTGTGTATTTTTAACACATGCATTTAGTTCAATAGTGCATTTTATTTGCAGATGTAACTATGACCCTTATGAAAATCTTATGTACATATTCAAATATAGAATTTTGTTAAACTATCTTCCAGAATACAACTTGAAACATTTACATGATTTTCTAAATCCTACTAAAACATGTTTGCATTTTGTATTATTTAATATGTAACTTTAGAAACTAGATAATTCTCTATGGCTTGTTCCAACTATTTTCTTTCATATTCAGTTTTGCTTCTGTGATTGGAAATATAGAAATATATTTAGATTAGCTTTGTTAAGGCATAGTTATAGAAAAAAAGGAAACAAAGGGCTTAGAGTAGACAAATCTCAGCAGTGCAATGGATCAGTGACTTGAATGCTGTGCTTTTATTCTTTTTCCCTTTCTTCCTCTTTTTCCCTCTCTGCTTTTCTCAAAATAAATTTTATCTACCCTTATTCAGATGTTTTCAATCCCCAAGTTCTCATGAGAAAACAAGTCAATTAAAATGACCAAATCTTATAGTCCTACACTTAAATAATAGCCATAGAGGATTTATAATCCCTGAACTCAGTCTCAAAATTTCTAGAAGAGATTCCATACAGTTTACTTTGGGTAAGAACTTGGTCCTAAACAATCAACTGTGACACGACTTAATAAAGTTCAGTTTGATTAGCAATAATATCCTTTTAGTCTTTGCCTTGGGTAGGAGGCAAAGACTTATTTTAAGAAAGGGTTATTTTAAGATAGTATGGGTGATGAAATTGCTAAAATGATGTAGGTGATGATGAAAGGATAAATGTGTGGAATAGACTGGGCTAGCAAATGATTCATTGTGATGTTTTTCTCCAGTTAAAATTAAAAGTAAAACTAAATTACATTAAAATAAAATTAAAACAAGAATTAATTTAAAATTTTCCCAAGGAATGATAAAAGCAAACTGAATTATAAATTATTGCATTTTCAAAATGAGAGGAGAATACCTATTTCCAGTTGACAAAATGTAGTCTATAAAGACAAGGTGGGTTAGAGTTCATGTGATGATTTCTTAAAAGAAACTTTTACCTTGATGGGTAGATGGGTGGTGATACTCTGAGAAAGATAAGCCTGTATAGAATGGACTATTATACGTTCAGGTGCTGAATGTAAAAGTCATACATGATCGGATGGAGATGAACACATCAAAATACTGCAGCATAAAAATATCTGGAAAATAATTAATACTTCCCTATCACATAAATTCATTTCTGTGCTTCTTATAGGCATTTACTAGGTATCACATTGTAACATTACATGTAGGGGTAGCTGGGTGTGTATGTGCACACACCCACCCATCCATACACATAAATATGAGGCTAAATAAATCTTCAGAACTCATAGCATTCATTATTTACCTATTCCCTTAAAAAGAATCAAGGAGTATAATATCTTCAGCTTTATTCTTTTTTTCTCAGGATTGCTTTGATTATTTGGGGTCTTTTGTGGTTCCACACAAATCTGATGTTTTTTTCATCCTATTTCTTTAAAAACTGCCATTGGGTTTTGATAGAGATTATATTAAATCTGTATATTGCTTTGGGTAATATGGCCATTTTAACTATGTTGATTCTTCCAATCCATGAACACAGAATATCTTTCTACTCCTGGGTCTTCTTCACTTTCTTTTAATGATGTCTTCTAGTTTTCAGTGTGTAGATTCTTCACATCCTTTGTTAAGTTTATTCCTGGGTATGTTTTTCTTATTGTTGTGATTGCAAAAGGATTTTTTCATTTTTTTCAAAAATTTCATTGATAGTATATGAAAATACAATGGATAACAGTGAAGAGTAAGTTTATTTGCTTAAAAAATAAGTCAATGTATTTATTGATAGCTATTGGATGCTTGGATGCTTCAAGTTCCGAACAAAATCATTCCATGTGATTGCTTTTCTTTCTCAATTGGCAAGAGGCCTACATGTAGGACTCTGTATTAAGATTAATAAATTGGTTGTATCTAACTGTACTTGGTGAAGGTTTCACATATAAAGCAGAGCTTAATAATTTAATTATTTTGAAAATCTATATCATTTGGGCATAGTCATCAACCCTTCCTATGCTCCACTTACAATTTCCATATCCCCTAAAATATTCATAGCATTCTTATTCTCTGCTCTGGCCTTTGCAGATTTCCCTCTGTATCCTCAACGCATTGTAGTAGTTTTCTCTTCATTGGGCCTTAGCTCAGGCTCTTCATTATACCTGGAATGCTAAGTCATCGCCTCTATCTAAAAATAAATCACTGCCTCTTCTTTTAGCCTGAATGAAAGGCACATGAAACTTTCTCCTGTGGAAATAAGGCTCTTCCTCTATCATTCTTCTGCAGTATTATGTGCATTTACAGTGGACAATATTCTATCTTGTACAACAGGCAGTATGTACACATTAGCTTTCAATATTCTGTGTAACTTCTATTACTTTATTTTTAAAACTTGCAAGGACTGACATTCAATAAATGTTTTTGGAAAAATGATGTAAATACCATTGTTGTATAAATGCAGAAACTGGGGTTAGGAGTTTTAAGTAAAAACATAAGGTTGCTTTTCAAATAATGAATTGG
This sequence comes from Pteropus medius, assembly GCF_902729225.1. Lineage (NCBI taxonomy): Eukaryota > Metazoa > Chordata > Mammalia > Chiroptera > Pteropodidae > Pteropus > Pteropus medius. The sequence goes on from NW_024355205.1 coordinate 9,138,556, forward strand.
TAGGAACAAAATTCAGGTTGCCTCGTAAACAACCCTATCCACCATCTTGTATGGACTTCATCTTGTCTCTGTTTTCCCACACCTGGGCATATTTACATACCTTTACCTAGTAAATTTTTTATAGCAAACCTCACTTCCAATCAAACTAAAAGATGAGTTTATAAATGGTGTGTATAAAAGCTGAGTTTTATATTTGGTGTACTGTTCACTTGTGCTGGACTCATTAGTAACTGCTGGACTGAAAGCAACAAAAAATATGACAAACAGGGACTCATGGACATGGATAATGTATTGGTGGTTACCAGAGGAAAGGCGGGGAAGGGGGAGGTAGAGAGGGGTAAAGGGGGTTAAATAGTTGGTGACAGAAGGAAATTTTACTTTGGGTGGTGAACATACAATGCAATATACATATGATGTATTATTTAATTGTACACTTAAAATTTATTTGATTTTATTAAACAATGTCACTCCAATAAATAAATGAATAAATAAATAAATAACAAGCCTAAAAAATTAAATAACTGCTGGCTCTTTTCAAAATTGCTATATAAATTAAAAACCTAGGTGATAGATTCACAAAACTCTGCAAAAAAAATGAGCAGGAAAAATTGTACAAAATAAGTTTACTACACCATTTGAAATCTGTCAGAAGAATATTATTGTACAATTTGGCTGATTAAAGAGTCTTGACTTCATCCCAGGAACATTCCACTCATTCCTGAAAAATGATATACTTCTAAAGTGAGAGTTGTCTGTGAAAGTTAATGTAAAGATGCTCATACGCCTTGCAGTTTTCTGTGCTGATAATTATAAGCACATAAAAGGAATCTACTGGTAAACAATATGGGAAAGAGGTATACTTAAATTTAGTTTTTCCTTAAATCTACATCCCTAATTTTACTTTTCATAACCTCCTGGGTAAAAATAGTTGACTTCTTCACATTTGCTGTAAAGACTAATAAAGGTTCCTTGGATTTCCACAGTGATTTATGCATTAGGAATATTATATATACATAAATGTAATTATAAAATATTTAGTTATATAAAATATTTACATTCAGAATAGCCCATAGATCAATATAGTATAAAATAATAAATTATAAACATAATTATATATATATTTATATTTCTAATGAATTTATTTGTAAATTATAGAAATCTACGTTTCTATTTTATACATATTGCATTTAGCATACTATGCTATTATATTTACTTTAAATATTTGTGATATTTATATTTGTTCTGTTTATTCAATCTGTTAAGCAGGAAAGGTAAATAATATTTCTTGTTTATAAGTGAGGAAACAGGATAAAAGGGAAATGACTTCCCCAAGTTGGGCTTACAACTGTTTTATCTGGGGCTCAAATCCTGTTACTCATCCAATATGTTTCTCCTTCATTCCATTATCTTAGATTTGCTTAAGAAACAATTACTGTGAACACCGAAGCACTGTTTTTTTCATCTGAACCTTCCTGATATCTTGTTTGAAGTATTTTTCTCATTATTTTTTACATTTAGTAAATGGTTATCCACTCTCAGACTTAAAGTGCTTTAATTTTATTAACTAATTTAACACTCCCAGCATAACAGAAGAGGATAAATATGTTAATCAAATTTAGATTTCTACTAACCTCTCATTCTTTACATCAAACCTGCGAAGTAAATTATTATTTTCCCCATTCTAGGGATGAGTAAACTAAGAGATAGAGGCTAAAGGTCCTTAAATCAGGCTAACTACAGAATCTACACCCTCATGCTAGTTTGATAACACCACCTACAAGTTATGTGATCTTGTGCAGGTTATTTTCTTTCTCTGAACTTCCATGTCTTGATCTATAAAATGAATACAATAATAGTTTTTCTGTTAAAAATGACTATGAAAATTAAATATGTTTAACGTACTTAGAAGAGTGTCTGGTATAGGATTAGTTCTTTAAAAAAAAATAGCTTTTATTTCACTGTTTTTTTAATCAATGATTCTGATGTAATCCATCCACTAATATTAAATAGTAAAATTAGACATTAATTTAATCTTTTAATAAAAAACATGTCAACCCTAGAACCTTAACCAATTAGTTACAGTAACTCATGAGCATAGAAGCGAAATCATATCAGAATCAAGTTATGTCTGATACGATGAGGCCAGTTGTCCATACTTAAAAATGACATGGAGTAAGCATGACTGTTATACCTAAAAACCTGAATAAGGCAATATTATATTGTAATCATCAACTGTTAAATCTAACTGTTATAACTAAAAAGATATTTTAAATAATTGATATTTGCATTATTATTAAATAACATACTTTATTTGTGGGAATTTAAGAAGAATTGATTTAAAAGAGAAAATAAGACTACCATTGGTACGATTATCTATCACTGCCTAATAAACCACACTAAAACTTAAAGCGATAACTTATTATTACATCTCTGTGAATTGCCAAGCCCAGCAGACTAACTCTACTTTGGGGCCCCTTATATAGTTGCAATTATTGATGGATGGGTCTAGAGTAACCTGAAGGTGACTTTGATCTCTCTCTCTCTTTCTTTCACTCTCTCTCTCTCTTTCTCTCCTTACCTTCCCCTCTCTCTGTCTCTTTCTCTGCCCATATAGATTATCCCCATGGCTAGCTCAGACTTCCTCACAGCATGATGTTAAGATAGTTCAACTACCTGCATGGCACCTGTCTTACCCCAGAGCTAGCATTCTAAAGAAAGTAAATACTGTTAATCTCTTAAAGTTTGGGATGGGTAAGTGGCATATAATCAATTATCCCATATTCTATGATCAAAGTAGTCTCAGACTCAGCCCAGATTAAACAGAAGGGGAAATAGTTGCCACCTTTCAGTGATAGTAATGTCAAATTGTTTGTTGCCATCTTGAATCTTCTACAACCATCCTAAGGTAAGTATTTTATATACTTTCAACCATTTTATTCATATATATTTTGTATCAATAAAATTGTATTATTTGTCAAGAATACGATTACTTAATAACAACATATTTTCAAGATTTTCTTCTAACATTTAATAATTATATAGTATTTTATTACTAATGTTGCATATTTCATTTATTGTTTCTCATTCTTATAATCAATAGCATAATGAGCACCATTTTAGCTTAATTGCTGAGGAATTCCAAAGTAATTTTCATAAGAAATACCCCAAGAATATGAATTTTAATATGTACTGAGAAATGTTTAAATGTGAAATTAAGACATGAGAGCCAGAAGGCATTGTCCCTCAATCCGAATCAAAGGATTTCCATAAATTCATCTCATTGCCACTGCAAAAGAAATTTTGTAGAATGCTTTCATATTTCATTTTGTAGAACATTTTGCAGAGATGATATATTTAATATGTTCACATTCAAGCAGTGTTAAAGCTCAAATTCTTCCAGTATTTTATGTATTGCCATGATTTATGCAATGGCTACAGTAATGGAATCATTGAGAAAGAAAACTTACATATGTTAAGTAGAATGTGCCCATACTTTAAGTACTAAATTTCTGGATCATAACAAAAGGACAGAAAATTCTCTACAGAAGATTATGAGTTGAGATATACATACATATAAATGTAATCAATAAATTTGTATTTAGATTTGTACATAAAAGTGAGCAATGCCAAAATCAGCAGAAAGAAAGCATAAATGAAATTGGAGAATTCCAGCATCCAATAGTAATCCTAGCTCTTCACTGTAAGTGTATCCTCTTAACCCCAAAAATTAGTAATATGAAAACATAACTCTAGCTATAATTGAAGATGATAGGCAATTTATTTTTAGTCAATAGTCTGTTTTTAAGCTGTGTGATCTCTTTTCACTGCTATTTATGCTGTCTCCAATAACTTTTAGGACTTTATCATATCCCTGGAAGTCATCTGCTATACAGAATACTAAAAATATTTTGAAATATTTTGAGAATCAAACTCTGAAGTTTTCTAACTTGATAAATAATAATAACTGCTTTAGCCAAAGCTTGAAACAATTATTACAATGGAAGACATACTGAGTTGTGCTGGTTCTCTTGGAGCTCTTGATTCTCAGTTCAGAGAGGCAAGACTTTATACTGTGCTAAATCCTGATATGGGGATTGGGTTGGGTAGAGTAGCAAAACTCTGAGAATGAAACAAATCTGATATGTGCCATTAGGATTTATAAATTTTACTTGTGGAAAACCATTTAATTATCCACAAAGAAGACATTGTTGCATTTTATATTGAATATTCTTTTTCCCATGTAAGTTAATTAAAATTAGTTAATATACATTTCTCGAGAACTCTTAATTCTTAATTTGCATATGACTTTGTTCCTTTCATATCTTCTATAAATTCTTCACAGTCTGAATATTCAAGAAAGAGCAAACCCGGATGCTAAACTTCATTAAGTAACAATTTTCAAATGTGTTTTATGGATTGTCTTTCAGATCCAATATTGTTGCTTTTTACAATCAAATATAAATTAGTAATTTCACAGTTTGATTATTTGTTTCTAGAAGCTTATGTTACTTTTGTACATTTGTCTAATTATTAATTTTTTACTTAGATTGGATGAAAGAAAGAGTAGCCAGAGATACTTTTTACTGTTCACTTTATTCAAATTTAAAGTTCTTTCCATTGTACAAATCACTCCATTGTTTCTTTTTAAGATCACTAAGTAATACTTAAGGCAATTGAAACATGCAGGCAGAATGATTAATGGATAACTTTGCCCAGATTTCCATTGACTGGGTTAATCTATATTACTTAGTTTTATCAGTTCTCTGGTTATTTGAATAATTAAATAAATAAAGTAACATCTGAAGTCATATTGCATATTTTTAACATAATGTTTAACTTCATGTTTACATTATACCTCTGGCAAAAGGCACCACCAGAATACACTAAAACAAAACAGAGAGAAATAAATAGATGAAATTAAAAATATGTAAAAACATTTAGTCTGATACTTGAAAAACTTTTCTGTTAGTTCATTTATAGATTAGAGTGATAGAAGAGAAGAAACTAGTAAAAGATTCTTTTTCTTTTATAGTAAAGCAAATATTTTAAAAAATAAGTTCTCTCTGTGTTAGCAGCTAGTAAAGTGTATATCTTCTTTCTTTCTATTTTATCCGTTAAAGTATTTTAGTTTGAAATACATGTTGAATTTCTAATGTTACAGAGTTGAAGATTAGACTTAAAGTATAATTTTATTAGACTATGTTGGCTCTTTCAAGATTACTGGGGAACAAAATTTTTAATACTTAACAATTTATCTGTATAAAAATAACCAGAATTTTAAACAACTTTGACTTCTGTATATTGCATTTTCTCCCTGAAATAATGGGTAATGCCAGGTGCTTATATTTATACATTTATATTTTAAAGAGATTTCTCTGTTGTAAGTCTAAACCTTTTACAATCATGGGAAGTTATAATGAGAAATTATGACACTGTGCATTATACCAAATCAATTGTCCAATAAAATGAAAATATTTCATTTATTGAGTCAGCCTTGTCTCATTTTGCTGATTGAAAACTGAGATCCAAAACAAACAGAAAATGTTCAAGATCACATAGTTATTGACAAAAAGGTCAAAATTTGTCCTCTTGATTCGTTACCTAGAATTTTTGCATATTATGTGCTTCTCATATGTAATGTTGGCATTACAAATTAGAAATTTCTAATTTCTCAAAATAGAAAATGTCAATAAGAATTTTTATCTAATCAGGCGCAAAATTTACTAGCCATTCTGCATAAGTATAAACTTAAATTTCAAAAGTGTATGTATGCGCGTATAACACCCAAATACCAATACAGAAAATTTTTTGTAACCTAATGGCAACAAACACAAAACTGTCCATCCAAAATTTAGGCAATAGAAATTTTTTGAAGGAAACATATAAAAATGTAAAATGTAAAATGTTGGAAGTCAACAGTTATATTTCAAACAATTAGCTATTAATTCTATTTTAAAAAATCTGCTGAGGACTGAAGCATTAAAAACTGTATTTTTCTAGAGAGAGAAATTCCTCAATGAACATGGGAGAAAAATTGGTAATTAAGGAGGGAACTTGTGCTGCGGCATATAGAATGCCCTCTGATAAATTTTCTACATTATTTGTTCTGCCTCTCCAGACTAATAAATGAGTTATTGTAAAATCAAGATCAGTTTCTCATACTGACAGTATTCCCACAGCATCCTCCCACTCATAGTACCTTTGCTCCAAAGCCATGTAATTGGTTTAACAAAATAAATGGTGTTATGCAAAGAAATGTGAAGTAACATATGCATCAGTATTATCTATGAATTATTGTACTGAAACTTCTCTAGGAATGCCAAAGTTCGGAAAATGTTTGTGGATTATTTCTACATATCTTACAATAGTGGAAAATTCTGCTAACGTATTGTTAAAAATTGATGCTGACATTACAACAGGGCCCTGAATGGCTTTTAGTATGAAAGCTAATACATTTTATGTTAGCATTTTTGCTTGGAAATTCCCTAACTAGGCCGCCAAAGGGATTAATAAATTTGACTTAAAAAACAAATTTGTTATTTTTTATGTGTAGTCTTATGATTATACTGTTTAATATTTATTAATAGAGTCAGTAAAATTTTCTCGAATTGTTTGATCCTATCATTGCCTAAAAAAGTTACTCTCACAAATATTTTGACGATATGGGTATTGAATGACTTTAATATTAAATTATTAAGTTTCTAGATATATACTTTGATGATTATCTCATGTTCATGATCCAGAAAATTGACCTTGATCTGTCTTTCAGGCTACAACATAGATTTCTCCTTTAAAATACATAATTAACAAGATCGATAATCTCTCAAGGGCCCAATCTTAGAAACAAATAGTTGCAGAAAAAATAAAATACCATGTCTTTTCACATAAAGAACTCTCTACTTATGTATAATTTGTTAGGTCTTAAAGAATAGGCATTAAAATAAAAAAGGACCAATGATATAATTATACAATATTAAGCACATTTTACATGTCACGTAATAATATTATAAATACTTATTGTTAAGCTTTAATATGATTTTATTTGTGATAGATATTATAGTCACCTTTTTAGGTTAAGAAACTAAAACTTATACTTTGAGTAACAGTAACTTATCTAAGCTTACATAGTTTCTACATTAGTAAAATGTTATATATATTTCAACATATCATTATTCATCACTCTAGATTGAGCAGGACCTCTGGTTACTTGGCTCTGGGTCTACTCTCCTAAAACAAAAACCTAAAGCCTCTAAACCATTTATTCTTGCCTTTGCCAGTTAATATTAAAGTGTATGTAGCCTTGACAATCTGTCTTCTGTCACCCTTTTCATTGTATTCTCGAGAACTCTGCACCATAACTAAGAATCTCTCCAATATCTTTAATCTCCTATCTAAAAGTTCTTTTTCATTTGCATGCTTTTTTTGAATGACACAATACTGAGAACATCACTTGAGTGCCCTTGGGTAATTGATTTTTGCAATTTTTTTAGTCTGTTCTCAGTATTTTGCACTATCTCCGTAGACAGTATTCAGAGATTATTACTAATCCCAAATTTTAAAAGAAACCCTGTGGCTATGATCTAACGTTTGTATCCCCTGAAATTCATGTGTTGAAATCCTAACCTCTAAATATATTAGTAGGTAAAGCTTTTGGAATGTGATTAGGTCATGAGGATGGAGACCTCAAGAATGGGAATAATGCTCTTATAAAGGAAATCTCACAAAATCCTTAGCCACTTCTACCATGTGAGGATCCAATGAGAAGTCTGCAACTCAGAAGAGGGCTCTCACTAGAACCGGACCATGCAGATACACTTTTCTTGTACTTCCAGCCAAGAAATTTAAATAAATTTCTGTTGTTTAAAATCTACTCGGTTAGGCCACTGCCATGATCAGGATGGCCCAGAGATTCGCTGCCTTCTTCAAGAATGCCTGGGCCAAGGAGCCGGTGGTGGATGTGTCCTTCACTATCAGGAACCTTGCTATAATTCTGCCCCCACCTCTGCCTCTACACCAAGCACGTCACCATGATCAACCAGGTCATGCTCTCCAACTACCCAGTGCCTGTCCAAGATGATTGGAGCATGCCCAACATGCCCCACCACCCGGAGGTCCCCCAGAGCCCAAGCTTTAGAGTGGCTGAAGAAACTGTGAGCAGTTCCACTAACAAGGAGGGGTCTCCCCTACCCTTGGCCCCCAATAAAAATGTGAACACTGACAAAAAGTAAAAGCTAATCAGTTTGTGGTATTTCGTTGTAGCAGCATAAACAGATTAAGATACCCTCCTTGTTCTCCTCACACCCTTGCTATTCACTGATCTCTGCTACCAACAATTCATGAAATGTTGGCACGTGACTTATTTTCTTTTTAAACTGCAAGGCCTGTTATGTTACCATGCTGCTTCTATGAACAGCCAAACATTCCATCAATCCCTCTGTCCCGTGAAGTGCTTAGCCTGTTCATAACCACTAACCCTCTTCTCTATACCACTTCAATCAGCCACTTCCACACTTATACTTCAAACCTTGTCGAAAGGTTAAATCAATCCAATTCCAAAATTGTTCATTCAATTATCTTACTCTGAACACAACTTTGGCTACTCTCAGTTTGTTCATTCCTCTGTGGCCTCTTTTTAATCTTATCAAGATATGCAATTCATTTCTCTACTTTACCCCATTCCATTAACATTATTTTTAATTATTCTTATTTAAATTTTTCTCATTTTTCAGCTTAGATTGTTAATTCATGAAGATCCTTTGCTGACCTAAATTTTATCAAATTTTACTGGGGAAAAAAAAAAAAAGCCAGTATTAGATGAATCTAATTCTGGATATTCACTCTACATGGGCATCTAAGCAAACCAGCACTTGTAGAAAAATCATACCAAAACAAATTGTTTCCATCATAAATTCATAAAAATAATTAGGTCCCGTCAGAATAATAAACTATCTTACCATTTCTTTAATCATTCTCCAACTCTTTATAATAATTGAAACAAATCTTTTCTTTCATTCTGAAACTCCTAATTTTTCCCATCATTCTTAGATTACTTTGTTTTCTGATATACAGAGACGATAGATGTCATCAGATGAGAACTCTATTATCTTATAATATAACACAAAATTCTACCTATATCTAGTAGTCAGTTTGTATAAACCATCAACTGAAAAGCAGAATCTGTGAAAGCAATTTTGTGTAGGGACTGGGGTAAGATACTACTAAGTGTTAAGAACTTTGGAATAATGAACCTTCCAATGAATATCCATGCCTGAAAGGATAGGACTTCTCAAGTGAGAATATGGGGAAGTGAGATTGTAAATGATTATAAGTAATGGGAAAAAAAGTTATAGATTTCGAGTTGAGAGTAAATGTAAAAAAAGAAAAAAAATGCTCGTAGACTCAGCAAGTGATCAAAAAGAGCAGTGATGGTCAGAGCTCTTAAAGATCTTAGAAATATCCATCAAATACTTTTCAAAGGGACAAAAATCCACCCTGCATGCAACATTCAAAATTAGCAAGACAGAAAACCTGCGATAAAAGAAAAATTTGGTTAATTTAGAAGGTGGAAGGGGTAGAAAGAAAGCAGACAGTAGAAAATGCAGTGACAGTAAAATATTACCTATAATTTTGAGAGTACCTTCTTGACAGGCAATACTTATGGAGTTTTAGAAAAAAAATGCAGGAAACAAAAAACAAAAATATTCTGAATGAGGATAAAGTTAATAAATCTTTAAGTAGCTATTAAAAATGTCACAGTTTGGTTTATGGTAAAAATAGATGAGAAACACTGAAATTGTGAAACTTTAAAAGGTACTCTGGCTTCGACACCACCTTTACAGAGAAGTAATGTTATTCAAACATGGAAAAGGAAAATAATTTATTCAAAGTTATCTTGAGAAAAGTAAAATTGAATCAAATTTCTTCAAGCTAAAATAAAAACATTAGAAAATAGACTACAAATCATATGAAACCAATGTCATATTTTTAATGAAATACGTTAAAACTACATAGAACTCAAAAGAATAAAAAAATCAGAAATAGGGTGTAACTGGGAAATGACTGAAAAAAATGAGAACTAACAAAAATCAGGAAATTTTTTTAAAGCCATTTTAGAAATGAAGGCCACATTAAGGAAACTATAGGAACAAAATATGTACTACAAAAAGCATAGTAAATAAATTAGAGCATGAAAATGGAAATTATCAATTAATATTAAAATTTAAAAGGAAAAGTGACTTGAGAGGAAATGATACAGACACTTCTGCCAACAAAACATACAAATAGTCAACAGTCGTGAAAAGATGCTATTAGGGAAATGCAAATCAAGACCACAATAAGATATTACTTCCTACCTGTTAGAATGGCCATAATCAACAAGAGAAGTAATAAGAAATATTGGATAGTTTGTAGGGAAAGAGAAACACTCATACAATGCTGGTGGAAATGTAAATTGGTACATTTTGGAAAATGTACCAATGGAAAACAGTATGGAGCCTCTTCAAAAAAGTAAGACTAGAATTATCATATGGTTCAGCAATCCCTCTTTTGGATATCTATCCCCCAAATTTGAAAACATTTATCTGCAAAGATATATGCACTCCGATGTTCATTGCAGCATTTTTCACAGTAACCAAGACATAGAAACAATCAAATTCCCTTCATAGAAGACTGGATAAAAAAGATGTGGTACATATATACAATGGAATATTACTCAGCTATGAGGAAAGATGAAATACTGTCATTTGCGACAACATGGATGGAACTTGAGATAATTATGCTAAGTGAAATAAGCCAGGCAGAAAAAGTTGAGAACCATATGATTTCATTTATATGTGAGATATGAAACTGAAAGCAACAAATGAAGAAGACAGAAAAGCAAAAACTCTTAGACATTGACAACAGTTTAGTGGTTACCAGACAGAAAGGGAGGAGGGGAGAGGTAGATAAGGGTAAAGGGGATCAAATATACAATAATGGAAGGAGATTTGACTTTGAGTAGTGAACACACAATGCAATATACATATGCTGTATTATAGAATTGTACACTTGAAATCTATATAATTTTATTAACCAATATTACCCCCAATAAATTTAATTACAAAGTAAATTAATTAATAAAACAAAAAATAAAGAAACGAAGCGATAAATATAGAGCATAATTAAATATAGAGCATATACACATTTGCATTTCTTGAAAGTAAAACCAACTCAAGAGTTCAGGACAGGTATTTATCTAATAGCAAATTTTCCTGAAATAAAAGAAGATATCTATCTATATATTACAAGGCACATTATGAAATTCAATATTCATTAATTATTTCGACTTATTTGATTCTAGTTTAGAAAGCTTCTCATTTAGTTGGTGGTTTCTTCATACAGGGATTAATCCTATATTTATAATAACTGGTTTATTTTGAAGCAATGTTTCAAAATAAACCAGTTATTATAAATATAGGATTCTTATTATAAATATAAGTTTCTTCATACAGGGATTAATCCTATATTTATAATAACTGGTTTATTTTGAAGCAAAGTATACACTCAGGATGTATACTTATCCTAAGTGAATTTTTAAGTAGTTGTCATCTCTATGAAAACTCTAATAATTTTTGATTATGTTTAAATGTATTAGCAATATTTTTATAAGAATGAGATTGCCTTAAAGCTTTCTTCAAAATAGTCAAAGATAATTACAATTTAAGATCATGTGTAATTTTGAACAATCTGTTATCTTACACTTTCATGTTCTCATTTGAAAGTTGCACTTTTTAAAGGAATTTGGTCATATTGTTAAGGGTGTGGTTCTGGGCAAAAATATGCTAACAGCCAACTTCTGCTTCTGTAATCTGCTTGCTTGTTTGATGTTAACTAGGGGGTGGTTAGGCTTTATAAACTGCCTCTTTTGGGAGCTCGAGGCTGATCTCCTCGAACCCTGCGTGGTAGAGAGTCAGTTGCCGGCCGGCTAATAAAGGCTCATGATTCATCTCAATTGGCTCCGTGGGTCTTAGAATTGATTGCGCCACAACAATATCACATGTGTGGGGAAAATCTTCTATACATTTGCTTTTTAATTAGTTTGTTCAATTTGCTGAGTCTGCTCTTCTCTCTGTTTCCTAATTATGATAGAGACTCTGAAACAGATGCAGTAAAAGCACGACCTACTTGAAAATTCAGCAGCCAGTCCTGTAAGCTTTGTAGAAAAATGTCAACACTAAAAAAATATCAATTCAAGTGGATTCCAATATGCAGTAGAACTCATTAGTATAGACTGATATCAAACTTTCAACCATTTACTTTATTTATTGAATGACCTAATATTTCTAAATGGTAATGGGGAGAGGGCGGAGTAGGGACATAAAGAAAGACTCTAACACTAAGGTACTTAGGGTTCCTATCCGAATTTCAGAATTACTGTCAAATAAATATTAGTGTCTCTTCTCTTATATGTAGACAATAATTATAGATATAGATGGCTGACTAAAAATTAAGTGCTAAGCTAGAATTAGATATTGAAACTTAGTACCAATATTCCCTTCTGTGACTCTCCCCTGGGATATTATTTTGTGCATAGAATATATTACTTATGTGCATGCTAATTATAACTTTTAAAATGATGATTGAAAATATCTCCTGAACCGTAGAATATATCAAATGTATGTTCTCAGGTCCTTGTGATAGACGTAAATTAAATATGAGTAATGCAAATCAAAATTCTCATGAATGCATCATTTTGCAAAATGAGCTTTACGAATTCCATGTTTTATGTAATTCCAAAAAGAAAAAAAGATGCTTACCAAGCTAAATGACGCTGAAACTGTTTATCAGCTGAATGATGGCAGCCAGCAATTAAAAACAGTCAAGCTTGCAGAAAGCAGCAGGATATTTAAAGAAATGATACTTTACAATTATTGTAAGAAAAGGAAAATGTCCGTTAGAATAGGAAAATAATAATAAGAAAAAAAATTAAAGTAAAAGTATCGCAACACATTTTAAATTTCATAAAATAACACTAAAATAGTAATATGTATCCTTAGCTTTTGTATTTTTAGAATTTAGATAATAGTATAATTAGAACTTTGATGTAATTCCAGCCTCAGCACATACATTTACAATTTATTTTACATTTCTAAACCTCAGTTTCTTTATATTTAAGTGGATTCCTATGAGAATGAAAAGAGCTAATCAATTTAAAATATCAGGCAAACTAAATGGCACATTGTAGCTTCACATGCTAGGTACTCAATAGATATTGGTTTATTTTCTTGTGCTCCAATTTTTTAAAGCATGAGAAAAATGAAAATTGTAGCTACATCTCCCTCTTCAAAAATAATTACGATCGCAATCAACCCTGTCCCTTCTATTTCTATTTCTAGAAAAGTTCATAACATAAACAACTGATCATTATTTTTAGATTGTTTATTAAAATAAGGTCCACTGAAACCATAAAATACCAAAGGAACATAGATAAAAATAAGGTAATAATAATTTAGAATTTGTATTAGTTATGGTAACAGAAGTTCCTATAACAGATAATCCCAAAATAACAGTTTAACACAATATGTTTATTTTTCACTATTCCAATTGTTGGTGGTAAGAGAGTTGGCACTATGCCTCCTTATTCTTTAGGGATTCAGTGACTCAAGAGACAGGGACTATTCTTTTCTATTTGGCTATCAAGCTCTCCTTGAGTCACCCTCAACTGAATGAGGAGTGAGAACTACAGAGAGGTGAGGATAAAGTAACATGGCAAGTTTTGTTAAAACTGTCTTGGAAAAGGCATACATCACTGTTCTTCATAATTCACTGGCCAAGGCTTTGTCATTTGGCTATATCTAAGATAAAGTGAGACTGAGGAAAAGGGAAAATAGTTTTTCTGAACCTGCTAGTTAATCTATAAGAAATCGTGAGATTCAAATATGTAAGTAGTAAAAGTACAGTCTTTTTTATATGATTGTATGTGTGATAGTTATTAAAAAGCCTCATATATGTGTGTGATAGAAATATAATTTAGAAATTCATATACTCATTAGAAAATGGAAAGTCTTTGTTAATGCATATTAATTAGTCCCCTGAATGTATAGTGTTGGATTTAAAAGCAGATTTTTTTTAAAAAAAAAACAGATATATATTCTGGATTGGCACATATGTTAATAATAGGTGGGAAGCAAAATAACAACCTCTATACTTTGTGGTAGAGATATATACAGTAACTTTAATCATTAATGACACTTTCTGGTGTGGGTGAGAGGAAATAGAAATATTAGAGTCAAAACAATAATTTTGCAAGTCTTGGAATTAGATGTCTTAATCCAACTATAAGTACATTTTAAAAATTCTTATTTTGAGACATTTAGCTAAGAAATAAAAGAATGCTTTTAAGTTAATTAAGAAAAAAATACTTTATTAAAATAAATCAAATGCATTGTCATCGACTTTATGATATATTTAACATTTTACTTATCCACTTAAAATTAGCTATACAAAAGGTGATAAGGTTATTTTTCAAAATAAAATAATTTGATGACAGATAATTTGTTTGAGCATAGAATAAATACCACATGATTTCACTTATATGCAGAATCTAAGGAACAAAAAGAACAAATCAATCAAAAACAGATGCACAAATACAGAGGACAATCTGGTGATGGCCAGAGGGGAGGGTGGTTGGGGGCTGGGAGAAAGGAGTGAAAGGTTAAAGAAGTACAAATTAGTAGTTGATAGATTGTCATGGGGATGGGAAGCACAGTATAGAGAATGCAGTTAGCATTAATGTAATGGCGAGGTGGAGAGCCAGAGGAGAGGAGCAATTAGGGGGATCGTATTATAAATTATATAAATATCTAACCTGTATACTTCAAACTAATAAAATAAAATTAATAAAAGAACATAGAAAGCAAAATTAATCTTTCTAATGAGCCAATATTCTCTATTAAATCTAGTTATAATAAAATTCATTTGAGATCTTACACTAATTAATGTTAGAACTATCACAATTTAAGATAAAAAAAATAAGCCAAGCCAATACACAGGCATAACACGATTTAAGGTTAAAAAGATTTAAGAAAAATGATAGGTATTATTTAAAACAGAGTAAAAAATATGAGGTTATTCTAGCAAGGGTTTTTAAGTTTTTTTGAGAAATGAAAAAAATATTATTCTTATTAATTCTCTTTATTAATCTATATGCTCATACACTTTCCCAGTTTTTTTCCAGTACCTGATAGCTTTTCAAATTGGAACTTAGAGGGCAATAGGTTGTATTTGTCTTTTGGCCATTTTGTTTATGAAAACATCTACTGTGGGAATTAGTTCTTGTCATAAATAAGTAAAAGAATATGAAATTGTTGTTTAAGTAGATTAAAGTTAATAATATTTTATTCAATAGATGAATTAATAGCATTAATAAAATGTTTTCAAATATAATTTTAAATGATATTACTGAGTCTATTAATAAAATACTCTTTACTTTCAGACAATAAATATTGTTCAAATCCTCCAATTACTGATTCTCAATGGAGAACATTTTATTTTCTATAGGGAGCTTAAAATGTCAAAAAGACAAGGAATGTATTAGAAAAAGGTTAAATTAGTATGATGAATTTCAGAAAAGTTTGTAGCATAATTCTGTTAACTTTGCTAAGGTAGTTTATGATATTTGTAGTCAAGCCTTGTCAAGAAAAATTTGTGCTAATCAATGATTTTTTAATCAAGTTTTAATGCATAAGTTAAATGTCCTGACAACATGATGCTGCTGTTTTTGACTCATCAGGGTTTCAAATGGATTAATGAAGTAAGCTTTTCACAGAACACCATGCAGTCATCAGTATTTTTTTACTGTCAACCATGATTTCAGCCCAAGTTTGGGAGAGTCATGAACATGCATCCTTTGTTCAAATCACCCAATACCAAGTATTAACTCGGTTCATATATTCCCTGAGCTTTGCTTTTCATCTTTCTAGTAGAATCTATGAATGACTTTAAGTCCTCAAACTTTGATAAATAGATAAATTATGTGTTTCTACTTAATAAATATATGCCCCTATCTAGCTCATCTCTCTCTCTATAGTTGGCTATTTGAAGAGATTTAAAAAATTGGCAAAACTTTATCTGGACTAATCAGAAAAAGAAAGTTCTCAAATTATTAAAATCAGGAATGAAAGAGAAAACATTATTACTCATATTACAGAAATTAAGATTATATGGAAATACTATGAACAATATGTGTGTGCATGTACAAATGTATACACACATATATGCAGTAAATCCTTGTCATGTTAAAAATATATAGTTATAGTTATTTCTGATTCAGCTGTCAAGAGCCAGTTGACAGCTTGGAACCAAAGAAATCTAAATGATTCTGTATCTAATCAGCAAGGTGAAGGTGAATTAGTTTTATAGATTCTGAAGTAGGGCAGGAAGTGACAACTCTGGTTGGCTGATATTTGCTTGAGTTCCTAAACCTGAAATTTATGTCGGAATCCCTTGGATATGAGGAGCAGAATAAAAACAAATTTAGAGAAACTCTCAGATTTATTGAGAATTTCTGGGAGGTAGGACCTAAATATTATAATTTAATATTAGATCCAAATATTTACTATGAACACAGAACAGATAGATTCCTGGGGAGGTGGGGGGGAGAGGGAGGGGAGTCTTTGAAAAACTGCTTAAATGTAAGGTGGCTGATAACAAAGTTTCAATTCTGAGTTTCAGTTTCCAGACATTGATAATGTAAAGCACCAATCACAGAGTACGCTTAATTAAAGAAACATATCTATTATCTACCAATCTATTGGAAATCTGAGTATCAAATGCATACAAACATAAGCAATTTGTATATTAAGTATGCTTCATTCTGAGGTTATATATACAATTAATTCATGAAATTTTTAAATTTAAAATCAAATTAAATGAGATGTGTTGAACATAAACTTCTAATTCCACAGGCTGACAGAGATAGAGAGAAAGGGTAGAAAGAAGAAAAGTAATGGTATTAGAGAATATAGGTATATCATCTTTAGTGTCACCATTTTGCCCATAAGGATCTTCATACATTGTGGATGCTATTATGATATGTATTTTATTTATTTGTTTTAACATTTACATTCTAGTGACTTAATTCAAAATATGACCAAAAATAGACTTTCATTTTCAAATTATTTTTGTCTGCATGTTTATCAATATAGCTGCATTTTTACCTATCTATATATAATTTAAATATTTTTGTAGCATATAGATAAGTAATTATGGCTATTTGTATACATCTGAATAAAAATAAATAGCTTCAGAATTAAATAATAAGATCATATAAAGATTCTTATGAGAATTTAAGGACAGAAATATCATGGTTTGCATTTTTATAATTTTAAAATACATCCAATAATTTGATATGGGCCTCTACTTTTACATGCTGAGAAATTGCCTTTTTATTATTTTACAATACAGTATATTTGGTATTTTTGCAAGTGAAAAGAATATAGAGAGAGAAACTGAGGCTATTATATATAGATATTAGTCTCATGGTAGTTACCTATTGTAATTTTTCAGATTATAAAAGTCTGTTCCTACACGTGAACAGGAGTTTCCTCAGATTGAGAATCACAACTGTTGTGAAACTGTAACAGATAGCAGTTTAGCTTGTTGTTTCATAAGTGAATAAATTCAAGGACCTTTGATCTATAGAGATGTTAATAATAAAATATCACTCACAAAACTGTATTATCTGCTTCCCCAGTGTGTTGTTCTCTTTTCCAATACCCCTGCCCTTTTGACATCATGTTCACAATGCCACTCCCAGTTAAAAATAATCATCATTTTTAATAAGCAAAATCTTCTTTGTAAAGTATCTATTTATTGAGTAGTAATAAAACATTAATGAGATTTTTGTTGTTGTTGTTGGAAGAAGGTCATATCTGAAATCATAGGACCTTCCAGTATTGTAAATGTGCTGGAAATCTGACAGGTGTTATTACTTATTTTCAGTGATAAATTCTAAATATTTATGATTTGTACTATATTCCTCTCACACTGGAATTTGTATGTGTTATTTCAGACATCGCAGGAATTCTTCATTAAAATAAAATCATAAATGGCAAAATGATAAATATTTACCTCAAAGCCAAATCAGTATTCTGGAATTATGGCTTTAATAACAAAAACATGTGACTTTCATGAGATGGACGAATTTGTTTGGATTTGGAATGTCTTTTGCCTGGTAATCTTTGAAGAGCGAAGATATTTTGATATACACAAAATAGTTGCTGCTTATGAAAGTTAATGGCATTTAAAATAATTATAAATCTCATAGGTTTTCCAAACAGCTGATTCCTACTATCTTTGGATCAACAAGATTTTCCTATTGATTATACCTTAGTTTCCTAATAAAGTCATCAAATAAAATTTAATGTAATTTAATTCTTTGTCATAATGGATAGGCCTCATATTTTATTTAATAATATGTAAATTATTATGCATCTATTATTAAAATATTATAGTCTTGAAATAGCATAAGATATATTGTCTTGTTCATTTAAGATCAGCAATGGATTATTATTAAATTATCATTAAATTTTATATCTAATAAATAAGGTGCCATTTCATGAATTAAAGAAAATATCAAAATATGTAAATATTGCTTTGTTACTTATTATAATCCAATCAAGTGTAAGAATACATAGAAAAATATTTGAATTAATTAAAATATCTTTTTTCTCTTATTTCCAAAATATTTCTCTTAATTTATAATATATTAATGACTAATTCATAAGGAAACAATTATTGTACTTATCTTTTATGAAAATTCTGATAATTTAAAGTTTATTTACATTTTCTTTCAATTAAAAGCAAGCTTTGTAAAGTATACATTTAAATAAAAGACAAAGAAATAAGAGTGTACTCACTAATGTTTTTGTCTCAAAGGGAAATTATTTGTCATATTTCTCCTTATGTTTCCTCTTTTGGAAGCCAGCTTTATATTTTTCTTTCTTGCAGCCTTTAACAATAGGACTCATGAAGTTTTAGCTCATTATCTCATGGACACAGATTCTCTGTCATTCTAGACTTTAAGCCATGTAGAAAAGAAGGGTGTGAGAGAACAGAAGCCAAAGAGAATGTGCATAAAGCGAAAATAGCGGAGACATGGGCTCTATTTCCTGTTGGAATCCTAGGAACCTGCAACAACATAGTATGATTTTCGTACTATAGAAATGGAAGCAGACACATGCAGGCAGAGAATAGTTCTGAGATTGTGGCATCTCACCTTTCCTCACATCCTATGTGGCATATAAGGGATCCAAAGTTTTTGGGAGTAAGACAATGTATAGATGAGATATGGGAGAGAGAGCTGACCTTCAAAGGATGGTATAGTTAAAACGAGATGTTGAATTAGAATCTGTGGAGTGTATAGTTTAGCCAAGAACCATACAGAGGATTTAGCTAAGAATTTCGTGTTTGCAGAATGAGAAGGACAGAGGACAGATTAGAAGATCAGTAGGTCCTGACCACATTCAGAAAAGGGACCATAAATTAGCTGTAAACAGTCTTTATTAAAAGAAGCAATGACAGAAAGCATTGACACGAGTTCAGGCAAAAGGAAGTTACTTCACAATGGAGTGAGCAGGCAACAGTAAAGGACTGGACAAACGACTAATCTCTCTTTTAAACATGAGGTTATATTCACATTCTTTTGTCCTTAGATGCCAGCATGGCATGCCTTAGATCCTTGGAATTGTTGTCTTTTAACAAAAATGGGAAATTCCAGCTATCGTCTTTCCCATGCTCTTTATATCTTTTTTTTTTTAAATTCTCTCTATATCTCTGTTTAAATTTGATTAAATATATGTTTAAGTACCTCATGCTAGCCTTCATATTATTTAACCTTCTTCCATATTTTCATCTGTCTTCCTAAACTGCATTCTATACCATTTATTTTATTTATTTTACACTTTAATTTCTTTAGCTGTTTAATCTGTTAGCTAATCCATCATTGTGCTTTGAATTTAAACTACACTATTATATTTTTATTTCATTATGCTTTATTTCAAATATTATTTTAAGCTTATAATTTTTACCTTCTAATGCATTAAATGTACTAAACACATTTATATTATATTGCTGTATGATAATTGCAATATCTGAAGTTATTTTGAATCTGTTTCTTCCATTTTAGTGAATTAATTTCTTTTGAAGGTTTACAATATAAAATTTACTCAGAGTTTGTCCAACAAGTGAGAAGGCAGTATTAGGTAAAATCTGCATCATATCGTCCCTTTCTTTGGTTTTATTAAGTTTCTCTCTTTTCCTTTCAATATCAATATCTATTTATTTTCCCTTGGCCCTTATTCATTTCGACCCTTCCTTTTTTTTGTTTACTTTTATTTATTTTTTTCTTTTCTTACTCCTCACTGGTTCCATCCTTCTCATTCCTCATGTCATCCCCTCAACATTTATCAAGTATTGCCAAACAAGACAAAAATACTAAGTGAAAATGACTTAAAATGTCTAGAAATATCATATTCATATTAAGGATATATCATATTCTTATGGAATTCTTCCATTTTGTAATGGTACAGATGAGAGATGTCTTTCTGAATTTTAGTGATAGAAAACTTTTCTCCTAAAAAACTAATTATTCACTATCTTTTCCAACAGGGAGAACTAATAACTGCTTGTTTTCTTTTTGTGCCTTGTTCTCTATGAAATACTGAGACACATTTGAAGATCATACATAAAAAGAGCATTGAGATGCATATTTAGTGCATTTGCTATTTTCTTCTTTGACTATGATTTTCTATTTTTTATTTTACTGTTTTATTTTCTATGACTTTTGCAGTAAGCTGCCATGAACCCTGAAACTTTTGCGTGAAGAAAGAAAATATATATATACAGATTGGTTTATAAATGGGACACCCTGCAAATAATTTAGAAGGTTCTAAAAAGTAATCTCACATGCATTCAAAATTTTTATAATGACACAAATTATTATTCCTCATGCTCTTTCTTTTTTCATCAGAGATTAATATTAGCTGAACCACCTAACGGTAAACAAAATTCTGTTTTATCTGCGTTATCAACATGAAAATTAACTTAAAATTTCAAAAACACAACACAATCTGTTATTTTGTTATAACCTATCATTGTCCTAAACTTATAGAAGTATTATAATATAGAATAAAAATTAACACTACAATACATAAATACAAAACAATCCTAGAGATGAATTAAATAAAGGTCCCTTTTTCTATCCATTTTGCTTTGACCAGAATGTGAATGACCTAGAAAATTGTCTCACTCACAAAGAGAAATGTTAACTACATGAGAATGAATTGATGAGGTTTTATTTTATGTGACTTTGAATAAATAGAAAATTATTTTACATTTCATATTATTTAAAGAAAGCGTTATTGTTTTATTTGTAAAAATCCGGTTTTCTCATGATATATTTTGTACTAGACAAAGTATCATTTTTTAAAATAACTTTTTTTAGAAATAAAATACTATATATACTTGTTTTATGATAAATAAGGTATAAGCTTCTATTTTAACATCTGTAGTGTGATAGAATAAGAGAATGAAGTCCAAGGCCCCCAGAAGAAGCTATCAAATTGATGGACCAATGGAGCACTACTCATTCAGATTTTCTGATTTTTCTTTTGCTTTTTCACTTGGTTCCTACATTTTTTCACTTTACACCACCTTAATTAAGAAATATTTTGTTTTATAATCAATATTTCTGTTGCAAAAAGCATTAAATAATTCATTTAAGAATATAATGTTATCTGTTAAGATAGTATTGCAAATTTATTTTCAATTTTTAGAATATGTCATCTGATTATATTAATAATTTATATAATTTCTCAATCAGTATTATAGATAATTAATAAATAACTCAACAGGAACTTCTGTAATGAAAGGCAATTTATTTTTTTGCCAAAGAAAGAACATTACAGAAATTTTAATCACAAAAATTTGATATACCAAATATCAGTAGGTAGTCCACATTTCAACTCTCAAGGTACTCTTAATTTTCAGAGAACAATGATTAACCAGTTCATGTAAATCATTGCCAACAAGTTAAACTTATACCATTGGAGGATGAAAACTAACCACTACTAAAAAAAAATCTACAAAAATAAAGGTATTATTTCATCTTACCTATTCTGGCCTTAGAGACTCTTCTGGAGAATTAAATTTATAGTCTAAATTCCATTTTTCTTCCAATCAAAGGTCAGTAGTTAGATTAAAAAATATGTCTTGGGGAATCATGGCTTTCTTTGGGGAGAAGGGAAAATAGTTCTACTGGAGCAAACATATGGCAAATTTAAATTCATCAATGCTTAGCAATTCTGATTTCTTTTGTAAAGCCAGATAATTGAGTCAGTGCATGTTTTGTCAACATGTAAAGTTTTAAGGTAAATATTTGTTTCTTAAGATTAATGAACCTAAACCAAGATAAAAACTTTTTATGGTAATATAATCCAATATGATATCCATGGAGGTGTCCTACTCAGATCTTTAATAGTCTCTGTACAGATCCAGAGAGGACTAAACTCCTAGCCAATGAAAGTTCTCTTACCCAAGACAGGGAAATAAGGAATAAAGACATAGAAGTGAGTTTCTCTGATCACTGGGGCTCCTCAGATTTCTCTGAACACTTGGAGCCTGCAAAAGTATTCCATTTAATGTATCAAGAACTAGCCCCTTACTTGGAGAGATACTATAGGCTAATAGGCATCCTCCTTAGGAGTTGTCCCAGACTAATTATAGTTAAATTTCAGTATAACTAGGCTGGCAACATGCTAATTCTGATATAGGAGAAAAAAGATTACAACCCAAAGGAGCTGCAAAATTAGCTACTGTGTAAGAACAGGATCCAAGGGAGTATCCCTGATATTAATATCATCCCAAGCAACACCATGGTTATTAACTAACTCATTATCTTCCTTTTAGTGAGCCCCCTTGGCAGCTCCTCTGACCATGCTGATTTTTGCAGTTAAGCTGCACCACCTGGCCTCAATTGCTATTTTCAAGGGACTTGAAATACAAACTAAATAAGCAAGAATTCATTAATTTAGGGACACTTTTATGGAACACAAGATTTAACTCCCTGGCAAAGATGGTGCAGATTATGCAAACTAGCTGCTAGGGTAGCTCTTTAAAACCTGGAGAAAGTGAAGGCTCATATTGAGTAAGGTTGAAGTGTGTGAGTTATCTTGGCTGATGGTAGATAAAGGAATAAAAAGGCTCAGGGGCATGTTCATAAAATGATTATACAACATGAGGGTGGAGAACCCTGAAGCTGAGAGTCACAAATTTCTATAAATATCAGCAAGGTCAGAGAATGGTAAAGGGGACTTTACTGAGAGGGAGTTGATGAGTTAGTTAACAGGACATGACATTGCAAGGGCAAAACTGAGAGAAAATGAAGATGTATTCAATATCTATAATCAGAAGAGCACAAGAATGGAGGAGCAGGAATGTAAAGTTGGTTTTTCCAATAAAAACTTCTGATCTCTTTCTCAGTTTCCAGATATGAACCAATTTTCAGATCTAGAAATCATTGACTTAAACGGGTGTGTACTAGAGGTGTGTTTCTCCAGCTCTTCCTTCAAAGGGCCTGTGGATATTTGCTCAGGCGATTATTGTATACCATGTGAAGGAAAACAACCAAATATTTGAGGACTGTGGGATATAGTCGTAATTACTATTTATGCCTAGAAACCTAAAGTGCAACCAAGGTCCCATACTTGAGTGTAAGTATGCAGAGGCCAGGTATTAAATGAACTATTAGCTAACCTTTCATGGTTATTCGATCTATTCCTGAGTGTTATAATTGGAACTGATACCTTACTGTGAGTAACCTCTATATGGGTCCTTTGCCTAGAAGTCAAGAATCTATAATAGAGGGAAAAGCCAAATGAAAACCTTTGAAATTGTTCACTTTCAGCCAAGAGAGTAAATAAAAATAACAATGCATGTCACGAGGGTGTGGGGCAGAGATAGTAATGGTGAAGAATAGTGCAATCTTTGAAGTTCTAAAGGATTCAGACTCAGTGGGCCCAGTTATAATTCCATTCAATTCACCAGTACGTCCTCTGCCAAAATCTGATGGAACTTAGTGATCACTGCAACTCAAATGAACAGTAAACAAAATTGCAGTTGCCATGCTGGCCATGTTTATAGTTGCTATAGATTAATAATGTCTCAGATGCATGAACTATATCTGTTGATTTGGCAAAATAACATGTATTTTTATCCTAGTCAATAAAGAAAATCCAAGTCAGCTCATATCTACCTGGATTATATAATAATATTTATTTACAGTTTTGCCCCAGGCCTATGTTAAGCCTCCTTTCCTCTGTCATGATATAATCCAAAGTGCTCTAGGCAGTCTGGAAATCCCATGGAATATCACATTGATCCATTATATCAATAGCATCATGTTGATCAAGCCAGATAAACATGAGGTTTCTAGTCTGCTGGAGGCTTTGGTAAACTACATGCACTTCAGAGAGTGGCAGATAAACCTTTTGAAGATTGAAAGATCTGCAACTTCTGTAAAATGTTTAAGGGTCCATTAGACAGAACATAACAAAAAATTTCTCTCCAAATTAAAACTTTGCTACACTTTACATCGCCTGCTGCAAAGGAGCTATAGTGCATAAGACTTTTTACATTTTGCAGATAATATATTTTACAACCAATAATACTGCAACTGCCCCTATTCTCTGTGACTTGGAAGTCTGCCTGGCATCAGTGTAGTCAATAACAAGAAAGGGTTCTACTCTAAGTTAGGGGTACAATGCAAATAGCTTTCCACTCTTGGGCTACATGATTCATAGACCTTATATTGTTAGAGGCATTGTTGTTGGGAAATGATCCAGTGTGAAATGTATGGCCAGACCCAGTGGAAGAACCATAATATAGGTAAGTAGAGCTCTGGAACAGGCCATTTCATGTATAGTAGAGTACTGTACCTTTCAAGAAACAGCTCATAGTATGTTAGTGGTCTCTGCTAGAAACAAATGCATGACTCTGGGTTACTAAGTGCCCATTCATTTGGAACTGCTCATCATGAGTTGGGTTCTATTGGACCTACCAAATCATAAAGACAGATTATCTCAGCACTGGTACACCAAAAGACGTAAATAGTACATACAGTATCAAGCCCAAAAGACTACAGGACATGAATATAAACAAGTAGTCCACATTTCCATGAAAATCCAATGACATAAAAAAGGGTCCTTAGCTCACACACATAGCCACAAAGAAAGATGTGGTTTCCATTTAACTACCTGAATGAAGAAGAAAAATCTTGAGCTATACTTACGAATTTGTCAGGTCAGTAGGTACAAGTAAGCTGAAAAATGGATGGTAGCTATATTATAGTGACAAGGTTTGACTTGAGAGATAATACTGATGTAAAATTTAACAGTAAACAGAGTTTCAAGAAATTCAGTGATCATTCACTTCTGCGGAAGGTAAAATGGTATGAAAATGTATACAGATTTCTGGACAGTGGCTAGTCTTATGGACAGATTCTGGAATAAAAATGCCTAGAAGATCTGAGAAGAGGTCTAGAATCATGTTAATGGACATATGGAATTGGACAAGAAGTGAGTGCATTTTTGTATTATATGTTAACGACCACTAGAACACATCCACAATGAAAGGCACACTGAAAAACCAAGAATATAAAATGAATTGGATAATTGGTATTGACTAGCCTTTGTCATTATCCATAATAGAATGATGGGCACATTAAATGGAATGGCCACAGTGGCAGAAATAGAGCCTATATTTGGGCCCAAAAGCATAGACTCCCACTTACCGAGGTCAATCTAGCTATTGCCTCATGTGAATGTTTATTCTGGCAGTAGTGCTGATCATTACTGGTTCTTTGGTATGATACTATTCCTTAAGGAGAATAACCAGCCATTTGATTGGAAGTTGATATCTTTGGGCCTCTCCTCCACTGGAAGAGCCAGGGGCTTATCCTTATAGGGACAATAAATTTTCTGGGTATGGGATTCCTTTCCTTATCTGCAGAGCCTCATTTAGCAACACTGAATGGGGCCTTACCAAGTATCTGACCCACTGCCTTAGAATCTCATTGAATTTAGCAACCAAGTAAGGGACACACTTCACAATAATGGAGGTGCCGAGTGGGAACATGACCTTGTGATCTAATAGTTGTATCACATGACACACTATCAAGAAACAATCAGTCCGATAAATCAGTATAATGGCTTACCGGAGATAGAGCTAAGTGCTAGGGAGAGATTATACTCAAGTACTGAAGAAAATACTCACAAAAGAGAGGTTACTATCTAGGATACACTATATATGTACACTAAACAGAGCCTTAGTGTGCATGCCCAAAAGAAGGATACACAGTTCTGGTAACCAAAATGTGAAGATAGAATTGCCCCACTTACCATTCCTACCTATGACCTACTGCTGAAGAACTCTGGGCTCTTGTCCCTGAAACTTTGGGCTCTGAATTGTTAGGAGGCTTGGTTTTCATAAAGGCCGCACTGTCGCCAGGGGATATAGCAAGGTTCCCACTGAAATTTATATTACAGCTGCCATCTGGGCACTTCAAATTCTTTGAATCCAGAGACCAGAAAGTAAGAAAAAGAGTCACTATGTTGGCAGGAATAATTTACTGTAATCAGCAGGAGGAGCCTGCTGTTTTGACACAATGGAGGCCAGAAAGAACCCCAGTGATTCACCTGTGTACTATTTGATTCTCTCTTGCCGAATTGTTGCAATAGGTAGACGAATGTAGCATATTATCTAAGACTCAGAGAAATCATGAATAAACATTTGGGTCATATTATAAGGAAAGTAACCAAGATCTACAAAGGTGACAGCTCTGAGTAGGGTGATTTAGAATAAACAGTGGAGAAGAAAGTGGGTGATTAACAGCAGTGGCCCAAAGACTAGCTCTAGTAGCATGCGGTATAATTCATCCAAGCAATTTCTCTCTTCTAAATTCCTCCTCAGAAGAAGCTCACAAGAAACCTGAAGAAATCAGTCACCAAAACAGAGTACAGAATGGACTGATACAGTTCAAGGAGTAGGCTACAGAGGCTATTGAGGTGTGCCGCTCAGATTTTTCGAGTGAGAAACTGTTTTGAGAACTACAGATAACAGCCTCCAACTTTAATTCTTTCTGAATTCATTAGAACATTGAGGACACTTTCTTTCTGGGCTCATCCAAGCCAACAATGTCTGAGCGTGGCAGAGGTACTAGAGGTACTATAATTTTCGTGTGAAGTGTTTTCTACTATCCATTCACCCTTTCTTCCTTCCCCTTCTTCTTTCACAGCTATCAGATAGGTACTGAAAGCTTTCCTTGCCAATCCCTGATTCTTCTCCCCTTCAACTTTCCTAAGCATTGCCATTAATAAATCCTGTTCATGTTCAATTCTTTCTATGCTTCTGCTTCCTAGAAGACCCAACATGGCACACTAATTCTACAAATCTACTAACTTTTGCACCCATAGGAGATTAAATAAGATCAATTGTGCAAAAAGCACTATAGTTTAATTATAGCCAATCCATTTAAAGTTATGTTTATTGAGTACCTACTATGTGACATGTATCTATCTATATCTATCTATCTATATCTATCTAATCTATATCTATCTAATCTATATCTATCTAATCTATATCTATATCTAATCTATATCTATATCCAAATCTATATCTATGATGTCTATCTTATATCACTGACCATTGTCTCATATATACACACATAAGTAAATGAGATGTGATTCCTATCTTCAAGAAACATAGAGACTATCTGAAGAGACAAACGTGCAAAATAACTATAATCTCATTCATGCAGTGATAAACTCATGTCTTAACGGAAATATATCAAAGTGCTTTGGGAGGAGAGAAGTTTAAAACACTTGTAACTGATAACCTCTGGGAGGATTTTCTAGTGAAAGCTTCTAATCCTGAACCATTTGTGATACATTGTATTTTCCAAAAATGGCCATAAGAGCATTTTTAGTCTCACACGATCTTTCAGAAGCTTGCCACTCTATCAAGAGATAGAGTGTATTTTGTCTCCCTTGAATCTGTTAAGGTCTTTGAAACTGCCATGGTGAATAGAATGCAGTGTAACTTTGTAATTTTAGGTCATAAAAGGCAATGCATTTTTCATCTCAGGATAGATGAACCAATATGTAATAAATCCTGTTACCTTAAAGATTTCATGTTGGAGAGACACAAATAGAGACTACACAGGGATAGAGAGAAATGCTCAAGGAGGCTGTGTTGTTTGAGGCTTCCCAGGCCAGGCCCCAGACATGTGAGTGAGCAAGCCATCACATGATCAGCAAGTAGTCTTCCTGGTGCCCCAGGGGCAGCAGCCACTAGTTTTCCTTTTCAAGGACCTTCCAAATTGCAGAATAATGACTAAAACAAATGTCATTTTAATCCATTAATATTTGATGTATTTTTATAGCTTCAATTACAAATACATATCAACAGTTTTTTAAATGATTGATAAGTAGAGGTATGTGTTTGTGAGTGTGCATATATTATCTGTTCATCATTTGTTCATTAAGAAGATTTTCATACATTAATTGTATGAAGTCTTTATTTCTAAAATATAATATTGGTATTATTCAAGATTTTTAGTTTCAAATGAAAAAAAAACTTTCTGGAACTGAAGCTAAAATGGAATTTACCAATCCATAGAAACAGAATGGTTAGGGATTTAAAAGGTCAAGATGGAGCTAAATTCAAATGCTCAAACGATGTTTTAAGAATCTCCCATTCTATCTTTAAACTCTAGTCTTCTTTTTATTTCACCCATTTTCAACCAGACTCTATTTTTGTGGTACTAAAGATGACCCTAGACAGCTCCGAATTCCATAATCCACACAGTTAGTTACACTATCAAACTCATACTATTTCTTAGAAAATAGTTCTAGCGCAGTTCCTGACGATGATTCACTGGCTTTACTGGAGAACTATGTTCATCTATAAATGGATATGTATGGTCTTGGAAATGAATTAGTCTCATGCCCTGTCTCCTAGGTTTGCATCACTGGGTAAGTCTCATCAACAAAGGCAGATTCACTGAAGAATTTTTTTAAGTCATTTATTACAAATGTCTGTTTTATTGTTGGCCTTTTTATTCTAGACATTTCATTTTTTTATGAATAGTTCCCCATTGTCATGCAATCAAAAGTATTGGTCTTTCCTTATTTTTCTTTTCTTCAATAATTTCTAATGCCTCCACTCCATATGCTTAATAATTTATTTTCTTTTAATTTTATAGTTTTTAATATGTATTATATTCTAATTACATTAAATTTGAGATTATGTGATCTGAGCATCTAAATTGATTTATTTCTCTAAATGCCAGCATTTTATCTGAACATCATTTATTAGATAATCCTTCCTTCCTCTGTTAATTTGTAAATTGCCTTGTCATAAATTAAGTTTATATGCATACTATATATACTAAGGATTACTTGGGGCTATGAATTATGTTGAGTTGTTGGCTGTATTTTTATCAGTAGCACATTTCCATGATTTCTTTATCTTCTCATTGTAATTTATTATTTAAGAGTATCCCTGATTCTTCAAATTTAAATGACCTATCTTTGTGTCATGCCATAGCCAATTGTTCAAATCAACCCTCAGAAATATATTTGCTGTAATGAATTGTATCAGACTTCTTCTGGAATGAATTACACTTACTTTGTAACAGTTTTATTATAGTAAAACAGGTGCACTGTAAATTTTACATGCAAAAAAGGTAAAATTTGGCAAATATTGACATACATGTATTTCTGTGAAATATAACCTCAATAAAGATAATAAACATATTCATAACTCCCAAAAGTTTCCTCATGCACCATTTCAATCTTTCCTTTCAACATTTTTCCACATTTCTCCTCATATATGCAGCAGTCTGTTTTCTCTTAATGTATATTAGCTTGCATTTATAAGATTTTATATAAATAGAATCCTATAATATATATTTATTTTCACCTGGATTCTTTCACTCAGCATAATTATTTTTAAGTTCAGTAATGTTGCATTAATAGCCCATTTCTTTATATTCCCAAATAGTATTCATTTGTCAGATCTCCCTCAATTTGTTTACCCATTCATCTATTTTTGGACATTTGGGTTGTTTCCAGGTTGAAACTATTACAGAAAAAGCGGCCTCTATAAACATCTGTAAAAAGAGTCTTTGTGTAGATATAAGTTTTTATTTCTCTATGATAAATAGAATGGCTTGGTCTTATAGTAGATGTGTGATTATTATTATTATTATTATTTTAGTGTCTAGTTGTTTTTTAATCTTAGATTGAAAACGAAGAGTCAGTGTTACCCTAGAGTACTTTCATACAAATAATCAGCCATTATGAGTCAGATGAGCAAGAAAAAAATTACACAAACAAAATAATACCATGGGGGTCATAGAATTTGGAGCAAGAATGGTTCTTTGGGATCACAGATCCCCAAACCACCACTTTACAAAGTGAAAAAGAAATAAAACCTCAATATCTGGAAAGAGTAAGTGACTCCTCAAAGTCATGCAGAATCAGTACAATTTCCAATCCAGTGCTCTACCCAAGTCACAAAACTAAATCAACCCAACTTTAAAAATGGACCTGGGGCTTGCCATGTCCATTCCAGCAGAAGTGTCAACCAAGACAAAGAAGTCTTCTTTTCTAATGCATGCCAAAACATTTACTTCTTGCTTTGGATATGACTTGATTCATCCAACCTGATGCCTAATCTCCTTCTAGTCCTAGTCTGTCATTTTAAATTACAAATTCCTGCTTTAACCTCCAGATGATCAAATTTTCTAATGGTTACTTTTAGAAATGCTTATTCTTAAGTACATTTTCCCACTATAACGTTCCTAAAATCATCAGAAATAACTCTCTAGGGCTCGTCACAAATAAACGATTTACATTTTGCTCCATAGTATGTCTATATATGCTTTAGTATCAAATATCCTAAATATCTCCAGGAAAGATTTTTCTGTTTTCTGCTTAATAGATAAAATTTTCTTATGTTGAACATAATTTTTGAAATTTGGGCTGAAAAAAATGAAGCGAACCGTCAATATTAGATTCAGTATCCAGATAGTTTTTCTCTTTTCTCTTGATATCATATTTCAAGAGTTCACACTTACATAAATAAGAGGATACAAATTTTAATAGTTTTGCTTTGCTTTATAAAGTATAAGTATGAGAGAAGACTGGAACATTGTCAAGGTATTAATTACACAGTATATTATTTTGTATGGTATTTTGAATACTATATTTTTATACTGAGTGGTTGTTTCCTGTGTAAATTGGTGAACTGCAAGGTTTTGTGAACTACTTGTCTCTTTCCTTCACAGTTTCAGGGAAATACTTCTCAAAATTGTGCTCTTCAATAGATCTGTGATTGCCGATCTATTTATTTTACCCCTAACATTGACTTTTTTTTCAGTTGTACTTCATTAAATTTTACGCAGGAAAACATGCTAAAGTGTTTTTTTTTTTTTAATTTTGTCATTTCATATTTGTAGCAAAATTTAACAGAAGGCATAGAGGATTTCTCACATACTTTCTGCTCCCTGCCCCCAGCATAGCCTTTCCCATTATTAACAGCCCCAACCAGAGCAGAACATTTGTTACAACTGGTGAACCTACATGGACACATCATTATCAACCTAAAGTTCGCAGTTTACATTAGAATTTTTGATGCTGCACATTTTCTGAGTTTGGACAAATGTATAATGACACATATCTATCGTTATAGTATTTTCACTGCCCTAAATATCCTCAGTGCTCTGCCTATTCATTCTTCCTTTCCTCCTAATCCTGGGTAACTACTGATCATTTTACTGTCTTCAGAGTCTTGCCTTTTATAGAATGTCATATATTGGAAATCACACAGTATGTAGACTTTTCAAACTGGTTTATTTCATTTAGAATATACAATTTTAAGTTTCCTCCATGTCTTTTCATAGTTTGATAGCTCATTTCATTTCAGTGCTGAATAATATTCCTTTGTATAGATGCTCCACAGTTTATTCATCTACTGAAGCACATCTTGGTTGCTTCCAAGTTTGGACAATTATGAATAAAGCTGCTATAAACATCCATGTGTAGGTTTTTGTGTAGACAATGTATAACTTTTTATGCAAATGCAAAATGTTTCCCATAGTGTATATTTTTACATTTCCTACCACCATTGTATTAGCATTCCAGTTTCCTCATGTCTCAACCAATAGTATGGTTGATTCGTTTTAATTTTAGATATTCCAATAGATTTGTTATCCAAATCTAATTTGACATCCAGATATCACTTTTATCATTTTTTTCATTGAGTTTTTGGTTATTATTGATTTTTCAGAAATTTTGTATATTATAAATAAAGTCCTTTATCAGATACATGATTTGGAAATGTCTTCTATCATTTTGTAGATATTCCTTGTCTTTTCAGCCACTTACCATCATAAAGTCAAAAGTGTCTTTTGATATCTAATTTATATACTTTTTTTCTCTTATGGAGTGTGTTTTTGATGTTGCATCTAAGAAATCTTTGTTACCTAATGTAACTGATATTTTTTCATTTTACTGCTGAGATTCTATATTTTTAGGTATAGAAATGTCTATTATCCATTTATGAAATTCCATTTGAATTTATATATGATGAAAAGTATGCTTTGAAGTTCTTTATTGTTTGCACAAATACACTAAAAAATTCAGTAACAACTTCTTTTTAAACCTGAACACTTTATCATTATGATAAATCTAATTCATTGCTTATATTATTATTTGATCTGAAATCTACTTTATTTAATATTAATACAGTCACTCCAATGTTTTTATTAAATTACTGTGAGAATGACGTACCTTTTCGTATCCATTTTTTTAAAATCTATAAATCTAGCGTATTTATACTTAACATGGGTTTCTAGTAGGTAGCATAAGAGTTGTCCCTTGCTTCTTGCTCCAATCTGACAACCTCTATCATTTATTGGGATGTTTGGACATTTATATTTAATGTTATTATGCATATGCTATTTATATGTTTCAGTTTAGGTCTACTATTTTGATATTGCTATTTTTAAATTGTTCTATATGTTTTTGTTTCCTTTCTCTCTTTTTCTGACTTCTTTGGATTAATTGAATATTTTGTATTTTATATAATTCCATCCCATTTCCTTTAGCTATCACTCATCAAATGCTGATGGCAAACTAACATGCATATGTTAATGTATTTATAAGGGAATATCTCCATTTTATTGTTCCTACAGAATATATAGTTGTTTCACCAATTTTTGCCTTTAAGAGTTACATATGATTATTTTATTTCTGTAGGTATAATCATCAAACTCTTTTTAATATAGCTACTCTGCTAGTTATCCAATTTAACAACTGATAATTTTTCTATAATGATATATCATTCAAAGTCTTTCTTCTGGATCATCCAAGATCTTTAAAAGGAAATGCCCAAGAGGCCTGGTCAATATAACACAAGATCACAGTGAGAGAATATATTTAACTATCATCCACATGTAGTCATGCTATCTTCCGAACTAAATGTTAAAATCAATTGCACAGTGGAGTTCACAATTTTATTCTTTGGCCCTTTAATTTTACTAATTTCTGCATCCCCTACCAATAATTCACCTTGCCTGACATGCCATGTTCATTCCCTAAATTTTGCCATTAGTTCCATCTATGAATCAGGTACAATTTTATTACCTAAAAGACTACTTCCAAATATTATTTTACTCTAAATTATTTTGACTTTGGGTGGTAAACACACAATGCAATATACATATGACATATTATTGAATTGTATACTTAAATCTATATATTTTTATTAATTAATTTCACCTCAATAAATTTAATGGAAAATAAATAAATTATTTTGAATTGTTTTAAAATCAGTTGAATTCTATTAAAGATCCAAGGCAAAACAAAACAATCTTAGTATTTAAATGTTAATTAAACTATAAAAAATTCCAATATTTTAGCTGGCTCAACAAGTCCATAAGACCCTCAAATGTACTCATGTAGTGTTTTCTCTGTTTCCTAAACATCACTTTATAATTTACTATTAATTCAGCAAAAGCATAATATTAAGCACATGTTATAAGTCATGAGCTTTGCTACATGCCCTGGCAAATCATTTCATGCCAGAGTATTTCACAATTAGGTATGTCTCTATTATTCAGAAAAATTCATATTTATGCTCAATGTGTTTATTTGAACTACACACCTTATTAGGATAATGGGAGCTGAGATAAGCCTTACATTTTGAATGTTATGTGCCATTAGGTTGGCTCTGATTCCTGGAGACCCATGAATCAGTGATATTCATATTTTACTCTATATTTTTTCTATCAGTTATTTCTTGCAATTTCATGTTAAATCATTAAGACAGAAGCAAGATTCTATTTAGATTTCTACTGGTAAATTAATCAAGTTATGGTGACAGACACATAGACAGCTTTAACATTATTATCTTAAGAAATGTCTATAAAAATTACAAATTTCATGAATTAAATATATAGATATGCTTATTATCATGACAGAATACAGAAAGAGAAGAATGATGATGTTTTAAAATTTTACTTTTATTTGCCTTGCAATTTTTTGTCAAACATTTAAAATTTTTTGTTCTTATTGAAATCATCAACATAAAATTAAATACAATAGGTGTTTTATTTGACTTAAAATATCTAAAATTTTATTCTAGTGTTATTCTCTATAATGAAATTATGACAATGAATAAATAGTTTAGAGGTTTTTATCAATTTGAGATTTTATATTACAAGAAAATAAATTGTGATTTCAAAACAAGTGCTTACAGTGATACTTTTTTATGACAGTTTCTAATTCTGTCTGCTTACTAGTAAGACATGGCATTGGTTGTATTATATTTTGCATAAGAGAAAGATATCACAATATGAAATCATCAACCATAGTAATTATAAGTTCACATACGTAAAAATTCTAAGGGGAAAGTGCTTTAGACTCTGGAAATTAGAGGCAATTATTTCATCTTTACTTTTGTTTCTGGAATAGATATATTATATACATATGTGTGTAAAAGCTTTTTTATTTTTCAAGGACAGATAAATAACATATAAATAACTGTCTAACACAATGGCTCATAGGAACAGAAATTCAATTAGTACGGTATAAGAATAGGAATACTCTATACAAGGTCTGGGACTCAACCCAAAAAATAAAAATACTATTCCACATCACTGATTTGAAGATTACTATTCTTAGTCAATAGAAGATAATTCAATATACTCTCAAATTTCAGTAGGGCCAAGAATGCAAAGAAGTTATCTATATAAAACCACTAGTGGGGACTGATGACCATTTAACTTAAATATCAAATTAAGATATCATCTGTGATTTAGTTATGAGAATGAATTTATCACTGCTGCTAAAGTATAGTTTATTGGGAGTTACAGAGTTCTTTGAAAAAAAAGAAGAAAGCACAAGGTTTGATATATACACACACTGTAGAGTGATCTATTGCAAATGATTGGAACACACTTCTGGCATCCTAACGTTTCTGTGCTGATGGGTTCTTCTGTTGTTCAATGTGTCTAAAGCAATAAAATCAGCTTGTAAGCTTTGCCTCGGCAGCTGAGCACTGCATGCATTCAGGTCATTATGGCAGTAGGGATGCTCAGTTGGGAAAATGGTATATAAATAACTGATAACATGAGCAGACTCTGATTAATCCTTACTGGTCACTGACTATTTTTAGGATCCCCTTGCATTTGAAAGGATTTATGTTTCTGAGGAATTGAATGTAAGAGTATGAATGCTAACTCCATTCTGAAAGTATAAAAAAAGTCCTTAGAAAATGATTATTTTAGAAATGAGTTCTAAAAATTCAAGAAGTTTTTTAATGTAAGTTTACTCTATATTTTGATTACTACCGGTTGAGAATATGTTATAAAATTCCCCCCAAAATGTAAATTTCAGGAAAAGACAACAGTACTTTTGCATTAATATTATATACTAATTTTAGTGATATACTTTTGATGTATTCTCTGCAATTTCTTTTTATTTCATCACTTTTTAAAAATTTACTTCTACCTGGTTTACTCTCTCTCCCTCTCCCTCTCCTTCTCTTTCTCTTTCACATACACACACACACATGCACACACACACACACACGCACGCACACATACACACAACTCCCAGATATATAACATGTTTTCTCAAATAAGGTAGAACTCAAAGAAGTTTATACATATACATACATATACTCATGTCTTTGTTATTTGGGATAACAAATACATTGCATTTCAAGTTATACAAAGCAACACTGGTATGCTTCCAAAAACAATTAAATATTTTAGTTTTGTAAGAGAAATAAGCTTATTTAATTAATCAATACCATACAATTTGATTTTAGCTATGATTGCATATTTTAAAGTTTCCATTATTCCATGGCCAACCATAAAACATCTGATAAAGTTATAACTGCATATCATTTGTATATTTTGCTGGAAAGATCTAATATTTGATAAATATTACCATAAAGTCCTTGAGATAGTTAATTTAGATTCATATATACACAACCACAAATATCATGGGTATATGTCCTAACAAAATTAACCATTATTTTCATTCCAGTAATGGTAGATTTATCAGTGCTTTTTTCTAGATAATCTTTAGATGACTAGCAATACTGACTGTTACTACTTCTCCTGATAGTAGCTACCAAGTTTTGAGCATCTACTATGAAAGAGATGCTATTCTAGATGTTCACAATTATAATTTTCCAACCTACTGTGAATGTTATGCAATATTATCCCTATTATACAAATATGAAGGACACTGCTGTTCAAGGGTAATAACTTGACCTACATCACTGAACTACCAAGCTAGGATGCTAAGGACTGTAATGCAAGTGTGTGTGATTTCAAAGTCATGTTATTTTTTTACACTATTGCCATGGTACCTGAGGTGAATTTAATTTGGTTTTTATTTTAAAATATTTTTTTATTGCAATCTATCTGAAACAGTCACAACTACTCACCATTATTTTTGACCTTGAGTAAAATTAATTCCTGAAACTAGCCACAGCTATTTATAGTGAGCATTTGTGACTCACGTTGGCCAATAGGCACTTCAAAAATGAATGTGGAAAGATCCCTGAAAAAGTAACCACATTGCAGATTATAATGAATAGTGTTAATACACACCTGGGCTTATAAATATTATAAAGGAGTAATTAATTTTAATTTGTGTCTTCTAGCAAGTCTTTTAAGAGAAATAGGTCTTGACATATCAGTAAAACCTCAACATGGATGTGCAGACAAGAGAAGGAAGAAAAAAGACTTTAAGCAAAAGCACTGAATTTGAGAAACATTAAACTGAAAGCTGCAACGATGGACAGAGTGTAATTTTGCTTTCTGGAGATGGTATATATTTAGGATTTGTGTCTGTGTCTATTTTAAGATATAATAACAATAATACCACACCAGCGGCACAATTTCACTTTTACTTCTTTCTTCTTTCCAAAATAACTAAAGTTGAAGACTACTATAGATTACAAGAACCAAATATTTTGTCTGTCATAGTTTCATCTTTTGAAAAAATAAAGTGTAAGACTGATGTATGTTTGATGATATCTTGTTACATTCAGAGAACAAACTTTACTTTGAAAACATAAATGCTGCCACATTTCCTGCAGAAAGGGAATTCATGCATGCTTTCTGAACCAAACACATGTATTTTTATGAATATTATCTTATTTGCAGTTTAAGGAAGCTCAAAAATATTTCAAAAATGACAATTTCAATTGAGGGTATATTAACGTGGATAAATATGCATAACTCATTTGGATAAATGTTTAAGGAAAAATTCTAGAGAATTCTGTTTTAAATAGTAAGAGAGGTAAGTCATTTATAATTGTTAAAAGATATAACTAAAGTAATGAAAAGATCCAAATAGAAATTCTGGAGCTGAAGAATACAATAAATGAAATAAAAATGCAATGTAGTGTGTCAACAACAGACAGAAGGCAGAATCTGAAAACTCAAATTATTTGAAATCATCCATATTACTCAAAAGGATCTATAGATCCATAACAATCCATATAAAAATTCCAATGGCATTATTCACAGAGGTAGAAAAAAAAATCCTAAAATGTATATGGAACAACAACAATACCAACAAAAGACCCTGAATAGCCAAAGCAATCTTGAGGAGAATGAAGACAACTGAATGTCTCACACTTCCTGAATTCAGACTATATTACAAGGTAAGGTAAGCTATAGTAATCAAAACAGCATAAAAACAGACATATAGATCATACTAGAGCCCAGAAATAAATCCACACAGTGCAGTCCACTAATCTTCAACAAAAATACCAAGAATACCCAATGAAGAAAGAATAGTATATTTTGTAAATAATGTTGGGAAAGCTGAATATTCACAAACAAAAGGATAACATTGTACCCTTATGTTACACTATACGCAAAAATCAATGTAAAATGGGTTAAATTTAAATGTAAAACCTAAAAACATAAAACTTCTAGAAGTAAACATAGGGGATAATTTCCTTGACATTGGTCTTGGCAATTTGTTTTTTTTTTTTTTTTGATTAGACACCAAAAGCACAGGCCACAAAAGCAAAAAGAGATATGATAAGTGCGGTTACATCAAACTGAAAAGACAAAAGTCCTGCACAGCAAAGGAAACAACCGACAAGGTGAAAAGACAATCTATACAATTGGAGATGATATTTGTAAACTACATATCCAATAAGAAGTTACTATCCAAAATATCTAAAAAAACTCATAAAACTCAATAGCAAAAGAAAAAAAAATAATCTAGTTTTAAAAAGGGCAAGGATCTAAATAGACAATGACCAACAGTTTTCAAAAAGATACTCAAATATCACTATTCATCAGGAAAATGTAAATTAAAATCACAATAAGATATTACTTCATACCTCGTAGACAGCTATTAACAAAAATGATACACACACATACACACACACATGCATAACATTTAGCTTTATAAACAACATCCTGCCATTTGCAACAACGTGGATAAAACTGGAGGACATCATGCTAAGTTAAATAAGTCAGGGACATAAAGACAAATATTACATGATCTCACCTATATGTGGAATCAAAAAGAAAAAAACATTTAACTCACAGTAATGGAGAGTAGCAAAGAGTATAATGATGGTTACTAGGGGTTGTGGGGTGGCAGAAAAGAGGAATTATTGGTCATAAGGGTAAAAACTTTCAATTATAAAATAAGTTCTAGAGACCTAATGTACAGTATGATGACTATAGCTGATAATTATATTGTATAGTTAAAATGTATTGAGTGTAGATCTCAAGTGTTCTTACTGCAAACATACAAAAAATTGGTAACTATGTAAGGTGCTGATATGTTAATGAGCCTGATTGTATATAAAAATATATTGAATATCTTAA
Source organism: Pteropus medius (assembly GCF_902729225.1). Classification (NCBI taxonomy): domain Eukaryota; kingdom Metazoa; phylum Chordata; class Mammalia; order Chiroptera; family Pteropodidae; genus Pteropus; species Pteropus medius. The sequence continues at coordinate 9,178,031 of NW_024355205.1, forward strand.
ATATATATGTATATAAATTTTCTTGTTAATTACACTTCAATAAATCTAGAAAACCAAGAATATAATTAAGATTAACGTGCAATAAATTTTGAGTGATGAGCACAATGCAATATACATATGTTGTACTATCAAATTATACACTTGAAACCTACATAATCTTATTAACCAATGTCACCTCAATAAATTTAATAAAAAATGTAAAAAAGATTAATGCCATGGAACATACCAAGGAAACAGTACCTACAAAGTAATAAACAAAGAAAATAATAAAGTAATTAGTGTGAAGATATATAGTGAAAATATTTGTCAGGATGTGCTTAGAATATCATCGTTACCCTGATATTAGAAAAAATATTGTAATTCAATTCTTTTTGCATTTCTGGTGCATGAAAGATTAAGAATCAACAGAATACTTCTGATTTTGTCCTGTTGTGACCAGCTTTCTAGAGTACCTGGAATCTTCCCACTTAAGGCTTAAGCCTGATTTTCAAAACATTTTGAATTTAGTTTGTTTCTAGCAAGAGAATTTTGTTTGTATCTACCATTGAATTTGGAAAAAGAAAAACAAAAAACAAAAACAAAAACTTAAGTCAAGCTTATTAATTGTATGATGTTTTTTGCTTTGTATAATAACCTATACCTGTAGCTATTATATTGACTACTTTATCTGACTAAGACTAACAAGTTTTTTGCTGGACCCCTTACAGTTGCAGAATCATTGGGGTTATGCTTCCCCATACACCGATGTAAGCAAAGAAGCCTGTTTTCCTCAGGCTATATTTTAATTGTAAGGAAGCTTCTTTCCAGAAAGCATCTATCAAATTGTTCTCAGGTTAAGTGACCAAATTTGCTTAGGCTTGCCCTTTTGTAAATCAGTTACTGGCAAGGAGGGATGGGTTTATCAGGATTAGATTAGACTGTTCAGAGCCCATTAATCAATTCCCTTTGAGGCACATGGGTTGAGCTCATGAGGAAAGAATACATGAGTAAGTCAGGTTTCTCTTACAAAAGGAGGAGGTAGAATATGCACACTGGCAGGAAACAGTATGGATGCCACACAGACTCACTTCTTACCCTATCTAGTAAAAGTAAGTGAATAGTCTTATCTCAGAGCTTTCATAGCACAATAAATATAAACATTTTCTCTCTCTCTCTCTCTCTATATATATATATATGTATATATATATATATATATATACACACATACACATATATAATACATATGTATATAAACATTTTCTATATATACATATATACATATATATCACACACACACACACACACACACACACACACACACACACACACACACACATATATATGTGTGTGTGTGATATTGTTCTTATTCTTATTGTTCTTATTCTTAGCCTGGGTTAGTAAATCAATAACATTAGTGTATTGGTAACTGCCCGCTCTAGACAAGCATGAGTTATTTAGTTTACCATTTTCTACTTATAATTTCAGTTATGTTTTTTGACCACAGAGGAACTTGTTTATGACCTTTAGCTAAAGTCAAGTTCTTAAAAATAAAATAAACTCCTTTCATTCTTGTTATTCCATTGTTATTGCAGTTGCTTTTGAAACACACATTTACATGTGTGTGTGTATGTGTGCACACACATACACATCATACAGAAAAGAGATTCTCAGCTGCAGGTACGATAGTAGAGAAATTTTTCAGAGTAGGATATTTGGCAATATTCTTCTTTTAACTTATTGAATATTTACCTTGTTTTTTTCATCCTCAGATCTGCCCCTCACTCCCCACCTGGTCTTACTCAAACTTGCCTATTTATCTCCTTTTGATCTTTCACATTTTAATGCAAATGTTTTTCAGCAGAGACACTTTCATTGGCCCACCACTCCAATATTAGGCCTGACCATGCAATAAATAAATATATGTAGATATTTAGGACTATGCTCTTATATTCATAATTCAAAAGATTTATTGACTACCAAATTATACATTTATTTGTGATTATCTTATTGTGATGTTACTTTCAACAAAATTTTGTTCCTATTTGTATCACATATTCAATAAATACGGTTTACTATGTAAGATTCACTTGAGGTTGTTAATTTATAAGTTTTCCGTGTGTCTTGGGGAAAAAGCTCTATATTTTAAATGATTATCAGTCTCAGACTAGAAGTTCAGGCATATTCTACCTAACCAGCCTCAATGGCAAATTACTCCAGAGATCATATGATGACCAGGTGCAAACCATTGATCACACTGTTATCAATGATAAAAAAAAAAAAAAAAAGCTGACTGCTGTTACAAACCATCTCTAAATTCCATAGACCTATAACTACCAAGAAACACTATTAATCAGTATGTTTCATCCCTGATCAGAGTTCAAAATCCTAAAGATACTTTAGCAAAGAGACCAGTTCCAGAGTGCTGGAATTAAAATCAGCACAAACAAGAACCTAGATTTATTCTAGTAAAGTCCTTCAGCATATACTCACACCTTGGTCATTTCTCTTCTATACTCCAACAACAGTCTATAAATATATTTTTTTTAACTTTTAAAAAAATTAAAGTTTATTGGGGTAACATTGGTTAATACGATTATATAATTTTCAGGTGTACATTATAATTTGACATCTGTATATTCTACTGTGTGTTTACCACCCAAAGTCCAGTTTCCTTTGGCTATCATATATTTGATCTCCTTTACCCACTTCACCCTCACTCTACCCCCCATATAAGACCCCCTTTAAATCATTTGGGACTGTGCTAATGTTCTGACAGGAAAAAATGGTACACTCAGGTGGAGCAGTTAAGGAGAGTTTAATAAAAAGACTATTTTCAAATGATGGTTGATTCAACCAATACAGGATGTTGCTGTTCCCCAGTACTAGAAACAATGGTAAATATTAGTAGCTCTAGGTCAGAGAAGCCAAGAAAATAATAGCTTTTGCAAATAGGAGCAAGTAACTCTGTGGAAAGGGTAACTGATGGAAAATCCAAGAGCTGAGTACTTCAGAAAAGGGACACAGCAAACTAATGGTGATGGATAGCAAGAGAGCTCTGCTTGTACTCTCTTCTCCAACTCTTGATATTCTGCCAGAAGTCAAAGAAGATCACTGAAACAGTCTATACTGTGAAGACTTCTGAAACACAGAGCAGGTGGAAAAGGTGGAGAACGCATCAGGAGAGGCAAAAGGAGAATATCCAGCATAGGGCCAGGGTAAGGTAAAAGCCTGGCTCTTATCTCATGAATTCTCACAAATTCACAGTATTTTGTGGAATATAATTTATACTTAGACTCCCTCAGGGATTGAAACTCAAAATTGCAAGACATAACAACATGAAAGCACGTAAATTTTATAGTTTGAATCATATTTTTTCTGCTTTCCTAGGGTGGCATTCCATCTTGCAGGCAATGATAAATTGGATGAGAGAAGGCCTCTGGCACAGAAGGGAATTACCAAAAACATAAAACACATTGTGTTACTATACCAAGGTATCATTTACCACTGCAGTAATGAAGGCTTTGATTTCTATGATCGCATTTTAAATGATATTAAATATTTATATCTTTAATGTTTTGATATTTATATGTTTATCAAAATTTAGACTAAAGTTTTTCTATAATTGAACAAATAAGGATATTCAGATTAACCACTCTTCCAAAGTCACACGTATTTTGATTGCTGAGCTATACCTAGAATCCACACCAAGTTCTCTGATTTAGTTTTCATTCTACCATAAAAGTTGATGACATAATTCATTTATTTGATGCAGTATGATAAATAGGCAGACAAAAATTGCCCATATCATTTCTTCTAAATTTCATCATGACACTAGAGCACAAATATTAGGAAAAATACTTCCAAAAATGAAACATTAAAAAAAAATGAACTCATCCTCAATTAGACAACATAATAGGGTGTACCACATTGTGATTATCTGTATGTAGGGCTAATGTTAAAAGTCAGAAGATTGACTATTTTAGCTACATTCCAAATGCTACAAATTAAAATATGTTGCATGATTACCATTTCATTTTTATACATTGGATTTATATAGAAATTATAGATGAAATGAGATAGTGCCTACATAAAAATCTATACTAGGTTTATTTTGAAATTAATGTTTATAATCTATCACCTATAAGTATTATTTCCTAGAAAAGATCTGAGCAGTCAACTATAGTACTAAAATAAATTTCCATGGGTTAAGTTGTAATTACATAGTCCCAAAGCTGAATTATTGGGTGTGATGATAAATTTTATATGTCAGCTTGACTAGGCCATGGTACCCAGATATTTGGTCAAACCTTATTCTAGATGTTTTTGTGAAGGTATTTTTTTCAGATGGGGTTAACATTTAAATCAATAGATTTTGAGTAAAGTACATTATTCTGCATAACTCGGGTAGACTTCATCCAATCAGTTTGAAGGCCTTAATAGAAAAATGACTGACCTCTCCTGAGGAAAAGGAAATTCTGCCAGTAGACTGCCTTTGAATTTTAATTGCAGCATCAACTTTTGTCTTGGTTTCTAGCCTGATAGCCTAACCTGCAGATTTTGGGATTTTGGACTTGTGAGCCTCTACAATAATGTGAGCCAATTCCTTATAATCTCTCTTTCTCTCTCATATAATTTCATATAACCCAGAAAATCTACTTTAAGGATATACCCCCCACCCCAAAATTAAAACCAGAAACTCAAAACAAATGCTTATATACCAATGTTCATTGCAGCATTATTTACAATAGCCAAAATGTGGAAAAAACCGTGTCAACAGACTAATGGATAAACAAAATATGATATATACAAACGATGAAATATTATACAGCCATAAAAGGAATAAAATTCTGACACATGGATGAACTTTAAAAACATTATGCTCAGTGAAGTAAGCCAGAAATAAAACGGTAAATACTGTGACTCCTCAAAATTGTCAAAGTCATGAAAAATAAAGAAAAATAAAGAGAAATTGTCTTTAACCACAGGAGACAAAGGAAACATGACAACTTAATGCACTGTGGTATCCTGAAGGGATGCTGGAACAGAAAAAAGACGTTAGTGAAAAAATGATTGAAATTCAAATAAAATCTGGAGTTCAGTTCATAGTACTAATATGGATTTCTTAAGTTTTAGCAACTGATTTATAGTCATGTAAGATGTTAACATTAAAGGAAATTGGGTATCAGGGATGTGGGAATTCTCAGTGCTTTTTTTTGCAATATCTTTGCAAAAATAAAATTGGGCAGCCAATTTTATTCTTGTAAAAATGTAATATTAAATTATTCTAAAATTAAAAGTCCGTTAAAAACACATAGGAAGAAATAAATCAAATAATGGGCTCATACTCAAAGTAAATGCTTAATGAGTATGCAAAACAAAATAAAAACAATTGCAAACCATCAAACCAAGAGATTCATTTTTTAATAGCTAGCTAGTAAAAAAGCCTCTGCTTGAATTTAGGAAAAGCTCACTCTGTAATCTCTATAGAGAACCAGCAGTTCATCTTCTCAGCTGCTAGCACTGAAGGACTACTCTTCCTACACTCTGAAAAGAGCATCCATGGAACTGTGTCTCCTGCAGATATTACATAAAGATGGATACCTACATTATAGCTCAATTTGTTTTCGGATTTATCACTGACTAGAAAAAATTCTCAGCACTTTATGTTCATTAACTCGTTTAATCCTTTTAATAATCACCACAGTAGACAATGTTACCATCTTCACAGTACAGATAAATAAATCAGGGCACCAAGATTAAGAAATGTGTCCGAGATTACTCTGTTGTAAATTGCAGAGTAATTCCTGGAATTCAAATCCAGGAAATCTGGCTTCAAAGTTCATCATGTTAATTGCTAACCTACAACATCCCTGTACATTGAATATATGGTCGTAGATGCAGCCAATTGTGCCATTAAATTCATAGTCTCCCTCATACAAATTTTCTAAGTATCCTGAAATTAAATGTAAAATATAAGCTTTTTATTTCTGCATATTTTCTCATAAAATTTTCTCACTAAACTTTCTCACCAAATCTCTGCTAGATGCTTTTTCTTATTCCACAGTATCCCCTATGCAGACTGAATTGTAAGTATAATAATATAACTTTATTACAAAAAAATCTTAGTTTTAATACATGAAGGGTTGAGTTTTAAAAATTCAATGCCCTCTTCAGTATGTTTTCAACTTTCCTGCCCAGGTTCTTTGTTAACTACGGTTGGCTGTTCCAGTTCTTCTTGGTAAATGGACCAATGAAATTTTTATTCATCGATTCCTACACATTTCACATTCTTTCAGGCTTCTCACTCAGCTAACTCTCTTCACTCTTCTCATCTTCAATTCTTTTCTATCAACTCTCTTCCCTTCTACTCTAGAAAAATTTTTGCTTATGCTTTAATATATGCCCCAAATAAAACTGTGAAGTCTTTTATTTTTCCAAACAAATTATTATTTCTTCCCCAGTGCTTCCACTGTATTATTCACATTTAACATGTAGTATTAAATATTTCTGATAGTCACAACACCAAAATAATAATGAGATATCCATGATCTTACAACCTATTGCAAGAGACAAAACATTATTAACATAATAGAAGCCACCTTCTTCTCAGAGGCAGCTACTATATTAATATTGGCATTTGTTGTCCTTATATATACCCATATATTTTTACTATATTTGTATATCCCTAATAAATTATATGCATGTTTTAAAACTTTATATTAATGTCCTCTCTCTCTCTCTCTCTCTCTCTCTCTCTCTCTATATATATATATATATATATATATATATACACACATATATATGTGAGTGTGTGTGTGTATACTTTCTTCAATAATTGGCTTTTTTGGAAAAAGTGTTCAATATATTTGCGGGATATATTCATGAAGAAAGTTACAATATTCGGTTTGGAGATTTTGGACATTTCTAACTTTTTTGCTGTTACAAAAAATGTTGCTCCACTATTCCTAAACATATATGTGAGATATTTTTGTAGACTATGTATCAAGAAGTGGAATTCCTAGGATCTAAGACATGCATATTTTTACTTTAATTTTTAAATACTGCCAAATTGTTCTCCACATTGGTATTACAATTATACCCAGCTTACAGTGCATAAAAGTTCCCATGGCTCCACATGTCTACCAACACTTGGTGTTCTAGGTGTTTCATTTTTTTTATAATTTAATGGAGGCAACGTGGTAATCTCACCATGCTTTTAATTTATTTTCCACTAATTTCATATCTTCTTGGTCAATTTTTTCCTTCTGTGACCTGCCTATTAATTTTTCTTTTTCAGTTTTTATTGGGTTGTTTTTCCTTTTCTTAATATTTTTGGAATATTTTAAAAATAGTTTTTACATTAACATTTTACATGGTCTGCATGTATTTTATCAGCCATTGAGTATCACTTCCTTCTTAAATGTTGGATTTTGTTATCCACATTGTTTTAAAAATAATATAATCAAATGTATAAATCTGTTATAACTTACCTTATTGTTTAGAATTTTCTGTTTAAGAAGTCTTTCCACATATTTTACCTTTTAAAATAATTCGTACCATATCATTTTCGCTGTGATTAGTTTATTAGACTTTTTAATTTAAGTTTATTTTTTTCCAGTAGCCTGTGATATCCTAAAAGTCAGAGGCTATGTAATATTCATTTTTCTACCCTGGCATTTATGATGTCCAGCAAATGTTCGAAGAGTGAAAGCCACGAGCTCCTCCTGGGTGTTAATGCAATTTTTTTGGCATCTTTCTCATGTGATAACCACTATGCTAAGTTCTTACAATTATGTTACCAATCAAGGCACAAATTTCCATTGTGCCTCTGATTTTGATATGCTTGGTTAAATCACAGGATAGTCTACAGAGGAGAAGTAAGATATATTTACTAGAAATAGTGCACATGGCTTCCCCCGCTTAGTTTAATTATTGCAATTTCAAGGAGTGGAATCGTGCTGTGGAGAATACTTTTTAGAAATCTGCTTTTATTTTTCTATTCTTAAGTATATGGTTGGGAATTCATGAGTCATAATATTCATAAGTCTTGGTGTACATGTTTTTTTTCTTGTTTTCTATTAAATGGTGTTCAAAATATATTGTATGTTAGCTGATGCATATAAATATTTAGATTTTATAATAATGCTGTGGTTTAAATTAAACTTGTTCCAAATAATTCTGACCTTCATGTGAACAAACTGTCCAGTATTCTTCTTTCTATACCAACTTATACAAATTATACTTAACACTAATTTGGCTTCTGGAATGTACTGGACAGTTTGAATAATATAAATTACATATAACATATAGTAGAGATATTCACATTGTACAATTTAGAATGTAAAGATATTCAAATTTCTACATACAAAGCAATCAAATTCTGATATACTAACTATTATGACCTTCCCCTTTATTTGGGAAATATTTGGAACATTCTGTGCTCACTCTCCTCAGATAAAGTATGAGTAGGCAATTAGAGTCAAATGGTTGGCTTTTGAATTTTGAAAGCTAACGTCTAGGCATCTGTAAGAAAAATAATTATGGATCAGAAAATAAAAACAGAGTTAGTTTTTCCTAACTTTAAATAATAGCTCAAATTAGTCTGACGAGGAGAAGGGAGAGTGTAATGTAACAAGAATAATAGAATAGATACCAGTACGGATATTGGAATACAAGATCTGTGGCTTGCAAGGCATACTGCAGTGAACTTAAAGGGTCAACAATGCTACACTAAGTCATTCAAATACATGCCACAAAGAATGGGAAGGCACTGGATAATACTAAACATAGGAGTAGCAGGATTAAGTTTGCATTCTACAATAATTTACATGAATAAAGTGTGAAAGATAAAAGAGGAAGCAGTTGGAACCTTGAAACTGGGAGCACAAAGAAGTCTATTACCAGATCTTAAGGAGAAATAGAAACTGAACAATTAATATACAATGGGAAAAGGGAAGAATAAACTCTAGAGTGGTTTTCCCAGATAAATTGAGAGGGCTTAATAAGAATTGTAATAATAACTAATATTTATGCAGTGGTTACAATATGCTAAGCAGTGGTTAGACAATGGTGGCTAGTGAATGTTTAACAACCAGGTCTCTGGAATCAGGGGTGGAGTGGGGAGGGCCCTGATATGTAGTTTGTCAATTTTTATGGTGTAAATACTCCACAAAGTTGGTATGGCTGATTTAAACCTAATAATGAAATGTCACTCAATAGAAGTTGGGTAGAGATGTGTAAAATCGACTCTAACAAGCTGCTATTAGGTAGCTCCAGATTGTCACTAGAAATTTTTACATGTGTTAACTTCTTTTAATCCTCATAGCATCTCCTTTTAAGTAAGGGTTTCTTAACCTCCATACTATTGACATTTAGAACTAGATAATTCTTTGCTGCGGGGGGCTGTTCTGTGAATTGTAGAATGTTTATTATTACACTTGGCCTCTACTCCACGGATGCCAGTAAAACACCCTGCACAGACCCCAGGTGTGACAAACATGTCTCTGGTCATTGTCAGATGATCTCTGGGGTAAAAGATCAACTCCAATTGAAAACCATTGCTTTAAGACATAACTTATAATTTTCTTTTTCTTCTCTTCCTCCTCTTCCTCCTAATTCTTTGTCCTCTACTTTTTATTTTTGCAAATAAAAAAAAAATAAAACAGAAAAAGTTACATACTTAAAAATCGGTAGATTCAATATTGTAACACAGATAGTCTGCTTCTGAAGTAGATAGATGAATGAACAGACAGGTAGATAGATGGAGATATAGACAAAGACGTAGACATAGACTATATGATCTCAATACTGTAATTACTGGATGGCAAACCATAATGAATCAAGAAGTCCTTATTTTGATTCCAATTTTGCATGAATAGTAATATCATCTTTGGTTTAATTGTTTCCCCTTGTAGTATGAGAAGAAAAATATATTAAAAAGATTGAATGGTCTACTGCCATGCCAACCTGAACAAGCCCGATCCCGTCTGATTTCGGAAGCTAAGCAGGGATGGGCCTGATTAGTACTTGGATGGGAGGCCACCTAGGAAGACGAGGTGCTGTAGGCATAAAAAATAAAAAAAAGGGATCGTAAGTTGATAAAGTCCTGGCAATCTGTGAGGTCAACCAAGGGTCGCCTTGCCTAAAAAAATATATGTATTGAATAATTAACATTATTTTGAGACAATTTTGTTGTGATTATTAATATAATTTTATCAGTAAAATGTCTTTATTCTTTTTCCCTGCCTATAGTCTTTATCTCTGTAACTTAGTTTATTCTTCATGTAAAATGGGATAGTAATATATCTACATAAAGTATTGCTATGCAAAAAGTGAAATAAGACAGAGAAAGATAAATACTATATGCATCACTTATATATGGAATCTAAAAAGGCTGAACTCAGGAGTATGAGGCAAAATGGTGCAGATGATAGAAGCTTCCTACATTCCTTCTTGCAACTACATCAAAGGTGTGATAGAAACACGGGCAAACAGCAAGCAGAGTTGCCTGAGGATCTAGAGGAACAGAAACGCTACAACTAGGGAGAAGAAAAAGACATCACCCTGAAATGGTAAAAGGTAAGAGGGAGCAAAGACTGGAATCTTCTTGGTCCCCAGTAGCTGAGTGGCACAGAGGCTGCAGCAGAGGCAGTTGGCAGCTGCAGATTCTTCTTAAAGATGCTGTGTCCACAAGCTGACTTTTGCATACCTGCTCGCTCTGAGTACCAGCGCAGTGTCAGCTCCTCCGAGGGCAGCAGGGTTTTTCAGGAGTTCCCAGAGCAAGGGCCAGAGGCAAGGCTTTCTCCCAGGCAGAAGGGCTGGCGGTATCCATTGTTCCTCTGTTGAGCCCTCCCCACACCCAGTTAGCGAACTCAGCTGCCTCCATAGCTGAGGTCATCAAACTGGATAATAAAGGCCCTCTGCCCAGAGGAGTCCCTGAAACTCCACCTACCCCAACTCACTCAGCAAGTCTGGTGCTCCTCACTGAACAGTGCCAAGTCTCACACTGGTGGCAACTGACCTCAGTTTCTGGAGTGGCTTCTTGAGGCAGCTATAAGCACAGTATCTGTGGTTTGCTTGCTGAATCTTAACAGGTGGCCCCAGAGGGGCACAAGATGGAGCTAAACTTAGCTTGCAGCTGAATCTCTCTCAGGACCGTGCCACTGGACACCTACTACACAAAGCCATGCTAATAAGACTGGGAGGTTTAAGAGCTTTGATTAGTACACAGAAACAGACATGGAAAGGCAGCCAAAATGGGAAGACAAAGGAGCAGAAACCATAAGAAAGAACAGAACATAAATCAAGGAAAAATGGAGTCAAGCAATCTACCAGATGCAGAGTTCAAAACACTGATTATAAAGATGCTCAATTAAATTAAGGGAAGTGTAGATGAACTCAGAGAGAACTTTAACAGAGATAAAAAATGTAAAAACCTAAATGAAAATTATAAAAAAATTCTTCAGAAATGAAGAATACATTATCTGAAATGAAGAGTATATTAGAGGGAATCAACAGAGTAGAAGAAGAAGAAGATTAAAACACTATATAGAGGGTGAGGAAGCCAAGGACACTCAATCAGAATGACAAAATAAAAGTAACCAAGAATATGAAATATAATAACAATTTAAGGAGCCTATGGGACAAAAATTAAAGGTAACAACATCTGTGTCATAGGGATACCTGAAGAGGGAGAACAAGAAGTTGACTATGTATTTGAAGAAATAATGCTGGAAAACTTCCCTAACCTGGTGAAGGAAATAGACATATAACCCTAGGAAGCTCAAAGAGTCTCCAAAACCAGGAACCCAAAAAGGCCCACACCAAGACACATCATAATTAAAATACCAAAAGTTAAATACAAAAAGAGAACCTTAAAAACAGCAAGAGAAAAGCAATTAGTTACCTACAAGGGAGCTCCGACAAGACTGGCAGCCAATTTTTCAAAAGAAACTTTGCAGGACAGAGGGTTTGGCTCAAAATATTCAGTGTTGAAAACTCAGAATCTACAGCCAAGAATATCCAGCAAAGCTATCATTTAGAGTCGAAAGACAGATAAAGAGCTTCCCAGACAAAAATAAGCTCAAGGAATTTATCAGCACCAAGCCAGTATTACAGGAATCGTGGGAGGGATTTCTTTGAGAAGAATAACCATGTTTCAAAAACATGAATAATGAATGGTAATAACTGCGTATTTATCAAGTACCTCAAATGGAAAAGAAGTTGCTCCAACCACAAGATAGGTAGCTGAATGGATAAGTAAACAAGACCCCTACAGATGCTGTCTGTAAGAGACTCACTTCAGATTAAAAGACATACAGACTTAAAGAAAGAGGATGTAAAAAGATATTGCCTTGATGGATCTAGAGGGGATTGTACTAAATAAAGTAAGTCAGATAGAGAAAGAAAAATACCACTGACTTTATGTACATGTGCAATCTAAAGAACAAAATAAACAACAATAAAAATGGAAACAAACATATATACAGAGAATATTTTGAAGGCTACTAGGCCATGAGAAAAGGGTTGGGGGGGTTGTGAAAAAAGGTAAAGGGATTAAGAAGTACAAATGGATAGATACAAAATAGCCATGGAGATATAAAGTGTAGCATAAGGAAAATAGGTAATAATGTTGTAATAAATATGTAAGGCAGAAGAGGGGTACTAGATTTAGTGGGATGATCACTTTGTGAGTTATACAGATCTCTGATCACTGTGCTATACAACTGAAACTAATATATTATTGTATGCCAACTAGAAGTAAAAAAATTCATTGAATTCTACAATATAAATATGAGCAACTAATTGCCTATTATACTTCAATAAAGATGGGGGAAAATAAAAAAGAAAAAAAATTAAAAGCCGAACTCTGAGACACAAAGACTATAGAATGGTGATTAACAAGGAATAGGGGTGGGAGAAAAGTAGAGATGTTGGTTAAAGAAAAAAACACCCAGTTATAAGATGAATAAGTTCTGGGGATCTAATGACAGTATAGTGATTACAATTAATGATACTGTATTATATACTTAAAAGGTGCTAAGAGAATAATCTTAAATATTCTCACCACAAAAATAAGGATAATTATGTGATGTAATTCAAGTGTTAGCTAACACTGTCGTGGTGATCATTTTGCAATATGCAAGTATATCAAATAAATAGGCTGTATACCTTACATTTACATAATGTTACATGTCAATTATATCTCAATAAAATGGGGGAAAAAGTTGTTATGAGGATTAACTAACAAAAATACTCTGGTTAGAATAGTGCTTGGCAGATATTTAGTTATGAATGTCTTAGTTTAAAAAGTAAATAAATAAAAACAATAAAAAGTAACAATGATTTACATATTTTTAGTTTTATCAAATGCTAAGAAAGATCTAGGTATATATTTAGAGAATTACAGAATTCTAGGTCTAGAAGATAACTTACAAGACCTTGCTCTAACCACATCATGACTGTAAATGTTTAAGATATGTAATGTCTAATATGTATAATGTGTTATATATCTTATAAGAAATATAATGTTATATATGTATGCATGAAAGATTACTAATTTAAAACAACCGATAGATTATCAGATGAAGAAGAGGATGAAATGGAACGAGAAAAAGAAGGAGAAGAAAAAGAAAAGAGAAAAAAAATATTTGTAATACTTGTCTACTTCAGAAATTCTTTCTCAAAAGAACAATGAGCATGAGAATCGACTGACGAAATATTCTAAACATGTGCGCTAATACATGGTTTAACTGTCAATAAATAGAAAAGTCTTAAAAAATTAGTACACATAATAGTTTTATATGTCCCTTTTAATTTTTTAAATATTTATTGTGCCTTGATTGATAAAGGTGATTAAATGCAATGCTCTCTAATTTTTCCAAAGAAGTTAAGGAGAAATTAGATGGAAAGTACAAATACCGAGCCCAACTACAAAATAATACTGTAAAGAGTTGCCATTAAAGGCAAGTGCTTCAGCCCCTTCTGGCCCCCAGATCTACTGATATTATTTCCATTAAACTTAAAATTTCAAAAAGTTTTGTTATATTTTTGGTTTGTTTTTGAATATGTGAAGAAAACACTTTTGGTTCATTTTAATATGAACATTTCAAATATATTTTGTATAGCCTTTCCTATCTTTCTAACAAATTATCATATTTGAATACTGTAGTCTCCTGAGCCTGGTGAGTTAGGAAAAACAGGAATGTCAAACCAATTTCTAAAAAACAAACAAGCAAACAAATAAAAACTGAGACTCGGATAGTCTTACATTAAAACTTTAGTACACACAGTATGTAGCTGCCAGAGCTGGTAGAAACGTGAACAACTTGAATGAAAATAAGCTTTCCACTTTAAATTTACTAATCTCTGATATATGTCATAATAATTTTCAAAACTTGTAAGCTTTCAATAATTAAACTGAATATTTTCCCATGTTTCCACTTTTGTAATACTCACTCAGCAGATATCAAATGCTACATGCTAGACTTTGTTTTAGGTACAGGGGATACAGTGAAGAATAAGCCCTAATCCTCTCCTTTAGTGAAACTCATACAGAGCTGGAAAAGCAGATAACAACAAAATAAAGAGATAAATTATAATTTAAAATTGTGTTTTCTGAAGAAAAGTCAAAAAGGGTAAAGTATTAGGGTATTTTAAGATACAAAGTATCATGATGTAAAATGACTCCCAGAATTTGAACATTTTGAAATTTTTATCTAATCATAAACAAATTAAATTATCAGTAGCTTTATTTGTAAAGCTCTACTCTTACCCTAGGTCACTGGTCAATTAAATTAACTGTTCTTATTTTGTTATCTTTTAATATATCATTTATATTGGTGTCTTAATGTATCATTTATATTGGTGTCAGTAATGTTAATCGTCTATTTTGCAGTCTAAGTCTCTAATGCTTGTATTATAACCCACAAAGTTAGAATTTTAAAAGCAGGGAAAATCTAAACAAATTTCAAAGTAAGTAGGGATTAAGGAATCATATTTTTCTGATCAGGACCATTTAGTCCTAAAGAGAACTGAATTTCTCAAAATCGGAGGTGATTTGGAAACCCAGCTTATTTATTTTCTATCTTATTACTCTTTTTTATTCTTTGTGTAGAAAATATATGCCTAACACATAATTACAACAGGTTGTCATCTATGTCATGCTATTTTAAAGGGAAATGTTAGAAACTTCACATCCCTCAAAATCACCTCATATGCTGGAGCCCCCTAAGAGCCCTGCAATTCATAAACAGTTCATAAACATTCCTTCAAACATTATTTATTATTCACCCATTATTTATGAATTAAGGTTATCACATGCTTTCTGAGGTCAGGATTTAATAGTGTGAAAAATAAGGAATTTTATCACCATATGGATGAGGAATGATGAGTAGCCTTATAGAAAACTCAAAAAACAAATGTTGCTAGTTTCATAATTTGGCCTAATAAACACAACCATGGGAGTAGAGAGGTTCTCTAAAACCCTGAATTGTTTTCCATAAGGAAGGATGTGGAGGTCATATCCTATGAGATCTCTTTAAAAAGATTCTAACTGCTAACTGAGCTTCTCCCCAATATAACCCTAATGTTTATGTTTTGTTTTCTCTGTATACCTTATATCATATTTTTCTTTCTAATCTCAAAAAAAAAAAAAAGAAAAGAAAAGAAAAGAAAAAGAAAAACCATGCTCTTTAAATATATTTTAGGAAAATTTTTGGAAATAATTGTTCTATTGAACAAAAAATATCATAATCAAGGGGTAAATGGTTCAGGGAAATAATAATGAAAAAGAAGAATTATATGAGAGAGGGTGAGTATTTAGAAGAATGATTGCTGAATATATCTAATATAAAATGATCATTTCAAAACAAATATGGATTCTGTAGAATCATATACTGTCAGTATAGATGTGTATAATTATGTTAAAATAAAATATTTCTTATTCTTAAGGTATGTATTTGCCCCTCAGAAATTCCTGATCCTCAAATTCCAAAATAAAATTTTAGCTTTATTTTTAGTCTCCCCCCTCACCACCTCCTTACTGATCCCTGGTTCATTTAGCAAATAATTTTAAAATTGAGGAATTTCTGCTAATGTCCAGAGAACTGGCTACCTTGCACAGAAGAACTAAATGGGGAAATCTCAGTATGGATTAAAGACAGGAAAAAAGGAGGTCTTAGGATGCAGACTTTTGATAATAAAAAACTCAAGATGATTCAGAAAAGCTATATGCATGGATGAGGACAATGGGATTAGAAAGCTAAAGTAGTACCCTAGTAATCGGCTAGGTACAGAAATCCCCATAAAACATACTATCAGAGATTTAATACGAGAACTGCCTTTACTCACCAAAATGAATTTTTCCCACATATTCATTATGTTAATGTAAATAACCCTTATAAATAGTTTCATGAACATGGATCTGAAAATTGGAATTATTCAACCTCCAGGGATAATCCTATTATTCTTGGAATCATCACTAATATTTTGCAAAAAAAAAAAAGGTTTCCTAATATAGTGAGTGCTAACAAATTAAAAGATTATTAGCATTATAAATTATAAAAACAATATACACTCAAAAAGTACTTTTTTTTTTCTAGAGAATGAGTGGAATTTGGATCATCTTTATATTTAACTCTCAGCTACACTATTAAAACATAAGACATGGAAGAGAAACCCTTTGAAATTGATTTAGGCTTCCTTAATTGAGTATTTATTTTACTAACTTTAAGAATGCACTGCCCAAGATATACATATTGATACTTTCAGTACAAAAAACTATAGTAAACAACACCCTTGTTATCTGTATTTTTCCTATAATAAATGTCTTAGCCTGAGTCCCATACAAAATAAATAGATGTGAAGCAAAAGTGTATCTGCTAACAGTTAACTGAGTAGTACAATCCCAAGGAAGCAAGAGTGAAGGATGTAAAGGGATGTAAGCAAGGAAGGAAGGAAAGCAAGTGCAAGAGGGTGGTTTTCCTAAGCTAATCTCAGCTTCCAAACAAACTCAGTTAATTATTCAGTTTCACAGGGCATCTTCATAGCAGCCCCATGAATTATTGTGTCTGAGAACAGCCTATGGGGGGCAGTGAGTAGTAGAGAAACATTTGTCATATATCTGATCATGCAGAATGTGTTTCTCCTTCCCCTTCCCCTTATATGCCCTCAGTGCTAAAGATAGCACTTCCACAATGTCCTGTCACCAGTCTCCTCCAGGTGACTGATGCAGAAGCCAGAGCCTGCTGGATACTCTCTGCCAAAGCACAGTCACCTCGGTTTGTACTTCGTCACTCTATGCTGCCCTTAAGGCTTAGGGATCTGTAGGGACAGCAAGAGCAGTTACCCAGCTTCACAAAGTTCTGCTAGAGCCACACCAGGATGTGGAGTAGCACATGAAATGATTTCTGTAGAGACCTTAACTTTTCCTACAGCAGTAAAAAATGTTTCAGTCCTCCTATAAAAAAAACAAAATGTGTGTATGTTTATGTGGTGTGTGTGTGTATATACATATATATTTCTTTTTCTTTCACATTTCAATGATCAGAAAAGTCTTCCTGAGGGTTCTTCCAGAGATCTTTATGATTTGCAATCCAAACTTCAAAATCAAATGCAAAATCATTCCTCGTCTTACATCACCTTTACATCTAACCTCATGCTTTTTTTTTCTTTGATCTTTGTTTTGTACTGGGGCTTAACATCATTCTTCATTCCTTTCTTTAATCCTTTCAACCTTAAACATTTTTTTCTTACCATTATCTACTCTTGAAAAAAACAGTTTTGATTATTATAATGATCTAAACTCTCCTATATCTTTGTCTTATCGGTTTAACAATTCCTCCAAAGATTTTAAATAATTTAAAAGCAGTATACAAGAATATTTATTATTTGATGTTTTCTTGCTCTATAAAATTTTCTTCAGCTCATCATTATTATCTTTTGGGATGTACTAAAAGCAATAATCAATCAGTTGAAAAACCCAGGATTATAATAAATTCTAGGAGACATTCATTGTTTTTAAAAAAGTCATTAATTTTAAAAGGAGTAACTGTGCCTAATTTGTTTAACTTTCTTCCATGGTAAAGTGAAAGGCCAGAAAGATGAAAGGGACAATCTTTAGCCTACTCTCTCAAATATTCTCTTAAATATTGTTTGAATGCAGTAACAGTTGGAGGAAAACATTTATCATCAGGCTAGAAAAATATGGTGACTATCATGCTAAAATAGTGGGTAAACAAATTAGTTCCCCAGTTTATTTTCAAACAGAAAGAAAAAAATAAAACAATCCAAGTTTCCTGAATTAAGATAGTGAGGCAAAGATATTATACTCTATCTTATGAGAGGGAAAAAAACATACAGAGAAAAAGAAACACAAATAGCAACTTTGGTGAAACTAAGAGACAGCTATACACAAAGACTGAAAGTAACTGGGCAATGATAAATGATTTTGTAGAAATAAGGAAGGTAAGTTGGTGCATGCAGAAGAAAATACTCCCAAGCAGTCAGTTGATAAAACTCATGTAGCTCTTCTAAATTGCAGAAGTTGGAGAGATGAGTAAGAAAAAATGGGTGTGGGGGAAAGGAAGGGCTGAAAAACAGAATAGTATGAGCAGCTGTTTAAAGAGTAATTAGACCTAAAGACCAATTCTATACAATTTTATTCAGTTCTGAAGGAAACAAGTATGTTCTCCAGGTCAGATGACTTAGGAATCCTGTCACAGAGAAGGGCTAGAATACTGTCGCAAATAAAAATACTCCCACACTGTCAATGTGCTTCACTTAGTCCTAGAACTCTAGGTGTCAGACACTTACATTCCAGGCAGGTGATTGTAGAATTGTTCTCTGGAAAAATTAACTGAACTTAGAAATTATCTGCTCCACAGAAAAAAACACAAATCCTTTTTGAATAAATAATCGAAAGGCTCCCAATTATTGGTAATTCCGTAGGAAAACCCAAAAATTGATAAAAATCCATTTGTGCTGCTTTAGAAATTAAAATCATAATTCAATTTTAGATTAAGAGTCTGTCATCTATTGAAGTAGACCAGTCAGAAAAAAAAAAGAAAAAAAGCGAAGCAACCTTACAGCTCGTTTCTTTAGTTGGTACTCTTCACCTACATTTTTTCTTTTTAAACTAACCTTTATTTTGAAACAATTATGCTGACTTGGCCTAGCAATATTAACTATCAAGTTTATGGTGCCTCTGGCAGGTAGGGGTTGGCTAAGTATAATCTTCCAAGATATTCAGTCAATTCTTAAATTAAGGACTTCATTCAAATATGATGCATAAGGATGCATCAGACATTTGTGCAGAGATTGCAGCATGAAAGGAAAGAGCCCTAACAAAGAGAATTAAACAGGTTTAGAAAAGGTAGAGAAAATGCAATGGACAGAAGAAAACTCCAAAATAGTTATAATAAATTTCATTAAAAAATGGAAAACAAGAATTATTTAAATGCTGAAATAAAAAGAAATTAGTAAAGGTGTTAGAAGATAAAATTGAGGAAATTTACCAGATTGATTTACAGAATGAAAGCAAAGGAAATCTCATGACAGCCAAACAGGCACCCTGTGAACTTCTCGAATTGCAACAAAGACATGCAGGGTTAACGTGCTTCAGAAAAGAGCAAACATACTGGACAAACTTCTTAATCAGCTTTGAATGAATGAAATTAGATATAATGTAGAATTTGCAATGTTAACAGATAATGAGGGATAATTTAATAATGAGTTTAAAGAAAACCAAGTCCATAAAAAAAGAAAATTTTCAATACCAAGGATAACAGAAAGTTGCACAAGAAAAGAAATTTAATCATAATACACTTCTTGGATGGGCAGTGAGAATTATTCATGAAGACATAAAATAAACCACATTTACAAATAACTTACAAGTATTATTAAGCCAAGAAACTGTGATTCAGTTATTTTAGGAGTATGGTTAGATGGTAGAAAGAGTGATGTAAGGTTGTAAAATATTTTACTTATTGTAAGTCAGTCTAAAGTTGATAAAAAAATCTAGACAGGTTTTATCAGTTTCTCCCCAACTTAATATTCTGTGCTCTGTGTACCATGCAGCAACAAACAACTCAAAACTATATAGGTTAGAGCCAACTCATTTGATATAGTCAGAAAGTATTATGAAAGTGAAAGGAGAAAAAACTCAGCAAGTATTATCAAAAGGAAATATAAGGGGAACTATTAGAAGGTAGATCTTGAAGAATTAGTACGATCTGGTGGAACAAAAATGAGAATAATTCCAGGCCAAGGCAAACTATAAGACTGTAGACATGGAATCATAAAAGAGTAAGTGTAAATGGGAGCATACAGGAGAATACAAGAGTAGTACTCTGGATAATGTGAGGTTTTAGAATTCAGAAAAGAGGAAATATTCATATTGTCACAAATGGCAATCTCCTCTCCTTTTAAAAGGTGTATATATCTATTTATCTATATCTTTATCTAGATATATCACAATTTCTTCAATCATTCATCCACTGAGGAACACTTAGGTTGTTCCTATATGCCTTGGCTATTATGAATAATGCTGCAATAAACATGGGAGCACCCATATATCTTTGAGCTAGTAATTTTATTTTCTAAGGGTATATATAAACTTGTAGGACTCTATGTTAGGTGAAATAAGCCAGGTACAAAAAAAAATATTGCATGACCCCACTCATATATAGAATCTTAAAAAGTTGAACACATAGCAGCAGAGAGTAAAAAGATGGTTTCCGTCTACAGCCATGCTACCCTGAACACGCCCAATCCCGACCGATCTCCGAAGCTAAGCAGGATCGAGCCTGGTTAGTACTTGGACGGGAAACCACATAGGAAGATCAGGTGCTGTAGGCATTGAAAAAAAAAAAAATGGTTTCCAACGGGAAAGGTAGCGAAAATGGGGGGGGGGGAGGATGTTGATCAAAGGCAAAGTTGCAGTTATGAAAAATGAATAAGTCTAGAGATCTAATAAACAGCATGATGATGATAGTGAATAATCCTGTATTGAATACCAGATATTTGCTAAAATTATAGACTTCGGGTGCTCACCACACACACACACATATACACACACACACACATATACACACAAACACAAATGATAACTACGTGAGGGGAATATGTTAATTAGTTTGATTGTAGTAATAATTTCATTATGTAAATGTTTATCAAATCATCATGTAGCACATATGAAATATAATTTGTATTCAAATCAAATTTTAAAAAGAACAGAGAACTTTTGTACATTTTGAAGATATAACTAAATAGTCTAGGAAAATTAATCTGACAATAATAAACAGGGAGTTTGAAAAAAATCAGAGTCTAGAGACTAAGATATCAGTACCTTTTAGTAGTCTGACTATGAAGAGATAAAATCTCATAGTAAAATTAGAAGAGTGAAGATGAAGAAGAAAGAAGGGATGATATACATTTCAGAAGTTGAAAAGATGTAGCACCTGAAGAAAAAAACAAGTAAATGATGACTTTCTAGTTTCAAACTGAGGCGAATTAAAGAATGGGAATGCAGCCAACAGAAACAGAAATATGGAGAAAGATGTGTTTATTGAGGAAAAAAATACTTTTCATTTGAGACATACTGAGTTTTAAGGAATGATTAGCTAGCTCCCAAGTAGAAAGCAAAGTGATGCAGCTTATAATTTAATTGGAGTAAAAGGCAGAGATTCAAACTACATAGGTCATAGTGTAGAAATGAAAGCTTAGAATGTGAGAATGGATAATTCTATGAAGGGAGAAAAGACTACTTCGAGTTGAGTTTTGACAATAACCATTATTAGGATTTAAGAGAAGGTAAGGTGGATCAGAGAAGAAATTGAATTACCTAAGAAATACCATCTACATAGAACTAATGAATGTCAATATGAATAGCTCCTGCAGTGCCACATTTTTATAGGCAAGTACAGTTTTAAAAGTTAAAGAATAAAAATTAAATTAAGAGAAATATCACTTCATCAAAAACAAATGTTGACATTTTAATTAGCAGACATGCCTTTCCTCTCCTAACTTAAGTCCTGCATATCACATTGTAACAGTGAATTGAATGTGGGCTGTTTGTGATCCTGAGATTGAATATTCAATATGGTTGGCCAAAAGAAGTTTATGTGGTAAATTGTTAGTTATCATTGCTTAATATCGTGGTAACTTGAAACCATACATCTTATAAGGAAATTCAGATATCTAAGAAGCTTTATTTTGCCTGCCTAAAATGCGAGCAATCATTATCATTGTGTATTTGTAACATATTTATAGATTATTATAGGAAAAATGTTTTCTGCTTTTCCACATTTCTTTATACATAGATATTTGCTAATTCTTTTTTTGTTTGTTTGTTCTGTTTGTTTCTGGGTTCATTTCCCTCAGTGCTTTTATTTTACTTTATTTTATTATTTTTAATCATATTATTTCTATTAATTTTATTCATTAGTTAATGTCCAAGGAATATTTAGTTCACTGAAAAGTATTCTGCTATGTATATTTCTGCAAAAATAAAACATATTCAGAATCAGAATGAACATTTTTGATTTTTTTCCTTAACAATTTTTTATCATTTATTTTGTGGCAAACACTTTCTAAGTGCTTTATGTAAACTAACTTATTTAATGCACGAGACAATATTATGACGTAGGCACTGCTGCTTATATCAATATTTTAAACACAAGAAAAAAAGTGTCATTGCAATTAAGTAACCTGCATAAAGCCACAATGTATGAAATTCCAGCAGCTTTCTTTTTCTTTTTTTTTAATTAAAATTTTTTTTTTTTAAGTGAGACAACACTTGATTGACCACATAGATTGCAAGGACCTTGTCAGTTTACAATCTCTTATTTTATTTTTTATTTTTTAATTATTTTTTACATCTACAGCACCTGGTCTTCCTAGGTGGTCTCCCATGTAACTACGAACCAGGCCCCACCGTGCTTAGCTTCTGAGATCAGATAGGTTCAGGCTTGTTCAGGGGAGCACGGCCATAGACTCCAGCAGCTTTCTTAAGACCTCTGAAATTTAAAGACTTTTTTTTCTTGCCTTATCTGAGCTGAGACCATTAGAAACCTAGAATGTTATTTTGTTTATTTTATGGTTTTGTTTTTTTTTTTTCCTCCCCATCTTCACTTTGTAAAATTTGCCAATGTTTTGTTTTTCTTGCAAAACTACTTATTCAGAATTTACTTATTTCTAATTATCTTCTAGGCACCATGTCATTTAAGATATATCATTTAGTGATATATCTTATCTAAATGATATAAAGTGACAAGCATTTTTGTTTTTTGGATCTAATATTTGATTTCCTGTTAGTGTGAAACGATAAGAGAACAGAGTTAATTTTGTTTTTGTTTCAGCCAAGAAATATATTGTATTAGTTTGCTAGAGCTGTCACAACAAAATACCACCGCCTAGGTGGCACAAACTTATTTTGTTTAACTACAAGAAATTTACTTTCTCACAGTTCTAAAAACAATGAGCCCAAGATCAAGGTGTTAGAAAGTATGTTTTCTCCTTAGGTCTCTCTCCTTGGCTTGTAGATGGCCTCCTCTCTGTGTCCCCACATGGTCTTTCCTATTTGCATGTGTAGCTCTAGTGTCTTTCTGTGTACTCAAATTTCTTCTTCTTACAAGGAAATCAGATTAGATTAAGACTCACCCTAATTTAACCTTAATTGGCCGCATTTAACCTTTATTACCACTTTAAAGTCTTTATCTTCAAATGCAGTCACAGTCGAACATACGGGAGGTTAGGACTTCAACATATGAATTTTGAGGATACATAATTCAATCTATAACACATTATTAAATTAGTAAAATTGAGAACTACTAAACACTGACTGAATGCATGTGTCAACAATTGATACATTAAGAAGGAAGATCTGATAAATTACCAATGCCTTATTATCTTTCGAATACCAAACTTAAGTGTTATTAATCATTGCTAAATGTAACTCTAGTCTAAACTAAGTCTAAAAAACGAATTTACTTTCAAGTATTTCTATGCAATTAAAGCCCTGAAGGGAATATTTAGTACATCCTCTGAGTTTTAATTCCAGATTATTTTAGTAGGATTTGTCAATAAAAAACTTTTACAAGTCCTTCCCCTCACCCCCTTTTCTCTGTTAGGGAAATTCCTTAATTTTCTGTATGAGTATTGAGAAGAATTTAAGTGCCTTTTTAGTACATATTTTTTTCTTTGTGAACTTCCTGGTCAGACTACCTCTTTTCCCTCTGGTTAAGTAACTTTTATATAAGAAAAATATTAATTTCAACTACTTCTGTGTCTATTGTAGTCTGAAAAAATAAAGATCACACAGCCCTCTTTAGTCTCCATTTGGATCTATTCTCCAGTCAAAGGATTCTCCGGCAGTTTGCCCAGTTCTCTTTTACTTTCCTTCTCCACTGCTTCAGACACATGGGAGCAATAGTTTTCATTCTGAGTGTTGTATTTCAGGCAACCTGCCACTTATAAATGAAATAGCTAGAACAGTTACATTTTAAAGAAATAGTTTCTTAATATTTTCTAAAATGTCTTAAATTCTATCTCAATAGAACTATTTTTAAACATAAATGTAAACTTTGCCACTGAAAATACAATGACGATTTTAGTCAAGGTTAGATAAACAAGACTTCCTGAAAAAGGGAGCAAATATACATATTTTCATAATGACAAAACACTCAAAGTTACCTACAAAGACAGACACCCACAATTATTTTGAAAAATATAATCTATTCTAAAATTGAAGAATAGTTATACCTCACTCCATAATTTTGATATACTAATTTATTATGTATGTGTGTGTGCACACAATGAGATATAAAGAAAAGAGGTGTCAGCAATGTGAATACCACCTTTACACTTTTTACTCAGTTGCACTGATATAGCACTTAGCTTGAAAAATTGTTAAAAGACTTCTATTATTATCTATACTTACTGATAAGGGTGGACATATGGCTGGCCATTTGGAAGGTGTGCTCCCAAAACTCATCTTGGTAGAGGTAAGTTTAGAAGATAAAAAGTAAATATATGCATTATAATTTATTTCATATCCAAAAACAGTTGTGCAAGAAGATGAAGGAAGATGTTCTTAGCCACAGACAGGTCAGGACTTCGTTTAGAGGAAAAAATATCTTTTATACAATTTTGCAACTGTGGATCGACAGAACTGTATGTAAAATGATGAACTACATCACCAAACAGCAAGTTATTTTTCTCTAGCCCAATTTTTTTTTAAATTAAGTTTGTTGAGGTAACATTGGTTAATACAATTATATAATTTTCAGGTGTACATTATAATTTGACATTTGTATATTCTTTTGTGTGTTTACCACTCAAAGTTCAGTTTCCTTCAGCTACCATATATTTGACCTCCTTTACCCCATCTACTTCCCCACTCCTCCCTTACCCCCTACCCTCTGTAACCACTAGTCTGTAATCCATGTCCATGAGTCTCTGTTTGTTCGTCCTGTTCATTTATTGCTTTTATCTAGCCCAATTTTTAAAGACATTTTATTGTTTGTTCTGATAAGGGTCACTAATCTTTAGTGATCCTTATCTGATCACAATAAAATACTTTCAGTTAAGCACATTCAGAGAAAAAGCCACCAGAAATCACATCCACATTGTGACTATCACTGCCACCATGACTAAATAAAGAATATGTCATCAAAATATATATATTTTCTGATGGTAAAGGAAAGATCCAGAAGTATCTCAGATGAACAAATTGAAGGGATCAATTCTGCATAGAGGAGTTTAGCTGAGTCTGCTGAATGCAGTGAGTTCTAGATTCTGAAAACAATACAAAGACAATAGAAATAGTCTTGAACAACTCTAGAGGTAAATCATGGGAAAGCCCTGTGTTTCATCATTTCTAGGTCTTATCCTAATCTAGTAATGAAATTGTATTTGAATATAAGAATCTTCATCTTCATAAGTTTTTATTTTTGATAAGTTGGTTTTAGTCAAATTATTATAGCCCTGGCACCTTTTGGGAGTAGTGTTTTAAATTTGTTGTTTGCCACTCACTGTGGGTAACAAAATAAATTTAGTTAGTTAGTAATCACTGTATGCATAAATATACATTTAAGGAGTATGTGTGTGTATGTGTAATGTCATGATGTAAAAAGTGTTTTTTTTTTTAATGTGCCACAGTTAAAATGTTTAAAAACCACTGTACTACACATTTTGTAAAAGGATAAGTATTAGATCTCATCCTGAGCCCATAATCAAAATCCCGCATTTAATCAAAGATAGTATACAATTTCTGAACCTTTAGAAAATAACCAATTTAAGCTTAAATGTATAAGCGTTTAATGAGAAATCTTTCTTTAGGGCCAAAGTAGAAAAAAATAAGCACTTGTCAACAGCCATATTTTTTTTATTTCTCATTCCAGAAAGCCATTCACATACTGGCCATATCTTTTAGAAGTACGTGTGGCTATGATCAATGCTCTAGACAGAAATTCCCCTGGAAATCAACTTTACTAATAAGGAATTGTTAAATTAACTGATTGCTCCCGAGACATTGTAGGATCACCCAATTTTCAAAATATCACCTAAAGGGATACCACACTTTGGCCACTGTCTCCCAGAGTCAGTTCCTACTTTTGTTACCAAAAGCAGGAGATTCTTTTGAGAGAAACATATGTCCTTGAGTTTTTGGGTCCCAAAAACCAGTCATTTCTTATTAGCATACTTTCTTATATATTTTAAAATAATGTTAACATTAGATAATAGCACAAGATTACTGAAAAAATTCTGGATAATTTAAAAGATATATTATCTTATTTGAAATTTGTTCAGTTAGTAAATAATATATTTGGTATTCTTAAATTATTTCCTTTTCCACAATCAGTGGAATCAAATGTTTAAAAGAAGGCCTTTGTGCACATGTATACTTATAGGGATCCATGATAATATTACTATCATTGAAAGATAAATAAACAGAAAAATAAAGGAAATACTGAAAACAGCTCATGTTTTTGGGAGAGCTTCTGAATAAGATAGATAAAAACTGCTGAAAGATACAAAGATATTAAAAAAAACATTTAATTTAAGTTAAAAACTTAAAATTACAATTGCATCAGTTTAAAAAGAAAAATCCATGGCTTATAAAATAGAAAGTAGGAAGATACTGAGAAAGCAGAATGAAATGAAAATCTATATGATAAATGCCAAAGATAGACATTAAGGGAAAAGCAAAATCACTTCAAAGAATTTAAAAATAAATTAAAACATCTAAAAAACATAATTAGCACTTTTTAAAAAATCCAGAACATGGTAATAAGCTGTAAGAGTCACAAAGAGATACTAAGATAGATATAGTAAAGGAAGAGACTACCATGGGGAGCAAATGAAACATAAGATCATTCATAAGTGATATTTACTAAAAGAGTTTGCATATGCAATTTGAAACTTTGATGTCTTACTCAGTCCCATAAAATGTATTAACTAAAAGCAATGCATGACCTAAAACATAAACAACAACAAAAAGTAAACTATTTTTTAGGTCTATTTTCTTCAATATTTGATTTCAGAAAAAACAAAACAGAATAGTGAACCCTCAGATTTTCTAAACTCACAAAGTTTAGAAATATTTATAATGGCAAATAAAATAATAACTAAAATAAACAGTTGAGAATTCTGAAAGTTTGTCATGCCTTCATAAGGGAAAATATGTCACAATTAAAAAACTGTATCAGAATAAAGTCACAATTAGGGAACATATGAAGGACGTTTCTTTATCACTTTAGAGCAGGAATATGGGAAGGAAGAAATAAAAAGGTGCAGAAAATCCATGCTTGAGCAAGTGCAGGTATACCTCAGAGTTGTGGATTTGATTCTCAACCACCACACAAAGCTAATGTCACAATAAAGCAGGTCAAATGAATTTTTCATTTACTAGTGCATATAAAAATTATGTTTATATTATACTGTAGTCTATTAAGTGTGCACTGACATTGTTTAAAAAACATTGTGCATACCTTATTAAAAATACTCTATTGCTAAAAAATGCTAACCATCATTTGAGCCTTTAGTGAGTCATAATCTTTTTGTTGATGGAGGGTCTTGCCTTGATGTTGATGGCTGCTGACTTTTCAGAATGGTGGTTGCTGAAGTTTGGGATGGCTGTGGCAATTTCTTAATTTAAGACAAGAATGAAGTTTGCTGAATCAATTGACTCTTCCTTTCACTAATAATTTCTCTGTAGCAAGTGATGCTGTTTGATAACACTGGACCCACAGTAGAACTTCTTTCAAAATTGGAGTTAATTCTCTCAATCCCTGCTACTGCTTTATCAACTAAATTTATGTAATATTTTGTTGTCATCAAAATCCTTTGTTGTCATTCCAACCATCTTCCCAACATCTTCACCAGAAATAGATTCTATCTCAAGAAACCATTTTTACTCATTTTTGGAAACAACTTCTCATCCCTTAAGTGTTACCATGAGATCGCAGCAATTCAGTTACTTCAGGCTCCACTTTTAATTCCAATTATCTCGCTATTTCCATCACATCTGCAGTTACTTTCTCCACTGAAATCTTGAATCTCTCAAAGTCATTCACGAGGGATGGAATCAATTTCTTCCAAACTCTTGTTAAATTGATATTTTGACTTCTTATGAATCATGAATATCAATAGTATCTAGAGTGGTAAATCCTTTCCAGAGGGTTTTCAATTGACTTTGTCCAGATTCATCAGAGGAATCACTATCTATGTCAGATACAGCGTTATGAAATATATTTCTTAAATAGTAAGACTTGAAAGTCAAAATTACTCCTTGGTCCATAGGGTGCAGAATGGATGTTATGTTAGCAAGCATGAAAACAGCATTAATTTCACCATACATCTCCATCAGAGCTCTTGTGTGACCAGGCATGTTGTCAACGAGCAGTAATATCGTGAAAAAAAATCTTTTTCTTTCTTTCTTTTCTTTTTTTTTTTTTTTTCAGAGCAGTTTGTCTCTACAGTGGACTTAAAATATTCAATAAACCATGTAAACTGATGTGCTGTCATTCAGGCTTTGTTGTTCCATTTATAAAGCACAAGCATAGTAGATATAGCATAACTCTTAAGAGCCCTAGGATTTTTGAAATGGTAAGTGAGCACTGGTCTGAATGTCACTAGCTGCCTTAGCCTCTAACAAGAGTCAGCCTATACTTTCAAACTTTGAAGCCAGGCATTGACTTCTCTCTAGCTATAAAGGTCTTAGGTGGCTTATTCTTCCAGTATAAGACTGTTTTGTCTACACTGAAAATCTGTTATTTAGTGTGGCCACCTTCATTAATTATCTTAGCTAGATCTCTAGATAACTTGCTACTGCTTCCAGATCAGCATTTGCTGCTTCACCTTGCAATTAATGCTATGAAGATGGTTTCTTTCCTTAAACCTCAGGAACTAACTTCTGCTAGCTTTAAACTTTTCTTCTGCAGCTTTGTCACCTTTCTTAGCCTTCATAGAATTGAAGAGGGTTAAGGCTTTGCTCCAGATTAGGCTTTGGTTTAAGGGAATATTGTGGCTAGTTTGATCTATCCAGACCATTAAAAATTTCTCCATATCAGCAATAAGGTAGTTTTACTTTCTTATAATTTGTGTATTCACTGAAGTAACAATTTTAATGTCTTTCAAGAACTTTTCCTTTGCATTCACAACATAGGTAACTGTTGGTGCAGGAGGCCTAGTTTTCAGCTTATCTCAGCTTTTGATATGCCTTTCTCACTAAGCCTAATCATTTCTAGCTCTCGATTTAAAGTGAGAGACATGTAACTTCCTTTCACTTGAAAACTTAGAGGCCATTGTATGGTTATTAATTGGCTTAATTTCGATATTGTTGTGTTTCAGGGAATAGGAAAGCCTGAGGAGAAAGAGAGATGGGGAACGGCCAGTTGGTGGAGCAGTCAGAACATATACATTTCTCAATTATGTTCGTTTTCTTATATGACAGTGGTTTGTCATCTTATATGGCCACGGTGTCCCAAAACAATTACATTAGTAACATCAAAGATCACAGATCACAGATCACCACAATATAATAATGAAAAAGTCTGAAATACTGTGAGAGTTAACAAAATGTGACACAGAGATATGAAGTGAACAAATGCTGTTTGGAAAAATGGCATCAATAGACTCTCTAGACACAGAGTTGCCACGAACCTTCAATTTGTAAAAAAATACAATCTCTGCAAAGCAAAATAAAGTAAAGTGCAATAAATTAAGGTATGCATATACCTCAAAATCTGGCTTGTGACATTCTTCAATGTCAACTATTTAAAACTAAGTTTTCATTTGTGGTGTTTTCAAGGACATCTTGGGATAGAGATCCCCATCACTGGGTGTCTCCCATCAACAGCTCTTTTTATCCAAGAGAATGAGTCTTTGCTTCATGTGCGTGCACGTTTCTTTTCTCAAATCCAGAACTTCTCTTGGGTTTACTGCAAGCCTCATCCAGATGGCAGCAGTATGCAAAATCTAAAACAATCCCATTTATTCTCAGCAAATGAATGTCTTCATAAATTTCCCTTATTCCACTTTTTTTGAGTTTTTACTCTTCAAGTTAAGAAAGTTGTTTAAAAGTCTTCAACAGCCCTGAAACAAGCTCTCATCAATTTTTTTTCGACAATCTGAATATTGCATTTGATATTTTGCTTTCAAATTTCACATTTATTGTATGTCCATGCCACACAGACACTTCAATTTTAAAATATCATTACAAGAAAAACTGAACTGAATGAGAAGAAATATAAGTAAAATGATTAGAGACCTTCAAACTAAGCTTATAAAGGGAATTTTGATCTTATGACTTTTTACTGTGAAAAAGATAAATTTGAGGAAATGATATCTGTCTTCAAATATTTGAGGAAATAAAAATAGAGCTACTGAAATATTGATAAGGAACGGAACTATTTTCAGGTTACAGCAATTTCTGGGAAAGAAATTTTTCTTTATGAAATTAATGCCTTTCTAAGAAATGAATAGATAAAGGTCAAGAGAATTAACAATTAATGAGTGACTACAATAAAAACAAAATAGTAATTTTCATAAGTAATAAGTGCTTCTTAGTGAGAGAAGATATAAAGGGCCTTGATTTCTGTGTTTAAGTAACAAGTTCCCCATTTCATACTTAATAAATTTCATATAGTTTTAACATTATAAGTGAGTGGAGAACAAGCACATATGCACAAAATCACAAATATTGTTTAATTTGCTATTTCGGATATTTAAGATTCTTTAATTCTGCTCTTTTTTTTTTTTCTTTTACTTAATTCATAGATTAAGACTTTTTTTGGTGATTATATAAACATATATTTAAAAAAATATGACTCAGAGATCAGAGTCAAGAATTCCTTGGTAGTCTTTGATTTTTATTTATTTTAATGCCATTGGTTTTCAAAGAAAGCCTGTTTTAGAAAGCCTAGAAAATACATCCTTATTTCATACTGACTAGAGCCATACTAGCCAGTGTTGTGTTGTTTTCTTCCCCCCACTTCCTGATAATAAAGTGCTAAGCGAAACAGAGAAATGTTATTTTATATTTAAATATTTTTTTTAATTCACAAATTTAAATGAAATAAATTTTTATTCTTCTCTGCTTTCATTTGAGTATGTGATCATCACTAAAACAATCAAGGGCACAGACTGATACAACCTGAAATGATGGACAGAGGGACACAAAAGTCCCCTGAGTGTTTTATTAGTTTCTGCCATCCTTGAACTGGTAATCAATAAAAAAAGTTTTCTCATAAAATAAATTGAATATTTCAGCAGTAAAAAGTGATTATCTTCTTTTTTTCCAATGGCTGACCTTAATAATTCACAAATTCCATAGGCACTTTGTAATGTTTGTGAGTTATGAGACTTTCATACTTATGAAAGAAATACAATAATCACCCTTCACTGCAGAGATATTCTACATCCCTCATATTAAATCAGTAAGAGGCACATGGTTCCTTGTGATTGCAACAAGGCTGAATAAACATGTTGGGTATCTGTCTAAATTCAGATGTACGACACCTGAGGATCATTGTTTGAAAAAGAAATTTTATGTCTGCATCGCCAGTAAGAAAAAAGAGGGACATTTTATTATACTTGACTTGAATTGGGGAAATATAATTTAATATAGCCTATTTAATTTTAGGAAGGCCCCTTGACTAATTCTGTAATTGCTTATTTAAGTACATCACCTTCACATTGAAAAAATATAATTAGAATATTTTAGATTGTCATATTTTTATAGAAAAATATTTAGCGGTTACATTAACTTTTAATTTGTACATATCGTTTGTAAAGCACCCACTCTGCTATATAAACCATGGGAATTCTAAGAAAATTGGTTCCCTGACAAAAACAAGGTAGCTGCATAGACTGCATTAACACAAACGAATAGATCAACTGAATCTCTCCTGAGAAATATAAATAATACATTTCTCTGTACTTTCTGAACAAACAAGACTAAACAAAGAAGATATATGGATAGGGAGACAACATTTTAGAGGTAGCAGTTCTTTAAAATAATAGCATTGTTCTCATTTCTTATGAAGAAACTCTAACTAGAGAACTTGAATTATTCAAGAATACAAAATTATATTTCACAACTTAAAAACTGGAACCAATTATTGCTTAATTAATTTTATTTTTTTTAATTAACAAATAGAAACTTTTTTGGTGGTCAGCTTTAGTATGTGTGTAGATTTATTTAACTACCGCTTCAATCAGGACATAAAATGATTCTATTACCCCCCAAAACTCCTTTGTACTGCTCCTTTGAAATCATACACTCTTTCTATGTCTAACCTCTGGCAAACACTGAATAATTTTTGTCACTGTAGTTCTGGTTTTTCCAGAATATCATAAAATGTTATCATGCAATATATAATCTTTTGAAACTTCCTTCTGTCAGTCAGCACAATGCCTTTGAAATTCATTCATGTTGCTATGTTTATCAACTCTTTCTTTATTTTTAGTGTTGAGTTGTCCTCCATCATATTCCAAGGCAAGATCATGGAATGCATGATAAGTAGTCTGGCTTCTTTCCGATTGTCAAGTCGAGTCATTTTATCAGGGTTTTGATGTAATCTGAAATATATATTCGAGTTCACTTTAGCTCTTCTGTGGAAAATAGTATAGGCAAGAGTGAAAGAAGGAAGAGAGGTATAACAGCTTAGAAGGCTAGAGCTGTAATCAGACATGAGAGATTCTGACATATTAAGGAGGTACTCATGGTAGATATCGAAAAAAGGAACAAATATTATATATTATATATTTGAAAGGTGGGTTGACAGGATTTGAGGTATAAGGGGGAAAAAGAATCAGGCATTGTTTTTCTTTGTTAATTCCTGTTGGCTTTGAATTTTCTCCTGATTAAGACATCTCCGACCTACCTTATTCCAATCTATATTTGCTTTTGCTAGCCTTATTTTTCTTCTAAATGATCAGAGTAACTGTATAATTAGCTTCAGTTACTAAGTCCTAATAAAACACTATATTTAAGGAGTGAAAAAGCGATATGAAATGTCTTAGTTATATCTTTGTCAATGAAGAACTTAAAATCTACTCAAATACTCAATTATTGTAGAACTGATACTGTACTGAAAGACTGGCAGAATGACTGAATGTGGCAAATTACAGTAAGAGTTGTACCAGATTACCCAAAGAATTTGTATTTGCTCAAACATGTTTTTATTATAGCACTTAGAAGCTTATCATGTAAGTAAACTGAGGAACTGGCTGTAAAATTAAAACAGCACACAACAATCTGATTTAAATTGCACTGTTTATATCTAAGTAAAAATGCTTATGTTGTGTCTATCGTCTGTCTATCTGTCTATCATCTATCTATATCTATTTATCTATCTATCTATCTATCTATCTATCTATCTATCTATCTATCTATCTATATCTATCGAATCTATCTATCATCTTCTATCTATCAACCTATCTATCTACCTATTATTTCATACAGGACTTCTTTATCCTCTGAACATGTAAGTTCTTAAATTTTTACAATTTTTACATGATACATGTTAATTCTGTTCAAAGCAAATGGGATCTGTGATTTATATGAAAATAAAATAATCCATTGAGTTTATGGTTCTTACCCTTTCCAAAAATGACTTAGGCATACTTAAGATACATTCTAAGAATTCATTATTTAAAGGCAGTATTATATTTCATACTGAGAAAAAATAATTTCTCTAGGATTAGCCCCAGCTATTAAAATAATTTAAAATTAACTTTGGATTCACTTTTAATTAATGTTATATGTTAAATTATTAATAGATTAAGAAAGTGATTTAAAGTCTTTTCAAATATTATTTATGGTTAAAAATATGTCCGTTTCTTTGCAAAAAATATATATACATATACATATACTCATGACCAATAAAAAATGCAAGTATTAATAAAGAGAAAAATAGAATAAAGGAAAGCAGCAAAGGAAATGCCTCTGGGGTAGGGAATAGTTTGTTTTCATGTTTACTTGATCTGGTCTGTTTGCCTGGATCCCACCGGAATAATCTATTTATCAGGATTAAACATTCATGAGTCCCTTAAAAGCAGGTGTTTAGTTTTTCCAGCTCTGAATATGGCAGATCCAAAAAAGCTTCACAGGAAAAGTGAAGCTCTCATAGGGGAGTGTTTCTTTTTCAAATATTTAATTAGTTTCCAAGACTCTGAATTTCAACAAAGTTGAGCTATAGATCAGAACACCTGTTTGGCTTTGAAGACTACTTTCAACATTTAATTCAAGCTCGTCCACATTTAAATATAAATAAAAATTAAAAATATGCCAGTAATATTTAAAAATCAAGATCTTATTACCATCAGTTCCTTTGGTAATTATTATTATGCTATCTATCTAGAGATATTCACTCAATATTATAATATCTATGGAGTTTTCATTATAATTTAAAATTAATTAAAATAACTTAGTTTAAACTAATCATTTTAAACACAATGAACACAAGATCTAGTATTTAGTGTTTTTTAAATTATTATTTATAATGCATCTCCTAAAATATCTTTTCTTTCTCATTTCCCTGTAAATGTTAAGTAATATCCAATGGAATTAAACTATTGCAATGCCATTAAAGCAAAATGCATTTTTATTTAATCTAAATCAGTATTTTTAAACTTAGAAGAGTTGTTTCAGGGAACACGTATAAATATGTATGCATAAATTTGCGTTATATATATACACATACACACACATATACATGCACAAACATAGTCATTTTTATATACATATAAATTGATGCCATTTTTAAAATGCATATGCTTATTCATTTTACCCATCCTTGTGTTCTTACCAATTCTATATATCATACTAAACCCATTAGTAGGTGAAATAACAGGCAAAAGAACCCATAAAGGGTGAATACAGTTCCCACAGCTTTTCTCTCTTCTCTTAGAATGTTGTCTCCTCATTTCCAGACATCCAAGGCCATCTGACTATGTGGAATCCTCCTCACTTCACTATCTCAAGTAGTCTTTTATTATTGATTTATTTTAGACATACTTAATTTTATAAACACCAATTTTATAATGTATTTTCATTAAAAATAAAGATCTTGATGTGAAGAAAATTATTATTCAAAATTATCCTAATAGTTATGAGGTTTCTAGTATTGCTCCTGTTGGTCTTCTTAATATCAGAAATCCAGAGAATGATTTAACTTAATGCTGAAGATAAGTAATGCAACTTACTTTTCATGACTATGTACATTTTTTTAACAGTATTGGAATAAGAATTTCAAAGCTTCAGTTTAAATTCTAAGTTTCTTAAAATACGATGCTTGAGTAAATAACAAACCTTCAAGGACTTAGTTTTTCTTTTCTGTAAGATCAAGGAGCTTTTTCTAGATAATTTCTAGTCAAACACTAATAGCAAACTATGGGATGAGAGCACAAAACAGAAAAAGAAAAACTCTCAACATTAGGGAATTGGTTGAATGCAACATGGTTGATAATCTGGTGCCCTATACAAACTTTAGGATCCATATTATATAAAGTAAATGATGGAGACAACACTCATGATTATTATGGCATGAACAACCATTAAAAATTTAAATTTAATTTGACATTGAAAATATAAATATTCCTAGGAAAAATGACTGATATAAAAAAGTATTATATTTATATTGTGTTCTTCCCTATTTTAGTATTTTGTATACTTTTCTTATGCTTTACAAATTTCTTTTTATAAAAGGATTATAATTTCTTCTGTCATCAGGAAAATTATGCTATTTTTCAAAATACTGGATTGACATACTATTAGATAGTAACATCAATGTGTTGTTGTCTTCATCATTTGACCAGTCATTCTTAGCCAACATAAGATGTGAGGATCCCAGGAGAGACAACCACAAGGAAGGTAAAGCAATAATTCATTATTAGCTGGGATTTGGTTTAACCCTATGGTAGAGCTTCAATATGCTTATATGGAGCATGAAAATGGTACCTCTTTCCTATTCAGGGAAGGCTGAAGTCTGGAAATGTATATTTTCTTTAAATATAAATTTTGCCCCTTGATTTATTTATTTGTACATCATTTATTCATTTTGCTCCTGCCATTTACCAGCACTCTTCTGAGCACTAGGGAAAAAACTACAAAACTCTTGCCTACATGGAGTTTATATTTTAGTGGGGAAAGAGGGGAGATAAATAAAAATAAAAGATAAATTATATCAGATAGTAAGAAAATAATGTCTAAGGCTTGAATGCTGAGTAGAAAACTGAGAAGAGGGAGAGAATACAATGATTGATCCAAGCATATCCTCTGCATCAGGGTAGAAGAGGGTTTAGTCCATTAACCCCAGACCTTTGAGTCTGATATTAGTCGAGATATCTAAGACGAGGTCTGGATCTATGCCCCCTTGAGACATGTGGAAGTGAAAAAGCAAGAAGAAAAATTGATTTCAACTAAGGGAATGTAAAGAAATTAATGAACACCTTCCATGGGAAAATGAATTCTGCTATTATTTCTTCTCCATTACCTGGAAAGAAAAATTCAAGAGTAAAAGAGGTCTCGAAACAAAAGAAATCGAAGGTCTCAAAAAAAAGAAATCTCAAAAAAAAAGCCAGTACTTTTTACCATTCTGATTATGTTTGAAGAAGCCTCAAAAGGAACTATAACTGTTTATATAGCAAAGTTTAATCAGCATATCAACATTACACATAGTTGTGTTAGTTGAAACCTTTTATTATCCTAAAACCTGAGTAACTCTTTTTTCTCCCTGATGGAGAGACTTGACCAATTCTTCAAGACTGGAAGAGGATGATATAGAGAAGCCTTGAGTTCTTTCTAGAAATTTAACAGGAATTATTTCTAAAGAGATTATGATCCATTATACATAATCTAGCAGTTACAGATCCATCAGAAACACAATCATCAAATGACTTTATCCAAGCAGAAATACCATAGCACTTAGGCATACTAAATGGAGGACAAGTGAAAGATAATTCCCTTCAGCTATTTTAATTCTATTACCTCTTCTTTCTTGGATTTAATGACAATATCTGTTGTCAAAATATGCCTTGCACTCGTCTACCCCTGGTTAATTTTTTTAAATAATAGGTTTTATGATGTTTAAAATTTTTAATGGCTGTTACATATTAATCCAAAACTGAACTACATATTTTCCATATATAAACTGTAATTTTCAAGCATGTAAACACATACATCCTTTATATGTTAGTTTACAATTATTTAATTTATTTTACACAAATAATACTGAGGCTGAGTGAAAAAGAAAATTAGCAAGTTTGAAACAAATTATAAGTAATGGAACAAGAATTAAAATTCAGATCTTACTTAAAAGCCCTCACACTTTTTATGACTAAAATTCTCCTCAGACATAATGACAATGATAATCCTGTACCTCTGATAGCACTCTTTACCTTAGAAAGTGTTTTTATTTCTTTTAAGTAATCACAACAATTCTGTTAAGAAGGTAAGACAAGCATTTTTATTTTCATTTGACAAGAGAATGCTTTTGAATATAAAAAGTGTTATACAAATGTAATGTGGCATTATCAGTTATATGAAAAACAAATGAGTGGTAAACAATTGAAAGACAATATTTACTATGTAATTCTTTCATTTCCTGTATCAAGATCCCATTGATTTTCATTGGGTGTCTAGGCCTAGGTCAACAGTATGCATTTAGTGATGAAGTAACAATCTAAGTTGATGACAAAGTTGTCAAAAGAAAGAAATATACAAGAACCAACATTTGTACAAAAACTTTTGTTGTTAAAAATGAAATGTGCTTCAGGACACATTTCAGTTCCATCGCTTTAAGATGCATTTTTATTTTCTACACAATGCAATCTTTTAGAATTTCTGAAGTTAAATGAAGCATAGATTTGGGACATCTACCATTCTCATCACAGCTGCTGCAACATCATGGAGCACATTGCAAGCTCAATGAGAAAGAAATTAACTGCCCATCTGTTTAGCATACATTTTTTGGCTTCTTAGGCTTGATTAGTGGGAAGGTTTTTAAGTATATGATAATCCAACCATTTCGCAGAGATTATGTGTGAAATCTAAACATTAGCAATAAAACATAAAATTTTTTCTTTACCTGGAATCTTCTAGAAGCAAGAAGAACCTACTGAAAGAAAAAGTTATACTATTCTAATTTAACAAAATTATTTGAGAGAATTTGTATCTTCGAATTGGATAGTTAAGGATTAATGGCTGCAAAACTAGCATTTGGTAGACATCTAATATGGGCCCTGTAAGGTACAGGAGTAAAATAATAGCTATAATATGAAAAGGAGGTTAATTTTTTATGACAATAATACAAAATACAAAAACTGGGAATCAAATGTTTTGCATATGACTTTGCTAATCTATATTAAAAAATAACCATCGAAACATGAGCATATTCTGTCCCAGCAAAAAGAGAACTCTTTGCAGGAAAACAGTCAACAGTGGACTTATAACAGTGAATATATAGAAAAATTAGTCAAAATTTGATAGCAATTATTGAAAAGCAGTAATCATGTAATAAGGTAATTCATGACAAAATAATTGAGACAATTTTAAATTATTTCTATTCTACATAGTGTAAAGTCTGAAAAAGGAGTAAAAGATGGTGAAGTAAATGTATAACATTCTCATGGGATCAATATTTCTTATTTGTCATTTGTCTACCTTGGTTCACTTCATAGTGTAGGAAGATAAAGCTTTGGAAAATGCAAAAGATAAGGGAAAGATAAAGATTCCAAATCAAAAGTGTATTCCTTACTTTGTAGCCAGTAGCAAAAAGATAATATCATACAGTCATGGCATGAAAATTAACTCATTATTTAGTTACTTTTCAGTCTTTCAAGACAATAAAAAATGAAGTAAATAATTTATTTTTTGATAAAATTAATATTCCATTATCTCTAAATGTCAACTCTTTTCCTCTACATTTTAAAGAAAGGTCTTAAAAGCAAATGTAATGTAGCTTCTGCTATAACAAACACTAGGGTCATAGACTATGAGAAGAGGAAGAGGGATGGGAATGGGAATCAACTAGCCAGCCTGGGTAGACTTTGAGTTTAATTTGGAAAGATTGCTTTATAAGTTCATTTTG
Organism: Pteropus medius; assembly: GCF_902729225.1. Taxonomy (NCBI): domain Eukaryota; kingdom Metazoa; phylum Chordata; class Mammalia; order Chiroptera; family Pteropodidae; genus Pteropus; species Pteropus medius. The sequence goes on from NW_024355205.1 coordinate 9,217,603, forward strand.
AATGTAAAATACTGTTTAAAAATCACACAGAATTTAGAAATTTACTAGAGCAATCATTTATTCTCATGCTCAGAGGTATACGAATTGGAAGAAGCTTAAGTAGTCAGTTGTGCTTAGACAGGAAGCTCTGCTTCAAGCAGGTTTGCAGCCAGCTTAGAATCAGCCTGTGGGTGGGGTCCATGTTTATGTTATGTGTCTTTTATCTTCCTTGGTTAGAGGCTACCCAAAGTATGTTCTATTCTAGAATTTCAGGAGTGCAGGGCCAAGTCAAACTACACAAGAACATTTATGCCTTCTAAAGACACTACAACCACTCATGGCCAATGCTCAAATCAGAGAAATAGGAAAGTACACTTCACCATGGTGAGAGGAGGAACTGAAGGCATTCAAAACAGAACTGTAGAAAACAAAATCAAACAATATACTACAGATCGAAGTAAATAATTCATGGAGAATATACATAGTACAAACTTAAATAGCTCTTTGTTGCCTGCAATGAAAATCACAGGAAATGTGGAGAAATTGGTTCACTGAACATTTTGTTCTATGACAAAAGTTCCAAGATTTGCACTGATCTTATCTTCAACACAAAATAATTACACCAATTGAATATAGAAAATCTTTGAAGGAAACATTCACTGTAACTACCTGGTGAGGAGGCAGCTGATGTTACAGAATCTCAACTAAACTTAGAATATCCAGCAATTTTTTAAAAAATTTATTGGGGTAACATTGGTTAATAAAATTATATAGGTTTCAACTGTATAATTCAATAATACAACATATGTATATTGCATTATGTGTTCATCATCCAAAGTCAAATCTCTTTCTGTTACCATATATTTGATCCTCTTCACCCTTATCTACTTCCCCCTCCCACCTTTACCTCTGGCATTCAGTAAACTATTGTCTGTGTCTACGAGTTTTTGTTTGTTTGTCTTGTTCATTTGTTACTTTCAGTTTTATATCCCACATATGAGTGAAATCATACAGTTCTTAACTTTTTATGTCTGACTTATTTTGCTTAGAATTATTTATTTTTTGCCGTGACTTTCAGCTTTACCGTGACTTTGATTTTTCATGTTTTGCTGCCAGCGAGAAATAAATGTATAGGAAGGTGTACAACCAGAAGAGCAAAGTAAAATATCCATGAGTAGGTATTAATCTTTCCCTCTAAGATAATATATTTAGTTACATTAAACATCACATCAGTGCCAAATGAATCAAATATATGGAATATTACAAATTCTTTCCACTTATCATCTTTCAATGTTTGTGAAAGTTAGTGCTCTTACCTCAATAATTATTTACTATAGATATTTATTTTATTTCCTTTTAAGAGAAAACTGATTAATCATTAAAAAAACAAATATTAATGACTTGTAGATCAAATTTCCATCATAAATATTCTTTATTAGTATATATTCCTTTAAGACTAGGAGGAATAGAAGAAATTATATTTTTAACTAAAACTAGACTTGAATGAGAATTTTCACATATGACTAGGAAATAGCTTTGATATACAAATTATATTTTCTAGAGTTCATACAAAAAGAGTACAATGGAAAAGCTTACCAGTATAGTAGTTCAGAGAAAATAAAACTGATCTAATATTTAGCTTATAAAGCAAAAATGAGATTTTAATTACAGGTTATAGGCCATGAAATGAATGATTTAAAAAATTATGAAAACCTATAAATTGAAATAGACCCAATAAGGAATATAATTTGAAATAAGAGAAACAAGCCTGGTAGGTGTGGAGACTAAGTAACCTTGCAATTGAGTTAAGTGATGGATCTAAGAGCAGAGGGAACAGAGAACATTTGGAAGTCAGCAAAAGAAACTTTGGAAGCCAGAGAGAGAGAGAGAATATAGGATGAAAAGAAGAGAGATAAAGTACATTGCATATGGATGACAACTTAACCAATACTGGAATAGATTATGTAATTGATATAGCAATATTTCATATATGCAAAAAGTTTTAGGAATTCAGAGCTATTAATACTTTATATTTGTTAATTATAGATTTTCTAAAAGTTTGATCTATGAAAGAAAAAGGATAAAGAGTACAGATTTTCTGGCCTCTGTGCTGACAAATAAAACAAATTTAAAAACAGAAATGATGAAGATGAAATTCCTACAATGATATGGCCATACTTAAAATAAATTGTGACTGTATAAACAGTGTGACCCAGACCCCAATGTGCTGATAACTCTCGTCAAAGGGTGAATGAGCTAATGAGAAGAAAATATTTACTTAAAATAAAAACTCTTTGAGTTGAAAAAGGCAATTGGCAGTCCACATTCAGTATCACAAGGGCTTGACATATTTTAATGTAATAAATGTTTATGATGAAAAAGAGGTAAAGAATAGAAGACAGTAATGAAAAGGAAAGGAGAAAGGAATGGAGAGAGGGAAAAAGAAAAGAGGAGAAGAAAAGTACTATGTAATAAATAAGATTCAGAGAATAATTTGGGAATTTGCAGGTATGATAGAATTGGATTAAATCTAGAAGGAAAGTTTGGTGGAATGCATCACTATTATATGCTAGTTAGAAACTGTTAAATTATTAAATACATTAATGATATTCCTGTGCAAAGAATATGAAAATACCAAAGGCAAGATAAAATCTTAGGGACTGGATTAGTAGAATCTCTACTAGGGTATATAGAAAGTCTAGTGAAGTAACAGAGAAATTAAGTCTTGGGGATCTTGGCAACAATGTCAACTGTTTAAACTAGCCACTTCTCAATGACCAGTAAAATAACTCTAGAAGGATTGAGGGCTCTCTCTATCTTTAAAATGTTTACCGCCATAACTTTTAGAGGTAATATTAACTCTTTTCAGAAGCATCTTAGCTGAGAGCTATTACTTTCTTGCTAAACTGGATGTTTATTTATGGCTCGTTTAGGTGGAGATAGTCTTTAGATGGTTAATGGGAATAATAGAAACTTGTTTCACATATGCCTTTCAGTTTCTTGAGTTTATCATGCTTGTTACTACTCTAGGGTCTTTATGTTTCCTGTCCGAAATATTTCTCTCGTTCAAAATTCAAACTTCCTTATAATTTTTCAAATTCTAGCTTACATGAACTTTTCTAAGAATCCCTTTGGTAAACATCCACATTCAGTATTCAATAGCCTCTTTTTTTTCCATCATAGTTGTAATTATTTGTTTGCTTATTTATTTAACATCAGACTCCTTCGACTATAAACTTGTTAAGCATAGAGATGTTGTATCTTTTATTTTCTTCTGTCTACCCAAGGCCTAGAATGGAATCTGAAAGGTGTCTAACTTTTACCAGTTAAATTAATTAATGGATGGATGGATGGACGGGTGGATGGAGAAATAATGAATCAATTTACGTAGCTTTTCTGACAAATTCATTCAAGTTTTATATATATTTATAGCTAGACACATAGACATAGATATATAAACATATGACAGACCTATAAAAATAACAGAAAATACCAAAACATAGATGGTAAAATGCTGAAGACAGTTAAAACTGTGTTGCACATTTTGTTTAAAACAAGAAAAAGGAAACAAAACAAAATAAAATAACCGTTCTATCTATGGTTTGACTGTTTTAACAATCTGCATCTGAATCAGCAATTCCCTCTTTTGGCTGCTGCCTTACTTCTTTCAAGATACTTGACTCAAATAAAGGAAGGGGTGTCTAACAGTACCATATACATGTTTCTGCTGTTTCATTCAGACTGCTGCTTCTCTGGGTGTGGTTACTGAGTCGTGACCACCATGAACGCATTGCTTTGTGTGGAATGTCCTCTTTATCAGGTCTGAAGACTCTTTTCCAGAATGGGTTGCATTCCTGATCTATTTTCTCCTCTCTCAGCAGCAAAAAGTACTATCCCTTACATGCCAGGACAATGCAGCGGCATGGATAAAGGGAACAAGGGAGCCTATGCCTTATGGGAAAAAAGAGTAAGCTTTGCCAATTCTCCGCTATTTCACTGGATTTAAAAAATATTAGAAAGAGTGATTTTTCCTTGATTAATAGATTCAACTAAGTTTAATTGTCAAGTTGTGAAAGAGAAGTGGGAAACATTTGTATTTTTTATCAAAAAGATGAATAACTCTTTGTTATAACAAAACAATAAACAAAACAAATAATAATAATAATAAAAAAAAAAACCCGCCAAAAAAACCCCTAGAAAATGTAGTTGTACACGTGTTATTTAAGAAGTTATCTTTGAAAACATTTGCATGTATCTTTATACGAGAGCCTCGGTTTGATAACAAAATGTGGTATTTTGCTAAAATTTGCAACCTAGAAATGTAACAATGGACCTGAAGATTTGGTACATGGAGAATAAAATTTAGGATAAGTGTCATTTCAAGTTACTCTGGGATTAACTGAAGCCTATGAGGCCTCATCATTGCTGGATCAAGAATAGAACTGCTCGAATTTAAATTCTGAAGTATAGCTTCTACCCTTTACTTCCTTTGGCAAGAATCTTAGACTTCATGTATCCCATTCTCTTATCTGTAAAATGAGGATAGCAATGATATCTAATTAGTATATTTATTTCTATGTTGAATCAGCTAATACAAATCAAAAAACTTGGCACTTAGTACTCAATAGATGTTGGTAATAGTTTTTAACCTTCAGTATACTAGTGATGACTAAGAAGGACATGTGGTCACATCATGAACAACTAATTTGAAGACATCACTAAGAATCACAGAGCAGCTGAAATAGATTAAGAGTTTCCTTAGAATGGAAATTTCTCTAGGTACAGGGTAATGTCAAAAGCCAGGTGAGGCAAGAGGGGCCTCAAAATATGTCCTGCCACTGCTATTTGTTAAGAGGTTATTTTGTCATACTGTTTGACATAATCATGTTTTGCAGTGTCTAGGAGAAATGTATCCAGTGCACCACATGGGTGCCCAGAGTGTGGCTTGGATCTCCAGAGATTTAGTTATTTTTACCTTAATATTTAGTGGTTTATAGCCTTTTAAGTCCTAGTTCCTATGTCCTTGAATATACTTGTGCTGAACATATATAATTCTCTAATCCACTCTGTCTCAGGTATATATCCATCATATATAAAATGATCAAGAATTAAAACTAGTTTTTCTGACTTTATCTGTGTGACACAAAATCTCTCCATTTGCCATGACTGACTATAATGTCTGTCTTACAAGAAAGTATTTCGTATTTAAATTTTAATCTTTACAGGATCAATACCCATTTGAGTCAAGCTTCAACTAACTGTTCAATAACTGCTAGTTAGCAATCTTGATGATGAAAAATACACTTTTAAATTTGTTAAGAGACTATTTATTATTATGTCATATAACTGTCTAGGATTATTATTCCAAACATAATGGATGGGATGGGTCATGAGACTATTTTATGTTCTCAGGTTCATCCTAACTCAAATAATTGTTTTTAAAAACCATACCTTTAACAACCTATAATATATAATCATCATTCTTCCCTCCTATGACAGATTAAAGCAGCTTGCAAGTTATAAAATTGATTGAATTTGGGGCAGTAAATGTCTTTCCTTTAAATATAAACACCTTGCTCTTTTTTTATATCAAGAATATTTCTTGGTGATAAATATCACTTTGTTACTGAGGCATTTTGCAGCTTTGATATTTTGTAAACTCAGTATATTTTCCAATTTTTCTATTATTCATAAGAGAATTCAGAATTGCTGTTCTTTCTATAGCTATAGGATGATTACTTATTTTCTTTCTTGAGACATAGAAATGAATGAGAGGCTACTCTTGGGAAAAGTTGGATCCAGAAGAGGGTGCTCAAGCTATGTGGTGGAGTCTACAAATAAACAAAACAAAACAAAATTTAAAATGCTTTGAGGTAAATCCTGTTATGCAGGCAAGTTTTATACCTTTATTCAATAATTTTATAATATTTTATTTTTGATGTTCTACATACTTTCTCCCTTTTATAAATAAAGTTCAGTCCATCAATCCTTATATTTATTTGATTTTGTGGCTAGTGGTGACTGTTGACTTTACCAGATATTTGATTTCAACAACTATACATGAATATGGTTCTAATCTTACAATTACGTGGCACTAGATCCTGTGTAAAATACCTTCTGAAGAAAACATACCTATCCTTTTACATTACAACAATTTTTGTGAAATCTGAAGACAATGGATAGTATCTTTATATACTTCATTTCAAGCAATAACTTTTATTTGCAAAGCACTTTTACATACCACATACTTTTGCCTGAATTTTGTAGAATGTATAATTGTGGTTCAAAATGATAAACTGATTTGTCATTAGTCTGAGAGTAATTTCCAGATCTAAAACTTGAATGCAAATATTCTGATTCTGAATATTACTATATCTCTAAAACTAACATATATATAAACACAAAATAAGATAACTCTGTTATAACTTATGAGTATTATAATTAAAATTAAAAAGCACATATTATACTTAAGGCATAATAAACAATCTAAAAGTTTCCCAAACATAATACTAGAAATTGTAGTGTTTAATTGAAGCTTTAAGAATTAATTTTGGCCAATGAAGCTTCTTTGATTTAAAGAAAGTCAGTGGATCTATTTATTAATTCATAATCTTCAAAATAATTTAAAATATATTTCCATGTAATCACTGAGCAAGTCTTTATGTAAAATAGAAAGTATTAGATTATAATCTGCTTAATTACAAGGTATCATATATTTTTACTTTATCTATCTATCTATCTATCTATCTATCTATCATCTATCTATTTATTTAATTTATTAGGCAACCCTTAGTTGACCTCACAGATTGCAAGGACCTTGTCAGTTTACAATCCCTTATTTTTTATTTTTTACAACTACAGTACCTGGTTTTCCTAGGTGTACTTGGTCTCCCATCCAAGTACTAACCAGACCTGACCTGCTTAGCTTCCAAGATCAGACGAGATCGGGCATGTTCAGGGTGGCATGGCTGTAGGTATTATATATTTTTGCCTGCATAATTTTGACTCAGATATGATATAGGGTATGTATGTTTTGCCTTTTTCCCTCTAACTTTGGCAATTTGATTCAATTTGAAATATTAGGTGACTACTATAGTTTCAAATACTATGATATCCTTATATTGATAACTGTGCTATAGATCACAGGGTGAATAAGACATAACTCTGTTCTTCATCAAGTTGAGCGACAACTGAGAAGACATGTGCAGTCAGATCATTTCAAAATATAAGTTAGAGAATTGCCAAGGAAGCTATAGGATCACAGACGACAGACATAAAACGTAAGCTAGAAAAATAATGCCTGAATGTGTCTTGTTTGGTGTAATTCTTTTACAACATTTGCTCATTTTACATTAAAAAAAAATGTTGCAGGATATCACTTTGATACTTATGTGCTCTGATAGAATAAATTTCCTGGGTCTCAGGCTTCGTTCCTGAAACAACTTGGGGGAACTACTGTAGATTTCATGCCTCCAGCACCACCTTTATCCTTAATTTTGTCCCCTTTCTATGTAGAACAGGATTCGAAGAAAGTAAATCATGGTTCTTTATTCATGCAGCCTATGTGTTGAACCAATCACTTGGAAGTGGATTGCTCTGAATGTTATGCAGATGGCCAAGCACTTGAAGCTATTAGAATGCTAACCTAACCACTTATATTGCTGTTATTGCCAGATTACTAAACTGTATCACCAAGATACTGTCAGCTTTTCAAAAGTAGAGATTTTCTTATGCATTTTTCTAGTCATTGAACCTCGCCTTGTTACAAGCACATAGTTCACTATGATCAATAAATATATGTAGAATTAACTGATGGAGGACTTGAATCCAGCTCTTAAAACCGAAATGCATTTTTTTCACTGTTAGGACACCAAATTCTGTGTGTCTTGAAAAGAAGAAGGGAAAAGAACTTTCACAGTGTAATTAACACTAAGCAGAGGCTTAAAAATAGATCTAAGCTGTTTTAAAAGCTTCCTTTCTTATTTATGAATTTGGCTTTTGGGAACATTGGATTCACTTCGGTTATTCAAAGCTGTATCTTTGGTATAAACTCTCTAAGTCTCTGAGAGTTTACTGTTAGTCGTGTTTATTGTCAATGTCAGAATCCTCTGGGAGCAGATCTGTACAGCACAGGAACTGATCCACAGTTACAGAAAAGAAAGAGTGTGAAAGAGAACAGACCAAGTGATTATTAATATCTCATCCATCAGCAAAAATCACAGCCCATGAAAAAATATATACTGCACTACAAAAGAATATACCTCAGCCATGCTGTTAAACACAAGAAACACTAATCTAATTAAAAATTTTATCATGTTAGTGTAACTATGCCAGTATTTTCATTGGTGTTGGCATAATATATCTTATTCACGTTCTTTTAATATCAGCATTTCTGTGCCCTTATATTTAAGGTTTCTCCTGAAAGCACCATAGTTTTGCTCTTAAAATAGTCTTAGTTATTTTACAGTTTTGTCTTTAATTTTCCTTTATCAAAATTAGCAGCCTACATCAAATCTGGTAACCAAAAATAGTTTGGTGTATAAATGTTTGATTTCATTATTTGGACATTTTGAAGTTAAGCTGTAATGATATGATTCCCCACAGAGTCAAATTCCATCATTGGCATGCATTTCTATACTTTAATTACAGAGTGGCATAATCAGTTGCTTTTTGATAAAAATTAAGAGGTTGGTTAAAGTGAAACTTGCTAATAGTGTCATCTGATTAAAGGACACTATTATCATTAAAATCACCTTTTTAGAGAATTGATACTGTGGCCATAAAAAATGCTGACTCCATTACTTTCCACAAAATAGATTCGCATATAAGCACTAATATTTGGGGATTGTAAAAAATAATAGTACTTTTCAATATAAATGTCAGAAAATTATTTTTCATTTAGTTGTAATGCATTATTTATCATTATTAATATATTTTGAGATATTTATGTAAATTGAAAGTCATTTAAATGTTATTTTAGAAGTATACATGTCATATGATTTAAATGATTTTTTATAAAAATTGTTAAAATTGTTTGCTTTTTAATAAGCTGAGAGCATTAGGAGCTACTCCATATCTCAGAAACTAAATGAAATAATTTTTTTATTATTTCCTTTGATATTTTTCCTTGATCTTATTTTCTTTCAGTCTTCTCTGGCCGAAACAACTGGAATACATAGCAATAGCCAACAACAAGGAAACGTGAAGAGCATATATTCCTGCAAAATAGCATTTAGTTTTTCATGGTTCATGTCAATACAGAAAGTAATGAAAGAATTATGTTAGAAGGCACCTGGCTGAGGCTATAATTAGCATTTGTTTGATATTTTTGATATTTATCAATATTTAAAAAAAATTAGAGTTAAATTGATTTTCAAAATTTTGTTTGACACTTTTAGTAAAACTAATTCAGAGATAGACAGCATCAATTCTTCATGACTTACCAGTTGTTGATGTTCACATGGTTATCATCCTTACCCTTCCACAATGATCACCAATGGAATATCAACAGAGATGAGACAGTCTGCCAGACTCAGGTAATAAGAAGATACTTTTTATTTGCTGACTATTCTAAATAAAGTCAGTGATAAAGTATTCTTCTCCTTGATTCCTGAATATGTTACTGGCCAAATCCTTGGTAATTTGAGCACTGAGTCTTAAAAAAATAGGAACTTATGCAGGTCAACTGCTGATGACACTTAATATAGGAGAGTGGAGGCCTTTTGTTTATAGAAGGGTGAGCACTGACTTGTAATTGTAGAGAATGTGGCCGAAGTGGGAAATTTAGCATGTGTTAACCATCATAGTAAAGATTGGGTTGACAAAAATCATTAATGGATACTAGATCTGTTTGCCATTACATTCAGTAGCAGGGTATTTTTATAGTATTCAATTGTTTTCCCAATTCTTTATTGGTTTCATCCATGATAGATTCTAATACATCAAGAATTTCTACTATATATCTGCCTCTGAAATGTTTGCAGTCTTGTAAGATGTGAATAAGAGATGTAACTTTTTCTATATCTCTGAGCTGAAATCAGAAATCATAGACACCAGTTTCTGTCTGGCTTCCTTGTTTTTGAGTTTCATCCATGCTGTTACCTGTATTACATTCACTGTTATCATTGAGTATACCACAATTTGTGCTGTTGATGAATCTTTTTGTTGTTTCTAGCCTGGGAGTATAACACATAAGACACTATAAATTTTCTACTGGGTTTGAAGTAGTATATTTTGGAATTTTAATTGTCATTATCCTGATGACTATTGATCTTGAGCATCTACATGTGCATCTTTTTATATGAAATGTCTATATCATTTGTCCATATATACTAGATGGGTGAATTTGATTTTAAAAATTTCTTTTATAGTCTGGATACAAGTTCTTTGTCAGATACATAATTTTATAAATTATTTAATTTAAAAACCTTTTAAATTTTGATGAGGTCCAATTTATCAATTTTATATTTTATAAACAGATCTTTTTATGTGTCATCAAAAATCTCTTTGCCTATCAAAAATTTGAAAAAAATATATTCTCATATTTTCTTCTTGGATTTTTACATCATTAGATTTTATGTTTAGTTCTATAATATACTCCAAATAAATTTTTGATTGTGGTATGAGAAGAGGCTAATGTTTATATTTTGCTTATGGATATCCACTTGTTCTACCACAAGGTATTGAAAAATCATCCTTTCCCCCTTGATTTTCCTTAATACTGTTCTATTTCTTAACTTTCTCTTCTGTTCATGTTGATTTACCTTTTCTATCCTTTCACCTATAGCACATTGTTTTTGATTATTAAAGCATTATGGTAAGTCTTGAAGTCAGGTAGGATAAGTTCTATAACTTTGTTTTTCTTTTCCAATATTGATTTGGCTAATCTAACACCTCTGCAATTTCCATATACATTTTTGAATGAGTTGTCAAAATCTATGAAAATTAGCCTGCTAGGATTTTGATTAGTAGTGTGATGAGTTTATATATTAATTTGATGAGAAATGACATTTTTAAACTCTTGAATTTTACAATCTATTAACATAGCATAGTTCTCCATTTATTTAGGTTTCTAAATTTCTCTCAGCAAAATTTGTAGTTCACATCATTTGTTACATTTATTCCTAAGTAAATTCAAAATGTTGATGTTTTTGTGTTACTTTTTAAAATTTCATTCCCTTTTGTTTGCTACTTATATAAAACACAACTGACTTTTAATATTGACCTTAGATTTTCTGACTTTGATAAATTCACTTAACCAAATTTGAAATTGACTTTTATGTACGTTGTGAGGCAGGAATCTAATTATGGCATTTTATATTGTTATAAAGACACTTTTTTTTTAAAAAAAATAGATCTTTCCCCACTGATGTATAGTTCTAACTCTGCAAAATCAGCTATCTTAAATGTGTGAGAATGTTTTCATACATTTTATCTGTTCCTTTAGTATTTCTTTATCTTTTTACAAATAGCATACTGTCTTAATTTATACAAAATGCTGCTAAATCTTCACATCTATAGACTAAGTGTGCTAGATTTGGTCTTCTCCTTTATTACCTTTTGTTATATTTCTTTAATTTTGGTATTTCTACATAAATTTTAGTATTATTTTGTTGATTTTCGGAATCACATAAACACACAAACCTCCTGAGTTTTTGTTTTAAAATTTATTAAAAGTATAGATAAATAATAGGTACACTTGGAAAGAAATAAAATATTCACAATATAAACTACAGCAATGATTTTCATAAACATGATATATTTATTTAGGTATCCTTTTACTAAAAAGGCTATGGCTTGCATATTTTTGATATATTCTAGGTATTTGATGTTATTATAAATGGTATTATTTTTACAATATTATTTAATAATTATTTTGGCCTAGTGTATAGGCAAATAAAATTGTTTTGTATTCATCTTATATCCAGCTGTTTTGTTAAATTTACATTTCCTTCTAATATTTTAATCTAAACGTTCTTTTGAATTTTCTCTGTATACAAGAAGGTCATCTACACATAACATCAGTTATAATTCTTCCTTCCATTCCCTTCTAATTCTTAAATATTTTCTTTTTCTTACCTTATTGACCTGGCTAGTATCAACAATACTATGTTTAAAAGAACTGGTTGGGACACTGTTATCTTATTTCCAATCACCAGAGTAAATATTTCAGCATTTAATAATTAAAATATCAGGTGTGTTTTAGTTTTTTGTTTTGTTTTGTTTTTCCTGAGGATAATGTCTATACGGTTAAAAAGTTTACTTCTGCTTCTACTTTGCTAGGAAGTTTTTAGAATTTGAATTTATTATGAAAAAAGTTTGAGTTCTTAAGGTAGTTTGCACATCTACTGAGATGTTCTAATGATTTCCCTAGTTTGGATATCTGAAAAGACTAACCACATTCCACAGTGCATACTCACTTGAGGCTTATATTAAAAGGCAAACTAATGATACAGCAAGGGAATAGAGAATTCTAACAGGTATCAGAGGTCTGAAAGACATTCCATAGCACAAGCTCCCTGTGGTTCCAAACTTTGCATACATGAACCATGCTGAGTCACTGGCTTAAACTGTTAATACATGTGCAAGGAACATTGACAAGGAAAGCTTACCCATAAAAACTCTAAGAAGTTCATAAACTAGTCAAGTAGGTTACCAAAGCATCAGCAAAAAAATAAAAAATAAAAAATAACTTTAAAGATCCTCAGAAGTGTTTGGGCCTTAAAATAGCACATCTTAAAATTTACTATCCTTTTTTTTTTCTTTTTCCTGTCAATACCATGCAGTTTTGATTATTGTGCAGAAGCTATTTATTTGATATAGTTCCATTCATTTTTGTTTTTACCTCCCTTGCATTTGAGGTCAAATTTGTGAAATCCTCCCTAAATCCAAGGGCCATGAGTTTAGTACCTATGTTTCCTTCTATGCAATTTAGTGTTTCAGGTCTTATATTTAGGTCTTTGATCCATTTTGAATTATTTTGGTTTATGGTGACAGATAGCAGTCTTTCCAATTTCCCAGTATCATTTACTGAAGAGGCTTTCTTTTCTCCAATGCATATTTTTGGCTCTTTTGTCAAAAATTATTTGCCCATATATATGTGGGTTTATTTCTGGCTCTGAATTTTGTTTCATTGTTCTGTGTGTCTGTATATCCCAAAATATATAAAGAACTCATGCAATTCAACAACAAAAAACAAACAATACAATTAAAAAATGGGCAGAGGACCTAACAGATAATTCTCCCAAGAAGATATATAAATGGCTAACAGACATGAAAAGATGCTCAGCTTCACTAGCTATTAGGGAAATGCAATCAAAAACACAACGAGATATCACTTCACACCTGTTAAATGGCTATCATCAACAGGACAAGGAATAACAAGTATTGGAGAGGTTGTAGGGAAAAAGGAACCCTCATACACTGCTGGTGGGAATATAAATTGGTATGGCCACTATGGAAAACAGTATGGAAGTTCCTCAAAAACTTAAGAATAGAATTACCATATGACCCACCAATCCCTTTTCTGGGTATCTACCCCCAAAATTGGAAAACATTTACCCATAAATACATATGCACCCAATGTTCATTGCAGCACTATTCATGGTGGCTAAGACTAGGAAATAACCGAAGCATTCTTAGATAGAGGATTGGATAATGAAGATGTTGTACATATATACAATGGAATATTACTCAGCCATAAAAAAAATGAAATACTATCATTTGTGACAACATGGATGGATTTTTAGATTCTCCTGCTAAGTGAAGTCAGACAGAAAAAGCTGAGAACTGTATGATTTCATTCATATGTGGGATATAAAACTGAGAACAACAAATGAATAAAACAAGCAGAGGCACATGGACACAAATAACAGTTTAGTGGTTACCAGAGGGAAAGGGGGGAGGGAAGGAAGTAGATAAGGGTAAGGGGATCAAATATATAATGACAGAAGAAGGTTTGACTTTAGGTGGTAAACACACAATGCAGTATACATATACATATTATTGAATCGTACACTTGAAACCTGTATAATTCTATAACCAATGTCACTTCAATAAATTTAATTTTTAAAAAATCTGCTATCTTTATCTTGGTCAGGAATCAACATCCAAAATCCAGAAATCACCAAAGATAATAACAGAGCTTTTCCAATCCACTTGTAAATAAACTCTATCTCCATAGATATATAATTTTTTTTTCTCCTTTATTCTGGTAATTTATTTAGTTTTGAATAATAACTCAATCTTGTTTCTTTGGATGAACTCAATGTGATATTACTATAGCATTCTTTAAAACATTGCCAGAAACGATTTGCTAATATGTTGCCTGGGATATTAATTGTGTACAGAGAGGAAGAAAGTCCTTTAATATCTGTTTCTGCAATGTCTGTGTCAATTATGGTTGTCAAAATTAAATAGACATTACAAGATTACTCGGAAATTATTTAAACACTTTATGTCTATTAATTTTATCTTTTCAAAGAACCAAGTATTTTTTGACTTTCTATTTTTAGTATTTTTCCTAACTTTATCTTTATGATTTCCCACTGCTGTTTCTTTTCATTTGATTATTTTAAATTTCTTGAAATGGATCCTTACAACTTTAAGAATAGCTTGTCTAATTTTCTCATGTAGGTACTCAGGGCTATGTTTTTTCTATACACACAATTTTAGGTACATCTCATAAATTTTGATTCATTGTACTTTAATTATCTCTGTTCTGTTTGACAATTTGATATTTTTAGTATAATCTATGGGTCATTTTGATATTATTTATAAAAAATATGGATATTTAAAAATTATATTTTGATTTTTATTTCTAGTTTCATCCTGCTACCATACAAATTTATGCATTTTTTAAATATCCATTATTTTTTTTAAATTAAGTATAAGCAAGGATGATAAGAACATTTTATTGCTGTCACTAATTCATTCCCTCATAATTCAGTGCAGGACAATTTAAAAGTTTAATAAATAAGTTCCCTGTCTCTGGACTCTTCTTATTCCAAGCCACACTTTACACTGCAACCTAAACTATTTTCTATGACAAAGTTATTTTTGTCACTCTTTATAAAAATGTTTTTACTATTTATACAATAAATCAAAATGCCTTCATATAATGTTTAAAATGTTTACCATATAGCTCTGCTTCTGTTTCCAGCCTCATCTCTCACTACAACCCCCAATTCTCTCTTGGCTTTATCCAATTGCAATATACCAAGTATTTCTTGAATTATTATTATTTATGAAATTTTTACTTTGGTTCACATCAGAGTACTCTCTGATACTGTTAAAGCTGTGAAAAGGTTCCTGTCCAGAAAGTAAGGAATTATGCAAAGTGAACAAACAAATAAAAATTGATGGAGGTATGTCAAAGTATCAAATGCTTACAAAGGCTAATATGAAAGAATTCTCAGTGGCCAAAGCTGGAACAATTTAAGATATGAATAAATAAAGTAATAAAGTAATATTGGATTAAAACTTGAAGCATAAAGTAAATATCCATAAATTCATACTGATATAAATAAATGGAAGAACAGATAAATCTCCCATGAAGAAGAATTCTGATTAATTTATGTAGATATTCCCGCTTCAATGAAGTTGTGTATAACTCTCAGCCCTTACATATGACTTGCGCAGTAGGAATTCCTCCAAATAATATAGTATGGAAACGAGAAAAATAAGTAATTTTACAGTGGATAAACCTAGTGAACACTATCTCAACAAAATAGTATGATGATGTATTATGACGTGATGAGAATGTCACTTAAACTCAGTGTCATTACTAAAAACTTGTAACCTTAGTCTAACCACGAGAAAGACACTGGCAAAGACCTAAATTGGGGAGAATTCTATAAGGTACATGACCAACACTCATCAAAACTTTCAAAGTCATAAAAAATAAGAAAAGTTTATGAAACTCATAGTCCAGAGAAGGTTATGGCGACATGACAACTGAATACATTGTGGTATCTTGGATGGATTCCTGGAACAGAAAATGTACATTGAAGGAAACTGTTAAAAAAAAAAAAAAACTTACGGAGTTTATTTAATAATAATATATCAACATTAGAGGATTAGTTTTGACAAATATAAGATAGTAAAGTAGGATGATAATAATAGGAGATTTATGGACTGGGTATAGGACACTCCATACTGTCTATGCAAATTTTTAGAAATCTAAAACTCTTCTAAAATAAAAATTTTATTTTTAAAATGCACTTAATTTTTATTAACACTTCTACAATACTTCTTAATTAATTAATTCTTAATTAATCTGTAAAAAGTACAGAATGATTTAAAGGGATATTAAAGCATTTGAATTACATTGTGAAAAAAATAGTCACTGAAGTTTCCAATGAGGAGAATGATATAACTTGACATATATTTTAATAAAACAATTTCCAAAGGTCAATTCCTTCATTTACCTTCCTAGATTGCTCTTGTCAGACTGGAACATTTCCTTTTGCTGCATTTACTTATTCTCGTGTCTCTACTTGATAGGTATTTAATTCTTCTTATTTATTTAATTTGTTTTAGTCAGTTTATTTATATACCTTAATTCAATTTATTCATTATTTCCATAAATACATTTACTGTATTATATATTGTACATAAAATGAGTGAATATTATCATCTTTAACCTCAAGTGTCTATAAATTAATATAAAAGTAGGCAAGCAATTATACAATAGAATAACTGATAATCTGCAAAGTTATACAAAACCCCATAATAGTGTAAATGAAGGATATTTTTTCAGAGGAAACAAATTTTGGTTTGAGATTAAGACATTAGTAGTACGAATCTGCCAATTGAAAAATGGAGTAAATATATTTCTTTCTTTTCACTTTGAAAATAATAATAGTTCTTGTTTTTTTATGATTACAAATAGTATCTTTATTATAGAACATTAAACACAAACACATATGAAAAATTGATAACTGTGTCATTAATATGTAAAATTTATAATGACTTATATGTTTATAATATTGCTCTATGAATATATTTTCATCTTACTAAAGTGAGTTGTAACATATATAGTCATAAAATGTTAATAAAAATTATATGTTATAACCTTTTTATAACATATATATGTTAATAAATGTTACAAATAGATAACATGTATACATATGGTTCTCTATCCATTTTTCACATTATATTACAAGCATTTTCATGTCATTAAAAATATCCAAAATAAGAAAATATTGACAAAGGCAATGTTATGAACAAAGCATGGAGGTATATGTGAGAATAATTTATTCTGAAAATTACAGATAATTAACTGCCATGAGATAAGGCAAGGCTGAGGCAAAAATAAGAGTATATGATATAAGACAGGAGAGATCGACTTGGTCACAAAACTCTCATAGCTATTACTAAAATACTAAGACTTAAACTTTTTATCAGTAAAGGATCATTGGAGAATTTAGAGTAGTAAAGTGGCACATGATCATGTTTTTATATCTCCTCTTCTACTGGATTATAATTAGATAACGTTAGATTATATATATAAATTGCCAAGGGTGTATAATTGTTTATTGTTTATCATTAAACATTACATTCCTCCAACCCATTGGATCTTGGATGTGTTTGTGTATGTGTGTATAAATTTCTCACATCACAAATGTAAAATACTTTACACTTAGTAAGTGTCCAATAAATATGAACTGACACCAGAATGAAATAAAAAAGACAAGCACTGCTAATGAAAATTTAGCTTATATGAATCTCAACAAATCATATTTTGTCAACTTCTGGCCTTTAGCCACCTTCATATGCTTTACTTTACATTTTTCATTAAAGTTACATGTTTTTAACAAGCCATAAATAATATGATGTAGTAAATTACTTCGTCATTAACCTTTAATGAATCTAGAAAACTACTTGGTATAATTCAGATAGTTTAAAGAATTTGGAAGAATAAACTAGATTAAAAATAGTAAGGTTCGAAAATCTTAGCAGTAAAAGTATTTATGAGCAATTTTAAACAGAAACTGACGGTGCTAGTTGGGATACACATTTTTACTTGTAAACTCTTGCTCTGTTCACTTCAACAACTGAAATGTCACATTTAGGTAATGTTCATAGACTTTTAAAAGGCAAATTGCACATTCAGTTATTGCACTGATTAATCCAGTATATATCAGGGTTTTCTGCAGAAACTAGTTTCAGTAGATGAATCTTGAGTTAAAGAGAGAGAGCGAGAAAGCGTACTTTCTTTAGTCACTAGCCTTCTCACTGATATATGGTCCTCTCATCTTTTGGGGCATGATGAAGATTTAACATCCTTTGCTCCCTGGAATCGGGCAATTTAGGACTTCTTTTGGCAATTAGTTATGAATGGAAATAATCAGGAAATTTAATTGCGAAGATGAAACACTCCTATACTCTTTTCTTTTGGCATGGAGACAAGTCTCATGGGTCAATAAACAAAGAACCCTCAGTGACATGAAAGAAATAAACTTTTGTTGTTTTACACCACCAGTATTTTAGGGTGGTTATCACAGCATTACTTAATCTTTCTTGACTTATAAAGGAAAAGGAATTACAACCCAGAATAGAACAAGCAACACACCACTTGCTCCAACTTTTATTTTCATACTTAGATATCCTTAACTCTCTGAGACAGATAATTGTTAATTATTTTGCAAGAAGGCTTTCACATATGTGAATTCTCTATTATTGCCCTGGAACCTGTTTAAATTTATAATAATTCCAGAGATTGACAACCAAAATTTTAAGTTATAATAGTAATTTATAACTTAAAATATTCTTCTCTTATTTAGGCTTTATGTAAAAGATGGTAGAGGGGGTTATACAAATAATCTTCATATCAAAAACAAAGTTCTCAGTACTTGAAGGGAATGCTTAAATCTGACAAAAATTAAAAACTAGAGCATTATAATAAAAATATTACAGAATATTACAGAAATATATTTACACAATGATATTCTGAGATATAAATATATGTATACACAAACATGTATATAGAGATATATAAATATATAAAATAATATTTTTAAATATTAAAAGATAAATTTATATATGTATCTGAAACTTTCTCCCACAGATATACATGAAGATATTCATTATAATTTTATTTTTACAATAATGGGAAGAAGAAGAACAACATTTTTCTATCTTTAGAAAAATAGATAAATAAAACATGACTAATGCACACTATGGGATTCTAGTCAACTATCAATATATACACAGAATAACACAAACACATTTCTAAAACATAATGGTAAGTAAAACAAGAGGTGAATATAACTTCAGTACAATATGATTATGTAAGTTAAAACTTTGTATGCATATGGGAAAATACAGTGCAACTTTTTTTTCAAACATATAAATTTAATTTTATTTGAAGGAGGGGAATTGGAACAAGTTTGGAATACATGAATTAATATATCCAAATACATACATACTTTTAAAAAGTGAGAGAAGTTGAACAAATGATTTGTTATTGAGAACTATAAAAATCTTAATTCTTACTCTTCTATCAATTATCTATTAACGACACTGATGCGGCATAAGAAACCACTCTAAAACACAGTGGTTTATGATTTAGTTTGTCTTTGTACTGATAAATTCAGCTGGGCAAATCTGGGCTCACCTGGACTCCCTAACATGTCTGAGTATCTCCTGGCTATTGTCTGGTGAATCAAGAGTCTGAAAGTGGGCTGGCTATTGGCTTCTGCTTCATTTCTTTTTTACATCCCTCCACGGGTAGCCTGGACGTGCTTCCACAATGAAGGCAAAGCTGCACCAGTTCTTTTTCAGCCTTTGCTTATCATAATTGCTAATATACCAAAGGCCAAAACAAGTTGCATATCTGAACTCAGATTCAAGATGCAAGAGATTATACTAGATGCTTTATGGGAGATCTGCAAAGTCACATTTCAAAAGGTATGTATTCAGTAGAGGCAAGGAATTAGGGTCATTAATGCAACTAGTCTACCACAGGCCTGACATTTAAAATTGTGATTTGCATTTAATTGGCTAAGAGCTCCAAACTAAACAAAATAAAATGTTTTATTTCAATTTTTTAATTAATATAATTTGATTAAATTTGTATTTATATTTATTTCTGATAAAAACAAGCAAAGATAATAAGAGAACATCAATTAAGATTTACTCTGTATTTATAAAAGCATAAGTAGAAAGAAATATATCCAAGGCATAGTTGACCTAAAGTTTCAAATATAAAGCTATTTAGTCATATAAAATTCATTAAAATAAATATATGAATAACAACTGCATTCCCATTATCTTAGATAACTAAGATTGTTTAATTCCCTTGCTTTTGTGTATTAACTAATCAGTAACTAGGATCAGAAAGTAAATTCTACCTCCTGGTGTATAAAGGTTTGATTAGATATCTGTGACAATTTTTCACACATCTGCATACGCTTTCCTAACGGGCATGTGATCAGTTGCCGCCGGCATTAAAATTTTTTCTAAGAAATAAAATTGAGAGAAAAGGAGTCTCAAATATAATATTAACTTAAGAAAATAAAGGCAAATAATAATTACAAATTTTCTAAGAGTGATTTTTCCTAAATATTTTCCAAATTGTACATTTTTCATGCTTCTTCATTTTATTTTACTATTTTATTTATATCTCCAGGTAAATCATGCACACTGGCAGCATTGTTATTGGATCTGTATGATACAAGTAGATGCTGATGAAAGAAAAATTAAATATCTGATAAATTGGAGTTCCTAAGAGGCAAATTATAACAAAACAACTAAACAAAGAGAAGAGGCAAAAGGAACAATTGGGTTTTAATATCATAAGAGGCTTTGAATGTGAGTAAACTAAAGTTCAGCCCATCACTCCAGAACCCCGAATGGATGGATGGATGGATGGATGGATGGATGGATGGATGGAAGAATGGATGGATAAATAAATAAATAAAGTTTAAAGAATAAGGATTAGTCCCTATCTAAATAATTCCTATATAAGAACCTAAAACAGTAAATTCAACTTGTCTGGCAAAATGTTTGAAAGTAATTTGGCTTTCAGAAAGGAGCTCTTTTTAATTCTAAGACAATTTAAAAAAATTTTTAATCAGCTTTCCATAATTGCTTATTAATTTCAGTGATCAATTTTCACTATACTTAATCTTTTCTCCAACTTGCTACATAAAAGTATGGGCATAAGAGGCCACAACAATTCTGATTTACCTATTTGAAAATATCTCAGTGTTAATATGTAAATATAGTTAGATAGTATAGTTAGATACTTACCTTACTCACAAGTGATATATATATATGATATCTCTCTCTATATATATACATTTTTTTCTAAGAAATAAAATTGAGAGAAAAGGAGTCTCAAATATAATATTAACTTAAGAAAATAAAGGCAAATAATAATTACAAATTTTCTAAGAGTGATTTTTCCTAAATATTTTCCAAATTGTACATTTTTACATGCTTCTTCATTTTATTTAACAACTGCATTCCCATTATCTTAGGTGACTTCCCATTATCATATATATATATATATATAGAGAGAGAGAGAGAGAGAGAGAGAGAGAGAGAGAGAGAAAGCACGCAATATATAATGTGTATCTACATAGATATCCCTAATAAGGTAATGTGATGGTTAATTATTTTAGGTGTCTACTTGGCTAGGCTGTGGTGCCCAGTTATTTGGCCAAACATCAACCTAAATTGTTGTTGTATTTTTAGATGTGATTAACATTCAAATCAGTAGACTTTGAGTAAAACAGACTATTGTCCATAATAAGGATGGGTCTCATTCTGTTATCTGGAGATTTTAAGATGTCTCCAAAGAGAAATTCTCCTCTCCTGTCTCCAACACAGAAATTATGCCTAAGTTTCCAGCCTACAGACTCAAGACTGCAATATCAGCTAACAGAACTTCTAAGCTGCTGGCCAGTCTGCAAATTTTGGACTTGCCATCTTCCACAATTATATGAGCCAAGATTTACTTTTGTCTTAAAATAAAACAACTAAACAACTGTGTGTGTGTGTGTGTGTGTGTGTGTGTGTGCATGCGTGTGTGTGTAGAGAAAGAGAAATAAATTTATTTATATATTTATAAAACATATACATTTATTCTCTTTTATATATACATATATAAAGGAGAATCTAATCTGGGCTGGTCTAGTGTAGCACAAATCAAACCAAACCAAATCAAACGCTGAAGAGAAACTGAAATTGAAGGAAGGTAAGAGTAACATATGAGCATCTAGTTTATAAACAAACCAAAAAATCTAGATACTATATTATAATAAATAACTTATTTGTTATTTGGTCAAAATGTTGGTAACTTATTCTTATACCCCTAAAAATATTCAATAACATTTTAGTGTTAAATTATTAAATGATAATTCCTCCAAACTGAAGTTTCATTATATTTTTGAAGATTCCATATAAAATGTATGCAAGTCTCACGCTTCATGGATTCTAATGTCATGGGCCAATGTTTAATATAACAATTAAAGAGATTTTAAATAGTTACCTTACCCTCAAGCATTATTAAATTTCATCACCTTATAGGGAAATCTTCTAAGCATAATTTACTAAGATAGAATGGGAAACGCTAATGGGTGTGACATATTTTCCTCTGAAAATTTCTTCAATATCCTAATGAAGATAAAGTAGCTAGGCAACATCTCAATTGCTCTAAAAAAATAGGACAGAATTTATGAAATTCAGGTAATTTTTAATGATGCTGGAAAAGAAAATTTACTTAAACTGATTAATTGTCTGAATCTTGGTAATAACTTGTACCAGATAAAGTTAACAAAAAGGTGATTAATTGACAAAATATATACTGTTAAAACTGCTAAATTTCAAAAAATAAAAATGAAATGCAAAAGGAGGGCATATTAAATCCATATCTGTTTTTTTTCTCCTACTTTGTTACTGTTTATTATTATTGTTGTTTTTATTTTGCATTTTTAAAATGTGTTTTGGTTTGATTTGGCTTTACAGTAAACATACAGCCATACAGATAAGAAGAGAAAAGTAGCAACAAGTGTAACAGAACACTCAGAAGATCCATGGTGATGTGTGTGTGGGAGGGAGAGTTGGGAGGCCTAAAACTCAAGCTGACAATAAGGAAGACTAAATCTAACACCATTTATACCACACAATTCCCTACATGTTCAAGAAATGACTCCAGCAGATGATCTGGAAGGGGAAGGCAGAGAGGAGATTTAAATGGGAAGATTACTTTCTCATTTATTTTTTGATAAGTTAGATATCCAATTACTAAAGTCTCTTTTTTAAGATAAACTAGTCATTTTTTCCTCTACCCAGCAGAAGAATCAATGTTTCCTCTTAAAGATCAATGTGTCTAATTACTGAGGCACATCATGCACAATAGAGAGTGAGAGTAGAGTGAAGAAACTCATATCCAGTGTGCAGACTGATGCTGACAATGCATGAGACAAACAAAAGATTCGACAAGCTTTCACTGTGAAGAAAATAAAAAGAGATCAGGAATTAAAATGGCTTCAAGTGATTCAATAGCAGCAAGGAAAAGCAAGAAGAAAATAGAGCAATGCCTCCAAAAGTTCAAATTAAGGCGATTTCCTTACTGATGAGTCGAATATATGCCTATCCTAATCATGTTTCTAGGATGAATGTAGAATAAAAGGACTTTCAGAAATTAAAAGTCTTAAAAAATAACTTCCGTTTTACTTTATTCAATATATGAGACACACTACTGAAATGAGAAATAAACCAAGAGAAAAGACATAGAACATAGAAAATAGGGAAACTAAAATAGGATAGGGAAAAGGATGCCAAGGACCCTGGAGAAAGGATATTCAAATGTAGTGGTCAGAAAGCAGAGACAGTGAGTCATCAGTTCAGAACAGTAAATATAAAAGATTTCAGGAGGAAATTCTCTAAGAGAATAAAATTGAAAGACACTACTAGTAAGATTTAGAGGTTTAGAACACTGGTAAAATATTGTCTCAATTAGTGATAGGTACATAGCAAAATCTGAAAATCAAAAAACAGCCCATCATTAACTCCAATAACAAAAATGTATGCGTGAAATTTAAAAAATCAAAATCTATTGAACTTCATGGCTGCGAATTCTTACAAGGCCAAAATAATGTAAACAATGAATACATGAATCTAATATATTTTAATTTATATATTTAATTTATATATTTAAACATTATATTTTAATATAATGTTTTATATATTTAAACATTATATTTTAATATAATGTTTTAGGGACAAAAACAAAAAGAAAAGATAAGAATTTGTGGTGGGAGTGGGAGAGAGAGCACAAAATCCCTATTATTCCCTTGTAAAATTTAGTAAATAATGCTTAAAATTATATTATATTTATATATATATATGTATACATACACACACACATATACATACATGTGTTATATACATACACATATAAATGTATATTATATATGTGTACATATACATATACAGAAATCTACATATATTATATACAGTATGATATTAGAAAGTAGAAATATAAGCGTGTTATTTAGTGGTATGGAATAAATCAAATGATAAGTTAAATAAAAGTGGTTGCCTCTGCGGAAAAGGAAATGGGAACATAGGGTCTAAAATAGATGTTTTGTAAAAATAGACTATATACATGTATAAAATAACAGTAAATTAAAAAAATGATAACATACATTTCTCTACATATCCAGTATGAAAGAGAAGTGTTTAAAGAATAAAGTTTTATAACACTTAAGACAGCAAGAAAGAGGGGGAGGGGAGAGAGAGAGAGAAAGAAAGAAAAAGAAAAGGAAGGAAGGAAAGAAGGAATAAAAGAAATAAAAAGAAAAAGAGTAGATTGTTTCCAAGCATTTATCTCCTCATGAATGTGTCAGAAAAGAAATTTATTTTTAAAAAATAAAGAAAATCTGTAGAATAAAGAAGACATGTTAGAGGATAATATCAAAAGAAATACATCAACAAAATTTAAGATAGAAAACAATTGTTGAAGTGGTAATTTGAAAAAAATCTAACTTTATTGATATAGTTGACATAACATTGTGGAAGTGTAAGGTGTACTAAATGGTGATGTGTTACATATATTATGTAAAATGATTAAGTAGTGATTGTTTTAAACAAGCACAGAGGCTAAAAATTAAATGCATACAAATAGAGATACCAAAGAGAAATAAACTGATTTTCCTTTCTAAACCCTGGAAATTTTCAGAAGGTGAAGGTACTAGGTAAGATTGTAGTAACACATGTAGATAAAAAGAAGATCTGAAAGCAAATTTACTCAAGAAGACATTAAAATACCTGGTGTTCAATCAATTTCCACAATACTAAGCAATTAATTTCTCCATGAACACAAATACTTATTTTCCAGATAATGTAACCAGAGGCTCTGACTTAAGGTAAACAGAAGGTGGGCAATTTAAACTTAAAGTGTTCTTTCTTATTCCAGCTACTAGAATAATAGTAGCACAAGAATCTACTCTTCAGACACTTTATTGGAGAAGGATACTTCTCTAAAGATAATAGTAGGAATAGGGGAATTTCTTAATTCCTGAGGAAATTAACATTTGTGGGGAGTGCTGGTGAAAGGGAACTTGTCATTTGATCATTCTGTGGTGAAATCTATTAACTAACAAGAATGAAGAGTGAATGAGGAGGAAGAGAAAGAGCACACGAAAGAACAATGGAATAAAAAAAGAATGTGAATGAAAGAGGCAATGTGGAGGCAATGTGGAATATTTTTAAAAGTCTATATTATTCTTAAATGGACAATAAAGGACAGTGCATTCGTGAAACAAGAATAGACTACAATCAAGTGGGAACAGAAAAGAAAGGAGAAGACTTGAAAATTAAAAATACATGAGCCCCATCAAGAGTCCAATAAAAAGTAAAAATAAAAATTAAAAAATTTTAAAAAATTCCAGAAGAGAAATACACAAAGATTGAAAAGAGAAAACAGGTTAGGGAGAAAGATAATTAGGGAATCAATGCAAGAGGTCTAACATTCAACCAAAAGGAATTCTGGAAAAAGAGAACATTTAAGTGGACAGGAATAAAGTAGACCTATTCTTGTTTGCCAACCACAGTCACTTTTTGCCCTAAATAACATATGCCGTGTTTGAATAGGAAAAGAGGAAATCCACCTTTCAGCAGATATAAAAAGCCGCTTAATTGCAAAATCAGCCTTAAGTGTTATGACTTCCCAGAACTTATCATTTCCTTTGCAAGAAATTGAAAAGGAAATCAGCATCATTCTGACCTTAGAAAGCTGAAGAAGATACTTTCAGATATTTATACTTAGATGAAAGTTAGAATAGAGAAGTGAAGAAACCAGAGAGACAAAACAATTTTCCAAACCTTAACCAAACATATTTCATAGCGTCTTCTCTTTTTAACTACATTTCTGTTTTATTTGCCCATAATTCCAAGAACTGGATACATCCCCTGACTACTGTCCATAGCTGTCACTATACTAAGTCAAGTATAAAAAATGTAGATTATTTCATTGGAAAAAAATCATTGTTTTTACAGATATTTGGTACCTAAGTGCACCCTAAAGTTTATATATTATAATTTATGTGAACTCATATTTACTTATAATTAGAAGATAAATTTATTTTGCCATGGGAAAAATAAATCATGCATTATTAAATATCTGTCTATATGGTTTGCATTATGCTACTTTTTTATATAATCAAAAAAATATGGCTTAACATTTAAGCTGCTTTTTATTGAAAACTGCTTTGTAAATAATTCTTTAGATTAAAAGTACGCAATTATGGTCTGCTGGCCAAATCCAGTTTTTATAATTATAAGACTGACGCACTGCCCGCTGCACCAAGAGGGCTCTCTGTTTTTATAATTAAAGTATTATTCATTTGTTCACATATTATCTATGGCTGCTTAAGCACTAGAATGGCAGAATTGAGTCACTGTGAGAGACCACATGACTTGCTAAGGATAAAAACTTATAGAGAAAGTTTGTCGACTCTTGAATATATGAGCTACTGAATAATATTTTTTCAAATTAAGAATCTTCTAATTTTAAAGTTCTATTATAAAATTATGAAGTTATATTATGTGATTATGAAATATTCTATAGGATATTTCAAAGTTATTCTTACAATCCCACACAGATTTTACCCTAAATTTTTATGCTTTAGTCTTCATCTCTGCACCTGTAACCATGCTATCTGATTGGTTGCTGCCATCTGGATAGAGGTGTATGTCTTCTCTCTAGATATAATAAAGCACTCCTCAAAATTTATCTTACCATCTTTCTCTAATTGAGAGATATTTTTTTGTTCACACAGAAATCAGAGCCAGGCTCCTGAGTGCATATAAAGCAAAGATAAAGGACTATCCACTTCTGACAAAGTAGTAAGTTATTCTTTCAGCAAACGATAGTTCTCTAGGAATAAGACTCTATATTGTCCCTATCAACAGCCATGTACTACCTAGATTCTTCTATAGGACTGTTGACCTGGTTTTTCTCTGAGGCTTTTCTCAAAATCTTCATTAGCTCACATCCTGAAAGGATAATCTCTGTTAAAATTTGTAGGAGTTTTCTTTAAAATCTTTCTTGTTTTTCAGAAAAACACTTAAACATAATAAAATTTCTTTAATCAAGTCATTTGAACAATTTCAATTTGGTCAGTGGATTCAATGAAGTTCTTTACTTCTATTTTCAGCAAAACAAAATATATATCGGCCTCAAAAGGAAATATTAGTTTTTCTTGTGTATCTCTGCGTCTAGATCATCACATATTAGGCGCCCAATACACTTGTTGAAATTAATAGATAATTTAGGGCAATCTGAAAGTAGTTATGTCATCTAAAATCTTTCTACTATACCTTTGCCCCAAAATAATTTTAAGTCCCTGTTTCTACAGTTCTAGTCACAGGGGAAGGGGCGGTGATGCTGACACTGGTATGGGGAGGCCAGGCAGCACAAGCTGGGGGACAGAGGTCTCTGCTCCAGAAGGCTGCTTCTCTGAACAGCTTAGAAAGAATCTGTGGGCCCTAGAAAGAATCTGTGGGCCCTTAGGTTTCCAGCCAGATGATGCTTTCCCATGCCATCTCTCAACCGGAAGAGTAAGCCATGTCCGGAGGGTACTGCCCACACTCAGGATAAGACATGGGAAAGTGTTAGTTGTGGGTTTGAGAAACAAGCCAACAAACTGTGGTCACAGAGGAATTTAGTACAGCAGTGTGGTTAGTGGTCTGGTGGCTCCTAAGACACCAGCTGGAGGACTGCTTGGCAGGATAAGCTGAACGTCAAGCCTGCATGACTGGAAATGGGATTGTTCAGGGCCTGTACTTGCCTCCCCCTCTCCTCCACAAGACACTTCTAGAAGTAGGGAGGATCCAGCTCTGTAATCAGGGTGGGAGAAGCTGAAAGCAGTGATTTCCTTGACGAAGTTGCCTGTTGTGTTGAGTTGGGACATTGGCAAGTGCCAAACAGAAGAGAGAAAGACCCTACCCCTGCTCTTTCTGGGGACATGGTGGTCCCACTTCCTCCCCTAGTCACCCCAGGGGCCCACCCCAGTCAGCCTATAGCATCTGCTCCTCTGGGTGTGTCTGTGTCACAGCACATGGATAGGCTGTCACAAAACCATGGTGGATGGATGGTAGATGTTCTCCTGTGCCTGCCTCATGGGGACTGGATTCACTCCCTGGTGGGGATCTAGGCAGGAGTGTGGCAGAGCAGCTGAGGCCATTGCCACCTCCTGCACGCCTGGAGAGCCATCACTGGAGGTGCACTGCCATTACAGTGCACAGACACTGGCCAATGATGGAGGCACACAGCTTCTTGAACTTACCTCACACTGCCCTCTCTGTGCCAGCAATTCTCAATGATACTGATGCTGGTGCAGAAGGAGCTGGAACGAACTGAGCAGCAGAGCAGTTGGGGCAACTGAGCCTGACCCAACTGCCAGATAGGAACAAGTACCACTGGGCTTGCTGGCTCCCGGAGTACAGGTGAGGCCAGTCTCGTCTTCTGGGGGTCAGCGAGGCTCTGGGTTGTAGGTGTGCCAACTGCTCAAGTCACTGTCTCACTGAGAGGTAGCCATAGAAGCTCCCCCATGCAAGGAACTAAATGCAGGAAGGGTAGGGACATGAATTTGCAGGAAAGTTGAGCTTGCATCTGATTCCAAAATCCAGCTGGAGAAGGGATATGGCTCAAGCCTGCGTCACAAGCACCTGGAGGGCTGAGCACATGCACGTAATGTGCACAAACAACTGCAAACTGTACTCTGCAGAATGCTGATGAGGCTCCCCAGAGCGCTGATTTCTCAGAGGCAAGTGAGCACCTATCCTTTCTCTGTCTCTACCTTCACTTTCTTATGGTGTCTTCAGATGAGCAAAAATTTTTTATTTTGGCAGTCTAATTTATCATTTCTATAAAAGTTTTGTGTATTTTGTATTCTATCAAAAAAAAATCTTTGCTAACCCAAGGCCATGTATATTTTCCCCAAGATTTCTTTTAGAAGTTTCTGGTTTAGAGCATATACGGTCCGTATAATTCATTTAGAATTAATTTTTATATATGACATGATGTAGGAGTGAAGGTTCTTTTTTTGCCCCAGATGACTATCCATTTATTCTAGTGACTTTTGTTGGAAAGATTATATTTTTTCCTGCGAATTACCCTGGCATGCAAATAAAAATAAATTGAATTCATATATGTGTGGGTCAACATATGGACACTAATTTATTTTCCAGTGACATATACTCATGTTTATAACAATATCATACTGTCCTGATTACCGTAACTTTTTAGCAATAGTGAACTTACTGCAAGTCCTCCAATTTCCTGTGTGTGTGTTTTTTTAATTTATGTAGGCTTTTTATGTCAATTGTTTATGTATATAAATTGTAGAATGTTAGTCAAGTTCTATAAAAAGCCTATTAAGATTTTGTTTGAGATAAAGTTAAATCTATAAATTACTTTGAGGGGACTTATCACTTTAACAAATAGAGTCTTACAAATCATGAACATGATGTAGTTTTCCATTTGTTTAGGTGATTTTTAATTTTCGGTAATGTTTTATAGTTTCTAGTACATAAGACTTGCACATGTTTGCTAAAATTATTCCTTAGTATTTTCTTTTATTGATATTACAAAAGGGATCAAATATATGGTGACAGATTTGCCTTTGGGTGGTGAACACACAATACAGTATACAGGTGCTGTATCATTGAATTGTACACTTGCAACCCATATAATTTTCTTAACCAATGTCACTCTAATAAATTTAATAAAAAAATACAAATGGGTTTTAAAACCTAATGTTGGATTACTCACTCCTAGTATATACAAAATAAATTAACTGTAAATTGATATCCTATTCTACAGACTTATTAAATCCACTTAATTCTAGTAGCATTTTTTGCAATTTTGTTAATATTTCTTCACATACACTAATGTATTCTGAAAATAGTTTTTTAAAAAAACTTTTTCCTTTCCAATAAGTATGGCTTTCATTTATATTTCTTGTTTCATTCTTTCTTATGTTATTGCAACATTGAAGTTTTTACTGCTAAATTAAAAAATCTGAGCATTCTTGAAATCAAGTTTTTGTTTAACTGTTTTTTTCTCCCTAAAGGCGGAATGGGGGAGACATTTATCTATTTCTTTGCATGTCCAGTAATTTTGGTTTATTTTTATTATTTTTTAATTGAAACGTAATTGACATATAACATTGTGTTAAGTTTGAGATGTACAATATGTTGATTTGATAGATTTATATATTGCAATATGACCACCACCACAGTGTTAGCTAACACCTCCACCATGTCACACAATTATCATTTTTTGTCATGATAACAATTAAGATCTAGTGTCTTAGCAACTTTGAAGTTTATCATACAGTACTGTTGAGTATAATCATATACTGTGCATTAGATCTTTAGTAAGCATTTATCTACTAGTTGCAAGGAAGAAGTAGTTAAGGTAGTAATTTTGAATTAAAACTGGTTTAAAACATTTTTATATTATCGCTACATTTTAGTAGGTAGGCAAACTAGCCTGTATAACTTGCTTGTATAAATATTTAAAATTTGCCTGCACAATTGTTATTGTTTTCATCTGGTTCCCTATGAATCTCTCCTGCATGCAAGTAGTTTAGTTTCTGTATAATATAATCTGGTATTTTCAATAGTCACAATATAGATAATTGTCCCCAATTATCTATAATGATGCTCCTCTGTCTCATATTAATTTATTTGTGCTTTCTTTTCCATTTTAAGAGCTTTTCTTCAAACTTGCTCAAAAACGGATGAGTTGTTCTACTGATATATTGCATTTTTCTTTTTTCGTTTTATTGTTGCGTTAATTAGATTAATTCTGCTTTTCATTCTTTAGTGTACACTTGAATGGATTTGTCATTCCCATGATTCTTCGTTCTTTGAATATTTGATATTATCTTTTAAATATTAGCCAGTTTTCTTATGATTTTAGACGCCATGCAATAAAGCCATATATTCTTGGTTTCTATTTAAAAAGAATCCGAAGATTATCCAACAAATTGGGAATACCCTTAGTTCTCCTTCCAGTTTCCTAGCAAGGCTTTTTAGTTCTGTTTTACAGTTCTCAAGGTGGAGATAAACTTAAGAAATACTGAATTTCTAGTACAATTCCTTGACTTTAGCACTTTAATCATTTTGCCTTTCTACAGGTCTCTATTTTTCTTGGGTTTCAATTTTTTAAAGCTTTCCTGGTACACAGAAATTTATAATTCCTTTTCACTTCATGTTTAGATATCTCCAAATGTATAATGCTATGACCACTCAGTCCTTAATTGTGACTTGTGATATTTATAACTACCTAATTTTATGTCAGTTCTCTAAATGAGGAAATAAATGACTGCCATCTTTTCTGAGCAGTCCATGACCCAAGTTTCTGGATCAGTGGATGGTGAGTGATACATATAAAAATGAAACATCTTTCTAATTTTTTAAATCTTTTTTAATGCTTTATTATTAATGTGGAGGTTTCTCCCCATATTGTCAGTTTATTTGCCAGTCTTTCTCTTTCCAACTTACTGATAGTTTTCACTTTTCTATATATCCATGCATGAAAATTGGGATGCTCTACACTGGTGGATGCCCAGCCATGTGTCATTTTGATCTAGATGTGTCTAGAGATAAATTTTAAAGCTTTATCATGATTGAACCCCATCTATTTCTTTTGACAGAAAAATCTCCTTGATTTTCTTTTGTGAGGCTATGTGGGGAAGATGAGCTATAAATCCTTCATCCTCTTCTCGTTCTTTCAAAAGCCATCTCTACTCCTCAGTAAAACTTTGATTTCAGAGCTTTTGAAGTATTTTCCAAATCTTGCAACAGGATTGAATCCAAAATAGATTATAAGAAAAGGACTCATACTTATTACAGAATTTCCAATAGTTTATAAAATTTAAAACAATAACATTTTGCCTCAATGTATTCTGTTTCATCATGGATGGAAGAGTATAAAGTGAAGATGCAAATTACTGTCATTTTTTTAAATTAACTAATGAGTAAAGAAAAATTACATTTTAAATAATTATTAGAGTGATTATGTCTTTTCTACAAGGCTTCAGATTTCATTAAGGTATAGGTAGTGTTCCTTTCCTTATCAGTGATTTATTTGTGCTATCAGTAAATATTTATTGAATTATTATTAGTATGGTTTTCTAAATTTAAATAAGTAAACACATGTGAAATGTCAATCTATTCAATGATCTAATAATAGATATCCAGTTTAAATACTGATATATATATAAATGCTGATTAAAATGTATTATCTTTTGCCTTTGTTGCTTAGAAGTTGTTATATGATGGAATAAGATCAGGAGGCCCAAGGTCTCATTTTATTTTCTTCAATTATTACCTATATGACTCTGAACAGATGTCTTTATGTCTCTAATAGAAATTCTGGTACTCCAAAATGCTGATAGAATACCTGCATTCCCTTTTTAATGTCTCCCACCCTTAAGATTATATATGGCAATATATGTAACACATTGAGGCTATAGAGTGATATCCAAATGCATGCCATTATCATAATTAATATTATGACCAATTTAGAGAATGATTCTGGATACATACTTATTTATTACATTTATGGAGAAGTGTATCTAACTATAGTTAACTATAGTTAAGTCCTTAAAATATCCTCCCAAATGACACCCTTGAGTTCAGTCACTCTGCATGCCATTTCACTTTAGAACATTGCCAGATTAATCTCTCAGATTTTTTTTTATGTTTTTCACATTACCAAAGAAAAACTTTAAAATGTCATAGCATGGTAAGTTGAGTACCTCATAAGTTTTCTACCTAGGACTTCATATAATCTTATTTCTAGCTACTGTACTCTCTTCCTCTGCTATTGTGTATGTATTTGTGTTTTGCAGGTAACAAACTATTTGTTAACACCTGGCAAGCCAGGGTCCTTCACAACTCATTGCCTTAACTCACAGCCTTCATTGTTGCTGAAATAGTCTTAACTTTTTTTTCTTTTTTTCTTTTTTTGGTCTATCATTGCCTATTTATAAAATTTAGATTATAATATCCAAGGAAAAGTCTTATTAGAACAATTAAATTTTATTGTTTAATTGTTATTTTTATTATTACTTTTTTTTTTTTACTTACTAGTCATAGTATTCATTCCCTTCCATTATCATATTGAATTCAGCACTCTGTTCAGACACAGAATAAATAGTTGTTGAAAAAATGATTATAAATGTGACTATATTCCTCTTTAGCTATGTTTTACAATATCGCTTGAAAGGTATATACTTACTAATCTACTGCAGTCCTAAAGATGGACTACATTTTAAGAACATTTATAGTTATATATTGATCTTACATTTCAGTTAGGAATTGGTTGCTGATAAAATATTTAAAGCAAGAAGAGTTCAGTATTAAATTTCACTTTAGGTAGTAACCAAGTTAAGCACTGCATCTAAGTAAAAATAATACTCTAATTACTGTTGAATCACTGTAATCACTTGGTGACACTTTTGCTATTGTATTCTCATCAGGCATGACCATTCTGCAAAGTCTTCAAAATACTGAATGAACTGGCCATTTATTGATTATACCTTCATACTAACACAGTGCAACATTTCACATGCAATTGAGACACTTATTACTTTGAAGCATAAAGCAGCAGAATGAATCCCACAGGACTGTTAAAAGCAAAGAGTAACACTGCAAAAAGTATTGGATTATTTGACATTAAAATGAACACATGTTTTATTGGTAGCACCTGCTTATCTCTTTCCAGCTTTTAAAATATATGTTAATCAGGTAATGTGAAGAGCCATAATAGAAAGTCATTCACTAAAAAGGAGCCCTTAAAAAAGATTAGTGTGCTAGGAGTCAAGATGCCTGATTTTAGACTGCTCTGCTGCTGGCTAAATGTTTTCTTAAGAGATAGTTCACTGCTTTGAGTCTCGGTGTCAAAGGAAGAAAATTGACTCCTAACTTCAATGACAATTACCAAATTATAAATTTTGTGATAGAGAGGCATTAAATACATCTATTATCTACACCTTTATATCTATGTCTTTGTGTATATCTAGCTGTGTCTACTTTGTATCACGTGTATCCCTATATATGTATTTGTAGATATAGATATGCTTGCATTTACATTGTCTACATAGATATTATATAGCTTACAAGTGTTTACTATAAATATCATTTTTTCTATAATTTTATTTTTGGAACATAATACACAGTTTATTCTTCAGTCAAACTATTTTTAGGATTACGATTAATAAAGAAACTTCAGTTCACAACACAGAGTCCCCCAAAAATCCTCAGTGGTTTATATGGAAAATGTGCTTGACTGTTGTTAAATAAAAATTACAATTAAATACAAATAAAAATTATAACTTAAAAAACACAAACCAAAACATCTGATTTAATTGAACTTCAAGGACACAAGAATTCTTATATAATTTACCATATCATTAAGTAGAAAAAGAATGTAATATAGAACTGACAGTTGGGTTTCATGATTCAAAATGTATTTTAGTCATTATTTGTTGAACAAAAAATCTTTTACTTCAAGTACTCTTAGAAATAGAACGATAATTATTTTTCTGTATTTACAATCATATGGTATCTTGTATTAACAGAACACCTTGTGAGCAAAATTGATACAGCATTGAACCTATAACAGTGTGGGTAGGCATCAGAAAGTGTTGAATTTCTGTGAAATGTTTGAAAAGGACACTCATACAAGGAAGAAAACAGGTGCATGAATCCATAATTTATAAGTTAAGACTCCAGCATGATGTTTACTATACATTAATAAACCAGTAGCTAAAAATTATAGTCTCAGTTTTTAATTCAGTAACTTGTTATCTTTTGCCTGTTTCTCAGGGCAGAGAAGAGTTTTCAAAGTTCTTGTCCTCAACCAACTTCATATCTTGATTTAGAGATAAAAATGATGGGACTTAAAATGTTAGTTAATATGAATGGGTGATATATTTGTGTGAAATTGGTTTATCAGAAACTTTAATATACTTAGGGAGTGCCTAAGCATATTGATAAAAATGCGGATTTCTGATTCAGTAAGTTTAAGTGACCTAACAAGTCTTCCAGGTGATGACAAGGCAATTGGTCCCTGACCCCACATTCTGAATAGCAAGTATGTGCTTTAAATGATGGCTAATCTACTTTATAGGTTAAAGAGGATTATAAGAAAGAAAAAAGGAAAAATAACAAATTTCAAAGGAAGAGGTTGTGTTCCCTTGAGGAAGGACCTTGTAAACTTACAACAAATTATAAGCAGTAACTATTCCCTAAGGAGACTGATGGTCATTTACCAAGTAAGTATACACTGAAGAAAGACATTTGTCAAGGGTTATTGGATATAGGATCTAGCAGGACACTAATATCAAGAGACTCTCTCACAGTGGAATTGTACAAAAATACTGTGATAAGGATTTGGTTCTGATCCAGGGCTATTTCACAGGATGTCCATGAGTTTACAGATCTAATCTGCGG
Organism: Pteropus medius; assembly: GCF_902729225.1. Lineage (NCBI taxonomy): Eukaryota > Metazoa > Chordata > Mammalia > Chiroptera > Pteropodidae > Pteropus > Pteropus medius. Next base: position 9,253,567 of record NW_024355205.1, read on the forward strand.
TTATTTCACCTATCCCTGGGTGTATAATTGCAATAGATATAATTAGGAGCACACTAACATTGGGACCCCTGATAAGATCCCCTGTTGGGGAAAAAGACAAGGTGGAAGTCCTTAAAACTCGGCCCCTTTGACCAAATTAATAAAACAGAACCAGTATTGTATCACAGGTGCCATGACAGAAATTAAAACCACTCACGCAGACTCATTAAAAAATGCAGTACTGATGATGCTCATCATATTCACTTTTATTTTATCAGAATTGCATCTGCCCAAACCAGATTAATTATGGCAGATGATGATAAACTAATTTAAACTTAAAGAGAAGTTGTAGCTGCAATTTGAACCACCTCATTTGATGTGATATCTTTTATAGAACATATTATCACAGCCTCTGGCACTTGATATCCAGCTATTGATCTGACAAATTTCTCCTTTTCAGTTCCATCAAGAGAGAACATCACACTGTAGTAGTCATTTTTCGTCTTGCCCTGGGGCAGAGTTAACTCTTACGCTCTCTGTCGCTATATAGTCTAAATTATTTTTTTACACTTAAAAGTTTGACAGAACATCTACTGATGCACTACCTTGGTGACACCATGTTAATAAGACTAGATAATCAGCAAATGTCGCAAATACACTGCTGTTACATGCATACAAGTGGTTGGAAGATAAACTCTCCAAAGGTCTTTCATGATCACTGAAATATTTAGGAATTGAGTGTTCTTGATCATGTTGAGCTATCTCATTGAAAAATAGAACGATATATTCTGTCTTGAACCCCCAACAATTAAAAGAGGCGCAATGTATGATTAACTTCTTTTCAGTTTGGAAACAGCATGTGCGATACTGTTTGGATATACTCCTCTGATCTACTTACCAGGTAATTTAGTTGGTTGCAGTTTTTGCGAAGGCTCTGCAACAGGTTCAGGCTGTGGTCGAAGAGGTATCTTAAAGATATACGAAATGCCTTGTGAGATTCCTTGCAAGTCACGATAAAGGTATCTCAGTATAGACCTTTCGGTTCTAGAGCAATGCCATGTCATACCAGAATCTTCGAAACCATATTTAAAAATAGTTCTTAAACATGAATAATGTTGGATAAAGAATAGAACAAGAGTACCACTATTAGTGATATTCGGTGGTCCTTCCCTTGATCTGAGCAAGTTACCTACAGAGCACAACTTCACAATAGAGGACTCCACCTTTCTTAGAAGTTTATTTAACAGCTATCATGCGTTCATTCATGCTTCTTGGGGAACTCATCCCAATCTAATAAGTTAACAATGGTGTCTTTCAAACATATACTGCATGGTTTTCTCCATACTGACCTTCTCATGGGATGATGCTCTAGGACTCAAATAACATGTTTATGTAATAGATTCTAAAATCCATTATTATGAATAACAAAAATTGCTTTAGTAATAACCTTGATGTTAGTATTATATTGTTTTCTTGATTAATATTGAACTTTGACGTTTGTATGATAGCATGCTAATAATAGACATTCTAATTAATATTAGAGCTTGCTGTCATAGAATTAACACTGGAACATAATAAGTACATTACCATCTGAAAAACATTGCAGTGGGGGTTTATAAAAAATAAACACTTGACAAATTAAACAGATATTTACATATACATATTTTTTATTACAGCATTGCTTTATTTGCATTTAAAAGAAGATAATCTAAATGTCTAACAAAAGGGAGCTGGTCAAATGGAGTATAATAAAGCCACATGACAGTTTTAGACTGCCATATAAATCATATTTTATTACATAGAAAAATTATGTTTTATAAAAGAAACAGATAATAATAGCATCAAATGTATTATAAAAATATATTGAAAATCACAAGGATATATACATAGAAATACAATAAGATTTTACTTGGTAATCAAATATACCAAATGTTATCAAAATATCTCTAAATGTTAAGATTTCAGGTGGTTTATGTATTTTTTAAAATTAATTTATTTATTTTAATTAGTTTCAAGTATACAGCACATTGCTTAGACATCTATATAGTTTATAAAACAATCCCCTCAATAGCTCCCTCCCTCCCCTGGCCCTCTACCTAGCCATTATATTAATGCTAACTGCATTCCCTATGCCATGCTCCCCATCCCCGTGACTCTCTATCAACTACTAATTTGTACTTCTTTAACTTTTCACCGCATTCTCTCAGCTCCCCAACCTCTCTCCCCTCTGCCTTTCACCAAATTGTCCACTATATATGTGAGTCAGTTTTGATTAGTTTGTTCTTTTTGTTTCTTAGATTCTGCATATAAGTGAAATCATATGGTATTTATCTTTCTCTGTCTGATATATTATATATGTTTTTAAGACTATCCAGGAAGTAGTGAGATTGCTTCCACTAAAGTTATTTTTCTTTCAGAAAGGGGAGTGGGGAGACAAATACACTTAACAATAAACTGAAGGCTTGGGCTCTTATTTCAGTTCTTCCACTTAATTTATGGTCTTGGAGAAGTCACTTCAACTCGTAATGTTTTAAAGAATTTAGTGTAGATTTAATGGGAAAAATACATAAAGATTTTTAAATAATTAAATTATGTTATACAAATATTAAAAATAATCATAAATTTACAACCTAAAACAAGATGTGTATGTGTGTGTGTGTATTTAAGTTTTTGCAATATGGCTATACATTTTTCATAGTTAAAATCAATCACATAATTCTGTTTTTAATTTTTGAGATGGCCTTATAAACTAATAATATATACAGAGCACACCAAAATCTTTATTTGATTGGCGTTGGAAGTGTAATGATACAAAGATGAGAAAATGAAGAGATGAGTGGTTATTTAAAAATATAATTTTAGCTTTTCAATGATTATTTGAACATGAATTAATCTCCATAATTTTTGTGTTTTATAAAAATAAAAGAGAAAGCTAATTTTGTATTGCTATCACATTTAATTGAAATGCCAGCCAAAACCAAACTAATAAAAAGTATTTACAAAGTCATTACCAAATTAACACTGGTTACTTCAGACTCTGGTGTACTTTTTCTCCCTGCTTGAGTGAACAACTTTGGGAATTTATAATACAAAGAAAATTTGCAAAGAAAATAGCCAAAACATGGTCTATGGCATGCCACCCTGAACAAGCCCAATGTCTGATCTCAGAAGCTAAGCAGGGTCAGGCCTGGTTAGTACTTGGATGGGAGACCACCTTGGAAGATGAGGTGCTGTAGGCATAAATAATAATAAATAATAAAAGAAAGAAAGAAAGAAAATAGCCAAAACATTATCGTCAAGCAATCTGATTTTAAAGTTTCTCTCCCACCACCTTACTTTTCAGTTATGTCTTAAGAAACTAGTTATTTAACCAATATTCTTAGTGCAAAATAAGTGTTGAATAAATGTTAGTTTGTTCGGTTGTATTCCAAGTTGCTTTTGTACAGACTATACCACAACCCTGAGAAAAGTTTTCACTAAAGTACCTAAGTATCCATTAATTGGAATACATGAAACAAATGACAATATATAATCTATTCATTTAGAACAAATGTTGTAGATGCATAATTATCTTTTCTATTTGCCGCCTCTTTGCTCTTAGAATTGATGAAAAGAAAAGACCATATGCCAAATACCATTGGCTTTTATTAGAATTGAAAATATTATCAAAAGTCGAGCTTTTTTTTTTTTCAGCTCAAACTCATGCTATATTCTTTTTCATTGAGAAATGGAGCAAGAGTTTGATTAAATTTCCTCAGATGAAAGACAAATGGATGTTACAATTAAACAAGCTCCAAATTACACATTTATGTGAACGAGGAGATGTTATATAGGGCACTTTAGTTAATAGTACCTGATTATGTTTAAGAGACACGTTATCCATTTAAGATATTTACACTTAGCTTCTGGGAAGTTTTGATATCACAGTTCTATACATCCAGATACACACAAATAACTATCTATACATGTACATATCTGTACACATACTTTCATGTATATGCGCACCATCTGCAATGATATATTTGCATATATTTAAATATATCCAAATGGTCTCTTAAATATCTTGTGTTTGCTTGGTAAATAAATAACGTATAATAATAGAGTAGAATGTTTTGAATGTGTTTACAAGCTGTTTGGTTTTGTGACATGTATATTCTGCACATTCCAAAATACCCTTTATGAAATATACAGTGCTTTTTTTCATGTATACATTCAGTATTCTTTTTAGTATGTCAATGACCTTCTCTTCATTCATTCGTTTTTAAATTATGGAATATATTGATAGGATATAAATACTCTATTTTAAGTGCTAATTATGTGCTAATTAAGTGCAAACTGTATCTTTGCAGAATGATTCATTCAGATATATAGTGAAAGACTTTATACAGTAAATTTGGAGGTTCACCATTAGGCCCACATTATTTTTAAAATAGACTTCCTCAACATGGAATGAAATCCTCCTTTAGAAAAAATGAAAGGGAAACCGCAACCCTCAGGGAAAATGGAATAGATGTAATATTTTTTCTATATGTATTGCATAGAATTTTACCTTTTGTCTAATTTTATATGAAACATCTAAACAATTCCCTCTGCTATAAAAAATTCATATTTTAATAACTATAAGCTTTAAATAGTTGACATTGGTCTCTTAACTCATCACTTGCTTCTGAGTGTGCATATTGTTTATATATATTATTATTAAACATGCTCAGCAACTTTTATTTTAATCTTGTAAATTATGATGTCCTTTAGACAACCATTACATATAACATGCAATCAATTTTCTATTATTGAATATTTTCCCAACCAATCTGTGTACCTCTAATTAAGTATTAAGAAATATATTGAACAGAGTATAAACCTTTTTAGCATCATGGTGTATTTTCACATTCAACCTTGAAATATATTTTTATGAAAATGTATATATCATTTTTAGATAAAGATAAATTATTTTATACTGGAAAAATAGTGTTTTGTTGATATTGTTTTTGTCCCTCTAGTCTTGATCAGTTTTGACAGTTTTTAAACATTCCTCTCACGTAGAGTTATAAACAGTTATTATTTTTCCATTTCCTCTTGGCTATTCATGCTGTCCTATTGACTATTTAAATTTCTATATTACAATTCAATTCCAATGAAACAGACATATTTTATAGATTTTAATCAAGTAATTGAAAATAACTGAGCAATCAGAATTTTAAAACTTTTCTCCCAATTTTTCTGATCCAATAAAGTTGAATTTATAAAAACAATTATAAAACTTAATCTTAATAGTAATGTAAAAAAGATGAATGCTAATATAAATATTGTTTGAGAATTTGAATATATGACCAAAGCAATATATGTGAAAAAAATCATTTTTGTTTTTAGGTCTGCATATACTGCCTTATAAGTTATATATTCATTACTATAAGCAAAGTACTTTGCTAGGAGCTGTACCTTTGTACTCATAGTAATTCAGTTTCGATATTCACCATGTTTATTTTTTCCATGTTTATGTATCTTTGAAATTGAAAATTCTCTTTGACTTTGCATACAATGATTCATTTTACACTGTACTTCAAGGATCGTTAATTCATTTACTTATTTATTTAATAACTATTAATAATTAATATGTGGAACACTCTACTCCACTTGTCATAGGGAGATAGAAAGATGAATCAGAGGCCACATGCTATCGAACTATATTTTGATAGGGAAATATCATGCTTTTATCTTAAAATCATAATACAAGATAAGATATGATCAATGCCATGAATGAAATAAGGTTGTTGACATGAATACATGAGGAGATATGTATAAAATGTGTACAACACTGCTAATAGATATTAGATGGTGGTGGAGGTGGTGGTAGTAATATATGGCTTGAATTTGCCCAGATCCTCATTCTTATTCTCTATTTTTAAGTGTCCAAAACTGACTTATTTATTTTTCTACAAGCAAATACATGTCTTAGCCTTTCTTTTATATGTATTTATAAGATGAGGCAACATAATATAGTGATTAAAAGAATTGAACTCTAAGACCAAATTTCCTGTTCAGATTTCATCACTCACTTATATCTGAGTGACTCTGGGCAATTAAATTCTTCTTTCTATACTTCAGTTTTACCATTAATAAAATGGAGATAATAATAAAATTCTTTACCTTATAACAGTATTTCAATTAGTGAATGAGTTAATCTATTAAATTAGAAAGATGTCTAAAATATAATAATTACTTTACAAATTAAATTATTTTTTATTTTGAAACCTCTCATCTTCTCTTTGCATTTGGGGTGGTAGTGGACAATAAGCTTTCCTGACTTATAGTTATCTTTGTTCCTTATCCCAACTATCTAAATTGTTTGCCTAGAAGCTGAACTTATAGTGAAATCAGCATCAATTTTTGAGCCAGGGATACTTTGATTGAATTCCAGTTTACTTATAAAATATAACCTCAAGAATAGTACTTTAATATTTATGTCTTATTTAGCTTGACTCTATAAGGGTAATAGTGCCTGTTTCATAATTTTTCTATAAAAATTGAATCAAGTAACATGAGAACAATATTTTACCCAACTCCTGACACTGTTGCTTCAATCTAGTTGGATTAAAGAAAACCTATTATTTCAGAGGTCTCCAAACACATAGGATCACAAAACACAAATGATGTTTCCAGAATTAAAGTCTGTTTACCTAACAACAACAGAAGTGATGAAAAAAAGCACCATACAGATAATATGATATATTGTTATACAGCCAAATAAAGAGATTGACTGGTTATTCCCTCAACAACTATAAGGAATTTAACTGTAATACAGCTGTAGAACTCTATGCAGAACTTATTTTATCACTGGTGAGAAGGAGAGGAGGGCCAATAACTGTAATAAGAAACAAAGGAGAGATGAAAGTAGTATATGTCTGCCTAATACCAGGATAAGTGGATGTAAAATTAAAATATCAATTTAACACCATATTTGCTAGTTTGTTTACATAATTACAAATAAATAGAAGCTTTAAATTACACGTATTATGTTGATTTGCATGACAGCTAAGAAGTGAGAAGATGTTAGAGTCATGAATTTAAGCAGAATACTTCCAAAGGAAAATAATCTAAACCTCTATAGTTTTCCAACAATGACATAAAATAATGATGAGTGAAATTTACAATACGACGATACAGAAAGGTAAATAGCCTACATAACACCATTATTTCATGGAAGTTATTTTAACACGTCTAACTTTAATCGTACTCAATAAACAAATTATACTGGAGAAATGAACAATTTTTACCTATGCACATTACACTAGGAACAAACAATTTGGCATTGAAATTGAAAAAAACTCATGTAAATATTACCAAATATGAAATATTTAAAAATAAATTTATGCAACTCATTCAAGATCTGTACCTTAAACACTATAAGATACTGCTGACAGAAATTAACAAAGATTATAATAAATACAGAACTACATATGTTCATGGAATGGCAGATACAATATTGTTATGATAAATTATATTGTTCTATACAATTGAGACAATTCTAGTTATGATATTAACAGAATGTTTATTGGTACTGATTTATACTAAGCTGTATATCAAAATGCAAGGAACTGGTAATAAGAAAAGTAATTTAAAAATAAAAACAAGATGAATTAAATATACTTACCCTAAAGATGTAGTAATGAAGACAATATTATATTTTAATAAAGATAGACATAAATCAGTGGAACAAAATATAGAGATCAACAAGTATATGCTAAATTGATTTTTGACAAAACTGTCAAGGTGATCCAATAGGTACAAAATATTTTTTAGACATAAAGTATTTAAAAAAATGGTTGTTCGTATATAAAGAAAATAAAAAAGGAAACCTATAGCTTTACCTCCCTCATAAACACAATAAATAAAAATGTCTCATAGTCGTAAGTTAAGAGCTAAAACTAGAAAATTAGAAAACACAGGAGAAAACTCTGTGACCTTATTTTAGCAAAGATTTCTAGGCTTAAATAGAAAAAGAAGTACAAAATGTAAAAAGAAGAAAGAATAAATTGGACTTGTGAAAAATTTTGAGGTTTTACTTTTCAAAGGACATTTGGAAGAAAAATAAATAGCAAGCCAAAGACTGGAAGAAAATTTTGCAAAGTGTGATTCTGAGGTAGACTTAGTCCACAATTAAATATAGGAAGAAAGATAGTCCTCATAAAAATTGGACAAATACCTCCGGGGATATTTCACCCAAGAAAAATAGAAATGTGAATTTAGCAATTGCAGACACTTTCCATATCATTAGACATTAGTGAATTGGAAATAGATACCCCTGCTCATTGACTAGATTGGTTAGAATTAAAGAGATAGTGAAAACAAGTGTTGGAGAGGATGTGAAGTAACAGAACTCTACATTGCAGATTGAAATAAAATTGCTACAGATACTTTGGAAAGGATTTATTTGGCATATAATTATTATATAGTTTAGCAATCACACTTCTATACATTCATCCAAAATAAATTTAAAAACTGTCTACACAAAGAATTGTACTTAAGTGCTCAAAGTAACTTTATTCATAACAAGAAAAAACATGGAAATAGTTCAAATAGTTGTATCCATACAACAGAACACTACTCAGCAATAAAAAAAAAAAGGAACAAATCTGTTGATAAATGGAATAATACAGATAGACACAAAAGCCTTTTGCTAAGTGACAAAAGCAACACAAAAACTTACATACTGTGTGATTTCATTTATATGAAATTCCAAAAAAGAGGCAAAATTCTAGTTACAGACATTAGCTCAGTGCTCTGCAAGGGGCCTCCGGTTGAAACACAGGATGAGGCCTGACTGCAGAAGAACTCTGAGGAGCTCTGGGGGTGATACTGATGCTCTACTCCATGGCTGTGACAGCATTTACGTGACGGTGTACATTTCTCAGAACTCATCTAATTGTAAAATTAAAATTAGTGAACTTTATTTTATACAAATTATATTTTTTAAAGTATAATTTTTTAAAGATGATGTTTAAAGTATCAGTGTCCAGAAGTTCTTTGCTGCACTATGAATGCACAATAACATGGTAACATAGCATCTGTCTATGTATATGTAAATAGTGATGCGTGTGTAATCACAGGATACAACCATAGGTAAGAATAAGTTTTTTGCCCTTCACTTTCCCACTTTAGGGGAGCATTTCTTTAACATATTAGTTAAACTTTGCCCTTTAGTGCTGTTCTCTGATTCTTCAGTACTTTTGCCCAAAGTATCCCCTTAACTCTTCCCATGAATAAAAAAAAAAAGAGAGAGAGAGAGAGAGAGACTCTTTACTCCACAACAAAACTTGTCTTTCGTATATGCATTTAACTAAAAATTGAGTGTCCACTATATCCCAGATCATGAATTGGCACTTTGAGTGTCTCCACTATATCCCATATACATTTTTGACATACACGTTTTTTTCTTAACCTTAATAATAATAAGTCTCTGAGGCATATATTGTTATTTCTAGATCAGGGCAATGAGTAATCTCAAAAAGTTCATTGACATCCCAGTGTTACTAGTTTATAAACACACAGATTGTTCCATATTGCCTCTGATCTTATAAAACAGGGTCTGTTTTCCAATACGAAAAGTTAGGGGCTCATGATTAGCTAAAGCTTAATGTTCCAAGTACCATGGTTCGATTTTTTTAATTAAAATTATTGGGGTGACATCAAATAGGTTTCAAGTGTACAGTTCAATAATACATCATATGTATATTGCATTGTGTGTTTACCACTCAAAGTTAAATTTCCTTCTGCCACCAAATATTTGACTTCCCTTACCCCTACTCACCTCTTCCCTCCCTGCTTCCATCTCGCAACTGGTAATTCATAGTTCGTGTCCACGAGTCTTTCTGTTTGTCATGTTTATTTGTTACTTTTAGCTTTATATTCCACATATGAGTGAAATCATGTGGTTCTCACCTTTTTCTGTCTGATTTATTTTACTTAGCATGATAATCTCAAGATTTATCCATGTTGTCACAAATGGCAGTGTTTTTACTTATGGCTAATATTTCATTGTGTATATGTATGTAATGCTTTCCAGTGACTAACTAATGAGAGTAGGCCATTTGGAATTTTAGGAAATATGCTTGGCTTCCAACTAAAACAGTTTTTAGCAAATGGTCTTTTAATTTCCAAATAATACAACATTGGTAGCTTTTTCAAATTCTGAAAAAAAAAAAAGGTCTCAAGTAAAATGTAACTATGGTTAATGTGTCAACATTATTGGCTACTTTAGTTAAAATTAACGAAATAGAAATTTTTAGAAAAAATATTTGAAATGCTTTGGTTAATGATTATGTTCTTTTAAAAGTTATGACATTAGAGTTCAAGGTTTGTAACCCATTTCTCTTCAAAGAAAAGTAATCAGGGCAGGTAAAAAAAAAAAAACACTTGTATACACACATATTTATGTAGATTCTGAGAAAACAGAATTTTCTATTTTTCAATTACTAATGTGTCAAAGTTTTTTGTGTGCAGGGACCTAATGGTGATTGATATATATATGTATATCTCTCTCTCTCTATTTTATATATATATATATATATATATATATATATAATTTGTTCCCAGTTTAAGCAAAAGAATATGCAAAATAAAAACCATTCGTTTCTACTTTAGAGAGATATTAGTCTCAACTAAGAGATATAGGTCATAATGTCTGAAATTTATCATCATGTGTATTTTAAGAATATCCAAAAAATATGCTGTTCTTAAGAATTTACCTTTATATTCACTTCTCTGTAGAATTAGATGAACTTTCCTACCTCTTCTATTCACACTAGTATTATTCCCCTTTTGGAATATGATGGAAGTTATTTTCAAAGCCTATATCTTCATAATGAACAAAAAAATCAATTTTTGTCAACTAATCTATAATATTGGTCCTCTCTGTCAAAAATGCTTGTGTTGTGTTTCTAAATATGTGTACTCAATTTTTGAAGTTGAAATAATATTTTAAATATTTTTGCATCAAATATGTGATAAATGAAAAGGGATTGTGATGTTACTGTAACAATCAAAAGCACAGAATAAAATCAAAACCAATTATATTTTATAATATATAAAATAAATATATAAAATAAATTAATATATAAAATAAATTAATATAAAATATATTTTATAATATATAAATAAAATAAATGTTACTGTAACAATCAAAAGCACAGAATAAAATCAAAACCAATTATATTTTATAATATATAAAATAAAGAGTGAAACAAGTGGTGATATTTAGTTTATTAAATTTTATAATTTTACTCTAGTAAAATTATAAAATTTTATTCTAGTAAAATAATAAAATTTTATAATATATAAAATAAAGAGTGAAACAAGTGGTGATATTTAGTTTATTAAATTTTATAATTTTACTCTAGTAAAATTATAAAATTTTATAATTTTACTCTAGTAAAATAAAATATTTCACTCTAGTGAAATAATATTTCATTTTTCTTTTCAGACATTTCATATATTTTTACCTAGCAGTTTTAAATTAAATATTTTATACAATTCATATATAGAAAGTAAAATCACCAATTATATATCTGCTGCTAACAATCTCCATAAAAATCTCATGTGCGAAAATAATAATCTCTGGCAAAGCACAGAGGCTACGCTATGATAAAGAAGAGTAGTTGCTGGATGCTCATTTACTTTGGGTCACATGCTCCATAGATAGGGTAAAATCGTAGATTTGTACATTAGTACCCATTCTTAATCATGAGCCTTTTACAAGAAGAGATATTGGAAACTTCACGCTCCTTGTTTGAAACATTTAATACTCCTTTGAATTATTGTTAGCATAGCGTCTGTATTAGATACTTTTTCTCAGTTTAACTACAATTATTTTTGACATGTATCTTCTTGTAAACTACTTTCCTAAAAGTTATAATTCTCTAATATAAGAAAACCAAACCAAACAAATAAGCAAAAAGCATTTTCAACCATTCTGTCACAATTAGCTGTAAGACATTGGGTAAAAATATGATTTCAAAATGGTCTCATTCAATCTCTCACCTTAAGGCTAAGATCGAGTTTGAGTCTATTCAAATTCAAGTTGTCTAGGTACTTGAGGCTGAAATAATGACCATTTTATACATAGTTAATAGTATCTTCCACACCAATGACTGATGGCTGAATTGGCCTTGAAAAAAAGTGTCATATGATGTAATTATTTAGTCTTATTGATATGGTCTCAATACAGGTCAACCTCTTAATTTCAGAATATTTTCACAAGAACATATCCTTGACAGGGGTCTATTCTTCCTAAAGAGAGAGTAGACATTTAATGTTTAGTCTGTACCACAATTTTCTTTAAAAGAAACAAAAATAGCACCGATTTCACAGGTTTGGGGTAATAATTAAATGAACTGAAGCAGTAAATCATTAGAGCAGTGTATTGCACAAACTGAAAATTGAATAAATGTTACTTCATTATCTCAAACCCAATAGACATAGTCTGGTAGCTACAGTCTAAAATCAGTGACAGATACGTGATTTAACCTTGACTACCTACATATTCTCTCTGAAGTTTGAAATTTAGAGTACCTCCTCTAGTCCATTTTCTGAATCTAAAAAATCAAACCACAGACAACTCTTAGAAGATAACTGCAGTTGTCCAAGCAATAGATTGGGTATATTTTATTCCTATTCTCAATCATAGAGAAAAGGAAATAAAAGCATATGGAATAGGGTAAATGTAACAAAGTTGTTTCAGGAATGTTAGATTGTTAGCTCCCACTACAACTCACTAGTTTTGTGATGACATCACGTCTTTTAATTTCCAAGCTGAAAATTTCTGATAAGAAGTTTTTGAAGTCTCCCTTAAATTTTAACTTTCTATGCTATTATGGTTCTCGCCCATAACACTTTTTAAAATGGTAATAAAATACAAAAATCTCTTGATAAAATAAATCTACATTTATTTTATAATGTCAATTATGGGATTCTTTCTGGAACATGTACTGCTCGGCACTCTATTTGGCATGCTGTGCTGTTTGAAGAAAAAATAAAAAAGATGCCCAACAATTATTTGAACATTAGTACCCACGAATAATAATTTGGAAAGAACTGCTGTTGAATAACTCAACTAAGAATGGAGAATTGGATCAAAATATGGTTTAAGTTATTATCGTTGCCTCTAAAAATTCAAGTCAAAGTGGGCACATGTCTTTATTTTTCATGAGGAAGTCATATATATATCTTGGAAAATAATGATAATTATTTTTCCACTTTTACTTAAATTTTGTTAATAATTATTATTTTGTACTTGCTTACATTTTCCATTTGTTTTTAACTACTTAAATAGCTGCTAAAAATCCTTAAGTTTACCCGTGCTCTTGTGTGTGACAGAGAAGGATAAGAGATGGAGATAGAGAGGTGAGTGGGGAGAGAGAAAGGTAGAGGGAGGCACAGACTGGATTTGGAAACTAAAACTGAAAATATTCTTTTTTCTATATTTTTCTTGTTTTAATTTCTAGGTCAAGATCTCAGTCAGGAAGAGTGTTTCTCAGTAAGAGTGTAAGGCGCAAGGCAGAAGAAAGTGCGATATATTTAAAAGGTTTAAATAGTGCACGTTCTGAAGGTTAAGGGTTCAAGGCAGTAGACCTGTTCAACTTTAGGCCACAATATAAGACTGACATCTTTTTGAATTATTTGAATCTTGCAGGATAGAATTTTAGTTAGCTATTTAAATGAGAGTTAACTACTCTTTTGATTAAGTTTTAATTGACTACTTAATATTTTGTATAGGTGGACATTTATGTATTTTGTTTATATACTGATGTTATTACAGAGTGAAATTTAAACATTTCACATATGACTTGTAAAGAAAAGGTGCATTATGTATCATATTTCAGATCAAAATATGTACAGTGTATAAAACTGTGCTCAAATCACTAGAAAATAATCATTTTATTGGAGACAAGATGATTCCTGGAATTTCCTGATTACAGTACTTGCTTTCTAAAAACAATTCAGTTTATTTCTAGAAAGCCTGGCAAATATATTCAGAATTTTGAAGTACCCAACGGATTGGGAAGCTTTTAGATCATGAGTTAACTGAATGAACTATAGTGTAAGATAATCAGAGATGTTTCACGTATGTATAAAAAATTCTAATAGAGATCTTGAAGTAAAGCTTTAATGACAATATATATTTTAATTTTAGTACAAAACATGATTTAAGCCACTTCTGAAAATTTTATTTTCTTCAATGCCATCTAGAAATCTAATGGAAAATACAAATGATTGGGCTTTTGTCTATAAACCTCTACCTGTAAAAATGAAGATAATAGTAGACTTGTCTAATAAGATTATTGTACAGATCATGTAGAATTCAAATAAATATTCTGTACCCTACTAAGCATTCAGTATGTTAGCTATACTCATTGCTGTTATTAAGTTTAGTACACTCCAAATTTGAGAATTATATATAACAATTTTTTATTATTCTTTAATAATAATAGCAAAGAAAATATTTCACAACCAGTAATACTTTTTAATAAATATATTACACACATTTTAAGGTTTTTCTAAATTGCTTCAGGTCACTGATAGATGATCCTGTCAAAAATAAAGACCCTTTAAAATATGGTGCATTTTTTTCCAGTAATTGTTGGTCATTCTAGAAATTTCATTTACAGACCTAGACTTCAAAACTAGAGTGTTGTTTGTCTTGGTTTGTATTATTATATATTCCTGAAAATGACTTCAAATAAATTGGAAAATAAATTTCAGGATTTGTTTAAATGTTATATTGAAAATCTCAGAGTTTGCATTTTAATAAAAAAATTACTCATTTTCACTCATATGACAAGTTAAATTATGTTTCATTTTTTTATTTTATAGAACAATATTTTTCTTATAATATCTCTAGGACTTATAGTTGAGAATAGCTTTATGAAAATTATTTCTCTTAGCTCCTTTTGCAAAAATACTCTTTATCTGGCATCTGTAAATAGACAGCAAAATTACTATATGCATCATACATTTTCCTCTAAACCGACAGTTCAGTAACTGGCTGTATTTGTATTAAAGTGCTTAAGACATTTTCAGCAAAACCTATCAGTTAATTTTTCAATTAATAGAAGTAAGAGAATAATTTCAAAGATATAAATATCTAAATAATGGTGGATTGTTTTTGTGCATGTGTGTATGCAGTTCTCTCTTAAAACTGTGGCTTTCTTTATCTTACCTTCATCTACTTTAGATTTATTTATCATATCTATTTACCTAGTATCTCTGTTAACATAAGAAATGTGAACTAGAAGAGCATGAGATTTGGATTTATATAAGTCCTTAAATTGTTAACAGCCAGCTCCTGGCAATAAAGTTATGTTAAATAAGTAGTCAAGATCAGTGAAGTGCAACCACAAACTCTTCCATGGTGTTCAGTAGAAACGAAATTTCCTTCTCCTACCCGCCAAGCATTCTAAATAAAATAAAATAAAAATAATCTTTACTGAATGTCTACTCATCAAAAAATCAACTATGACTATACCACAAAACTGAGAATTATATATTATAGGAGAAATTAGGTTATAGAAGTTTTATATAGCTAACAAATTTCACAAAACTTAGAAGTAACCGGGATCCTGCTTTGGGTTAACGAATGATTCTAAAGCCCCCTTGCTTATGTTATTAACTAGTGTTAAGAGGTTCGGGACTGTAATTTGACTCCAGTCTTACTTAGAGCTAGTTGGTGCTCAGTAAATTAACATAAAAACAAGTAAAACCTTGTCCTTATTTTTTATTGTCAAAACTTTGCTTCTTCCTTCCACCTTCTGCTTTTGTATGGAATCTGAAAATATCCAAGTACTAACTAAATAGGCAACATTTCTCTATTCTTGTTCCTCCTTAAATACTTCTTTCAGTGCTTATTGCCTAAGTCTTGTCATCTCTTTTGACATATCTGTTTTGGAAGTTTCTCCCAGACTACACATTATTGATTCTTTTCCCCATTTTCTGCCATTTACAATGAACAAACCAATATCAATTAGCCTAGAGCTGCTTGTTATGCTTTGACCTTTAAAAAGGCCAAGTCCTTGTTTCAATTGTATACTTGACAATACTGTTTTCCTGATAGAGGGTCATGGGTTGATTGCGATTTAATAACCTAAAACTTTTTCTCTCAATTTCATAACTCGGTGAATTTTTGACTATGTGCTGTTTGACTTGAGCTCCTTCTATAACCATTTTTAAGTTTATACTGAAATATAGGCATGCCTGAGAATCATTTTAAAAATTATTACACTTGAACAATTTTTACTACTCTGCACCCTCTCTCCACTCTTGCACATTACCAAGGTCATACCCTCATATTTTCTTCATAGACTGTTATTCACTGTCTTTAAAAAATTAAATATTTAAACAGGTAAATTGACTCATAATCTGAGGGAACAAAGCGTTCTTCATTCATTAAAGGTATCTATATGATTGCAAATTTCCACTGATATAGCACTGTGACAAAAAATAGGAGCTCAGAATAAGGACCACCGACATTATACATCTAGCTGTATCTGATAGGAAAAGGATGTGAAACAGTGCGTGCACTCTTGGGATTTGAACTTTTTGAATTAGATTGAATGACATGAAATTTCTACTTTTATAGGTCAAAACAGTTGAATATCAGTGACTTTATATTGTTTAATCTACATAACCTAAATTCTACTGATGTCTTATTCTTTATTTCCATCTACAACTTCTTTATTCCAGCCACAATATTAAATGCCTAAGGCCAATTCTGTATGTTTATCTGGATGTCCTGTAGGCACCGTCTTCATTTTCTATTAATGCAGAATAAATCATCACAAATTTAATGCCTTAAACTCATTTATTATCTCATAGTTTTGTTGGACACAACAGTTCTGTAGCTGCAGGTACTGGTACTGCTGGGTTCCCTGCTTAAGTGCTCACACAGCTATAATTGAAATGTCATCTGGGTATGTCATCTGGGTGGGGCTTTTATCAGGTGAATCTGGGGAAAAATTTGCTTCTGAGTTCATTTGGGTTGTTGGCAGAATATAGTCCATCATGGTTGTAGTACTGAGGTCGTCATTTAAACTGGTTTACAGTCAGAATATCGATTTCTAGAGGCATATAGAAGGTTTCTTTTCTTTTTTTTTTTTTGGATCATGTATCATGTATCCCCTTCATCTTTAAACTAACATTAAATCCTTATACTTCAAATCTTTTTGTCTCCCTCCTCTACGACCATCCAAAGTACTCTTCTTAAAAAGACACAAATCTTCCTTTTTCTATGCGATGTAACATAAACATGGGAGTGAAATCTCATTATATTTACAGGTTCCAACCACACTCAAAGGGCAAGAGATTACCCAAGAGTAAGAGTAATTTTTAAAATTTGGTCTATCAAAGGTACTTTATAATCAATATCTTCAAAAGTGAAATATTGTCCTTCAAAATCAATCCTTATTGTTCTACTCTCTTCTCACTTAACTTGGTTATATGACAGCAGAGTTAGCAATGGCAGAATTAGGGGAGTAAATCCTATTTCCTCACTCTCCTGATTTTCACAAATATTTCATCACATTTTACACACTAGATAGTTCTTGAATCCAACTACTTCACTTTTTTGTTATTACCATTGCATTCATTCTGGCCCTCATCATTTGTCTATGTATTATATTATTCGAATTTATCTTTACATTATTGCCAGAATAACTATCAAGTGTATAAAACTACACATGGCACATCTCTACCCATGCAATAGTTTTCAGTAATAGTAGATTAAGATGTATGTCAGAATAAACTTTTTTTAAAAAAAGAAAAGGCTAGTCTAAGTTATATGTAAACACCTTTACTATACCCTTCACCTAGATGAAAATTTTTAGTGTCTAAAAGCATTATTTGAATACTCAAAAATAATTTTTTATTTTCTTTTTATTATGCTCTTTTGAAAATACTAAACAGAATTTAAATTATATTTAAAATGCTCTAAAATATTTAGAGCAGGGCTCTCTGCTCTCTATATAATAATATATAATTAATAATAAGAATTGCACTTTTACTTTCCAAATATATCGAGTGTTCCAAAGAGTAATTTACTGAATATTTTCAGGCCTAACTAGAGAATATAAAGCCTGTTGAGTAAAAATATAATACTTTCTGGTAATAGATGATATTCACTCTTTTAAAGGAAAGAAGATATAAAAAAGAAGGAAGTCTTAAAAACAGTTTAGTAAAAGATTCCAATTATAACCAGAGTGGATTACTTTATGAGCTAATCTACCTGGACAACTGATAATAAAATATCTCTGGGAGAAAAATATAGGTAAACAAATATTAGATATTCCTAATGAAGATAAAAAAGTGATATTTGAATATTATTTACTTTGTGATATCTTAAATTGTCATGTTTTCTTATTCTTCACATAGTCTGTGATCCCCTTACTTAAAGAAAAAAGAAAAATATATGTTTTGTGTGTTGTAGTAAACTTTTTATAAAGCCATTTGAAGAGTGTATGTTGTCACATTAGCAAGAAAACTGCAGAATAGAAAAGCAGACCAAAAGAAGAGGGGAGAGAAAAGAACTAAAAAAGGTTGAAGTAGGAAGAAGATCGTGTGCAATAAAGAAATAATATCTTGTCTAATCAGAGTAAAATATGTAATGAATTTTATAATTTTTACATAGAGCAAATAATTTTTTATTACATCTATCCTCATTATTATTATTTCCCCTTCATTAACATTATTCTGCTTCAGTAAAACTTTGATTTGCAACATGTTTATTCTCATTGTATTTAAATGAATTAACCAGCCTCTTGAACTTATCTTCTAATATATGATGTTCTTTAAAGAAGAGAAAATTTTCTGTATTTATTATAGTAATTTTTTTATTATTAAATTTATTGGGGTGACATTGGTTAATAAAATTACAAAGGTTTCAAGTGTACAATTCTATAATACATCATCTCTATGTTGCATTGTGTGTTCACCACCCAAAGTCAGATCTTCTTCCATCACTATATATTTGACCTCCTTTGCCCTTTTCTATTCTTCCCTCCCCCTTTCCCTCTGGTAATCACTATAATGTTGTCTGTGTCTATGAGTTTTTTTGTTTGCTTGTTTGTCTTATTCATTTGTTGCTTTCAGTTTTATATTCCACATACGAATGAAATCAGTTGTCAGCTTTTTTCATCTGACTTATTCTGCTTAGCATGATTACCTCAAAGATCCATCCATGTTGTCACAAATGACAGTATTTCATCTCTTCTTATGGCTGAGTAATTCCATTGTATATATGTACCACATCTTCTTTATTCCACCTGATCAGATTATTGTTCTAGGAAATGACTTCTTTCACTTACATAAGGTAAGTGATATATATGTGAATCCTTTCACCAGTTTTTTTGGTATGCTGTCATTCTACTTTCATATGATACAATAAATGAGTGACCTAGAAGCAATATATATCAGAATTTTCCCCAAAATTTGAAATTTAAAATGAATAACTCATGATATATTATATACCTATATTATGCATACATACAACACATATATAATATGTTTATATTACATTACATATAATATGTATAATAAAATTACTAAAAATATGACATGTAAATGTAAATATATACAAACACACACATAGAGTAGATCCTTGAACAACATGGGTTTGAACTGAACGGGTCTACTTATACTACGATTTTTTTTTTTTTAATGAATACCTCTATTCTTTTTGTGGTTCATAATCAATGGATGTGGAGGGCTGACTACATACATTGATCTATGCCATTTTGCATAGGGGATTTGAATATCCATGGATCTTGGTATCTGTGGAGGGTTCTGGAACCAGTACTCCATGGATATCGAGGGTAGTTAAATTTTCAGAGAGTCAAACATTATATGGATTTTCAACTGCACAGGAGTTCGGCACCCCTAACTCCCATATTGTTCAAGAGTCAACTCACCTCTGTGTGTGTATAAAATATCTAATATTTTTGGCAGTATTTTCTAAGAAAAATAATATGTGGATTTTTTATTTCTTTTATTTTTTCTCTGTAATACAATATAATATAAGCCATCTAGATGCTGTAATACAGATAAAGGTGGGATGTGTGTGTGTATATGTGTGTATGTATATATACATAGTGCATATATAATACATATGTATTATATATACACATGTGTCCACACGTGTGCATGCATGAAAATATCTTAACAGTATTCTAAAGCATTCTTCACTGAATAAAGGGAGATAGACTAAGCAATTGTAACCTACCAACCATCAAGGTTTAAGACCTATAATTTATTTCATATGTGACTGGCACTGAATATTAACCCTTGCATTAAAAAGGTTTACCAATATTTTCAATAGTGTGTGTAATAGGTGTTGATGGTACTGAGTAGAATAGCTTCTTGCCACATAAATTATTTATGTCCAGTATAATCATTCAAACTCTGACAGTTCAAATGCTTATCATAACAGAAATTACTTTGCTCTTGCTAGTAAATGAAATTGACATAAGGATTGCTGAAGGAAATAAAATATGCGACATTCCAATTTTAATGTCTCAAACAGTCTTCTCAGTTTGCTTAAGAATTTTGAGATCTATAAGGTGATATCAAAGCTCAAAGATTTGAAAACGTAAATTCTGGTTTTCTTTCTGCATGTACATTTTAAACATACACCTAGTAGTCAAAAGGGTTCAGAAAAAATAACTTCTCTAAATTAATAGGATAAGATTCTTGAATGAGTTAAGAGAGATGCAAATTAAAGAAAGGTTTTAAATCATTCAAAATCTTGACTAAATACTTAAAGATTGGAGTTCAAAAATCTCTCCAGATCCAGAGAGCTTTTAAAATTTAAGAGTTAGTTGAGTACTTAATTTCTTAAAATAATCTGCGGTTGTAAATAAAGGATGATTGTGTTGATATTAGAAGATGACAATAATTACTGGTTATTAAATTTCCAGAGAGGATTCCTATAATTATTTAAGACTTAACCTTTAGAATAGTTAATGAGTATACTGAAGGGAAAAGTTAATTTAATAGAAGAAAAATATTAACTGATACCTAATGGTGCGCATTACAAATGTTGAAGATTAATGTCAAGGAAAATATGTATTAAAGTATTTGATGTTTGAAAAATGCATTATATATTATTGAAAATAGATGTAATGCCATGGATTCATTTACTTAGAATTTATACTTTTCGTGTCACACAATATTCTTTTTTTGACTTTTTTAAACATTTGAAAATGAAAAATCATCCCGAGATCATAGGCTGTACAAAAACGGATCTGATTGGTCAGTCTTGATTTGGCCTGAGGGCCGCAGTTTACTAATCCCTCTCTTATGCAACAGGTCCCCCATTAAACGAAAATTATGATGCAAAAAAAAAAAAAAATAGTTATGAGAAAACACACTCTGAAGAGACAAATTAATCATCACATAAGAGTAAAAAACAGATATGTTGGAACTATGAGGTCCATTATTTCTATGTTAAAGAGCCTAATGGAAAAAATAGACAACATGCGAGATTACATATACATTTTCAGCATAGAGGTTAAAGCTATAAGAAAGAACCAAATATAAATGCTAGAAAGCAAAATCACAGTAGAGGTGAAGAATGTTTTTGAGGTATTATCAGTATATCCAAAGCAACTAGCAAAGAATTAGAGAGATTGAAGAGAGATAGAGATTACTCACACTGAAAGAAAGTGAGAATAAGACTAGAGGGGGAAAAAAAAACAGAACAGAGCACTCAAGCAGGATTGATCCGTCTGACATATACATATTTGAAATCCATAAAGAAGAGAATAGGCAGAAGAAATCTTCAAAGAAATAAGGGACAAGAATATTCCAAAATTAGTGACAGATAAGATCAGAAGACATCGAGCAAAATTAAAACAAACAGAAAACCCAATCTCATAGCCATATTATATTTTAAACTGCTGAAAACCAATGACAAATAAAATTTTGTAGGTATACGGTACAGAAGAACTGAAGTAAAATTAAAGCTGACTGCCTGTCAGGAACTATGTATGGAAACGATAAAGATTATTAACTTATATTTTGCCTAAGGCTGCTTTTATGAAATGATGGTAGAGTTGAGTGATTACAAAGTCTAAAAATAGGCGGTTTAAAATTAAAAAGAAGAAAAAGAAATGCTATCTTAACACTATCTAAAAGAAAGATATGAGAAACTATTTCCAGTCAAAATAGACTCTAGAATATGGAACTATCAGAGATAAAGAGGGAATTACAAAATCATACAGGCATCAATTATCTAAGAAGACATAGAACTATCCTAATTGCATATAGATCTAATAACAGACTTACAAATACATGAGGCAAAAAGTGGTAGATCTGAAGGAAGAGATAGATAACTCTACAATTATAGTTGCAGATTTTAACTATTTTCTCTTCAATAATTGATAGAACTAATAGATCAAAGTTCAATAGGGAAATAGATGACCTGAATAACATTATCCAACAGCTTGACATGTTTAGCATTTATAAAACATTCTATATAGCAAGAGCAGAACACACATTCTTCTCAAGTGCACATGTAACATTATCCAATAGAGACTGTATAGACAATATAGACCAAAAAACAAATCTCTAATGCCAGATGATTTAATTAGTGAATTCTGAGACTTTATTAAAAATGATTTTATTAATTTATATTTTTACTTACCATAAATCGCTCATCTCAAGTAAACAATACTATGGTTTTAGTCAATTTGCCTACTGGAGAAATAAAAATATAAATTAGTTTTAAAATATATTTATCATCCAGTCCTGATAAGGTTCTAATAAATATTGGCAATAATATGAATTCCATACAATCTAATTATTCAAAATGCTAGTATGCATATTGCACAAGTGGATGTCTAAAACCATGCTAGATGAAGAATAAGAAAGAGTGCAGAGTCTGAAAACAGCTTGATAGTTTTTGTTTTGTTTTGTTTTATAAAATTAAGTATACACTTATATAACCCAGGCATACTTGGTATTTGTCTTAGAGAAATGAAAAATTTATGTTGACTCCAAACATCTACATAACTATTCTTAGGATTTTTAAAAAGATTTTATCTTTTGCCATAATTTTATCTTCACAAGAGGAAGTTACAAGAGGTTTTCTATATATTCTCTGCTCTCACATATGCACAGTCTCCTCCATCATCAACATCATTCACCAGAGTAGTGCATTTGTTAGCATTGATGAACATATGTTTTCACATCATCATCACCCAAAGTTTTCCTTAGGTTTCACTTTTGCTGTTGTGCATTTTATGGGTTTGGACAAATGCATTTTCATACATATTACATATAAAATACATATATATTATATATAAAATACACAGTATTTTTCAATACCTTAAAAATCCTCTGAGCTTTTCCTCCCATCTCACCTGTCAACAATCGATCTTATAATTGTGCTCATAGTTTTGCCTTTTCTAGAATATCAGTACTTAGCCTTTTAAAATATCTGCCTTCAATTAATAATATGCACTTAAAGTTATTCCATGTCTTTTCATAGCTTCATAACTCATTTTTTTTTTACTGCTGAATAATATTCCGTTGTCCGGATGTTTATCCATTCATCTACTGAAGAACATCTCGGTTGCTTCTAAGTTCTGGCAATTATGAATAAAGTTGCAATAGACATTCATGTTTCCATTTTTGTATGGACATGTTTTTAGTTCATTTGAGTAAATAACAAGGAGCTTGATTGCTGGATCATATGGTAAGAATATGTTCAACTTTGTAAGAAACTGCTCAACTATTTTCCAAAGTAGCTACACTATTTGCATTCCTACCAGCAATGATTGAAAGTTTCTGTTGCTCCATATCCTTGCCAGGGTTGTAAGTTGTCAATGTGGTGAATTTTAGCCATTCTAATACGTGAATAGTGGTATCTCTTTGTTCTTTTACTTAGTATTTCCCTGATGACATATTATGTGGAACATATTTTCATATTCTTAAATGCCATCCATATATCTTCTTTGGTGAGTTTTTTGTTAAAGTCTTTGGTCTATTTTTTAATTAGGCTTTTTGTTTTCTTACTGTTGAGTTTTAAGACTCCTCTGTGTATTTTGGATAACAACCCTTTATCAGATGTGTTGTTTTGCAAATATTTTCTCTCAGTCCGTGGCTTGCTTCTAATTATTTTGATATTGTCCTTTGAAGAGTAGACTTTAAAAAAAAAAAATTTTTAATGAAGTCCTGCTTATCTCTTGTTTATTTCAGAGATTGCATCTTTGGTGTCATATTTAAAAAGGTGTCACCATACCAAGGTCATCTAGGTTGTCTCCTATTTAGGTCTAATATACATTTTGAATAAATTTTTGCAAAGAGGGTACATTTGCTTTCTAGATTCACTATTTTACATGTGGACATCTAGTTGTCCAGCACCATTTGTCGAAGAGACTATTTTTGCTCTATTATATTGCCTTCGCTCCTTCGTCAAAAATCACTTGACTAATTTATAGAGTTCTGTTTTGCCTCTGTTTTTTGTTACTTTGATCTGTTTATCTATTCTTTCACCAGTACCACACAGTTTTGATTACTGTAGCATTAATAATAAGTTTTGACATTGGGTAACATCAGTCCTCCAACTTAGTTCATATTTGTGTTGGCTATTCTGGGTCTTTTGCATCCCATATGAACTTTAGAATCACTTTGTTGATCTTTATAAAATAACTTGCTAGGATTTTTATTGGAATTGCATTGAATCTATAGAACAAGTTTGGAAGAACTGACATCTTGCATCCATGACAAATAAACCTAGCATATAAAGTCCTAGGCTCCTTCCAAATCAAAGCAATTATAATGGCCATCCCAGCTGAATGCTTCTCATGAGGTTGACCAAGACCTTGAGAGGAATTACATTACAGCTAAATTTTTTTCTCTGCTCAATTCTACTTACTTGTCCTCTTTTCCAAATGTGTTGATCCATAACATTCTACATGTCTCACAGTTCTTTTTTATTTTTATTTTATTTTATTTTATTTTATTTTATTTTATTTTATTTTATTTATTTATTTTATTTTATTTTATTTTATTTATTTTATTTTATTTTATTATTTTATTTTATTTTATTATTTTATTTTATTTTATTTATTTTATTTTATTTTTTTGCAAGTTCACAACCTGAAACAGAGATTGTCAAAAGAGGAAGGTCAGCATCTCGGATTCTTGTTTGACTATTTTGGAGTTGGGTGGGTTTTAGCCTTCTCTTTCTAGTCCTGGTCCTTAAACCTATACTAACTCACCAGCTTCTCAATAACTTCAAGTTTTTAAAATGTACTATTCTGCTCTACTAACCAACATCAACAGTGCTACTCAGAATTATCTAATCTACCATTTCCATAAAAACATTTCATTTCTTTTTTAGCACAATTTAAAATTTAACTTCAATATTAATTGTTTTTAGATTTCACAGTGTGTGTTGGTACCATTGTCAGTATTGAGGTGGTTAAAACCTAGATCTGATTAATGTTTAATATTCTTATGTTATGTCCTTGATATTTATATCAAAGATATTTTCACTCCATTCTCATATGAATGTATTATTATTTTTAATAGTATAATTTGTTTTAAATACAATATTATTTGTTGCCAAAAGGAAATCCTGGAAACTTCTATTAATAATTTTATATAAGAATTCAGGTCACAATTTTAACATATATAGTGTTAAAATAAAAATATAACTACATATATTCTCTCTCTCTGCAATTACATTGACCTTTTTTTTATTTTCACATCTCAGATTTAAAACATTATCAATATTACCTTCCTTAAGGCCCTAATGTAAATAAAATAGGAACTGTTCTCTTTATATTGGCTGCTTTAAGATTTAGTTATCTGTTTTTCTCATTTTCACATCCAGCAAAATCTAAGCTTAAGGGTAAAAATTGTATTGGATTTTACAATTGTCTCATTCTTGAATCAATAAGCTGTTTCTATAAAGCTTAATTCATTTTCAGTTGTTCTTAGAATGAGAGAACTGTCACAAATCTAGCACTTTGCTTCCTATAGAATTTTAGTCTCTCTTTCTGAATTTTTTAAAAAAGATATTACATATCTCTGTTTCTTCAATTCTAACCCCCAAACCATGCCCCTCCCTGGACGTACATTATTATCTACAATTTAGTGTGAAAAGAAGTAGCTGATTATATATCATGTCTCTATGAGCTGAATTAAAGGACAGTGACTGACTATATGATTGGCAAGAAGCTCATATATTGTAATTAATAGTTTTTACAAAAATATTATAAATGCTGAAAATGATCATGGATAATTTGCCTACCAGACAATAGTGATTTGTTCTGCCTAATGTTGATTGATAGTAGTCATAGTGCAACAGAAATTTAGAGACTTTGACAAGTTAGGAACAAAAAAAAAAAACCTGCTTTTTATTTAAGTATACAATTGTAAGCATTAATGAGTTTTGAGAATGTTTTTCTGTATGTTTGTATTTTTCCATGTCTCCATAAAAATTGGGATTACATGTCATCATATATCCCCTTGACTTATTTAAATAGATATATATGGGGCTTTTCCTAGTTCTCAAAGAGAGTAAAATTATTTTACATATTGACTCCCTGTCATTTCATAGACCATGGCATAAATGTTTAGATCCCATGACATTAATAGAAATTCAATAGGAATTCTGTCATATATTTTCTTTTTGATTAAATTACAGTGGATAAGTAGGTTCTACCATCCCTAAGAATTAACAACTGTAAATTTAATATTAAAACACTTTTTTACTTCATAAATTGGATTTTATAATTTTTGTGAGTCAAAACTATAACAAACTTCAAGAAATTTATTATAGAATTACATAAAAATAAACTCCACTAGGAGAAGTCATGTCCAATCTTTAAAGTAAATATTTTAAAAACACATACAAAAAAAGTTTCCATGTCACATATATACTAATATTAATATACTCAGATTGGATATATTAAATTTTCAAAATTTTAGATTTTAATTGTTTTAATTCAGGACCTGTAGTTTAAGTGGAGACTGCCTGACTTTTTTTGGATGAAAAGAATTCTTTATGTGGATATTTATATTATATTCCCATGTTGATCTTTTATTATAGAGACATGATATATAATCCTAAGCAAGCTATTAGGATAAATAATTGGGTTTGTATTGCAGGTTTTATTAATTCTATGACTTTGAGTAATTCTATCTTTATTTCTTATTCTGTAAAATGACAATAACAGAGTCTGTTATATTTTTTTCTAAAATAATTTGTGGAGACCTAATGAAATAATGCACAAAAAGTCCTGTAATAGTTAGATACTGCTATCACAGTGTAATAAATTTATTATTAATAAATTTTAATTATTCTTAATGTCTTATATATTATAAACATAGCAAAAAAAGATGAATTTGAAGTATATTTAGTGTAAGATCTTGTTTTTAATATACTGATTCTTTTTTCATTATATAGTTTGAATTTAGTAAAATTTTATTCCTCAATGGTTATTTGTGAATGAAAATATATAAGCATTCAATTAAATTCAATAGTATTTACTGAATGTCCATGAGGTCTGTGAAGAGATTTAGAAAAATTAAAAACTGAATAATGTATCTTTCTGCTTTCAGAACTACTAAATAGATTTAACTGTGGAAGTGATGATAGAGAAAAAAATATATCAGTAAATAATTGTAATAATAATATGTTCAAATGAAATAATTGCTAAATAAGGGTATATGAACAATACCATAATACCACTGAGTAAAGAGACATTATTTTTGAACATTAGAACAATATTTCCTAGAAATTAGGAAAATTTACCTAGACTTTGAAAAAAAAAAGCAAGAATAGAAGAGAGCATAAAATAGAGGCAAGGGAAATCCATGGTGAAAGAACAAAGTTTAATGAAGGCAGGAAGTTACAAAAATGCTTCTCCAGAAAACAATAATCCTAGTATAGTTGGAAAGAAGATATGAATTGCAGTACAGTACGGAAGCATGGAATAGCTTCATATACATCGTTTGTGTGGTAGAGGGCCATCCATGCCCTATGAAAGATTACGAACTTTTTCTTTTTCTATAGAGAATGAAAAGCTGTCAAGAATTTAAAAATTTAAATGGTTTGTTTGTTTCATTTTGTCTTTTTTTTTTTTTTGATAGCTATCAAATTAGGGCCAGTAAAAAAATTGGCAAAGGGAATATTTAGATACATAAGGTTAAGTGAGGAAATCATTATAAACGAATTGTGAAATAATGATATCTGAATTAGGATTTAACAGGAATATATAGTTGACCAATATACATTGTGGAATTAATGTCTGGCTGGACTAGATTAGGGATGAAAAAGAAATTATCTGACGGTACCTTTGACATAACATTACAATGAGAAGTTTTAAATGATGTAGAAAGTAAATAAAACAGGAAGTTGGGATGAGGAGAGGAAGAGGAATGGTTAAAGGTGGGCACTCAGTCATTCATTGCACAAGTATTTATAGAACTACTAATATATTCCAGACATTGCATTGGACCTTGGTGAGAGATGAAGTGTCAAGACCACTGTTAGCAGTATCTCTGTCTTCTGTTGTGTTCTCATTACCTGAAATGGATCAAGACAAGACTCAATGGCCATATGTAATAGATGACAAATACCTAGCATTAATGTCAATTAGTGACCAGAGACTTCACTTCTTATCCCATTTCCTATTCTTATATTCTCATGCTACAAAAGCCACAGGAAAGAAGCTAAAAAATGGCTATTATGAATTCTTTTGTAAAATTCAAAAGTGGGAATACAGAGCCAGATACAATCAGGTTTATGAAATAAAAATTAGCCTACATTGTTAAGATGTAACAAAGTAATTTTCACCTGTTAAATATTTTACGCCTAAATGACTCTTTGATTTGACATTTTTATATCTAGTTTCCAAATATAAAACTGATATTTTGCATCAAAAAAAAGATAAAGATTAAAACACATATTTTATGGTATTATGAAAGCACAAGGCATCACATAAAATATATGAGAAAATACATTATTAAGTGTTGAAAAGGCTTAATTTTTTTCTCTCAATTTTAAATTATAATAAATAAAATAATATTTGTCCACTCAGGCTGCCAAAAAAAAAAAATATTATAGACTGGATGGCTTAAATGATAGACATTTATTTTCTCCCAGTTTTGGAGGCTAGATGTCTAAAATTGAGTTTCTAACTCATTTGATATCTGGTGAGAGCTCTCTTCCTGGCTTGCAGACAGCTACTTTCTCCTTATTATGTCCTCACATGGCCTTTCCTTGGTTCATACGCACATTCACACACACACAATCACAGAGAGAGAAAGAGAGCTGACTCATTTAACCTTAATTACTCCTTAGAGGCACCATCTCACAACACAGTTACACTGGGGTTAGGGGTTCAACCTGTGAATTTTGGGGGATACATTCAGTCCATAGTATGTCTTGAAAGTGAGAAATCAACTTGCATCGATATAGACAGCATTGTTTGATTTTTATTTCACTTTAATGTTCTCCAGAAGGTCTGTATTCTTGAAATTTCTTTTTCTTTATAGTGTGTTATGCACTGATGACCACCATATCACACTATTTTTCCTGAAAGAATAGTAAATATAAAACTGTTTTTTTCTTCATCATGATTGGAAATAAATCATGTTTTTCTAAACTCAACTCATGTAGATAAGTGATTATACTGCACTATATGTTGTATGTGCCCATGTTTCCATGGATTTTCCCATGGCGATGCAAAGTAAAGGCATGATTATCTTCCTTATGTACCCTGAGACACAGCTGGGTTCTGAAAGGTTTACAAAAGCAAATAATTATGAGTACAGCAGGCAGCACCAGAGCAAATTTAAGAACATATGCTCTTAAGGATGCTTATTTGGGAAGTTTATTTGTTTTGTTTTTCCAATTAGAGTGGTTTACATGGAAAGAAAAGATAGGCATTTAAATTGAAGCAAAGCCGTTATCATTTCACAAAATATGTAAGTTAAACCACCATGCTGTATACCTTAAACTTATCAATAAAACTGAAAAAAATTTACATGTTAGTTTACTGTCTGTCTGAGATAGATGATAGCTTTATATGGAAAGGGATTCAGAGAAAATAGAAGTCAAGAAAGAGCAAACAAAATGAAAAAATAATTTCAATTAAAAATAATTTTTAGTAAGTTGAAAGATAAGAAGACTAAAGAAAGCCAGAATTAATAGTCAGATGGCAAGGACAGAGGTCTGCCATTAGCAATGAAATGAATTACTCTGACAAATTCCCCCATATTACGAGAGTGAAGCATTTGTCTTAGAATCAGTCCTGTCAATAACCATATACAACTATGATAGTAATAGTAGTATCACATGATTGGGTCTGGTGTCAAGCCAGGTATTTCCTGTTTAACTCAAACGGCTAAAAGTGACAACTGAGAATAAAAGCTACTATGTGTGCTATGATTCACCACTCCTGAGTGTTACCACTCTGCAATAGAACCTCATCCCCTTAATTTTTTCATTTCACGAATTGGGTGCTCCAGGCTCTCACTTTCCATTATTTATACAGGAACAGTGCTTGATGCAAAGATAGGATACCCTATGGGAGAGTACAGTGTTCTGTAGTCATTTTCGTCTCTTTGAAAGGAGAGATAGATCATTGAGTAGTTGCGACCTGCAAAACAACTTAAGGAGGACCTAAGAGACTCTCTTAAAAGTTAGAGGATATTTGATGGAAGCAGAGATTAACATCTAAGTCCTTGAGTGACTGGCTGTTAGTTACCATGCTTATATCTATTCGTTGTGGTACAGAAATGGAAAAGAGAATAGAGGCAAATTATATGATGGTATATCCAGGTAGTTAAGCAAAAGTGCCACACCTTCAAGCTCATAGTTTATGAAAAGTATGGAATTTGGAGGCCTTATTTGAAATTCTAGAAGTAGGCATTATAGGAATTATGCTGTGAGACTGTGGGCTCCAGATTTCCCTGTGACTAGCACAGCATGATACAAAAGATTAAGCATATGAGAATAAGGAGGTAAGTGGCCACAGGACTTGCAAAAGAACCATTTTTTCCTAAGAAAGTTGCTAAAAATTAGAATGATATCCTTGTAAAAGAAACTGCTACTACTGAACACAAACCTTTTGTCAGTGAACTATTCTTTTTTCTGTAGCTGCATGACAGCATTTGTTTAAAGAAATCACAACATGCCAGTCACATCTAAATAGATAAGATAGATAAGCAAGAAAAATTGGGTATATTTCTCCTTCTTGAAGATCATCCCTCCTGAATCATATAAATAATTGTATTGTACCTTAATTACTTGGTTTGGGAAAGGGAAAACAAGAATCTGTTAGATGTCTCCTTTACTTTTCCATTGTTGGTTAAGGGCAGGGATTACTTCTTATCCAAAATATTAACTTCCCAAATTATATTATATTATCTCTTTATATTATCCTAAAATCCATCATACTGATTAGGACTTTCTTCTTACTAGTGTGTATATAGGTTGAAGGCAGGATATAGGAAAGATATAGTTCAGCTGCTGCAAGAAATAACTCCACTAAAACTCAATAAATGTCACTAAAATCCAAAGCAGTTCTTTCTAATTGGCAGGAGGCTTTTCTCCAAGATATGACTAAGAAACTCAGGATTAATGCATTATTGGTTCCTCTATTCAATACATGTCTTTCAATTTTTCTGTACTGCTTTGCAGAGTTGGCAGAAAAGGAAATTATTATGACCATATGTGGAAGATAATAGGCCCTACTCTAAGTGGGACACATCATTTGTACTTATATATCAATGGCTAGAATTAAGTAAAATGGTCATATCTAAGTGCAAGGGGAGCTGGAAATTTCAGCCAAACTATGTGCCCAAGAAGAGGAGGAAAATAGCCAGATTACAAGCAAGTTTCCCAGGTTGGCTTTCTGGCCACTTTATTTCTAATACAGATGACAGTCACTTTATTCTCAGGGGATTCAATCTGAATAATCTAGGTTGTACTCCATATCAAAAGCAATGTCTCAGTGGCTTAATGCCACTTAAATTTATTTCTCAGTCACAATACATACCCAACACAGTTCACCAGAGGGACTTGGATTCTACTGATCACTTAGGAGGCCAGAAGGATAGAAGCTTTCATGATCACCACGGTCAGGGAGGAGAACATGCAACTCACATAACTTCTGCCAACATTTTATTGCCTAAAGCAAGCTCTTTGTCAATACCAACTTCCAAAATTATAGAAAAGTATGTGTCCAAAAGAAGGAGAAATGTGGTATAATGTTAAGTCTCATTGTCTATTCCACAATTCTAGTCACTGTGTTCACCTCAAATATCCAGCAACTGTGCAGTCCTCTCCATCAGGTTACTCTGTGGTTTCTCATGAATTGTCAAGCTGTTCTCGAGAAACCATACGAACTTAAAAAAAAGTTACTTTGCCCCCCCCACCCACCCAATATAAATAGTGAAAAAGGAGAAAATGACCACTATAAACACTCCCTTTCAGAAGAGTGGAGATAGGAAAACACACAGAGCAATCACTAATTTATAATAATTGTGAAAGGAAGTTCATTAATTGAAGCCTTGTCAAGTCTCTTCAGTGTTGTGTGTGTGTGTTCACATCCACCTTGCGAAGTCCTCCCTTGCTCATCATCCTCTGTGGTATCATCTAAAGTGGTTAATGAGAAATATGTTCTCTTTGAGGGTCTGCATGGCTTTCACTGCTTACATACCACTATGGAAAGTTTGAGGAGCAAAAGAACGGTTTAATATTTAACGGAAAAAGCCACCATAACGTTAGGTTCTTGCTGTCCTTGATGAAACAATTTCTTCAAAAAAACAAAACGAAACAAAACAAAACAAAACGAAAAAACATTAGCAAGTTTCTGATCTACCTGCTTCTAGCAATGCCTTTGTTCTGATAATCTCTCTCAATATTTTTTCTAGACATAGGTTTTAAGTCGGCTTTATTTCTCAACTCCTTCAGATCTATTCATTCTTTTTCAAGGTGAGGTTATTTGAAATTATAGGCTTAGTGGGAAGGAAAGACCTTTAGTGTGTACTTTGTCACAAGGCTAAGTGACCTTGTTTAATGGGAAATTTAATGGACATTTATCACCCAAACAACTTTTGTCTCATTTATGAAATTTTGAGGACTAGAAGCAGCTGAGTTCTCCAACTTGGCAAGGCCACAGATTTCTGGACTTTATTTATTCTCTTACATTTCTGCCTAAAAACTGTCAATGTTTCCTTGTGCCAGAGCTCATCTGTTTAGTATTCTAGTAAAAGCAGAAAACAAATGCCAGTGAACACTATCATACCATTTCTTTACAGACACTTCCCATTGAGCTGCAGTCTTTTTAGGGACATGGACTGCCTTCCAGGTTATCAACCGTAACAATATTGCCAATTGTGTTGTCTCACTGCATGAAAGGATCTTTAGTTTTCTAATTGCTGACATCAATTTCCTCACAGATCACTACTAAACTGCTTAGCTAATTATATCTTTATCAGTTACAACAGCACCCGAACCATCAAATAATTTCTTATTTGGTTAAAGAATCGCTAAAGCCCGAAACAAATAGCTCCAACATGTGCAATGGTACAAACTGCACAAAATTACTTTCTCACTAATATGATGTCGTAAATGTGTGTTCCAAATTTGTAGCCTATTCTCTAAAAGTTGGTTTAAAATTCCCTGAGCAGTACAGGGTATTCAAGCTGATACTTATGCATAACTCTTATCTCTTTCCACACAAAACACAACAGTACAATGCAGTATTTTCTCCCACCTATCTTTTTTGTGCTATTTTCGGTTAATGTAATACATTTCTATATGTTATAGCCCCAACAATATATTATATGCATATTGTTTTGCAGTTTATTGTTAAATAAGTTAGAAGAATGAATAAGAAAAAAATCTTTATACTTTTTTTAAACTTAAATAATTACCTTTACTGTTGGTTTTTTGTTATTTTCATATAGATTCATAGTACATAGTAGTTCAATCTACATGAACTACTGTCATAGTTCATGTAGATTCATAGTATTTGCTTTCAGCCTGAAGGGCATCCTTTAGTATTTCTTATAAGGTAGATCTACTAGCAACAAATCATGTCTGTTTTTGTCTATATGGAAATGTCTTTACTGGATATAGAATTCTATTTGAGAAATTATTTTTTTGTGCACTTTGAATATGTTATCTTACTCCTTTCTGGCGTTCATTGTTTCTGATGAGAAATAATTCGTTAACCTTTTCAAGGGCCACCTGTAAGCGAGCCATCATTCTTCTGCTACTTTCAAAATTTTCTCTCTGTGTTTCAATATTTTTCTATAATGTTTCTATTTTAGGATATCTGCATTTAATCTACTTGGAGTTTGTAGAGGTTTCTGAATGTGTAGGTTAATGTATTTTTTTTTTTCAAAAATTTAGCAAGTTTTTCTTTAAATGTGCTTCTGCTCTTTTCTTTCTCTTCTCTCTTTCTAATACTGCCATTGTGTATATGTTGATGTGCTTAATGGTGGTCTACATTTTTAAAAATTTTCAGTTAATTTTTCTTAATTTTTTTCTCTCTGTTCTTCAGATTGCAAAATCTTTTTCAAGCTATTATCAAGTTGACTAATTCTTCCTTCTGTCAGTTCAAATATACTATTAAAGCCACTCTAGTAATTCTAATTCTACTATTGCACTTTTCAACTCGGTAATTTTCATTTTATTCTTTTTTGTAATATAGTTTCTCTTTATAGAAATCTTCTATTTGATATAACATTGTCATTATACCTTCCTCTACTGTTTTAAATATGTTTTCCTTTAGGCCTGTAAGCATATTTATACTTGCACTTTTAAGTCTTTATGTTAAATCCAAATTGGGTTACTCTAGCAAAAAGTTTCTGTTGCTTGCTATTTTTTCTTATTGGCATATGGATCATACTTTTCTACTTCTTTTCATATCTCATTTTTTGTTGAAAATTAAACATTTTATGTAATATTGCAACTGTGGTTACTGTTCCTCCCTCCAAGCTGGACCTCATTATTGTCATTTACTTCTTTACTTGTTTAGTCGCCTCCTAGATTATTCTATTGAGATCTATCCCAATTTCCACTACCCCAGCGTGAAGTCTCTGATGTTGCTCCTAAGAGGTGCATCTTTTGGCACGCCCACAGTCACTGTATGACGACAGTGTTTGGGCAAAGCTCTTTTTGACTGTCTTTCTCTGACCACACCAACTGCTGGCTGAATGCTGCATGGTTTTCAGTAGTATCCTGGGTATATTTTGCTTCATAGACTAATCCATTCCAAGTTTATTACAAGAGAAAGTTCAAGAGATCAGTTTTTAAGATTTATTCTGATTTCAAGAGAGCTCTTTCCAGTTATGTCTTTTCCTAGAACTCTGAAAAACTACCAGGACAACAGATTAGCCTATATCTCTGATGAATATATCAATGCTTCCAATTACTTTTTACTAAAACTTCCACTATTTTCCAGAGTACTCTTAGGCATGAATTTCTGCACACTGTGGCAAATCAAGTCAGTTCTTTTGGAGAGGCATTGTATCTCTCCATTCTCTAGCTGCTTCTCCTCTCAGGCAAAATCTCTGAACCATAGCACTGGTGCAGGGAGTGGGGAAAATGACATGTTTCTCTCTAGATAACACCTTTACTTTAGGTGCTGAGTGCTCAGTGGATGAAGGAAAGCAGGTTTGGTTCTCCTCAGTTTGCCTGTCTTGGCATGCGGGTCTCGCATGACTCCAGGGTGAGGGTAATCGAGATCCCAAATTCTCAGTAGCATTCTGTCTTAGGTAGGATTTCTGTTAACAAATAGGGAATGGGCAGAATTAAAGAGTCTCCAACTCTGAGTTTTATTCCCCAGAACCTGTCCTCACCAAGTAGCTGAGGGCAGGATGCAAAATGCTGATGCCTTGCCTTTCCTGAGAAGATAGTCCTCTGACTGGGAGCTTAGAGGAGAGTGAGCCCTGTCTTACTAGCTGTACCAGTCTGGGGTAGAGGGCTTAAGCCTCACTGGGCTGAGAGGAGGAGAGATGACGTGGGTTATGGTTAAGCTATGGTGATTACAGTCCTTACTGGGTTTTAGTATATTTTATTAAATTTTTTTTAAATTTGCTTTATGCCCTCTAGTCCATTTCCAGAGAATTTAAATCTTGATATTTTATCTATTTTATTATTCTTAACAGTTTAACTGGAGAGCAGAACCATGTAGTTCCTTATACTATCATGGTACAAGTGGAACTGTCACACTATATCTTTCAAAGGAACATTTTCCATGGCTCACTTACTACTGTAGTTAGTAGAACCAGACTCCTATCCATAAGAGACTTAAATGTATTTCTTTAATCATCATATATACATGGCCCATTGGTACTGACAGAATCAATACTCATCATATTCAACTCATTGGCAGATCTCAGCCCAAACTTACTCACACTATTAAGAAGCCAAGAGGCTCACTCCATGTCCATGTGATTGCTCAGGATGACAAATTTTAATTAAAGTCTCTGGATGAAGACCTTTAAAAATATATTAGAAAAGATCAGTTTATAAGAAAACATTAAAATATTTGTGTTTATTTTAGTGATTTTTACCAGCAACAGGTTCATGTCAAAACATTTATTTAACTTTTGATTAAATATGCAGATTGAACATATCTTTAACACATCTTATTTCCAAATTCCAAGATAAATGGTAATAAAGTAGTAGAAACACACTAGGATAATTATAAATGAAAAAAAAAAGGAAAGAAGCAATAGTGGCAAACATTTTAATAAAGGTCAGGAAGATGTAAAAGATGGAAGAGTAAGTGGTAAATAACAACCACAATGGAGAAGCAGATGTATAGGGAAATGTTAAAGGTTGTTTACATTGTAGAACACCAGATTTCAAGGAACATGAGGCATTAGTTACTATGAGAAGCAATGATTCAAAAGGGTTTAAAAATTTAGGTACCTCAGACTACGACTATTTGAAGACAAGGCCTTTATGGAGGTAATTAAGTTAAAGTGAAGCCTTAAGGGTGATCTCTAATCCAATAAGACTGGCATTCTTAAAAAAATATTAGGGCATAGTAACATTAGGGATGGGTGTCTGTGTCTATATGTGTACGTATGTGTGTGTGTGCGTTTACAGAGGGACAGCCATGAAAAGAGGCAGCAAGAGGGCGACTATCTGAAAGTGAAGGAGAGAGGCCTCAGGAGAAACCAACTGAGCTGGCACCTTGATCTTGGGCTTTCAGACTCCAGAACTGTGAGAAAATAAATTTCATGTAAAGTTATTAAGGATAAAAAAGGTCATTCTTAATGACACAATTTCAATTCTCTCATAAGACGTAAAAATCCTTAATGTTTATGCACCTAATAACAGAACATCAAACTATGTGGAGAAAAAATGAATAAAACTACATGGATAAATAGATGAATCCATAAACACTGTTGGAAACTTCAACATCCCTTTCTCAGAAATGTATAGGTCCAATAAGGATACAGTTAAATTCAACAACAATCTATCATTCAACTGAATATAATTGACATCTTTAGACTACTTCATTCTGCAACAGCAGAATACTCATTTTTCTCAAGCTCGCATGGGATATTCACCAACATTGATCACATTCTGGGCCCTAAAACACACCTTAACAAATTTAAAAGAATAGA
Organism: Pteropus medius; assembly: GCF_902729225.1. Taxonomy (NCBI): domain Eukaryota; kingdom Metazoa; phylum Chordata; class Mammalia; order Chiroptera; family Pteropodidae; genus Pteropus; species Pteropus medius. Next base: position 9,291,202 of record NW_024355205.1, read on the forward strand.
AACTATGTGGCCTCAGATCACAGTAGAATTAAACGAGGCATTATAACAGAAAAATAATTGATAAATCTCAAAATGCGTGGATTTTAAACAATACACTTCTAAACAACACATAAGTCAAAGAGGAAATTTTAAGAGAAGTTAAAAATAGTTCAAATTACATGAAATGGAAAATGTTACTTATCAAAACTTGTGAGATGCAGCAAAAGTAGTGCTTAGAGGGAAATTTATACCACTGAACGTTTATTTCACAAAAGAAGGAAGATCTAAAATCAATAATCTAAGTTTCCACCTTAGGAAACTAGTAAAAGAAGAGCAAAATAATCAAGTAGAAGAAAAGAAATAATAATTGGAGAGATTGAAGACAGTAAATCAATAGAGGAAATTAATGAAACCAAAAGCTGGTTCTTTGAAAAGAGTCATAAAATTGTTAAGCCTCTAGCAAAGCTATAAAGAAAAGGAGAGGACACAAAATTATTATCAGAGAAATTTTCAAAATTACTACAGGCCTCATGTACATTAAAAGACTAATAAAGTAATCCTATAAGAACTATGCTCACAGATTTGATAACTTATATGAAAAGACTCAATTCTATGAAAGATATAATCTGTCAAAACTCACACAAGAAGAACTTGACAATCTGTAAATGCCTATATCTGTTAGAGAGATGGAATGAATAATTGATAATCTTCCAAAGCAGAAAGCACCAAGCCCAGATTAGTTCGCTGGTGAATTCTTCCAAACATTTACATACCAATTTTCTGCAATCTTTTTCAAATGATAGAAGCAGAAGGACTAATTCCTAACTAATTTCATGAACCTGGCATTACCCTAATATCAAAAGGAAACAAAGACATTATAAGAAAACTACGGACTGATATCTCTTGTGAACATAGATGCAATGTCCTCAACAAAATGTTAACAAATGAAATCCAACAATGTTATAAAAAATATTATAGATCACAATCAAGTGGGATTTATCCCAGGTAGGCAATAGTGTTTCAATATCGGAAACCAATTAATGTAGTTTACAACAGGCTAAAAAAGGAAAACTGACGTGATCATATGAATAGATACAGAAAAAAACATTTGACCAAATCCAACACCCATTCATGATAAAAACTCTCAGTAAAATAGGATAGAGGGGAACTTGCTTAACTTGATAAGGAATATCTATACAATACCTCTATCTAACATCACACTTAATGTTGAGAAACGGGAAGCTTTCCCACTAAAATTAGAGAGAAGACAAGCCGTCCCTTTTCACATACTTTTTTTCAACATTGTACATAGAACAAATTCAAACTAATGCAATAAGACAAGAAAAGGAAATTAAAGGTATATAAGTTGGGAAGGAAGAAATAGAACTGTCTTTGTTCACAGATGACCTGATTGTCTACTTAGAAAATCCAAAAGGATGAACAAAAAAATCTCTGAAACTATTAAGTGATTATAGCGAGTGTAGGATACAAGGTTAATTTACAAAATCAATCACTTTCCTACATACTAGCAATTCACAAGAGGAATTTGAAATTAAAAATACAATACCATTTACATTAACACCCCCTAAAAATGAAAAGCTTAGATATAAATCTAACAAAATATATAGAATATCTATATGCAGAAAGAAAAAAAAAATGGGATGAATGAAATCAATGGAGAACTAAATAAATGGAGAGGTATTCTATCTTTATGAATAGGAAGACTCAATATTTTCAAGATGTCAGTTCTCAAGTTGATCCATACATAGATTGAATTAAATCTCAGTTAAAATCTTCACAATTTGTTTTGTGGATATCAACAAACTGATTCTAGAGTTTATGTGGAGAGGCAAAAGACCCAGAATAACCAATATTGAAGGAGAAGGACAAAGTTGGAGGACTGACACTACTCAACTTCATCTTACTAAAAAGTTATAGTAGTCAAGATAGTATGGGATTGGTGAAATAATAAATAAATCAATGGAATAGAATAGAGAGGCCGGAGATAGACTTATGTAAATATAGCCAACTGATATTTGACAAAGGAGTAAATGTCATATAGTGGATCAAAAAGTTTTTTTCAATAAATGGTGCTGGTACAATTAGATGTTCACATGAAAAACATGAATCTAAACACAGAACTTAGCACTATGAGAAAAATTAACTCAAAATGGGTCTCTTGTTCCATGTAAAACACAAAAGTGTAAAACTTGAAGATAACACAAGGGAAATCCTAGATGTTCTAGATGTTCTTGGATATGGTGATGACTTTAGATACAACACCAAAGGCACAATACATGAAATAAATAATTGATAAACTGGACTTTATTAAATTAAAACTGCTGCCTTATAAAAGACAAATATGAAGAGAATGATAAGACAAGCCAAACTTGGAAAAAATATTTGCAAAAGACACATTTGATAAAGAACTGTTACCAAAGTATGCAAAGAACGCTTACAATTCTACAGTAAGATCGGGCAATAACTTTAACAGATGCCTCACCAAAAAACATACGAATAGCAATTAAGAATATGAAAAGATGCTTTGTATCATATCTCATCAGGGAAATTCTAATTAAAACATTGAGATGCCATGACACACCTATCAGAACAGCCTAAATCTAGAACACTGACAACACCAAACGCTAACGAGTGTATGGAGCAACAAGAACTCTCATTAATTGCTAGTGGCCTTGAAAAATGGCACAGACACTTTTGAAGACAGTTTGGTGGTTTCTTGAAATACTGAACATATTCTTACCAAATAATCCAGCAGTTATACCTCTTGGTTTTTATGCCACAGAGTTGAAAACATGCCCGCACGAAAACCTGCATGTGGTTGTTTATAGCAACTTTACTCATAATTGTCAAAACCTGGAAACAACCCAGATGATCTTCATTAGATGAACAGATCAATAAACTCTGGCACATCCAGACAATGGAATATTTCAGTGTTAAATAGAAATGAGCTATCAAGCCATGAAAATATATTGAAGAACCTTAAACTCATATTAGTATGCGAAAGAAGCTAATCTGAAAAGGCTACCTATTATATAATTCCAACTATACAACATTCTGTGAAATGTAAAACTATGGAGATAGTAAAAAGTTCAGTGGTTATCAGGAGTTGAGTGGGGAAGGATTGATGAAAAGGTGGAACACAGAGGATTTTTAGGACATTGAAAATAATCCGTATGATATTATAATGATAGATACATGTTATACATTCATCCAAACCCAGAGAATACTCAATATCAAAAGTGAACCTTAATGTAGACTATGGACTTTGAGTGATTAAGACATGTTAATATAGACTCATCAATTTTAACAAATCTATATTTCTAGTGGAGGATGTTGTTAATTGGGTAATAGTTTGGGGGGGCAGGTGGTATATGTGACTTTTCTGTACCTTCCCTTCAATTTTGCTATGAACCTAAAACTGCTCTAAAAAAGTAAGTCAATTTAAAAAAATAACAAGGCCACATTGGATCATGAGGATGAAAGACACTTACAAGGAGATCTCTAGGAAATTAAATGGATAAATTATCTGATATGTTTGAATATATGGCAAATATAATTGAATGTTTTTTGATAGCTCCTTTAAGAATAACTATGGATGGATACATAGAAATAGTACAAATGAAGAAACAATGAGTGTTTCTGCTTCTGGCCAACATGGATTAACATGCAACAGATTTACCCTCCTATCTGAAACAACAATATAACCCAACATAACAAACAAAACAAAAACATGCAAAATATATAAAATAATGTATATAAAATGATCATATAAACAGAATAACTTGATGTAGAAAATGAAGAGTCTCATAAAGAGTCAGATATGCTTCGTATGTCATTTCAATTCTAAAGGAGAGATTTAATTAATAGAATTGCTGCCATGTATTGGCAATCATATACACGAAAATTACAGAAGGATGACAAATAGCACCATTCTTTAATTCCCAAGTTTGGAATAATTTTGAAGCTAGTCTCAAAATCAAAATTCAATTTTTCCCTGACAAATCTACACTGAAGAAGGTAGAGCAGATTAGTGGCCAAACGGGCTTCTTAATCTATAATCCATATGAAAGCCTTATCATGTCACAGGCAGTGTTGGACAACTGACTGCCACCAGCAGATGCCAAGTACTGTTTTTGTAGGCAGACAGTTACCAAAGAGAGAGCTCCCAGGGACAGAGTGGTCGTGTTTATTACTCTTTCCCACTTTAGTTGTATGCTAAATCACTTCTCAGTCCTGGGAAAATGTGAGGAGGCTGGGCATCTCTGGAAGCTTCCTCTCCTGTTCTTTTTTTCCTGAAACAGAAGGAAAAGCCCCTTCTCAATATGTAAACACATTGGGAAGACATGTGTCCTCTGTCATATCCTCTGTGTATTCCACCTATTCATCAATCCTCCCCGACCCAACACCTGAGAAATTACTGACTTGTCTTAGAAAACACACAAGCCAAAACCAAACATGATTTACTTTTTCTACCCTTTTCTTCATATTAAAAAATACATTCCTAAAAGAAGTACTCGAGGGGTCAAATTCAAGTTATTATTTCATTTTATTTGTCACATACCCTTCAACCCTTCATTTAATTATTTCTATTTTTTTTCCTCATGAAATGCAGTAATCTTTTTACCATTAGTTACTTTAATTTGACTTTGTTGTGTTTTCTGCTTAGAGCAATTTGAATTTGACAGTTCATTTATGATGAATTTTCATAAGGAAAGTCAGTTAAACATCTGTCCAAATTATCCCTTATATACAGCAGTGGGATGTAAATTTGCATTGCATTAAGATTTATTAGAAAAGTTTAACTTGCCATCACCTAGTCTTACCACCTTTTTATTTAATGACAGATTCAGCCAAATGTATTAGAGTTGACGAAGGCGCATATTATAATACAATGTATTTTAGTAAAATATACTAATTGTTATTTTAGAGGCTATCAAAGAAATATACATTAGTTGAAATGATAATTTAGAAGTTTTCTTTATTCTCTTTACAGTTCTTTAAAATGCCTTTTTCTATAAAAAAATATACATTAACATACTTATTTGTACAATTCAAACAACCTTTTAAAACTGTGCTCAGTTACTATGAAGAAGCTACTAGAATAATTGTTTCAAAAAATCATAAAGAAATATTAATGTCAAAATCCATCCTTGAGTTTCACTTGATAGAGTGACTTTTTTTTTCATACATTGCTTTACTCAGCTGAAAATTTAATTTATTTCACTGGAATAATTTCAGATCAGGTCCTTAGTCCATAATGCCCAGACCTTCTATATAAAATATAATTTGGGGATTTGTCTATTCAATTTTCTGACATATAAAGTTTAGAGTATCTTCAGTAGTGCATTCAGGTCTATAGCTACTTGTTGCCTATGTGAAAACTGGGAATTGTCTCCTATTAAGCCTTCAGATAGTCCATGTATTCTAATATATCTGCTTATCTCCTGCATCTTCCATAAACTATGAGTTTCATGAGGGCATAAACCTAATTTTTGTGTCTCCAATTTCTAGTAGTATTTGCTTGTTTTAGATGATCCAAACATTTAAAGAATGAGAAATAAGTATGTTGAATCTAGTACTAATCATGTCTTAAAGATAGCTGAGTGGTTTATATTTCTCTCTTTTAACTACTTTAAAACCTTTTGAGTGTGAAGAAGAGATATCTATTATATAGGTCCACTGGAGTTCATGTATTTTCTCTTCTTCATTAACATTTAAATTCACATGGTAAATTAAAATGTCAGATGATTTCTGCTTAAAGAAGGCTTCCCATTGTATGAATACTTTATGCTGATGAGGCAGAAACCTCAAACTCTTCAACTGCACAAAAAAATGCTTCAAAGTACGAATCTTCTCTTATGAAAAATAAAATATCAGCATGACATAATGTTCTAAAATGTAGATATATTATGATTTGTTATATTATTCTCTACTGCTTGAAACTAAGTTATTTTTTTCCTATTAGTTTGCTTTTACAATCAATTCTGTGGTTAATTACCATATGTATATATAAATGTTTAGCTGTGTTGATTTGAAAATTTCAGAGCTTTCCAGCCTTTGGTATTATTAGGAAATATTTAGGAAGAAGTTAACACCACAAGGTGTACAATTTTATTAAGTTCACATCAGTTCATGAATGCAGATAGGTCTTAAATGTCTAAAATTTTTTCTAAGCTGTTATTTAATCATTCTTTATATGCATGTAGCATGTGAAATTCTACTGCTTATCATAAATAAGAGGTATAGAAGACTTAAATTTTATTAATTTAGTGTCCTTGGAGAGTAACTGCTCTGAAAATTAAATTTGAAAGCTTCTGAAGGCAATAAATAACTTGAAAAAAGTTAAAATATTTCCATTTAAATTCTGCAAGAATACAGGTTTGGATTTGATCCTAAGAGCAATACATGAGCCGTCACTGAATTCATTCCCTCAATCCCATGATCACAGAACAACAGTTTATCAATCAAAACAGAATTCTTGTTTTGTTATTGTCTGTTTATAGGTCCATAAAGGATGAGATTAGTGATCAAAGATTGCATATTTTGATACTGACATGGAAAGACAAATATCAGAAGAATTTACACTTTGGGGATATCCTTCAGATGAGACTGACATCCTGAAACATGATAATGATGCATGACAATTTGAAATGCAGCGTCCTGACTGTTTTAAATACAAGAGTTCAGGGAGTTGTAAATTTTTATGCTAACTGCCTTGTCAAGATGACATATCTTGTCAAAGAAAGGTTGAAAAACAGAATTCTATGGTAAATAAAGACAGTTTTGATATTTTATCAATATTTCCAACCCACTGGGTTAATATTTTGTGATTTTTAAAAATATTTATGATAAAGGAACTCAGATTACAAATGAAATTTATTCTGAATATGTTATAAGCATTATAAATTTATCTTTTATAATTAGGTTTTAATTTTTTCTCATAAAATGTTTTGTAGAAACAAATCTGGAAAGCAGAACCAAAATATCTAAGTCACTTTATTTCAATACAAGGTCATGTATAATCATTACCATGAACTTGAATACATTTACTATTTTTCAGTTTATTTTTCATTTGTAAATTAGTGAAATGAAATTCATCTTAAAATATTTACTATAAGAAAGTTCTCTTTCCCATTCTAGGAGAATAATGCAGCTAACAAAAATGCAGCTTCCAATTATGATATTTTCCTCACAAAGCAGTTATGAACTATTGCTTGGACTTTTCATTTTTTAGCATTTATGTAGCTCTGGAATTTTAACCATAAATCATAAAATTGTTCATCATGAGAAATTTGTTAAAACTTGAAGAAAATAAAAATACCTCATTATTTACATTTAATATATTGAGATATCAATCACATGTCAAGACAAATTTTTCTTTAATGGCATCATATACTTTATATCAAACACATTTACTCAAACTATATTTCCTACGGGCTCATATGTATATTCACACTATGATTTACTCTGGTGCATTTCTGTTCTCGGTTATTATTGTCATTATTCATCTATTTATTGATGTATCATGGGGAACTTTGCGTAAAGACTCACTTGGTTAATCATTTACCCTTCAGACAATCTTAAAGAAATGAGGCATAAAAAGATATGTTTAAAAATGTGATAAGAGGTATAACTCTCAATTCAAATTTTATATGTGATTACATCCTAATTCTTTACCTTTAAGAACAAGGTAGAGAATGAAAAATAGGATAAACATAGAATGAAATGGTATTCTCTTATTATATCTATAAATTTTTAATAAAGCGTGCATGTCTAATAGTACACATATGAAAATTTTGCCAAGCAAAAATTATAAGATTCTTAAATTTAAGGTTTTTATTTCATTTTCAGAAGGTCCACAGACATATACTTAACTTAGTCAATCATTAATACAAATGATTAAAACAGAATTTTGCCTCTATTCTCTCTACACATAGCACGGAAGAAAGGTAAACTGTTCATTACGTAAAAGTGGTTAAGATTCAATACAGACACTGAAATACTCAACTTGGTGGTGGAAGAATAGTTAATGAGGTTTATGAAGGAAATAAAGAAACAAAATTTAGCTGAATTGATAGAAAAAACTTCAGTTTAAGTGCTCAAGAAAACATTTGGCAGTTTGGTAGTTTTTCAACTGTTGTTTCTCTTCCCGTGGTACACCTCAGGATCAACTTGAGGAACTTTATATAAGACTGATGCCAAGACCTTACACCAGAGATATTGGTTCGTTGTTCCTGGCCCCAGGTCTTTATTAGAAACTGCCTGAGAGTGGGGGTACATGTATAGGCAAAGTTGAAAACCAATCTCTTAGCCCATTCTCATAGATATACAATTACTTGGAAATTTACATATATAGGAAACATGTTAGAAGACTCAATCCTTGTTTCTGCCAAGCTACCAGATAAGTTTTGGGCATTGGGTTAGATAAGACCCATTCTCTTGAGGCCTCAGCTTTCTTATGCATATAATAATTTTAACTAAATGTGTTCAATGTCAGTATATAAAATTCCAGCTTTAAAATCTCTGATGTTGTAACACTAATACATCCAAACATCCATGGAGTTTGATGGGAACCCAATGACAAAATTGCATATAACATAACTGGAAAAACTGGAAAAACTGGAAGAACAGTTGATGATATAGTTTATTTACTGGCAGCATCTTTCTCTGAAAGTTACTAACATTTGATATGTTACATTTTTGTAAGAAAGAATTATAATGAAATAGAAAAAATTGGTGTCATAAGCCTTGTGCATATGATTTGACCTCGTTAAATGTTAGCGTCCTCATCTTTAAAATGGTGGTGGGTGTGATAATACATGGTGGAATTACTGAGTTATTAGGAAAATGGAAATGACTTTGCACGTTTTAAATTATTTTATAAAATTATTAGAGGTGAATTTTTTAAGAATTATGAGATTTTTAAAAAGGTGGTAGAATATTAAACTCTCAATAGTAGAAAAACAAATTTATAAATAGGTAAGCAGGTCATTTGGAAATTCTATTTAAAATTGCAGCTTTGGACTTTCAGGAGAAGTTTAATCTAGTAACCCTAAGCAAGTTTTTAAGGTCATGTAAAATAGACTTCACCCATGATTTATTTGGGGGCTGCCTTTATTATGTTTGGTTTTATTTATTTTATATCAGGTGGATAGAAGAAACTGGCTTTGCGAGATCAATATACCTCAGAATGAAGCAGGAATAAGACCCTCAAGTAGTTGCAGATATGTTGTCTTGAAGATTGATGACTACAAAGAAGATATTTTCCTGGATATATAGATATGTTCTTGAGATCTTTTGGTCCAACCACAACACAACTGTGCAACACTATACAAAGTGAGTTATGATGATAACTATAATAATTTTATCCATTTATTTGTTCTTTGAGCAGATATATACTGAACGCCTACCATACATGTGACACAGAACAAACACTAAAAAAGTCCCTACTCTCACAGAGTTTTCACAATACAGGAGACGATAGACAATATCATAAAATCATTCAAATAAATTTCCATTTTTAAATGTTATAACTGCTGGGGAGAAAAGTGCTCGAGGCTATGTAACAGAGGGCATTTATGAAGTAATGAGAGTGTAACTAGGTTCTGAAAATGAGTAGGAGTAATTATCTGAGAGGGATGAGAGAGCAATCTAGAGAATATAGTATTTCCTGGGAAAATTCCAAAGTTTTACTCATTCTTTTCTCACACGTTTTAAATTTACACCCTGAATTTTCCAAGTTCTGGAAAGTGAACACAAAATCCAGTGAGAACTCAACAGTTCTTTTTTCTCTTTCTGCTTTCCTGATACCTCACTTTAGGCATTGTGCATCTTTGCTCAAAAGGGGTTAAGGGAAGTAGACTAATACCTGGTGAGAGGAAAAACATAGATTCACCTATCAAAAATGCATTCTGCTAAATTGCAGCTCTAATTGAAAAATAAAAATTAAAAAATGTAATTTGCTAAATAGCTTGAAATGACAGAGATATATATGATTATATCATGTATTGTAGCATACAATTTTAGCAAAACTAAAATTAGAAGACCCTTCAATGTTCAGAGTATTCTAGTAGATTCTTTGAAAGTGATGATACCGTTCATGTTCTCTCTAATTGTACAGAATGTCTGACCTTTGAGGAATATATATGGATGATTGTTGTTGAACATGTCAACCAACCTAATAAACGACCATCCTTCTGCTATTGGCAACAATAAATCACTAATGCATAACTGATGTCCTATAACATTAATTTCAATACAAAGTCCACAGTTACTATGTTAAACCATTTCTCATACCACTGTGTCCTTCTGGATCGTTTTCATGATGTGTGTATTTCTCAGGAGCCTGGCTATTTTTCAGATCTTACCATTCTGTCCTCACTCCCACCATATGGATTATGTCTGCTGTCCAACCTCTCTGGTGTTCACTCCTATAAGACTCCTTAGGAAATAATGAGACATCTTTTTTATTCAAAATTATTTTAATGTCTTCAGAATAAGAGTGCCAACTCTATACAAACTACAATTAAACATAGGTGTAATTTGTTGAGAGAAGCAATCTCATGGCTGCAAAATTAAGGTAAAAGGAACATGATGCAGGGAAAATAAAATCCAGTACTTACACCAACACACGACAAACATATATTCACACATACACACTTGTATGGAATTGAAAAAGGCTGAATATTCATTCATTTATACAATGGAAATTTCTGCAATTTTTATCTTAAAGGTATATTTTGATTCTCAGGGAAGAATATTATAATACAGTCTCTCTGGATAGTAGATCTCTAGAGTTGGCTCTGCCAATTAGTTATACATTTCTTACTAAATAACTCACATTTCTGGGACTCATTTTTCTCATTTATTAAATAATAATACTTAATAATTATTAAATTTATTAAATATTGATTGGCTTGATGGCTTCTATCACTGGTGTATAGCAGAATCACTGAAAACTTAATTTTTTTAAAGGCCCAAAATGATATTTTGAGGCTCAAACTCAGATCTACTGAATTAAATATTACCCAGTAAACTGTATTATTACTGTTTTGAATTTCAAAGATAACTGAAATAAGCAGTTCATTTTCAGAGTCACCAAACTGGATTGCTACCACTACCTCTTCTGTACTCAACATTTTAGGTGTCCATGTGTGTACTAGAGATAAGAAAAAAAAAATCAATATAATGTCAAAATTACATGCTTCCCATGCTTGGTATCACTTGGTCATAAAATATTTTCCTTGAACCTTTCGAAATGAAAAATAATGATAAAAATGTTGATTTTTTGTATATACAATCTGATTTAGACCCAATTCTTCTAGGATACATAGAGTCTGCAAATATAGAGCTGTATGTATACACATGACTATCTATCTTCAACTTATAGGATTTTGAAACTCTCAAGTATTATACTTTTATATTTTTTTCATTAATTTGACATTAATTTAAAGTACATGATAATAAATAATTTATTTAAACTATTTCACATTTGAAACAGTGAATCATGCCAATTCAACAAGCCTACCCTAATCAACAAAATATTAATTATAAGATTATTTACTTTATTTGAACCCATGTCTATAACTACAAATATAAAAATAAATTAAAATAAGAAAAGATGTAATTAATTTAAGCTAGAACATAGTTTCCACATCTACAACTATTTCCACTCACATCCACTAAAATAGTTATTTAATTATGCTGTCGTCATATATTTGCTTTAAAATCTTCCTTAAAAGTCTAATAAATTAGGATGTAAATATTTAATCAACTATGCTTCTGTTTGCACCCAAATATGAAATATAATATGTTGTTCTACTGCAAAACACAATGTTATAGCCATTAAATTTAACAGCAGTTATGAAAAGATTTTACATATTTATGTACATATAGCAGAACATATTTTTAATGATCAATTAATGCTGTTCTGTGTGAAAAATAGACAAATCTATATATCTCTTGCATCCGCATAAATAAAAGGATTGCCTTTATGGTGTTTGAAAAGGATACTGAAAATCAGTGAGGTGCTCACCAATAAAGGAGAACCCATGTGTAAAGCTCCTGTAAATGTGATGGAAATGAGACATTTTATTCTATTTAGCATTTATGCAGAATTTTTGAAAAGTTTTTTTATTAGAATCTCCTCAGAACAATCTCATGTCGAGTTGTTATGCTCACTTACAAATGGATAAATTAAGGGCGAAAGGAGCCAGGTATTGCACAGGGACACGTGGCAGCCAAGCAGCAGTGGAAGCCCAAATTACCACTCTGAGACCTGACATTTTCTTTATGTTATTTTCATTCCATGAGCCACACTACCTATTTTTTCCTCAGTGGAAACATTTTTAGGTAGAATCAGAAATGTAGCATTTTATATGTAAGGCTAGTAATTTACAGATAACTACTTTTAAAAAAGGCAAACAATGACACATTGTCACAGTATCATTTATGAGTCTAAAACCTATTCTTAAGCTCATACTTGCTCTTCTAATCACATATATGAGTTATTATATATATTTAAGGTCATTAATATGTATTATTTTAAGATACCTTAGGATATCTGCTTTCTTAGGGAGAAATAGTAAGTACAATTCTAAGAAACTTATCAGGCAAGTGAGAAAACAAACAGGCAATATTGAAGGAAAACTAATAGAAAATAATTTTTCTTAAATATTGGAATGGCATATTTTCGTAGGTTTTAACATAGTCAAATATGACTTTATGACCTATTAGTGATTCTGAAGGATTGATACTGCATCAAAATAAATTCTAGTTTCTGCAGTTCCAAACAAAAATCAAAAAATGCCTATTAGCTTTATTGAGTTGTGGAAGATTCACGGCCACAGTTTTCTTGCGAGTGTCACATTTTTATATTGTCCTGAACAAATGTCTCTTTCAACTTATGATGGTCTTCATATGTCTGCCATAGGAAATAAAGCTCAAAATTATTTATAGTCTGAGTATAAATGCTTTCTATTTTTGAATTCTAGCTTCAGTTCTTAGAACAACTGTTTTTCGTTGGCCGTTTCATTCATTACATAAGACATGACCTGGAGCCGAAAGAGTGTGAAACAATTAATCTTCATGAATTAATTACTCTTTTTCACTCTTGATATTCTTTTAAAAATTTTTATTATTGGAATAATGCTTTTCTATGCTTGATGGTTTTCTAATTTTCTTTTTGCCCTGTCTGTATTTATTTTGGAAATTCCTTTTAATTCAAATTTTAAAATACATAAAACTTACAATATATGTTCAAATAATAATGATGTGTTGAGCACGTACCTCATACCTGGATTTTGGTTCTCTAAAGGAGGGTTTCTTAATCTCAGCACTACTGGCATATGGGGCCTGATAATTCATTGTTACAAGAGGCTGACCTGTGCATTGTGGATTGGTTAGCAGCATCTGTGTCCTCTACTCACTAAATTCCAGGAACATTACCTCTCTCCCTCCCTTAAGTAACAGCAATCAAAAAGTTATCTGTCCAGTCATTACCAAGAGAAGAAAGTAAAATCTCTCCCCACTGAGAACCTCAGTTCTAAAGGACAATTCTAATCCTTTCTCTCTAATTTTGTTGCTTATCACATACTACAAGTCCATTTACTGAAAGTTTATTATATCATGTGTTGGCTTACTTAGCGTTGGTTTATTTTTACCTGACAAACACCTTACACAATTTGGCTCTTGGTTATTTCTCTGATATTATATTTGCTTTTAGCTGGCCTTGCTTTCATTCAAGCATGACAGGCATGAGTCTTTGTCTTATACTGTCTTGAATGCCTTAGTCCCAGTTACCTACCCTCATTAAACTTTTGCTCACATCTCACTTTTACAACAAGACCTACCCTGATCACTCTTTTAATATTAACACCTTTCCACCAGTAATTCCAAGTCCACTTACATTACTCTATTTGTTTATAGTGATTTTCAGTTTATTATACTATATAATTTATTTATTTCTAATATATAATTTACTTATTTTCATATTTATTGCTATTATGTCTGTCCACATGAGAATATAAGTTAGCCTGAGTGTCTACATCAGAATGTGGTTCAGGTGCTTAATAAGTATTTGTTGAATGAATTTATTAATTAGTGAAAACAAACTTTTGGCCTTCATTCACTCCCAATCACTGATGTTGAGCTAAATATAAATCAAATGTCAAAAATTCCTTAACAGGTACCATCTTTGTTTTACACTAGGCAATAAAATAAAGCCTGAATGTGCACATGCACAGACACACACACACACACACACACACACTTGGTGAATGAAATAGTAGTATAGAATGTTCCCAGGTGAAAGATAAAATGAAACAAGAAGGAAATTAAGCCTTCAAAATAAACTCTTCTGGTTGTTACACAGGGACTGGCACTAGTGATAATACTCTGCTTTTTAAAAAGTATATGCAAACAGGTATATGCATATTCTGTAAAATCATTTAATCTTGGGCTTGAGAACACTATAAATAAATTGGAAACATTCACTGAGTTGCACTCTTCAAAGGCATACAACCACCTGAGTACATCTGTACCCCCTGCTGCCTCATCCCTTAGCAATTTTAGTAGTTAACAGATAAGATTCTGTCCTCAGAGAACAAACTTTATAAAGGAGAAATCAACAGTAAGCATGACAACAAGAAATGATCAAGATGATTATATATGATGGTTATGTGTTATGAGAACAACTTAGTGGTAGAAAATAAGAATGTTATATTGAAGATACTAGTAGAAAGCAAGAAAGGGCCAACCGTATATAAGGAGATGAGGAGGTAAGGAGATAAAATAATCCAGGGAGGGAATAATACTGCTAAGGCCCTAAAGCAGCAATGGGCACATCTTCCTAGAGCAATAGTGGCCAGAGCATGTTTAACAAAGGGTATTAAAGGAGTGGGACAGACACATTTTATGAAAATATATCTTATTTTGATTGATGTGAATGAACATTTGTCTTTTAATATCCTGATTAATGATTCACTTCTCAAATTATAGATGATTTTTAGAGTAATTACAGAGTCTCTATATAAAGGCATTTTATTTTTTTTCGGTTTACAAAGACTTTTTGCAATTCTATGATTTAAGTATTTACAACAAAGATGAGTACGTACAGATATTCTTTTCCTTTGACCATCTAAAAAAGCTAAAAAGAATAGCAAATTCCTCAATAATTAATTCTGACAGGAATTTAGGATCAAGAACAGTGATTGAAAATGATAAATTACTTAAAATATAAAACTGATATTTCAAAAATAAAAAGTATTAAATTATATAAAACATAGATTTTCATTAAAATTATTAAATTATATAAGAAAGACATAAGATATTTTTTTAACTTAGAAATTATAAGTGTCCAAGATCCTCATTAGTACTAAATGAAAACTCTAAACAATAATATAAGAATGTCTCTAAAGAATTAAGGCAGTTTCTCACATATTAAGAATAACATCGATTTGGAAAATGTATAATGACAGTTTTTCATTTATTGTTTTTAACTTAAGTTGCAATAATATATGTTTTATACTTAGGGATTTGAAGCACAAGATTTGTAATTATTTAGGGCTAAGAACATATGCTTATAACATGAGGTTATGTACAGCATGAAAACTAATATCTGTTAAACCAATAAAATAAGATGCTAAAAGCTATCTTCAGAATATTATAAGTACATATAATGTTAAGTGTGTATTTCAATAGTGTGTTTCTCTCAAAATCCTGAATATTCACAAATAGAACCCAAATAGCTGCAGAATATTTTCATAAAACAAGTATTGTGTTTTATTATTGTCAGTCTGAAGAGTAAATGCATATAATTCAGATCAGTAGCTTGCTCTTTTATTGGTATACTGATTCTGCAAAATAGTCAGGATATGAATATGACATCCACATTTATTTCGGAATTTGAACATTGCATATAGATGTAGAAAAAATAGTCCACATGAAACTTTTTCTTAGCTAGAAGCACTATCCAGGTGTTTTCTAATTTGTATTTCTGTACAAATGTGCAAGATTATGAACGGGCTCTATAGTCATAGGTAAACCAGTGACTCTATCCTAACTTCAGTTTCCTCATCATTAACAGAGATACTTAAAACAGATAAAATGCAGAGGCCTCTTTTATATATCTGATGAAGCGTTACTCAAATTAGCTAAATTATAGTTTATTACAAATGTCACTCATCTAATAAGTGAATTTATCATGTATGTTGTTTTGTTTATAATAATTTTAGATATATTTACATTTTGAATTCTAAGAGAATGTGTGTACCCAGTAGAAAAAGTATAAAACTTAGTTTCACTAATCCTACGATGGTTCTCAGATATTGTGCGACCAACCTTTGTTTCTCTCTTTCTACAACTATGAAATTATTAGCCTATTTTGATGAGTTGTTGTCAATATGAAATTAAATAATATTTGAGAACTAAAAACTATTAAACCTTCTCAAAGCTATGTTATGCAGAATGAGAATGTGATCATGAGGATGACAGAACTAATGAAGATTCTTCTCTCCCTTTTCCTCCTCCTTGTCAGGACTCATTTAGACAGCCAGTAATTCAGTAAGTACTTACTAATGTTTCCATATGCAAGGAAATGCACTCAACTTAAAAAATTATTCATAAACCAAAACTTGTAACCTCATATCCTGATGGTCAGATATTTGGCCCAAACTTATTTTAAAAAATAATACCAACATCTAAATATAAGGAAATTACACTCAAAAACTAACTTTATTTTTTTTTACTTAAAAAAATACTAGAATCTAGTAACACCAAACTGATATCTCTATGAAGTGTTTGTCAGCCTGAGCTAAGTAGCAGCAGTCCTTTTTATACAGTGGGTTCAAGAGAACTTTCCACTAGTATTTCTATACAGCTAACCTTTTTTCACAGTTTTGTTACCTATCAGGCACTGTAATTATTTTCATAAACCAAATCTTTGCTCTGGAAGAGCTCTAAATCTCATCCAAGAAAGGGAGTTGCAGAAGTAAAATTAAATAAGACGCTCCTTCTGACCCTGAGATGCTTCCTTTTATTTAATAAAGAGGTTAATATACTACATTATTTTTTTTTACCAAGGTTATTAGAAATTTTAGAAGTAAATTATAAGTAAAATAGCCAACTTTTTATATATTAATTTATTGTTTTCTATTTTATTGTATACTTTATTAGTTTTATTGCATATGTTCTATTAGTCATCAGGTAATATTTATTGTGTATCTACTACATGCCAGGGATTATATATATGCCTTTAATTGTAGCATTTCGATAAATTTTGTTTGGAAGAGGCAGAGAATAAAATGTGGTTCATAAATAAGACATTGAGCTGATGCTATTTTGAATTATAATAAGTAATGACACAACCTCTGTTTTCTTTTTCCTCCCAAACTGTAGAAAGCCACTACCACAGTCAGAATATTCCTAAAGTAAACACCTCAGAGAGTAAGCTAGGACCAATCTGTGTGTCTTTGCTATGTCTTGTGTGGATGATGAGGTTGCGTGTGAAATGATCTGCTTTTCTTGAGTACACTTCCTTGGGCCTCTTGGGAATGTCAAATTCAATTCACTGAACACTGATATAGAAGGTTTAACACTTCACTGAAATACAACATGTTTTCTAAATATGCTTTTCTCAGTTATCCAAGATGCACAGAAATGATTAACATGTAGTTTTATCTTGAAGGATAACTAACATGAAGTGTGTTTGCTCTGTGCCTATAAAACCTAAGTATACCTTACTGTTAAAGTATACAAATGAAACTTATTGGATTTCATTAACCAATGTCACCATAAAAAAGAAATTAAATAATTAATTAAATAATTATTTAAAAAGAAAACCTAACTACACCTGATGTTATAAACTCCCTGACCGTCTCAGTTATTTGTGACTATATAAGATATACAATTTCAAGAGAAGTCAATGAAATGCTTTCAACATCAATAATTACTTAAGATGCCAGCTAAAATGTTGCCAAGATATTCAAAAGAGTAACCCAGTAGTATTAATATTTACGTCTCCAGAATAGAGCATAATTTCCATTTAAATATTGTAGATATTCCAGAATGTTTGCTAAATATGTTAGAGATCTTGACAAATGCATCAGCCATGTCAGATATTTTTTACCTTAGAGTCTAAATCCATTTCATACTCAACATGAAATACATTTGGTTCGATTTCTAACCAAGCTTTTGTTACTCTATTACCTTCTGTTTATATTTTACCTGGAATTAGAGTTTTTAATTTTATAGATGCGGTTGTTCTTATATCATTATCAGTTTAGAGGCGAAATAATCTTGTTCGTTTCTTTACTATTGCCATTTAAGAGGCTAGTATACAAGAAGTACTCCATTTAGTATTTATAAGTTTGCATTCTGAGCCTCCTGTGAGGATAGAAAAGATTCATTTATTCACTCATTTTTTTACTTATTCTAAAGTGTTTATTCTTTAGTTACAAGAAATCCGGTACTATTCTATGTGTTTTCTATATATAGTGTACATGCAAAGATTGCTGTATTTTTCAATGCTGCATTCCAGCAGGTGAAACAGATAAAAACAGGAAAATATGGTCAATAATTAAACCATAATATATGATAAAGTTGTTAAATATCACGAAAAAGTAAAATAAAGATAAGCAGGCAAAAGATGTTGAGGTGTTATTTAGGGCAATCAGAGTGTTCTTCACTGAGAACAATGAGAGATTTGAGCAAACCTTGGACAAAGTGAGGGAGTTGGCCAAGGGGATGTTGGGAGAAGAGCATTCAAAGCAAAGGGAACAGTCATTTAAATTCTCTAAAACCCGGGTGCACCTGGCGCATTCACACACCTGAAAGGAAGGTGGATGGTGGTGGTAGATAAATAATGTCAGATGTTTATGGAGGTTCGAGTTCATAAAAATGTAAGGAATTTAGATAATTGTAAGGATTTTTTACTCTACTGAAAGTGAAATATGAAGCTGCTGTAAAGTGCTGAGCCAACTTAATATGGCCAATGGTTTAAAAGTTCCTTTATTTGAACTAGATTGTAGAGGAGAGAGGGCAAGGGAAGAATAGAAAAAAAAAAAAAAATATATATATATATATATATATATATATATATATATATATATATATATATCTCAGGTGGCTATGATAGTAATTCAGATAAGACTTTATAGTGTCTTGATCAGAATAAAATTTATAAAAATGTTTAAATTGCAAATATATTTGGAAAGTAGAGGCTATAAGATTTTCTGATGGATTCATTTTGAGATTAAGGGAATAGTCAAGAAGAACTCAAATATATCTTTTTTCTGAAAGGTTGACTTGCCATTAATTGAGATAAGAAAAGATACGTGTGGAGGTCATTTGTATGGGGAGATGGAACATTAAATTTTAGACATGTTTACATTGAGTTGTCTGTTAGAATTTTTTTACAGCAGAAAAGTAAAGCTAAATTAGAAGGGAAAGTATACTTCTAGACATGGAAGTGGACCTGAGCAAGAGAAGCATGGCTCAAAAGGCCTCTGTTTGATTTTAAAGTGAATTTGTTGAGTACCTTTTGAATATACAAATATAAACACTGAGTGAGAAAAAATTGAAGAGTCATTAACAGAGAGATGATATTTAAAGCTATGAGACAGAATGAGATCACCAATAAAGCAAGTGTAAACAGTAAGATTTACAAGGATTGTCCTCTGAATTTTCAGACTTTATTATATAGAGAAGAAGGAAATGAACCAGCAAAGGAGACTAAATAAGTGTACTTATGGAAGAGGGAAGCCCAAAGTTTAATATCTTAGAAGTCAGCTTTTATATGTATATATATTTGTATGGTAGGGGAGACAGTGACGCTGAAAAAGGATCATCTTGGCATATGGATAGCCCTATATAAAATGAAGTTTTTGTCTAAATGTTTTGATGAGGACCAAGTACTAAAAATCAAAGAACAAAACAGCAAACAAACAAAAACAACCTGAAAACCCTGTAAATCCTAGAAGAGCCTCTTACATAGGACACGGAATAAAGAATGTATTTCTATTTACATGACAGTCATTAGAGGCCAATCTAAAAAGAACCAACTTAATTTGATACAAAACATTCTACAATTTATTAAAACAAATATATTTTTTAAGTTCGAGTAATTCCTGTTGTTTCCATTTTGTTGAGCACATTATGCTTGCTCAAAAGTAATTTTATCAAGTAGTTGATACAATTTATTTGCCAAGTTGATACAATTAATTATTAACTATAACATGAGATATATAGTTTATATTGTGCTTTAGCTTCCTAGGGCTGTTGTAACAAATTACCACAGACTAGATGGCTTAAACAACAGAAATTTACTCTCATACAGTTCTGGAGGCTGGAAATCTGAAATCAAGGTGTCAGCAGGGTTGCAATTCCCCCGAAAGCTCTAGGGGAGAATATTTCCACGACTCTTCTAGCTTCTGTTGGCTGCTGGTGTTCCTTGGCTTATGATAGCATAACTCTCATAACTTGCCTATGTTTTCAAATGGCCTTCTCCCCTGTAT
The DNA here is from genome assembly GCF_902729225.1 of Pteropus medius. Classification (NCBI taxonomy): domain Eukaryota; kingdom Metazoa; phylum Chordata; class Mammalia; order Chiroptera; family Pteropodidae; genus Pteropus; species Pteropus medius. The sequence continues at coordinate 9,311,712 of NW_024355205.1, forward strand.
CTCTTTTCTTTGTCTCTTATAAGAACATGTCATTGGATTTACGATCTACTCTAATCCAAGATAATCTCAGCTTTTGCTCCCTATCTAATTACAACTCTAAAAAGCCTTATTCCAAATAAAGTAATATTATAGATGGACATATCTTTTTGGAGGGACACTATGTACCCAAGTACTTATGTTATATATCAGTCTCCTATGTTGTTTTATTTTGGAATCAATAATTCTTCATTATGATTAAAATTTGTTAACCTAAATCAAAACATATTAAAAGTATATTGATATACCCAGTGTTTCCATTTACTCTGCAGTTTGCATATATTTACAAAGATGTAGAGCATAAAACACCTGTAATCTTTGCAGCTCTTCTTATTCAAAAGCTTTCCTTAACAGGTCCCATCCTGTGACAATAGTGCTAAAAGCCTTTTCCTGTGAACAGCAGGATCCTTCAAGTTAGCAGCTTTAAAAACTAAGGACTTTGAATACATCAATCTTTTCTCTGTCTGGTATTGGCATTTTTCTATGCCTGCCTCATTCACTTTGTCATCAAGGCCACAATTAGTGACCTGGGTATAAAATCAATTTTACCCACCCACAGTTAAGATGCCTGACAATCTCCTATTTAAACACATACTTTCTACCACCAATCAATGTCCCTTTTCCATGACAGGTAAAATTTAAAAGCTACATGGGGGCAAATCACGATTTAGAAATAACTGAAATATTAGTGTCATGCCCATCCAAAAGAGAGTGGCAGCAAACTTAATAGTACTTCACTTGAATTGCTTAGTGGCAGAACATTTAATTTTTGCACATTTTTGGTGTTTCTGTGTTAAGAAATAAGATTAGAGAGAGAGATTTTACTTTACAGTTTCCCTAAATTGAAATTGTACAATTTACTATTTTAAACAACATAGCCTTACTTTTCTAAATCACATTTAATCTAGCTTTACACCATGACTCCTATTGTGAAAATTTTAAACTTAGTTATGATATCCTCAGTTTCTGTGAAGATCTCAGACTTAAAAGGTTTAAATACTTAAATCCTCTGCTCTCTAATCTACGTCAGTTATTTCTGGGTAAGTTTGTCCGAATCCATATGGTGAATATGGAGCTCTGATTCCCCAAACAAGTCTCCCTAGAGGAGCAAATCTATCTTGAGAATATCTTCCCTCTCCCTAGGGTATTGCTTCTGTGTCCATATCTCCAACCCCATCTCTCTATGCTGGCTTTCTGTGGAAGGACACAGTATATTTCCTTTCAATTGTTCTTTAGAAACAAAATGTTTATTCCTTTTTTTGATTGAGGATAGAGGATACAGACAGCAGTTTTTCCTATATCTATATTTACATCATCTGTCATTTCTTAATACTTGATATAGTCATATTTTTTTCCTTCATGACCTCTTTCTAAACTCCATCTTCTCTTCCTATATTACTAGTCACATGAGCTTATTGTGATTCTCTAATGAATCAAATGAGTATATTTGGCTCTAGGAAAACCAGGAACTGTATAGTATAGTCTCAATGCTGACAAAGAGCAAAACAGTCCCTGATATCAGGGAACGGATCTGACCTCACAGATAGACTTCTGTGTTAAAGTGTTATTGTTACAAACTATCCTGGTATTCACAACGAGGCCTCAGTGTTAAATATTATATTACAAATTCACCTGGCATTCAGAGCTCGCCCTCAATGCCAAATGATAAGAGGCTTATAGCTAAATCATATTGTTCTCCTATTGGACATAAAGAATATCACAGCACATCTATAACAAAGGAGGTCACTCTGAGACCGTGATAAAATAAGACAAAAATGAGGTCACTGTGAAACCCACAAAATATCAGACATCTATCTCTTTCTCTCACTAAATGAGTGACTGCTACTATTTTTTTTAGAAATCACAGCTTTATCCTTATTCTAGTTTCTCTTTATGATAAGATTTATTGAGATACTCAATGATAAAATAAGCCCCACTTTCTGACACCACCCAAACCAAAGCAATTTCTCACATGCATAGACTCTCTCCAAAGTTATACAACCAAATCACAAATCTTATAACAAGTTCTGTATAAGGTCCCTCTTGCTGAGCTGCCCCATGGATTCAAATAGTGTTTTTTCTTCCTTACTGTTATCTGTAGTAAACCCAATTTGTGCAACTATAGGAATTCCTGGTGGTCTTTGGTTGAAGGGTATTGACAGTGCAAAACACTGCATTATAGTAAGTTGAGAGGAACTCATGGCCAACTTCACAAGGAAATCATTGACCTTGCAATGAGGTCAATTTCAAGCTAATCCTTCTGCCAACAAAGTTGCAGCATGTAATCCATCCTATGTACCTACGACCTTTCTAAAATAAAGACAAACATTTTTCTTCCATGTCAATTTACTTTTAAGGTTCTACTTACACATGGTAGCAGTGCTACTAATAAATGTTTTTTATATCTATATGCTGGAAAAATTTGAACATAAATCATAGAAAATTTAAGAGCATTTTATTGATAATCACTGAATTCAAGAATTATATATATATATACACATATATACAGTAATATGCACAAATTTGAGTCTTAACTTGTTACTTTTTACAAAATGACTATATCTGTGTAACGACTAGCTACATCGTGATTAAGAGGTACAAAATAGTAGTTACAAAATAGTCATGGGTTGTGAAGTACAGCATAAGGAATATAGTCAATAATATTATAATAACTATGTATAGTGCCAGGTGAGTACTAGCCGAATCAGGGGGGTTACTTCATAAATCATATAAATGTCTAACCACTATGATGTACACCCATAACTAATAAAAAATAAAATTGAATGCAATTGTAATTGAAAAATCAAAATTAAAAAAATGAAACTTTATTTTGAACCGTACACATATAAAAAATAGGATATAGATTATGACTCACACTCTAGAAGCTTTCTTCAGGTGTCTACCTGGTTAACTCTTAAAAATCTCCCTTTTTCTCTTTCTCTCTCTTTATAGATAGATGATAGATGATGATAGATAGATGATTGATGATGATAGATAGGTAATAGTACATGATAGATGGATAGATATAATTTTATATATTATGAATTGTGTCTTTTGAACTTTTATAAGTAAAATCAAGTAGTTTTTTTTTTTTTTTTTTATGTTTCTGGTGTCTTTTATTCAATATAATACCTTTGAGTCCCATCCATGTTCAGGCATGTAGCAGTTTTCCAGTTAATTATAGAATATGTCATTCTATGAAAGTAGTAATATTTATTTATTCACTCAACATTTGGTGAATAATGGATTGTTTCCAGTCTGTGGGTACTACTAATAATGCTTACATATTCATATATGTAATATATGAATATTTTAATGCTCGAAAATATACTTATATTGAATATATATCTGTGAATGAAATTGCTAAATTTAGGTTGTGCATATAGTCACTTTTAGTAGGTAATGCCAAACAGTTTTCGGAAGAGTTTTTTGCTAATTTTACCATCTTACCAGTAGTAAGTGTTTTAATTGCTCCAGATTCGAGTTAATACCTCTCTTTTTAGCTGTTTTGTTTTGTTTTGTTTTTCTTTTCTGTATTTTTGAGCTATTCTGATGTGTGTGTAATGAAATCTTACCTCTGTAAAGTACCTCTTCAAGTATTCTCCCATTTTTTATTGATTGCCTTTCTTTTTCTTATATGTAAGAATCCATATAATCTAGATATAAATTATTTATTACACACACACCTACAGGCACATATCTATATAATATTTTCTAAATAGTTTCTCCCTTTTGAGGCTTGAATTATATATTCTGCAGTCCTTGCATATAATGTTCTATTTAAATTAATTAGCTAAATTTATTAGTTGTATAGTTCAAATCACTTAAACATTTTTTATCTGTTGTCTTTTTCTATAAATTACTGAATTCAGCTTTAATTATGAGTACAACTATTTCTTATTTATAGTTCTGTCAGTCTTTTCTTTATATACCCTAAGGCTCATGTAGTGAATGCATACAAATTTAGAAATGTTATTATAATCATAATGAATATATTACAGTTATTTTGTCTGAAAAATTTTATTTACACTTCATTTTAAATGGCTTTTTAAATTTAAATTAAATGTTTATTAAATTCTGTCTAGGTTAACAGTTATTTTCCTTCTCCCTTTATAGATATGGTCATCATTCCAATGTTATCTGGCTTCCATTGTTTTAGCTAAGAAGTCATTTTATTGTTGCTCTTTTTAAAAGAACATGCCTTTCCTCCCGTTTTTATCTATTTATTTTTTTGTGTGTGCGGCTTTGAATATTCTTTCTCTTCCTTCCTTTGGTATTCAACAGTAGCATGACCATAATGTTCCTAGAGGTCTTTAACTTGAAAAAAATCTCCTTTGGTGTTTATAGCGACTCTTACATTTGTGGCTCTATATCATCTGAAGTTTTGGAGCATTCTTAGGCAGTATCTATTCAAATTACTTCTGCTTCACTTTAATTTGTATACTAATATTTAAAATGGATGTATATTTTTCCTTTACCATGACCTGTACTGTATTTTATGTGTTTTCCTTGTATTTACCATCCTTTTTGTGTATGTAGTTTAGTTTGCATTATTTTACACTGATTTATGTTTTAAAATACTAATCCTCTTTTCTGATGTGCTCAACAGTCTTTAATTTATTAATTCTTTCAGTAGTATTTTTCAGTTCTAGAATTTTCTTTTGATATATTTGTTAATTACATTACAGTATAAATTATTAATAAATTGCTTTATCTTTTTCTCTAATGTACACATTAGTTATGGTTATAACGAAGTCCATTCTACTAATGCTAATATCTGGATCACTGTATTTATTGTCTGTTTTATTGTTCATTTGTTTGTTTTTGCTAGGATTTTTTTATTGTCGTGACATGTATTTTATATTAAATGCAGGATATCAGGATTAAAAATTATAGAGTCTCTGAATAATATTATATTCCTTCAGATAGAATTTTTTTTTTTTTCTGGCAGATACAGACTGTGGATACATGAGCTTGATCCAATGAGAAACAAATATTTTGAGGCTGTGCCTTGGCCTTTTTTGATGGCTGATATATCTCTGCTTTGCCCTTCCTCCTAGGACGTAGGCTTTTTGTGTTCTCAGCTGAAAGCTAGGAGTTTTTACCAGCCTCATATATGTATGTATGTATGTATGTATGTATGTATGTATGTATGCATGTATGTATGTATATGTATTGGGCTGATTCTTAGCTTCATTGTTGACTTCTCAATAATGACAGATGACTGAAATCTCAACTTTGCATTTTAGCCCCTTTGTGCCTACTTGTGGTTCAGTTTTTTGGTCTCTTATGTGTAGACTATTTGACTCATTTATCTTCAATTTCTTTTTCTGCAAAATCTTGACTCAAAATATTTTGTAGCCCTGTACTTAATGTTTATCAGTATATATTCTGTGTATAAGTAGTAGCAGTAAATAGAAGGTCCACATCATTGAACTTACTTTCTATGTGAAATCTTAAGTCCTGGATATCTTGGTTTCTCTCTGGTACATTAAAAAAAGGCTGTTGTTAGTACCTTTTACAGATTTTATTTTATTATCAGCAGGAGTGTTATTTTATATCAACCATTCAGCTATAGCTGGATATGACCACCTCACATGTTTTTACTAAGTCATAGTCTATAAATAAGAGTCGGTTCCAGAAGGGGCATATTAAGGAAACAGGATCTTTTCGCTCTAAAAATCTTCTAACTTTTGGATTTGACTCAAATTTGAATTTGAGGTTTGCCAGCTCATAGTTATAAAATAGCTGATGTAGCTACAAGTATCATGACCTCTTATAACAGAACTCAAGAACAGAATAGAGGAAGAGAACAAAAAAGGATTTTTACTTTGTAAATGTATCTCCTTTGATGGAGTAATAATTCCAGCATTCCCAGAAGTCTCCAGCCGACACCCTTGGTCAGTAATAGTTTCACTTCCTCTTTTAGGCCAATAACTAGCAAAGAGGAATGGGCTACCACGGTAGTTTAGACGAATTATAATTTATTTCCTGAACATCGGGTCCAGTTAGTAAAGAAGAAATGGCAGTGACTTTTTATTAGGCAAACAAACCTTGTTACACAAAACACTTCACAATCTACTTATTCCACTTTTCCAACTTCAGCCTCTACTCTTATTGCCATGTTTCCTGTGTTCTAGATAAGGATTTCTCGACCTTGGCTGTGTTGACCTTTAGTGAAGATAATTCTTTGATGTGCGGGTGGTTTTGTGGGATGTTTAACAGCATTCTCAATCTATACTCACTAGAGGCGAATCTACTGGACTACATCCAGTAGTCCTCTGGAGGCAAATTTCCCTCAGTCGAATGTGACTTTACTGGATGGTTAGAGTAAAATGGAGTAGAAAAGATGCCCTGAAGTAGAGAATTTGTCAACAGAATTAAACATCCATTCAGAGGATATATGTATATATTTATAAATAAATTAAAGCACATGAGTAGAAGATATTTCAGTGCTTACCGTTTCTGAATAATAAACTTTTCAATCACACAGAAGCAGTAAAATGATTAATCCAATTGCTAGCTCAGTCTGCTATGGATGTCAATGGGATGACCCATTTTCACTAATGTAAATGAATACATAAGAAAAATGTGTGACATATCAAAATACAGGAACTATAGGAACTCCAAAGTTCCAATAGTATCCCTTTAAAATGGGGAATCTAAGAACAGTCTTTACCTTGATATTTTAGCAGTTTTAAGAATGTATTTTCTATTTTGTATACTTAGAAAATTACGTAGCATCTAGTACCAACACAGGATCTCCTATGGCAACTTACAATGATCTGCCAGGAATGGGTCTTTTTAGTGTTTCCATTACTACCTACTAGAGTGTTAAGGAAAACATAGTTTAGAGAAACAGTCTAGCAGTCATTTATTCTGACTCTTAAAATAAAAGTTCAGTAATTAGTTTCAGAATATATCTGTTCATTATCTAGACTCAAATGCTTCATGTTAGGTAGATTTGAAGCAGAGGTTCTCTGCAAAAAAACCATGCATTCATCTTAGACACACATAAAGGAATTGAAAAATTGAATAATAGAGAAAGAATTTTGCATTTTTATTGTACAAATTATTACTAAGAAAATCCAGAGAAATATGTTTGCTGCAAAGTTTTATATACTACTATATTTACTTTTTACATATGGAACCAAAGTTGTTGCTTAGTACCTAATGTTTTTACATTTATTTTGTTAGTTCTTTTAAAAATTAATTTAATTTCTCCTGTCCTGTTAATTCTTTCTACTTCTCGGACAGAGAGCCCTGCATGTGATCTCATTTTGTATTTTTATTTTATTTAAATTTATCTTACAGTATTAATTAATAATTTCCCACTTAACATTTTGTAAGCTAGTTAACAGCATGAAATATTTCCTGGTTAACTATTGTAATTCCCTTCTCAATATTTATAACTACTTATTCTTCAAAATCCATCAGTATTTAATTATTGAAAGTCCAGTTGCCTAGGAACATACAAGGGTAACTCTTGGCCCTGAATACAACAGAGAAAACTACAGATGATAAACACAGTTAATATTCTTATAGCCAAATGAGCCTCATCCAAGGATCTTGAGCACAAAACAAAGAATCTTAAACTACCCATTGACAAAAGGATTCTTATACATTTATTTAGTTTAGATTTTTTTTTTTTCATAATTTCTCCAAGAGATGAAAGCTGTCTAAGGCATAAGAATTGTTTTATTGGAGAGTGATGTCAACATTATGCTAGCACGAGTTATCTTTCTTTTTTTCTCTCCCCTTTGATTGTGACTAATTAGACTTTGATTGCACAGCACACCAGGATGCACAATAGATCTATCCACCTGTGCACCTGAAAGTAGGTGGTTTGGACCTTGGAGGACGCTGCAGAGCCAGAGGAATGGTGGCAGAGGCAGCAGTGGACCAGCACAATAGTTCTGGCAGAGGAGGTGATGAGTGGGGGTCTACCTGGTGGCTAGCGTTGCAGCTGGAGGCACTGTGATGCAGTTAGAAGTACTTAGTGGGGGGGTGGGGGGGCGGGGCGTGGTTAGGGAAAGGAAAGGGAAGAAGGCACACAAAGAGAACCAAAGGAATGCATGCGTTCCTGCTTTCTGCTTCAGATTCTGGCAAGAGGACTGCTCACACCCTGCTTAAGGAACTGCTTACTGGATTGTTAACACACCCAAAACACCAAGTGCTAAGCACATATCTTCCTCAACTCTGCCACCACTTTTTCTTTTTCTTTCTTTTTTTTTTTAACTTCTCTCTCCCAGCCTTTTTTTTTTTACATGCACCCTCTGGACCTTAGCACTGATAAGAGAAACCAACAACTTGTACTGTACTGCCACCTTCTGGCAAACAAAAGGAAGGCTCCAAATTACCAATGGATTGAATTAGAATCAAAATAAACAAGGCTGTACCTAAATAAGAAAGATGTTAACTATCTCAGATGTAGTGACAGAGACACTTTTTATCAAACACATGAAAAACCACCATAATACAGTATTGTTAAAAGAAAATGACAGTTTTTCAATGACACGGAATATTGTGATAAAATTGATAATGAATTCAAAATAGCTGCTATGATGAAATTCATTGAGCTACAAGACAACACAAAAAGGCAACACAATGATCTCAAGAAAAAAATTAAGACAGAAGGAATACTTTACCAAAGATATTGAAATTCTAAATAAGCACCAAACAAAAATTGTGGAGCTGAAGAATTCAATTAATGAGATGAAGAATGCAACAGAAAGCATTAGAAACAGAGCAGATCAGATGGAGTAGAGAGTAAGTGAGCTCAAGGATAGGAATATAGAACTTTTTCAGGTGGGAGAGGAGAGAGAATTAAGATGGAAAAAAAAATTGAAGAAACTGTACGGGAATTTTCAGACTCCATTAGAAGAACCAAAATAAGATTATTGAGTATATGAGAAGAAGAAGAGAGACGAAAAAGAGCAGAAAGCAAATTTAAAGAAATAATAGCTGAGAATTTTCCACATCTGGGGAAGGAATTGAATATACAAGTCCATGAAGCTAATTAAACACCTTATTATCTCAACATGAAAAGGACTTCTCCAAGATACATTATATTGAAGCTGTCAAAAGTTAACAATAAAGAATTTTAAATGCAACTGGTGGCAGGGGCTCCTAATTACCAACATGGGGCGGGGGGAGAGTGACCACAGAGGAATTCGTGTTAGGCAATCAGCAGATTTCTCAGCAGAAACTCCATAGGCCAGGACAGAGTAGAATGTCATATTCAAAGTATATAAAGATACAAATTGCTAGTCAATAATACTTTATTTGGCAAAGTTATCCTTTCAGATATGAAGGAGAAATAAAGGCTTTCCCAAACAAAATCTGGGAGAGTTCACTACCACTAGACCTGCCTTACAAGAAATATTGAAAGGAGCACCTCAAGCTGAAATGAATAGAAGAAAGTACACAAAACTTTGATTAGGGTGATAAATTGACAGTGAGAATTAGAAAACTAACCTTTTTTTCGAATATTGTATTAAACAATTATAGCATAGAAGTTAATGGAACAAAGTAATATAAAAATGCTATAGCTATACAACTTGGTAATAAAATTACAGCATAAAAATGTATTTGTGACATCAAAAATATAAAAGAGGAAGAGTGAAAGGATGGAACTTTTAAGGGTGAATGGAGATAAATTGCTATCAGTGGAATAAAGACTGTTGTATATATGAAATGTTTTCTGGATACCTCTTAGTAACTACAAGTAAAATTCTAGAGCAGAGACAAAATATATTTAAAAAGAAGAGACTGAACAAATTACATGGAAAACCACCAACTTACAAATGTAGACAAACAGAAAGAAAAAGAAACAATAGACAGACAAAATAACCAGAAGTAAAAAGATAAAATGGCAATAAGTAGATCCTTACATATCAGTAATCCTTCTATATGTAAATGGATTGAACTCACCAATCAAAATCACAGAGTAGCTGGATGGATAAAAAAAAAAAAAAAAGCCCTACTATATGCCATCTACAGAATACTCATTTTGGCTCTAATGGTATAAATAGGCTGAAAGTGAAAGGATGGAAGACTATTTTCCCAGCAAGTAGAAACCAAAAGAATGTGAGTGTAGCCATACTTATATCAAACAAAATAGACTTCATTCCAAAAAAGGTAACAACAGACAAAGAAAATCATTATATAATGATAGGCAGGTTGATACATCAAATATGTATCACCCGAGCACTGAAATATATTAAGCAAATACTGACAGATTTTAAAAGGGTAATAGACGGCAATACAGTAATAGTAGGGGATTTCAGTACTCCACTATCAGCAAAGGATAGATTGTCCAGGGAGAAAATCAAGGAAACATTAGAATTGACCCACATGTCAGAACAAATGAACTTAACACATATATACAGAACATTCTGTCCAGCAGCAGAACACACATTCTTAAGTGTACATGGAATGTTCTTCAAGATAAATCATATGATTTAACACTAAATAAATTTTAGCTAAGGTAAGAAGATGAAAATCATACCAACTATCTGTTTTTGAACATAATATGAAACTAGAACTCAACAATAGGAAAGTGAGATCTACGAATACGTGGAAATTAAACAGCATGCTTCTAAACAACCAATGGGTCAAAGAAGAACTCAAAAAGAAAATAAAAGATATCTTGAAACAAATGAAAATAAAAAGACAACATATCAAATATTTTGGGATGCAGCAAAAGGGGTTCTGAGAAGAAAGTTTATAGCAATAAACACATATGTTAAGAAATTAGAAATGTTTCAAATTTAATGTTATGCATCAAGGAACAAGAAAAAGAAGAAAAAATTAAGACCAATGTTAGCCTAAAGAAGGAAATAATAAACATTAGGCCAGAAATAAATAAAATAGAGACAAAAAAATCCAAAGGATCAACAAAACTAAGAAATGGCTATTTGAAAAGATAAATAAAATTGAGAAACTTTTAGCTAGACTAAGTATAAAAGAGAAAAACTTAAATAACAGCAATGAAAAAAGAGATATTGGAACTGATATTACAGAAATACATAGAATCAAGAGACTGCTAAACAATAATATGCCATCAAATTATGTAACCTAAAGGAAATGTATACATTTCTATAAACACACAAACTTGCCAAGACTGAATCAGGAAACAATAGAAAATCTGAACAGATCAATAATGAATAATGAGATTGAATCAGTAATAAAAAAGTTACCAATGCAGAAAACTCCAGGACCAGACAATTTGACTGGAGAGATCTGTGAAACAATCGAAGAAGAATTAACATTAATACTCGTCAAACTCTTCCAAAATATCGAGGAGGAGGGAATACTTTCAAACTCATTCTATACAGGCCACATTACCTTGATACCAAAACCAGATGAGGATACAACAAGAAAACTGTAGACCAATATTTCTGATAAATATAGATGGAAAAATCTTCAACAAAATGTAAGTACATTGAATTCAAGAACATATTGAAAGGAATCTTCACTCTAACCAAGCAGGATTTATCCCTTGAATGAAAGGATATTTCAACATATGTAAATCAATAAATGTACTATATCACATTAATAAAATAAAAGATAAAATCACATTATCATCTCAATAGATGCAGAAAAAACATTTGACAAAATACATACTTTCGTGACCAAAAAAAAAAAAAACCCTTAACAGATTAGATAAAGAAGGAACATTTCTTAACATAACAAAAAACCCACCGCTAACGTTGTACTCAAATGAGAAATATTGAAAACATTTTCTCTGAGATCAGGAAGAGGACAAGCATGCCCACTCTCACTACTCCTATTTAATATTGAACTAGAAGTCCCAGCTAGAACAATTACTCATGACAAAGAAATAAAAGGCATCTAAATCTGAAAAAAAAAAGTAAATTGTTCCTATTTGAGTAAAGTGGCAGGATAAAAAATCGGTGTACAGAACTCAGTTTCACTCCTTCACACTAATGATGAAATATCAGAAAAAGAAAGAAAAACTATCCCATTCACAATAGCATCAAAAACAATGAAATACTTAGAAATAAATTTAATCAAGTAAGCGAAAGATCTGTACAATGAAAACTATAAGACTGCTAAGATTAAAGAGGACACAAATAAATGGAAAGAACTTCTGTGTTCATGGATTAGAAAAATGAATACTGTTAAAATGACCATACTACCCAAAGCCATCTACAGATCCAACATAATCTCTATCAAAATACCAAGGGCATTCTTCACAGAAATAGAAGAAACAATCCTGAAATGTGTGTATAATCACAAAAGACCCAGGATAGCCAAAGTTATCCTGATAAAAAAGAGCACACCTGGAGATATCATGATTTCAGATTTCAAACTATATTACAAAGTCACAGTAATAAAAACAGTATTTTACTGAGCGCACGCGCACGCGCGCACGCGCGCACACACACACACACACACACACACACACCACATTGACCTATGGAACATAACACAGATCCCAGAATTAACTTATGGCTTATACAATCAACTAATATTTGAGAAGGCAGCAAAGAACACCCAACGGGGAAAGAGAAGTCTGTTTAATTAATGTCGCTGGAAAAACTAAAGAAACACATGCAGAACAATGAAATTGGACCCCATTTCGCATTACTCACAAGAATTAATTCAAAATGTATTAAAGGCCTAAATCTAAAAATTGATACCATAAAACTCCTAGAATAAAACAGAAGGAAGAAGGTCATCAATATTGGTCTTGGCAATGATTTTTTGGACATGACTCCAAAAGCATAAACAATAAAAGCAAAAATCAACAAATGAAAATATATCAAACTCAAAATGTCCTTCACAACAAAATAACAATTATTAAAGTGAAAAGAAAACTTACAGCATGGGAGAAAATATTTTCCAACCATATACTAGATAAGGGGTTAGTTTTCAAAATATATAAAGAATTCATACAACTTAATAACAAAAAAGACAATCTGATTTAAAAAGGTCAGAAGAACTAAATAGATATTTTTCCAAAGGACATCAAAATAGCCAACAAACACATTGAAAAGTGCTCAAAATCACTAACTACCAGGGAAAAGCAAATGAAAACCACAATGAGATATCACTTCGCACCTGTTAGAATGGCTATGCTCAAGAAGACAAGAGACAACAGGTGCTGGAAAGAATGTGGCAAAGAACCCTTATACAATGCTGGTGGGAATGTAAATTGGTCCAACCAGTATGGACAATAATATGGAGGTTCCTCAAAAAATTAAAAATAGTTCTACTATAAGATCCAGCGATTCCACTTCTGGGTATTTATCCCCGCCCCACCCCCAACCCCCAAATGAAAACTAGGATTTCAATGAGATACTTGCACTCCCATTTTTTATTGCAGCATTATTCACAATAGCAATTTATGGAAACAACCAAAATGCCCATCAACAGATGAATGTATAAAAAAAAAGTGTTGTATATACAAAATAGGATATTATTCAGCCATGAGAAAGGAGGATATCTTGCCGTTTATGACAACACAGATGGACTTTGAGTACATTATGCTAAGCAAGATACTCAAACAGAGAAAGACAGTACTGTATAATACTACTTATATGTAGAATCTAGAAAAGTCAAACCTGTAAAAAACAGAGTAAAATGGTGGTTACCAGGACATGGGGGTAGGGTAAGATTGATGGTGTTCAGTGCTACATACTTGTAACAAATAATAAATAAGCCTTAGAGATCTAATACACGGTATAATGAATATAGACAAAGATATTATACTATAATTATATAATGTGATAAATATTACTACAACAGCAATCATTTTATAATAAAAATGTGACACACTGTCCACCTTAAACTTACTCAATATTACATATCAAATATATTCAATAAAATTAATTTTATTCACTACTGCATACTCATATATTACCTGCAGGTCTGGCATAGTGCTGGTATAAAGTAAGCACTCAATGTAGTTCTTAAATGAATAAAACATAGTTTTACCAATCATACATTTGTACTGTGAATAACTCAAGTTTGCTCTTCTTTGACAGCTTATATATTCTATGCGTATTAATCTTAATTCCACTTATCCTTACATTGTTATACTTTTTCTATTTCTTACATATAATGCCACTTATCAAACATGTGCCAGCCAATGTATAAAGGGAATATCATATATTATTTAAAGTAATTATCATAATGATTCAAGTATTAACTAACATTAGTAAATATGACTATTATCTCCTATTTATAGATGTAGAAATGAGGGTAAAAAAATTGTGTCTTGTCTAAAGATATACAAAAGTATAGGAGGTGCTAAAATGTAATGTAGGCAATTTGATTTCAAGGGTAGCACTCTAAATTTCCATGCAATGATCTATTATTGCAATCCAAATGAATTCTTGGAAAGAGCACACTAACTGAAGTATTGTTTACAAAATTCTACTTTTAAGTCACATTATAGATAATGTTTAGAAACCCCTTGACCTGGTAAGATTAATTTCAAGCCTTTCTTATATCTGAAGAATATTTTCAGAAAAGAATAAAAATAAGGAGGGGGGAGAAGAAATGAGAAAGGAAGAGGAAGAATCACTGTGTTCACATTGCACTGGAATTTTTTTGGAGTTATTTTACGGTGTAATATTGCAGATAATTCCAATGCAGTTTAAGTACAAGTATTCAGACTGATAACGTTTACCATTATCCAAATATCACATTGCATTGCTGCACCTTTGGTCAACTTAGAAGTTTAAACAAACCCACAAAAGTAGAATGTGTGCAACATTTGTATTTAAATATACACAGAGACACACACACAACCACAAATATATGGCAGTGCATGCACAAAACCATGAACTGCTGCAAAATAGGAAGAAAAATTTGATTTAATTTTTATTCTTCAAATTAATAGATTGTAAGAGATATAGTTACAACATCAATGAATACAACACACATTTTTCTAAAAATATATGAAAATATCTTTAAAATAATTAATAAGTCATTTCAAATTAGAATTATTTCAGAAATGAATACAGGAATTGAACATTTGTAAATAAGTGTACACAGTATTAGCACAGATTTCATATTTTATGCCAATGTTCTTAACTGTTAATTGTGATGTTTGTACTTGTTGCTTAACTCTGTGTATAAAAGTCTACCAAATCCTATTGTATTTTGAATACATGTTCACAATTGTCAGTACGTAATGAAACATTTCTTCCTGCATTACTAGTTTTACATTTTGTGTTACATGTACCTATCTTTCACCACAGGCTATATTCATGCGTATTAAATCAATTTTACCAGAAGGAATTCTTGCTTGATTAAATTAAATTTATGAAGTAAAACAACGACCATCAAGAACTGTATTCAGCTATTGAGAATTCCACATATTCTGTCCAAATAACATTCTTCAATTACTTTCTATCATTCTATGATTTGGGGGTGGGGGGCGGGGAGGATGGCATTATAAAACACAGCCATTCAAAAGTACACTCAACTCTCAAGTTCTAACAGCTAATTACAATTTTAGTCTCATAAATTACACACCTTTACTTGTGTTTTTTATTTAAGTTTAAACAGCTTTCTGCTCACATCAGAAAGAAAAGCTATCAAACAGACAGGTTTCCTAGTCTTCCTTCCATCCTAAAGCAATGAATATCCTAAGGGACAATCCACAGGAGACTTTCAGCTAGCTATGGCTTTTGAAAGTTCTCTTTTCCTCTTTTGGCCCATTTAGCAAAGCTACATCTTTCATCTGATCTCCTATGATAATTTGTAATTGAAATATTATGGCAGATGCAGAATTAGTCCATCTCTCTCCCTGAAGATTGTATAGAAGCAACTTTTCTCCTTGGAAGATCATGTGAAAAAAATAAGGTATTCAGACAGAAACATTTATTTTTTATTTATGTCGTCATATATATTTTATTTAGAATGATCATGCAGCTGTCATCTTGTCACATGTCTGATGTTTTATAAAGATTTATTACATGTAAGTAATTAAAATAAATTTCCTCATTTAAATGAAAAAAAGCATTCATTCTCTAACCAAATGGTCCAGAAGTTAAAGAAATGGTACCATTTAGTTAAAAATTTTTGATCTCTAAAAATTTAGTCAAGTTTTGTTGAACTATCTGAATCATAAAGTGCTCTTATTTCTTAGTAAGAAAATAATGTGTAGTTGGAACAAGTTTAGAAACAAATTGACTTTTTAGATATACATCCAAATACTAATTTTATACACTGTTAATATTTAAATATAAATATTTACTTACACTCATATTTTCATTGATTTGTTTTTTATTTTCTTAATTTAATTTTTAATGAAGTTCTATATAAAGTGTAAATGAAGATGATATACATATACAGAGTAAAATGATTACTAGTCAAGCTAATTAACACATCTCTTCCTATAGTTACCAATATTTTTGTATGATTCGAACAACTGAAATCTATTCAGCAAAGTTTTAGTAGTCAATACAGTATTATTACCTACAGTCTTCATGTTGTGCTTTAGACCTCTAGACTTATTGATTCTATATTACTGCAAATTTGCCCTTTTTATTTTTGGCAAAATATTGCTTCATCCTATAAAATATAACACTAAGAATCTTACAACTTCCAAAAATGGAGAGAATTTTAAAATTCTGATGTAAATTTCAAAATTGGAAAAAAGTATGTGACCAGTAAGATTTCCATTATAGTAATAACAGTTTCTTTTAAAATGGCAATTGTTAAATATATCAGATATTCTATTATTTGTATTGTTTAAATGAAAAAATATAGAAATCAATATAATAATGTATGAGAACAGATAAAAATTTTCACAATTATTTTTAAGAGGCACAAAAGAAAACATTTTGAAGTTCTATGTATTGTCTCCCAAGCTGTTGATTCCATCTCCTAAATCATGATTGCCAACTCTTTTTCATTCAACTTTCCAAACTTTAGTTCTAATTCACATTATCTAATTTCTCACACTGATTATTAACATCCTTCACAGGAACGTCCCTCACATTCTAGCCACAGAAAACTTTTGCACAAAAATTATGAAAATATAATCATGTAATTCGATAATCAGTTCTTTATTCTTTCTGCAGCATTCTCCTTTTTTCAGAAACAATTACGCACAAATATGTAGTTATGTGCTTGCATGTGTGTATATATTTTTAACAACAACAAAAAAATGCAGAAATTGGTTAAATTGCAGAGTGAATCCTAAAGCTGCACCTGTTTGTCTTTTTTTTTCTCAGTACAGCTAGAGGTCCTAAGAGGCTTCTGTGGAATAATTGGATTCTATGGAACATAAATTGAAAACCACTCTTTATACTGATTTGAAATCCAAGCTTCAAGAGCTATACAAGGATGTTCATAATCAGACTCCAGAAATATGTTCTGTTTCATTCTTGCCACTTCTCCACATAAGCTGCTGTCACAGCCATTCATAAACAGTTCTGTTTTCCAAAATATGCCATCATGCTCTGCATCTCCTTTGCTCCATATGTGCTCTTCCTCTGCCTGGCATATATATTTCTCCTTTATTCCTTTATCATAAGTTCCCTTGAATATTCAGTTCACATATATGATGGTCTTTTCCTAGCATTTGTAGGAAAATTAAATATACGTCTTTCTTTACTCCTTCTGTATGTTATCCATAACTATATTTTAGCATTTACCATGTTTTGTTTTCATCTTCATCTTCCCTGTTATTCCAGATTTCCTGAAAGAATTATGTTCTAATCATGTCTGTGTTTCCAGCAAATGGTAGGTTCCAGATACTTAATAAATACTTAAGAATTTCCTAATAAATTAAGTAAATTTTGATTTAAAAAGATGTTATGATTTAAAGAGATTCTCTTTATTGTCAACTTATTCAATCTCATATAGTTTATTATAACATAATTGATGTATCTAACTAACAATACACTGAAAATCAGAAATGTCAAGCACTGGCTCTATATGCCAGGCACTCTGTTGTGTGTTTTATATGCATTACAACAGTTAATATGCTCCTGACATCCTAAAGTAGGTACAATTAGTCACCGTAGAGGAACCTGAGGCTATTTAAATTACCCAAAGCCACACAAATAGAAAGTGACATGGTTAATATTTAAACATATCTTCTAAGACCACTTAATGTGCTTTTACCAGTACTATCAACTCCAAATCAGAGAGTACTGAATTTATGGCATGCTGCAGATGCGTATATACCGTTCATTTCAACAAAGAATCAAAGCAAAAACAATTAGCCAAGCTAAATTAACATTTCTTTCCAAGGTTTGTCAGTTGTATCTGTTTATAACAAATTTGAGCTAGTGCTTTCATCAGTTAGGAATATTGTTTGCTGTAAATCAGGGCACACAGTTATTGAACTTGGTTCAGTGGCTTTATGATGTCAGTGACTGCAATTTTTTTTTTTTTTTATTTCTCTCAACTTATTTTTTCTTTCTGGTTGCAAAATGATTGTTTAGCTTCAGACATTAGATCAATGCTCCAGTTAGGATGAAGTGGAATGGGGCAATGACAGTCAAGTCTGTTGCTTTTATAAGAAAAGTAGAAAATTTCCCAGAATCTTTATTAGACTTTCGCTTTAATCATGTTGACCAAAACTGAGTCACATGGCATCCAACTAACTGTGAGTTTAAGCATATTTTTCTTATTATCTGTTTGCATTTTCTGTATTTGTTGGTTTTGTTCATCTGGCTTTATTATTTTCCAAGTGCGTCATTATTCTATGACCCTGAAATCTCTAAATGACATATTTATTCCCTAAAAATTCATGAGAGTTCTTTTACGATACCAGTAGTAATTTCAATAAGACATTTTTAACTTGTGTACAAAGATCCCTCTGTACAACAGTTCTGCTTCTGCTCAGTTGCCTTCCAGATTAACAGACACCAACACATGATTACAAACACCTCATTTATTATGAGATTTGATGGCAGTAACCTCACAATAGAAGCAAGAACCCCCAAACAGAACATTTTTATTAATATACAAGAAAGCTAACAGAATGGCTACCTATTCACTAAGAATGTATACTCTTTGTGGTCATACAAATTGCCTTCAACACCTTATCCAGAGATTCTAACTTGATGTATATACAATATCAATCATAAGTTTGATTTGATTTCTAAGTATAGAGCATTGTGGAGGCAAAATATTAGAAAAAGGCTAATTAGAAATTAGCAGACTACTATAACAGAAACTAGACTGTAGACTAGTAAACTAGTAGATGGAAAAAAAGAAAGTAGGTTGAAGAATTATAAAAACACCAAAGTGTGCTAAGATTAAGTCTAGTCTTTTGTACTACAACACACACCCACCCCCACCCCCACACTCAGTGAACATTATAATCAATGTTCGTTAAAATAATATGGTCATAAAATAGAAGTCAATTGCATATTCAGATTACTTTTCAAAATATAAAAATATTTATCACTTGGAAAGATTTTTACAAAAATAATTGATAATAATGGGCTTTGAGTGTCAAAATTATTGAAATTCCATTGTCCAGAAAATTCACTTTTATAAAATGCCTTCTTTGATAACAGACCAACATGACACTATTGAAAATAATTTTTAAGTTCTCAGTTCTCAAGGGAACTCAATGAAGGCATAATGTATAGTTGCTAATGTGATGTTACTAAAAAATATTTTTTCTTCCCTATCCTTGGATTTAATTAATAATTTAGAGTTGTGCCTTAAGCTATTTTATCTTCTTTTTCCGGTATGCACACAGAGAAAAATATATCTAACATTTAGAAATGAAGCAAATGATGACCATGAAACTTTCTAAATGTTGTGCTAGATTGTGTCTTAATAAGCTTCTCTCATGGCCATTTGTTTCTTTCGTGGAATTTGACTTTGTTGGAATAACTTCACAATTGATTGGTATTCTGCCGTTTTACAACCCAGTAAAATTATAGGTTAAATTTGCAGAAAAGTGTGTTAATTGTCTTTTGTTTGTTTGTTTGTTGGTTGGTTGGTTGGTTTCCCACAGAGAAAATGACCTCAACAGTTACAGTCCAATTACCCTACAGGACATTAACAAGTTTATGCATAATTTAGTATTCATATCTTGTCACTTGCTCTAGTTAACTGGGTACATCTCTGTTTTTTCCTATTTTTAGACTATCTCATGTCATTCTGCTGAGATTATTACTTGATGGATTAAATAAATTGTTAACACGTACTCTCATTTGTGTGAGAATTAGGTTGTAACAGTTTGAGAAATGTGTTTCTACACAGCTCTTGCAATATAATGTATATAATAGAAGATATGTTAAGCAAGATACAAACAGAGCTAAAGTCCTTCAGGCCATTGGAATAGTTCCCGCAATGACCACACACTCTGCATTTCAAATTCGAAGTACAATTACTTTGAGAATTTCCTGCCAAATTCACCTGAAATTTCCCTAGTCTGCCTTAGACATAAGGGATCTGATATAATATCAATTTTCACAGCTCATTTATACAAAAATCTTAACAAAAGTGTTCTAAGACACTCTTTCCTCCTTTCCTTCCTTTCTTCTTTCCTTCCTTCCTTTCTTCCTTCTTTTCCTCCTTCCTTCCTTTCTCCCTCCCTTCTTTCCTTCCTTTGTTCATTCATTCATTCTTTCATTTATTTTGTCTTAAGGTTCTGTATTTTGGGGACCTTGATCATATGGGAATTTCTAAAATCTACTAAATAGATTCCAGAGACAAGTGATATGATTCTCTTTCCTCTAAAATATCAAAACTCGGTGAATAAGATTTCAACTTTCTTCAAGGTAACAAAAATCATGTTGGATGAAATTAATCTAAAATTCTCTGAAAGCAACCCTAAATGTTTTTGTGGGACTGCATAGAAATAGCTTTCTAAGATGAAAATTTCCAATGGTGAAGAATATATTTTCTCCTCACTAATCTTGCTCCCTTTTAATATTCTATTGTAGATCTATTGTTCATAATTTAATTCTTAATTCCTTATTAAATTTATTTGTATAAGGAATTCAAATACCTTTTGAAGCTTATGATTCATAATGCAAATTAAAATTGATTTTCCTTGACCTCTATAGATATACCAAAGAGTGTTTATCTTGTATGATAGTCTGGGTAAACTCGAGTCCACACAGTTAGGACATAGGTTAATCTGTCCTATTTTCAGATCTCATGGTTAATAAGCATTGCATTACTCTAACTTTAGGTAAACACAATGAAAATTTCAGATATAACGATAACCAAAGAAGTCTTCCTAAATCTGGACCATTATTTTCTAGCCTTTCCTAGTTCTGTTACAACTTCCTTAAGAAGATATCCAGAACTCCATACCCAAAATGAGTTGACAACAGTATTTTGTATTACTACATTACATTTCATTTTAATAATGTTATAGCACAATGTCCCAAAATCAAATTTTTCTCTCAACAAATTTTTCTCTCTTAAAAACCATAAGAGAAATATAAAGAAAGATTATTTCCTGTGTCTTAATAAATTAATCAAATGGTTGTACCTACTACCTAATAGACAGTACCAGTCACTGGAGATATGAAAGTGTATGGCATGTTTCCTATTCTTAAGTAATTCACAAAGAGCAGACTCACGGAAAAGCAAATTATTTTTAAATAGCACAGTATATGCAATGATGATAAATAACATAACTGAAATGAATTGCATTAAAAGTGACAGTAGAGGAAATGCAACCCAGCCTGAGAATAGTCAAGGTAGGCCTCCTAGAGCAGGTGGCATTTTAGCTGAGGTAAAAAGAGCAGTCCGGGAAAATAGGAATTTCCTAAAATCCAGAGAGGATTATTAACAATGACTGTCATCTGAGTTCTTCCCACATATGTTCTTGTGTGCCACATTTGTTCATTATCTATATAACCTTATTTTATCTTTACGATAGCCTGACAAAGTGGGGACAGTTATTCTTATTTTAAAGAAAGGAAAAAATAAGTTGATAGATAAAGTAATTTTTCTAAGACAACTCAGCATAAAAATTATGGCTCTAAGAATTGAACTAAAACTGTCTGTTTCCAATGATTATTTTCATTAGGGCTCAGTTCAATTTCATTATTTAAACACTTACTTATCATTCTTCATGTCTTAGGCACCAACTCTTCAGTTCTAGATAAATGAAAGAGAATAAGATGGAGTCATTGCCTGGAAGAAATGTATTAGCATGGCTCATTCTATCCCTGCATCCTTGAATAGCCTTCTCATTTTGAGTAACTGGAGAAGTCAGTTCAGGTTTTTTTTTTGTTTTTTTTTTATGTTCCTTCTGTTTTCAAAATGCAAAACAGGTATACTATATTCATCACAATTAATAATTTGGACATGTGTGTAGTTACTACTTTGTGGGATTTTAATAACCTCTCAAACTTGTTTATAAATTATTTCTACATAACATTTAAATTATCCCATTCTTTTCTCCTCTTTTATTCTGAAATCTTTGGCAGGCCCCATGGTACTTAGAGCTTTCATATCCGGCACATAAACAAGGAAAAATATTACCGATGCTAATTCAAAGGTGATACTATTATTTCTGTGACTAGCCTTTCTAATCCATTAATATAGTTTGCTTACATGAATGTTATTTTGCTTGCTTCAAGGCTCCCATACTTGATTTCCCCAATTCAGATGATAATGTCATTTAAAAGTGTTCAATTTAACTCTCTTCTAATTATGATGCGATTCCATACACATTTGTAAAACACGCTTTAAAGCTCTGGTTTGCCTTATGGGGACCAGTTATTCAAAATGCAAGTGGACAAAACTTGTATAGTGCTGAAACACTACACAGTTGTTTTCTCCCAGATGAGAGGCTTTTTCTGTAATCACATTGTGGAAACACATAGTGACCAACATAAATTACAAAGAATTATGGGAAAATTACAACCTTCTAGAATTATATAACATTTTCCTATATGTTATTCTTGGTGTAGAGCTCTAGGAATTTTTTTCCCTCTTTTACTTTTTGTTCTTATTTTTCCCTTTTCTTTTTTCTTTATAGAGTACCTCCTATTTTGACGACCTCATTATTTTCTTTAATTCATACAGAGAGAGAGACACTCAGCATTAATTGCCCTAAGAACCACTCCTGTGTTTGCATTCTTTACTCTTAAACTTAATCTAATAAATGAATTTAAGTTAAGCAAAATAAATATGCATTCCTACAAACCATCAAAATCAAGTTTTGAAAAAAAATATGTTCTCGTGTTGGTTTATTTGATTTTGAAAGGGTTAAAAGACATCTTGAGACTGTTTATACATGAAACAAAAAGGAGTTATTTTAGAATTTTTTTTTGGAGGATGTACTTACCTCTTCATATATATGATCATCCTTCTGTTTGACAGGTTGCTGAAAGTGTTGTCTCAATTAGATTGCCATGTTGATAGAGGCAGTTAGTCTCTTCATTAAAAGGAGCTAATATTGGAGGTACCCAGGATAATAGGTCTTACAGCTACCTTTTTATCATTAGTGCCAGCTGAGAAGAGTTGCAGAGATACTTTTAATTCAGACACTATTTTTATTAAAAACTTGAAATTTTAGATCAGTTTCAGGTTCACAACAAAATTGAAAGGTACAGAGAATTCACATATATCCCCTCCCTCCACACATGCATAGCTTTCCCATCATCAGTATCATTCACTAGAATGTCACATTTGTTACCAAAGATGAACTTAAAATATTTTTAAGATTTACTACTCTAATTGTCTTATGTGAAAAATTGCTTCGAATGATTATTATACTTGTGATTTTTGTTAACTTTTCTATGGTGTAAAAATATGTGTAAAACTTGGGATAAAAATAAACAATTTTTATAATCTTTTTGTATTTAATTAAATAAGCTCTTTAAAGATTCAAAAGTCATTATTACTAATATAGCAACATTTCCCAGGATAGTACAAATCTAAGTATTTACCTATCAGAATATTTATAAGAATCAAAGTTTAATTACACAAATTACTCAAAACAAATATTTCAAATTATGCTCATCTTCTAAAAGGTAAAAGTCAAAGGTTCAAGTGTAATTAAATGCTTATTAAACAATTTGTTTCTCAAATTCCATAAATACTGTAGCATTCAGTTTATTTCATTATGTTACTCTACTTTTAGCTTTTACACAGGTTAAAATTAGGGCTTTTTGTTTATTCTGAAAATAGTTTGAAAACTTATTATATGCTAGTGCAACTGACAAATATTTTATGCGGCTAGTACAGTTAGGCTTGTAGACAAATAATTACAAATCATGATCACTGTTTTGAAGAAAAGACACCAAATATCATAAAAAACAGAGGTACTTCCCTAAAGGTTAAAATTAACAGCTAAGAGAAGTCCTTTAAAACATCTAAATGCCTTTTTGTAGGTGATCTCCTTCAGTAAATGCTTGAGTAAATTTCTGACTTGATATTAATTTCTGGCTGTCAGGTCTTAAGGATACAGATTACTAGAGCCTCTTCTCATAATCCTGATGGAAGTTATAAAAAGGAATGATGATGTTGAAGAAGATTAAAGAGCAATGCAGATTTTAATAACGTCAGGGCCAGAAGAAAACTAGTGTTTCACATTGAAGTCAGGACAACAGAACTGAGAATCTGGATGTCAATGACAGGTTAGTGTATCAGTCTACTCAAGATGCCATAACAAATACCATAGACTGGTGTCTTAAAAAAGTTTTACACATATTTTTACACCATAGAAAAGTTAACAAAAATCACAAGTATAATAATCATTCGAAGCAATTTTTCACATAAGACAATTAGAGTAGTAAATCTTAAAAATATTTTCTGAAATTGTTAGACTTAATGTGACTTTCAATATTAAATGAAGCAGATAATAAAGTGCCAGAACAGTTCTTGCTAAATAGTAGATTTTTAATATTTGGCAATCTTGTGTCTTTAAAAAAATTAAAATAAAAAATATATTTATTTATATAAATCAATCAAAAAATTATTTTTATTTAAAAGATAACCATAACTATAAATGCACATATTACATAGGCATAAAACTTATATGTACTTATGGTTAAGTTTTATGAATGAATACATGCTAATTGTACTTATTGTTACCTTTTAAGGGAAAGTAATTTCTCGATTATATTATTTATGGCTTAAACAAAATGTTTATGAAAAATGCTTAATATTAAATTTTAAACAATTTTAAACAGACTTACAACCTATTTATTGATTTTCTAGCTGCAATTTATCTTATGAATTGAAAAAATATGGCAAAACAGAAATTGTTATTGTTCTTGTTTTTAAAAAAATTGTAATAAATAGTTGATTAGGGTCAAAACTTTACCCATTCTTTAAGAACAGCTAGATATTGGTGCTAGAAAATGGAAACCAACCAATTAGCTTAATTTTATTGTAATAATTCATCGTCTCACCAGTTAAAGAAGGCCATTCACCAGCTCAAAGATATGGAGAAATGCTAAAGTTTTAGAAATTGAGTGTCTGATAATTTATTTACTTGAGTCTATTTTAGCCAAAAAAATAAAAGTTGATTGCACAAAGACCTTTTTTTCCTAAAAAATCTAGGTATAACTCCAGGTATTATTTAATTGAATTAATAGCATTGATAGTAAAGAAAATTGAATTCTATGCCAAGCAAAAAACTAATTTTTATACATGCACTTTGTTATAAATCAGCATTTATAAAATTAAAATGCCATTCGTATGTATAATATAAACACCTGAAAAAGGCAAAGTATCAGTATGTATCTTGAAAGACAATAAATAAGGCCCTTTGAAATATGTCAGCTCTTTTCACATAATTCCATACAACTACATGGTTTCATTTGTTGTAAACTAGAACTTTTTTTGATAGTCATTTAGAAAATTTAAGTAAATGGCTCATTTCTAAAGTAACAACATATAATAGTTCCTAAAGTATTTTGAAGACATTTTGATGCTATTAAGAAATAGGGTAGTGTAGCTAAAGGTGAAATACAGCATATTGTATATGGCTTATATGTCAAGAACACCCTATTATAAGTTACAAAGGATTAATTAATAATGAGATTAATTAATAATGAGATACTAAAAAGTAAAACTTTATATTAACATAACACTTTAACTTACCTATGTGTAAACATATCCTCCAATAGAGTTGGTAACCAGGGCTGACTCTAGCCCCCAGTGAATTTATTTTCAGCTTGTTCTGAGGTTATCTCTTTATTTCCACAACCAAGAAATAAAAAAAAAAAGACAACAATGCTTTTAACAAAGGTCAAACTCGTGATTAGAAAATGGAATGAGTGCTATGATCCAGTTGTTATAAACTGTAAAATCAAAGGTGACAGTCAAACTATTAAAATTTAGTAGTTTAAATTATTTTAGTGGACACAAGCCAGTGCATGATCAGGGCAGAATTGCCCAGAAGGTTTATAATGTACACTAAAGAAATGACAAAGAACACAATATGCTATCATTTTGAATCTAATCAATTGGAATATGATATGACAATGTGTAGACTAGAAATTGATCAGTGATTTATCACTGACCATTCTCCATTGACAGGTAGATTAAATAAACAACATGTCACAGATTGGAGTGGGCCATTGCAAAAGGAAATCTGCTAACTGAATTTGAAATTAATGTTATCAACATGAGGCTTCAGGAGAAATGAATTTAAACAAACAACAAACAAAGAAGCCTTTGCTGATGCAGAAGTAGAAAGCATATATTAAAATGAAGAAGGAAGTTGAATAAGGGAAGAGCCAAGAACAACTAATAAAAAACATGAGTGCTTAGTTGCACATTCTTCTCACTAAGCAGGCAGCTTTAAAACACCAGACACTTTCTTAAAGAATAAGGCTGACATTGAATGGTCACATATTTTAATTCCAGGGACAACTTAAAGTTCTTGTTCAAATTCTAAACAAATATTATATACCAGAAAAAGATGCTATAATATTTTCATAAATGGCATTTATATGGCATGTAAAAAAAATTTTTGAGAGACTCATCATTAGCAGGGAACAAGTAATTCAAGATCTGTTATGACAGTAATCTTATAAGTAGCCTAACTTCCTTCCTATGTCAGCCTAATTAAATTGGGTAAGTAAATTGTTAAATGTATGGCTAAATTTTTTTTAAATGTTTATTGAAACCAAAGTGTGTTGCAGTGTTTCATAACAAAAAGATTATCATTTAAATTTATCATATGAATTTAATAAAGAAATGTATTATAAGGATCTTTATTTATTTTCTAAATTGATAATTATGATACATTAGAAAGAATAAGAAAATTAAATGACTATAATTGTAAAAATGTTTACAATCTATTTCTAACATTAACTGATAGTAAACATAATTAGAGCAACATTAGAGTAAAATTTAAACTCTGTTCTTATTTTAATATCAACAAATTAACTATGCTTCTATTTTAACATTTATGGAGACAGGTAAATTAATATATTTACTTAGATGCCATGCTCTAATAACATTGTGTAAAAATATTACAAAACTATGAGTACACACTGAGAAATATAAAGTCAAAATAGTTACCAAATGCTTAAGAATTTACAGCACAATCTTTTATGAAGTCACTAATTATTATAATAAGTCAAGATGATTTTGTTTTTTTGTTCTAGCGAAAGAGCTAAAGCAAATTTATAACTCTGAAATCATAACATTAGTTTGTGTTTTTGATTGGAATAAATAGAGATATCTGATATTTTAATATTTGGGGATATTTTTTAATTGGAAGAATATTTTAAAATAATCCCATATGTAGCTAGGACATTTTTACTCTAAAATAAAGTTTTTATATGAGTCTGCCTAATAGAGATAATATGCTATTAGCTTATCTGAATTAATAAAAACACATTATACTCACATGTGAGGTATGGAATGAAGATGTGAATAAAGAGTTTAAATTGTTTTCTTATAATTATGAAGTGATGTTTTATACATAGAATTTACCCTACTTGGAATATTTATATTTATTATCTTGATTCCTCCCATAGAAGTCTATCATGGATAAATCACAAAATTCCTTTGTGAAATGTAAGTGCCCATTTGTAACTAAGTTTTGGTTGTGGTTCACATCGAAATCAAATTGTGGTATCTAAGGAACAACAAGAACAAATTAATCAAAAATAGACTCACAAATATAGTGGACAATTTGGTGACAGACAGAGGGGAGGAGGGTTGGGAGGCTGGGAGAATGGGATGAAGGGTTAAAGATGTACAAATTAGTAGTTGATAGTTGGGTACGGGGAGCATGGAACAGAGAATGTAGTTAGCTTTAATATCATGGCTAAGTGGAAGGCCAAGGGGGGAAGGAGCATTATAGATGTTTAACCAATGTACTGTATTATTGAAACTAATTTAAATAAATAAATTTATTTAAAAAATTTTTAAACAAATACTTAACCAAGCACTGGATATAAATATTTTCACATGGATTATTAAAATATACCCGTTTTACTTTACTTGCCAACTTTTCAAATAAGAATATAATTGATTTGATGTAGTATTTTAATCTCTACTGTTAAACCCCTCACATGAAACCAGAAATAAAGATGATCTATTTGCTTGACTTTAGACTTGCAAAATCATATAAAATGACAGGAAGATCTGATATCTCATCTCAAACTACAATTCTTTTGAAACTTCACACTTTCCATGAAATTTCAATTCTCATAAGGTCTGCTATCAATAACTGAAGTCAGAAAAAATTACAGAAGAATTTGTACAACAGAGATAGGAACTCAAATTTAAGCAAGAGTTAGGAATTATTATCAATTAAAAAAATCTTTATTGAGTTATAATAAGTTCATCCTATAACATATGAAATCTGATGAAGCAAAAAAGTAAAATAAATACCTTCCTGATTATGTACGGCTCAGAAGTCACTACCATTTATTCATATTAAGAAAAATGGAGAAAATAAAGTTTTCTTGCGATCGGTGATAGCTTGCTACTCTAGGATGAGAAAATCATGAGTGATAAACCTTGGAGAAAAAAATATTCCTTGATGAAATTTGATGTCAGCGACATTGGTACTACACATGAACAACAGGATCTTGACTGAGTGTCCATCAGGGAATTGCAGAATACCAAGAAAAATTCTACCCTATCTAATGAGATATCATCTTTTATTAAGAATAATGCTTTGGAAAAAAAACTCAAAGAGTGATAGGAAGAACTGTAAATCAAGTTACCACATCAAAAGTCAAATCAGGAGATAAATTGGAAGGAAGATATTATTGCCAGGGAGGAAAAGGGGAAAAAAATAAATTTGAAAAAAAGGGGATAGAGAGTAAGTCATAAGGAATGAAGTTAGCATTAATGTATTGGTTAGGTGGAGAGCCATAGGAGAGAAAGAAAAATTAGGGAGATCTTTTTTTGAACTATATAAATGTCTAACCAAGATACTGTATAGTTGAAACTAGTAAAATTATATTAGATTATTGATTCTATAGAGAAAAAATAAGCCAAAATAAATTTGTACTTTTCAAAATCTATGAAGTAAATAAATCCTTATTTTGTTTTAAATTTGAGATTGTTGATAATAATATCAACAAATTATACTCATTACCCGAATTTAATATATTTTATCTTAGCGTTTTTTGGAGTCAGAAACCTGAGGTTCTTTCCTTGATTTTGCTACCTGATGAGTTTCCTGGTGACCCCTTAATTTCACAGAGCAAATCTATTAATTCTAAAGCTGACACGACCGGAAGTTAACATTATGCTTAATATCATTTTCCATGGAGAAAGCTGGTTTAAAACTAAAGGAAGGAACAACTGTAATGACGTAAGCACTTCTTCAAGCATATTTTACAACTGTACTGCTGTTCGAAAGATTTTCCACTGTTCCATACTGGTCTCTTGGGCTCCAGCCTAAAAAAAGAAAATCAGCTTTATTTAAACGTAATATTTTCTGTCAGTGGCAGTTATTGGATTGCTTATTTTACATAATTATCAAGAAACTGGTGTTTAAAATATTCTTTGATGCCAAGACATAATTCCTCTTCCAAATCAAAGTTGTAATTCAAAGTTCTGGCCAAAAGCAACTATATTCTGCAAAGTTCCAAAAGTTAACTAAGTAAAGCTAAGTGATAAAAATCATTAGTAGATGATGTTTTCAGTTGTGCTTTTCAGTTACTTTAGCAGATGCAATATTGGCTTCTTTT
Organism: Pteropus medius; assembly: GCF_902729225.1. Lineage (NCBI taxonomy): Eukaryota > Metazoa > Chordata > Mammalia > Chiroptera > Pteropodidae > Pteropus > Pteropus medius. The sequence goes on from NW_024355205.1 coordinate 9,341,846, forward strand.
CACAGTAAATTGGATATGTAATTACTAGAAGCAAGAAATAGATTTACATTATGTAAAAGTGGTCTGCATAAGATTAATTATGAGCAGAGAACTAAAAATGTGCCAATATTGAAATAGCTTTACCATGGGGACATTCAGATCTAAGTGATTAAATTAGCCTTTAGCTAGATGATAACTACTTCTCAGTCACCAGATCGGTAAAATGCAGGAATCAAGAGTCATGACTTTCCTTAAAATATAAAGATCGATACCAGATTTTTATACCTTCATGGAGCATCATTTGATATTATCTATTATAAATTCTTTCAGCACTTTATGCATATGTATTCATATAAAATTCTGATGAGACAAACTAGAAAGCTTGTCCAGTTTCCTGTGACCTGGTTTCACAGCCTTGCCTAACACTTGTTTAGTTTAGATCAGCTCTATTTGGCCCTACTTAGAAAAAGATGAATATTTTACTTTTTATAAATTCTACCTTACATATATTTTCATTTCCTTGGTCTTATGAAAAATATCTTATATGTGGGAAACTGGAGGCATTTAGAAATAGATTCTGATCTCTCTTGCAACTAGACATAGATCACTAGTTGTAGATCTCTGCATGTCTCAAATATGTGATATTATTCAATATATCTTCAGCAGCCACAATGCCTGACAGATTTGTTCTAGGAATTCAAATTACATAAAAAATCATCGATATGCTGTCATTAAATAAGAAATATATTGCTGTAAAATATGACTCCTTTGCTTTAACAGTGTTCATATGACATAAAGAAAATTCACTTTTTATAGATTCTTGCCATAACGTTTACCCTTATCTATGCTATATTTTTATTTTAATAAAAATTATAAATTTTTACACTGAGAATATTAAAAAAAATCAAAATTTAAAATGTAACTATCTTTTAATTATTCCAAAAAGTAGATCCTTATTTATTTATTTATTTATTTATTTATTTATTTATTCTTTAAACATTACTGAGTGTCTACCATAAAGCATCTATGACAGAAAGCTTCTTCTAGGTTCTGGGATGTACTATCAAACAAAACAGACAAACCATCTGAAGTTTACAGTGTGGAGACAGAAAATGAAGAAAGGAATTAGTTGACCACATAGTAGAGGAGATGGCAATAAGAATGAAGGGAAAAAAAAGAGGAAGAGGAAAATGAGTGATGGGGAAGAGGAGATGCATTTTGCAATTAAATTGGTTAGGAAAGCCTCATTTAGCATTTGAACAAAGACCTAACGGAGGAAAGATAATGGGCAATGGTGATATCTGAAGAAAGGATGTTCCAGAAAGTAGGAACTACAGGGTAAATATCCTTAGATAGGAACATTCTTGGCATGGTCCAGATACAAGAAGGAAACTAATGTTACTATATATTTTGTAAATGAGGCAGAGAACGCTTAGAGATGAAAGATAGGAAAGGAATTGGCTAAGGGTAATGGGGACAGTCTTCATGGAGGAGGACCTTAAAAATCATTTGAAAGACTTCAGACTACAAAGACATAAGCACTTTTTAGCAGAGAAGTGACATCTGACTTAAGGTGCTTTGTTTAGGTTATATCTATCTATCTATCTATCTATCTATCTATCTATCTATCTATCTGCATATATATATTCATATATTGTTATCACATAATTTAAGAGATGTTTTGGTATAGAGTTATATGAATTTAATAGTTATAGACTCATATGGCCACTACCAAAACATTTAAGGTGTTAGATGGATGAATCTGGCTGCTTTTCTAAGAATAAAACATAGGATGGTGAAACAAGCAGGAAAAATAATGAGTTTATAACAATAATCCAGGTGAAAGATGACAGTGACTTGGACCAAAGTAGTAACAGTGGAGATGTTTAGTAGTGGTCAGATACTGGTAATTTGAAGATAGTTCCAATTGTCTGGATGACAAATATAAAGAGAGAGAGAGAGAGAGAGAGAGAGAGAGAGAGAGAAGAATCAATGGTGATAGCATGAGTTTTAGCATGAGCAAATATAAAATGAGGCTTTACTGAGAGGGGAAGACTTGGAAAGAGCAGGACAGAAGGATACATAGAGAGTTCTGTTGGGATCTGTAAGTTTGAAATTACTTTTAAGAATAGGAAATAGTAATATAAAGTACTTGGGTATATGAACCTGGAGTTGAGAAGACAGGTCAGGTTGGACATACAAAGTAGAGAGCCATTAGTGTATAGAGGAAGACCGTGAGACCAGATAAGATCACAAGTAAGTACAGACAGATCAAGAAACAAATAAATGTATGACTGTTCTAAAGACAAAAGTTTAGGGAAATGAGAAGTAATCAGCAAATGAGATTTACTTAAAAATATTTTCAAGAAACGTTAAACAAGATCAGAACAGCAGGATGAGGGCAGTTAACTTTGTCAAATGGTAATGGCAGATCACATTTTGGCCATGAAATGCTGAGGGCTTATCATGAAAAGCCTTATGAAAATTATTTTGGGAGAATAAGAAGAGAGCAATTAGAAGCTGAGATTCTATAGACAACTCTTTTAAGTAATTTTGTTATAAAGGGGAGCAGAGAAATAATGCAGAAACTAGAGGGAAATATGAGTGCAAAGAGTTTTTACAAATTGTTTTTTGTTGTTGTTCTCATCAAGAAATGATTTGATTTCAATCAATGTCAGTACCAGAAGGTGAAGGAAATGTCTAAAGATAAGTATGAGAACATAACTCATTATTTCGAGTTCCACAAAACTCAGTGAGAGTTTTAGAAATTAATGGGAGATGAGAAGTGGATCCAGAAATGGAGATTAAAGAGAGTTGATTAGAGGTTGGGAGGAAGGAAGAATGAACAGGCAGTCCTGGTCATAATTTTCATTTTTCAAGTTGTCCCTATATAGCACAAGTAAAACCTCGATTTCAGGTATCTTTGTTTCTTAGGTTTTGTACTATTTGCCCAAACACAAGAGTATGATTTAATATTAGTCCTATCAAATTTTGATATATAGCTGAATTGATCTTCAGATAGAATAGCAGTGCTACAAATTATTGATTTTGCAAAAATAAAAACTTCCCTAGTGCAAGTTTTTCAACTAGTCAGTCATGAGGTTTATATCTTGCACCTATTCTTTGTCTTTTACAGCATTTAGCATGTTTTAAATTTATAATTTGTTCTGCCCAGTTTAGCAGCAGACAATTGGAATTGATGACGAAATATGGGGGATAGGATCTAGGATAATGTGCAGGGTGAGATAAAATCTGGGAGTCTAAATATCAGGATGTGGTCATGAAATATATACTTAGAGAGAGGTAAACAGAATACAAGTTTGTAAAATAAATTGACAAATAGGTCAATCCAAGGGGGTAAGCAGCCCAATCAAACGTCACCAGAATACTACTTTTATTGTAAAACATCAGGGTGATTTTGTAGGAACTATGAAGATAGGTGCAGTTAAACCAAAGGAAACTGCATATTAACCAAGATTAAAATTTGTGAAAGAGAAAAATTTTCATAATGTATCACTGATGAGCAATTTGGACACCTTAAGTATTATCTCGATGTATCTAAACTCTTCTGTAAATAGTCTATATTTCCACTATATTGGCTCATTTTTTCCAGATATTTTCACATGACTTTATCTTCTAGGTTCTTTATTGTTTCCAGTCACATGACAATTTTTAATCTCCAAATTAAATATTATATCAATTAAAAAACAGCTACATTTTTTTTGAAAATTTTAAACTTAAGATTCTCTATAATAGTAAACATTTAAGATCAGGCGACCCATTCTGAGGAAAATAAAGAGAGATACAATTTATTCTCTGTACTTTAAATTGCATCATAATCCTAGAATAGTAAAATAGGTCAATGCACTTGTATAAATAACCAAAGCAAAATAAATATCCAGAAATAGATTTCAATATATATTACAGGTAATGTTAAAAGTGATATTTTAGTGGCGGAGTTGGTGGATGACTGATTCTTTGAAGGTAAGAAAAAGCTGATTTGTAGCTCAGTTCTACACCAAAATGTATTTTAGGGGGATCAAAATTTTAACATAAATATGTAACTTTAAATCTATAAAAGAAAACATGGGTAAATCTTTCTTATGTTAAAGAAAGGAATTCTTTATAAACATAACAAGGAAAAGGTGATAAACTTTACTGCATAAAAGAAAAGCTTTATATGGTAAAAATGTACTATAGGTAAAAATAAACAACCAACCAAAAAGAAATGCTGAAATTTATTTGTAGCTCATATGACAAAGGATAAATATATGTAAAGTTAAAATATATATATATATATATATCAGTAAGAGATTTGGACAATTTCATAGGCTAATAAAGAATATCTCTAAGCAAATCAGTGCCTCTACTATTATGATAGCTTGCTGTGAATTAGAATAAATTTCCTCTTCCTCCAGCAGCCAAATCTCCCATCACAGCACATAGCTTGGGGAGCTGTTTATAAACTAGATTTTGGCTCAAGTCATTACTTCGGCTGGCATCATTAAGCACTGAATAATCATGGTGGTCTTGAAAAAGTTGCTCAACCTTTTCCATAATCAAACAATGCACATTAAAGCAATACAATATTTTTCACCTATCATATTGGCGAGAAACAGAGGTTTGGTAATAGTAAGTATTGGTGGGGTTGTGTAGAAATAGACATTCTTAGCCTGAGAAGGTGGTAGAATAAATTGGTGCAAATGAAGGAAATTTTGGTAACTTTCAAAATTTATGAAAAGATGTATTATTTGATTGAATCATTCCATCTCCATACACTACCTGTAGATGTAAGCTCATATATATGCAAATGAATATGAGACAATGAAGTTTATTATAGAATTGTTCTTAAAAATAAAAATTCGAAACAAACTATATACATCTGTAGAGGACCAGTTAGATGCATTATTTTGCATGTATTTAGATGAGTTCTATTGATAGTAAATATAGATATGTGTTTTTCAGAGCTATATTGATAGAAAATATGTACATACAAATATAGATACAGATATTTGCATATATATATAATTTGCATATAATTAAATGATATTATTTCTAAAAAGTTTTAGAGTCCACTTTTATTTCAGAGTATTAAAAAAATAACAATACACTAAATTCGTTTAATGTAATTTTATTGTAGACTTAAAAATATTCATATTTACCTTATAAAAGAATTCTTAATAGGATTACTATAAAAGGAAGTAATTAAAACCTGCCTTGGGGAGAATATGTTTTACAGTTTTAATTTTGATTTGGGGAAAACAATATTTTAACGGCATATTCTAATTACAAAATTGTGGCATATTGCATTACATTTCTACTTAGCATCTTTCTTTCAATTTTTCTGTACAAGGCCTCAAAATTAAAATTAACCCAATTAGCATTATAACATTTCAAAATTGTAACACATTTCATTATGAGTATTAATGTTAATTCCTTTTTTAAAATATCATGTATTTCACCTACACATATTCATCTCATGGCCATGTTACATATTTCATAATACATCATATATGTAAATGGTATTTAGATTTGTTCCCATTTCTAGGTCGTCCTTATCTATTGCTTGAATCTCATCCTCATCAAACTTTTCTTCATCCTTGCTCTTATAACCCATTTTCCAAACAGCTTTCTGGAGTGATTTTCATGAAGTGTAATACTCATCGTGTTACCCTTAATGGAAGCACCTTCACTGGTTCCTGATGACCCTCAGATAAATTCTAACAGTCTTTGTTTGGTGTACTGAGCTGTCTGTGATAGGGCCTTGGCTTACATCTTCAGTATCATGATTTCCTCCTTGTTAATTCAAAGAAACTTCCATGATCAACTCAGTCACTTACAGTCGGTGCTGTTCCCTCAATCCGGGAACTGTTTTATCTTCTCTTCCTACACAGTCATTCCCTCCACACTGAATAGTTAACTGCTACTTATCTTTTTAAGTTCACTTCTCAGAGAATCTTTTACAGCCCGTAACTCACTAGTCTGGGTGAAATGCTTTCCTATGTTCAAGAGTTCCATGTTTATGCTCTGGTATAGCAAATATCAGTGTGTATAATAATTGTCCGTTTATCTGCCCTTCTCCTTCATCATGATATAAGCTTCTGCAGCAGGAACTTTATTATTCATCTTTGTATTTCCAGAAATTTGCCCCATGCATAATCAGTAGCATGCACAAAATAAACAAGTTAAATGATTTAATAATTTGTCTAAAACTTCCCATTCTCACACAAAAGCTTAAAGGGGGCAAATGAAAGAAAAATAAATAAGCAGTATAGCTGTATTTTTAAAAGTAAGTCAGGAGATTCCACAAAGATTTAGTTTGGTAAATAATGTTGGAGAAGTTCTATGCAATGCCTTCTTCCTCTTAAAAGTCAAAACACATTTTATCATGTAAAACTCTCTTAAAAGTACAGAATTAAAGATTCTAAAAAACTTTTTAACTGTGTTTAAGAGAGATGTGGCATTTCTCTTGCTTTTTAAAGAAATAAACATCTCAAGAGAGTTGATTTTGAATAATAAGTTAAGCGAACATATATGTCAAACAAAAAGAAAGCGTATTTTAGCAACATATATTGAAATCTTTGTACCTTGTGATGTATGTGTTTCTATCTTCTTTACAATAGATGACATTAAACATAATTCACAAAGCCTATTTTTTATACATTGATATCCTCAAAGTTTATACATAGATTTATTTTTATACATTGATATTCTCACAGTTCTCAGAACTGTGTTGGGAAATTTTCTTTTTTGTTAATGATTCTAGCTTTCTTCTTCCCTCCCCCACATTTTCTTCCTTCCTCCTTTCTCCTGTTCCTCTTCCTCCTCCTCTTCCTCCTCCTCCTCCTCTTCCTCCTCCTCCTCCTCCTCCTCCTCCTCCTCCTCCTCTTTCTTCTTCTTATTTGTGTATCTTAGTTTATACAAACAAATTGTCTGTTATTGGAGATCTAGATACTGTCCAAGTTATAGGCATAAATTTTGTTTAATAAATTTTGTCACATTTAATTTACACTAGCATTTTAAAATTCTAGCTTTTTGAAATGTGATGGAGAAAAATTATTAGACAACTGTCTTTGCATAAATAAAATAGTATACAAAGTTTATAAGATGCTGGTGTTTAGAACATTATTACTTCCATTTCCTTCATTTAGATGAAATATATATTAAGGGTATATCATTCAGTAGAATAAAATTAAAAGTTATAAAGAATCACCTAAATCATTTTTTCCATTTTTTTAAGTTTTTATGTTTTAATTAGAGTTGATATTCAATATTATTTTATATTAGTTTCAGGTGTACAGCATAGTGTTTAGACATTTATATAATTTATGAAGTGATTCCCCCAATTAGTCTAGTACCTACCTGGCACTACAAGTAGTTATTACAATATTATTGATTACATTCCCTAGGCTATACTTCACATCTCCGTGAAGTAACTACCAGTTTGTACTTCTTAATCTCTTCATCTTTTTCACCCAGCACCCCAACCACACTCCCATCTGGCAGTAATATTTATTCTCTGTATCTGTGAGTCTGTTCCTGTTTTGTTTGTTCATGTATTTTGTTCTTTAGATTCCACATATAAGTAAAACTGTATGATATTTGTCATTCTCTGACTTAGCATAAATTCTAGGTCCATCCATGTCATTGCAAATGATAAAATTTCATATGTTATGGCCTAGTAATATTCCATTGTGTGTGTGTGTGTGTGTCTTTATCCAATCATCTGTTGATGAGCACTTAGATTGCTTCCATATCTTGACTATTATAAATAGCGAACATAGGGATGCATTGATCTTTTCAAATTAGTGTTTTGGTTTTCTTTGGCTGAATATCCAGAAGTGCAATTGCTGGGTCATAAGGTTGTTCCACTCTTAATTTTTAGAAGAACCTCCAAACTGTTTTCTATAGTGGCTGCACCAGTTTGGAATCCCATCAACAGTGCACGAGGGTCTCCTTTTCTCCGCATCCTAGGCAACACTTTTTTTTTGATTTTTTGATGATAGCTATTCTGACAGTTGTGAGGTGATATCTCATTATGGTTTTAATTTGCATTTTTCTGATAATTAGTGATCTTGAGCATCTTTTCGTATGCCTATTGACCATCGTAGGTCCTCTTTGGAGAAATGCCTATTCGGGTCTTCTGCCCATTTTTTAACTGGATTTTTTTTTTTTTTTGGTGTTGTGTTGTATGAGTTCTCTAGAAATTTTGAATATTAACCCCTTATTATATGTATCATTAGCAAATATCTTCTACCATTCATCAAGCTGTCTTTCCATTTCGTTGATGGTTTACTTTGCTGTGCAAAAACTTTTTACTTTGATATAGTCCCATTTGTTTACTTTCTAGATTATTCTTTGAGCTTCCAAAGGATGATATTTCAGACTCAGTTTCACTTATTTCTTCTAGTTGAAGATCCTCAACCTTGAATATATATCAAGTAAGTCAAATCCCTTCTGCCAGAATCTTCAGTTTAACTGTTTTTCATGGCACTTTCACCCAAGAGCTCAATATAAAATATATATGTTAGTATGTATACACATGCATAAATAAACAAAATTGTGAATCTTATCTTTTCTTATTCCTAGTACAGTATTGGTCGTCGCACTTTAAGGAAATGTGTTATTTTCTATATACTTAGTTAAAAGGAAATTCAGAAAATATACAGTAACTGAGATTTTTGACTGCTGTCAATCTGGGATGTTTGGGTGAGATGATGAATATAAATACAATGAATAAAGAAAAAAACAAATTATATATAGCTTTCTATCATATAGGAAGAGACACGATAGAGCCTCAGTTTAGAAGGTACACTCTTGCTCTTTAACAAGCAAGAGCAAGTGTATTTCATGTATATTCATAGAGGGTAGGCCAGAAGAGAACAGACAAGGTAAATACACATGGTACATAGTAATACTGAAACAAACAAACAAACAAAACTAAAAATGTATAGACTATTTCCTATGGCCTTCTTATGCTTTGAATATAAGTGTCACTATGGATATTGTCATATATTTCACATTAACATCATATAGCATTAACTCACAGAAATATTTCAGGGAACACTGAGTGTAGTTCATTTTCTTGGAGATAGAGCCTCAGCCATGCATTTCTAGTGTGATTTAACAATTCTTATCTTTCAATTGACCTAATATTAATGTTTATTAGTATTTACAGAATTTTATTTATGTAGTTTCTTAGTAACTGGTGATATTTTAATGATGGTTTCTATTATATTATATAATGAGTGTTGTGATTGTCTGAGCTGAAAGCACAAGTTCCAAAGCTGTGGAATGCTAGAGCATAAATATTCTGTCTTTCAGTACACGGTGTTTTTCTCAACACAGCTACAAATACTGTTCATTTATAAAGGCAAAATCTGATGTTTAATTATATACATTTATATATAGAAAGAAAGAGAGATGTGTGCATATATACAAACATCTATATCACATATGTTCAAGTTGAACCATGAACAACACAGGGGTTAAAGGTGCTGACCCCCTTCACAATCAAAAATTCACGTATAACTTTTGACTCCCCCAAATCTTAACTACTAATAGCCTACTAGTGACCAGAAACCTTACCGATAACATAAACAGTTGATTAACACATATTTTGTATGTTATATGTATTATACACTGTATTCTTACAATAAAGTGAGCCAGAGAAGAAAATGTTATTAAGAAAATCATAAGAAAGACAGAATACATTTACAGTAATGTATGCATTTATTGAAAAAAAATCCATGTATAAGTGTACCTGTACAGTTCAAATATATATATATATTTTTTTCCACACACACACTTGTCTCTCATTTGAATCACTTCTAAAAAGCAATTAAGTGACAAAAATAGAAATAGATACATTTTAGCAAATGTAGCTGAGAATTACCTGATCTTTGAAGATTTGAGGACACTCTATGAACAATTTACTTCAACTAATGTTGCCATAACAATTTTATATAATACTATTCATTTTTTTCAGGTAATTACCTAGTAATTAGAGTAATAGCCTGAGACGGATGTTTTAAATATCAACAATTAACACTGGTGAATTCTTAAAGGCATAATATTTTTGAAAGCTATTCAACAATTCCCAATTGGTTTCTTAAAATCAATTGGAAATTGCTCCAAGTAGATTGAGAAAATCATTTAGAATAGGATGCTAACTAGATTCAATTCCATTTTCAAATTAATGGAGCTACTTTACCATTTTCAGTGATGTTTTTTCAATTTAAATTTTCGATATATTCTTCTTGTCCATTTTTAATTATTTAAAAATACAGGTAATAGTGTATCTTTTACAAAGTCTAACCAAAACCAAGTTTAATTTGGTTAATGGAATATTTAGTTAAGATAATTCTGAGGATGGTCTAAAACTAAAAGCAATCATATGGTTGATATAATTTTAGTCATTTAAAGAGAAATAAACCACTTTTTTAAATTACATTTTCCCCTGAAATTCAGAAAAGGAGAGTGCATATATATATATTCACAACTGGGAAATTAAAAGGATGTGAAGATAGTGTCTCTCTGGATCTAGAAGAGATAATTCATTGATATTTTATTTATTTTTTATTAAAATCTCATAGTCCAAGTCAGAAGTTAAGAATTCACCCATCATAGTTTCTCAACTTTTTTAGGAGTTTGAGTTGTTGGTGTGACCATTAACATCTTTAAAAAATATATATTAATTTATAAGCTGTGATTTTAAAATACATCTTTCTAAGGTCAATGGTTAGAACCAACTAGAGCCAGATATTTTATATAGCTAGATTGATTTCAGAGGTATACCTGTCACATAGTCAAAGCATAGAAGTCAGATGCATCTAAACATTCCAACATCATTTCCTTTTCGATGTGTGAGTTGCCTTTCTATTAATATTTTCAACAATAGAGAGCATAGTGGTTTGTCATTTTCAAGCTATACCGTTCCATAAACAAAGTGCATATGCAGGATGGCTCTGTAATGATGTGATAAATCAGTCAATTTGAAGTTGACAGAACATTATTAGGATTGCTTTTATTTAAAAGTAGGAATAAGAGGGTTTTTTAAATTAATTCCCAGGTAATGACTAAAAATAATTGAGTTAATATTGAATTTTGCTTAGAATGATAAACTGCAAATCAATAAAACTCCCAATCAAAAATATAAAATATTTCAAAATGAATTTTTTAGACATTTTCCCAAAAATAATTTAAAATTTAAATTATATGGCATGGCATTATTAACAGTATTTGGCATTTCTTATAGAACACATATTCTTATTAACTGTTCCAAGAACACTTTAACAATGTGATGTTCTTTAAATAACATTGTGCAGAGCTATTGTTCCTTTTCATCGCCAAAATATATCAACAACATTGTATTTACCTGCCATAAAATGTATTTTTATATAGTTAAGTACTGTAGAATCTCTAATTTGATGCTAATACTTCTCATCTGACTTAACATGACAAGGTGCTTTTATGTATGTACATATTTATCTGTATAAAATGTAAATATGTAATGATAGAGATAGAAACAGAGGGGAAAAAAGAGCTGTCTGTTGTCAATTTTCAAACAGATCATATCCTGAATGTTTTCTTATTATGCTAGTTATTCCTAACTTGGAAAGTATTTTCCTTTTGAAACAATGAGATTCAAGATGGTTGGTTGCAACATGATTCTACAAAAACAAATTTAGTCCATGTTGTAGTCAAACAGAAGTCCTATTTACACTAAGTACTATTGGCATCAAATTTTCATTCATTTTTTTTTTTCCTGTGGAAAATACATGTAGGCCTATGTGGTTTATATCAGTCTTCTCAACCTCTGGAATTGCGAGAAATAAATCAGTCTATGCCATTAGCCTGCATGGACTAAAATATTGCATAAGCTTAGAAAAGGCCAGAGTCATGCCTGAAACACAAGTATTCCAAGTTTCAATCCAGATCATGCCCATGATTCTTGACACTCCTACACAATGAAGCACACTAATGAGAGACTCAGTACTTGTACTGTATCAGGAAAACATTGGGCCATGATTTGGGGTGACATTGAAAGAGAGGTTGACTTAAGGAAATAGAGAGTGATGAAAGAAAGGGAACATTTATTCTGAGAGTAATTCAAATACATAGCACTTAAAAATAGGAAGACTGGCCATACAAACTTCTTGTAAATGCTAGTTCTTTGAATGCCACTGAGGAGATCTAGTGAACAGAATGATTCTGGAAAATCAATTTTCTTGCCATAATCACTTGATACAAGTTAAATTAGCACCAGAGCAGAGTCTTTCCAGCTTCTGGAATGACAAGTAATTAATACATCTTTTGTGAAGAAGAAAAGAAAGCAAGGATAACATAAAAGGCAAAGCCTGCTGCAGAGCTTTGCACACATCAGGCATTCTAAGCCTATGCTGATTCTGGCCTAAACTCATCCAGTGCAGAAATTAACAATGGTGGAAGTACATAGTGATGTAATAAATACATAGCGAAGGAATGAAAGAATTTCTGAAGAATTTCTGAAGAAATTCACTAAGATTTGAAAACTTACTGTCTCCCTTCTTCCAGTTACTTAGAGAAGAGCTTGTATAACAGGTCTAGGTAAAGTCAACAGAACAAGCTGACACATGATAGTAAACTCCACTTATATGACCAGTGAATTCCTATTTTATACTTTTATAGATGTTGTCTGTCCCCTGACCTGATAAATATATAGATAGAATACTACAGGAACAGGGGCACTCTGCAGTGGTCATGATAAGTGCTGACCATAGACATTTTACCAAAGCCATGGGATACTGAAGGTTGGATGCGGGGGCGGGAGGGGAGATGGGCATACTCTACTAGATGTCTTTCTTAATTTTTTTCCCAATAAGCTTTTTATCTTTACTAATTGTGTGTGCCTTGAGCACTATGCTCAATGGTTTTCAGTTCTTACCACACTCACTCTTGTGTTGACTAGATGCCTTTGCATTGACCACTTGAGCCAAATACTTAGTTAACTAAATGTTATCTTCTAAATATTTCTTCACTTTCAAATATTGGTCTTATATTATTTCAACCAGATTTTAAAATTCCCTTTTATTTATCTAACTCAGATTACCTGCTGTGGTGGTAAGCTTTATTTATTCTTTTTCAATCAGCATCAATCATATCTATGGTCCATTACCCAGAGACTTTGAAAAGATGACCTAGAAAATTTCAAAAAATTCATGAAAACATTACACAATCATTGTTACCCTCTTCCCTTAATATCATTTCATTTTGGACCTTTTGCAGATTAAGCCAAAAAGGCCAATAATTTAAATGTTCAAAATGGGTCTGTAATACAAATATATTTGCCTTTGATATGACTTTATAACAATTGGTTAAAATATAAGATATAATAAGCAGCCTTGGTGTCTTCTGTCTTGGGTGGTCCTTGAAAGCCACTATGCATATTGCCAATAAAGTGATACGTCTGTTTGAGAACTTCAGTCAACTCAAGAGCAGTTGTTTTTTGTTTGTTTGTTTTTTCTCTTTTCCACTGTTTTAATTAACAATTCCAAACTTTGTGAGCTATTTTCCAATGAGACAATACATAAAGGAGTATCGACAGTACAGTGTATTTACTGCAGATTTGAAAGCCTTTCACTTTCTAAAGTAGATCGGTTCAGTATGTTTCACATATAAGTAAACCAAGTAGACTTTTATTTTCATTTTAATTGCTAGAACTGACCATTTTAAGGGAGGAATCATTTTTTGATTAAACCAATTTTTCAGTCACTAAAATAAATTGCACTGAAGCATGCAACCTTTTCAAATCTATTTTTTAATTGTCAACATAGCACACCACATTATTTCAGACCTTAAACGTAATTAAATGTCAGAAAATGTCATGTGAGTTTTGCTTCAGTAATAATTTGTTAATTATTCTACCAGAGTACTTAAAAAAATCTTTAGATATAGTTTTCGATTCAAGATTTTTAAAGTTTGCTAAGTCTCACCACTAAATAAGCTTCTGCTTTTCCTTTAGGATCTTTATTTTCTGATTCTTTAAGCACAGGAGAATAGCTTCGGCATAACAAAACAAATACACCAGGTATATTTTCTATCTGGTAAGGTTTGTACGTTGTCTCTTTTGCATAAGCCTTGCCAAATAGAAAATGACAAAAGTAATAAATCAACTAAAGTGAGCATTACATATAATTATATGCATATATATATATATATATCTATGTATATATATAAATTTAGGTTCTTGAGAATTTAGATTCTGAGTTTTGATATATTATTATTATTTGATAATACTTATACCATCTTTAAATGTTGCCAGAGTAAGTAATCATTTCCTTATGTTATTTTAGTGTACCAAGAAGGGCCACCTGGCCCTCTTCATCCCTTTGATACCTGAATTGTTATTATAAGAACAAAGTCGTATATTCTGCAGTGACAGGTCAGACAAAAAAGCCAGATATTTCTAGTAAGAAAGAAGCACTTTGGTTTAAATTTACACTAACATACTAGTTATCGACATGAGAATATTTCCCCACAGATTTTGTTAAGCAAGTTGTTAAATTATTTGTTAAAATAATGTCAAAGAAGAGTACAGAAGATGAAATTTTACCTAGAGACAACTCTACATATATTTCATGTACAATTGCTTATGAGAAAACAAAAGTCATTTAAAAACAAACAATTTTAGAACGTGAAGTTTTCCCATTAGTATATTCACTACTACTGCCTTGTTCTGGGTCATTGTCATCTCTTCACTATGGTTAGAAAATCCAGTTCAATCAGCATTAGGATTTCCTGATTTAAGAGTGCCACACTATAGACTTTGGTACAGAAGATATAGGATGGGCAGGATTCTCTGATATTTTAAATCTTCCTAGGGGATTCTGATGCACTTTCAAGAGTAAGATTCATTCTTTAAAAATTTTTAGTCATTTGGTGCATTCTTTACTATGAGAGCATTCAAAAGAACAATCTTACCTAATCACTATCCTCAAGGTGTGCTCAGAATTGCTTTCCAATTATTTGACTATCTGGCTTTAACTGTCCAAATCCCTCAACACATATTACCAAAGCTATTCCCTCTAAGTCACACGACTATTTGACGTTTACCACAAAATACATTGCTTCTCAGATCCAATCTACTCATCTTTGCCTGGCATTGTGAAACTCGACTGAATTTTTTCCTCAGCCAGATGGTGCAGTAAAGATGCGTTGGAGGACCATTGCAAAGCTGTAACAGAAGAGTAGGTTTCTCTTATCGGTCCAAAGAGCATTCCTCCTTGCTCCTCCAGCAGAGCTACCAGTGGCTTGAGGGAGGTCCAGGGACACACAGTCTCACACTCCTCTGAACCAACTTGTGCCTGCAGGCTCCCCAGTGAACATCTCAGGCACGTGTCCTTAGTTCTTTTGGATCATCTCTACCTAATCTCATCCTCCAGCAGGTCTTAGTCCCACCTTAGGCTGCTCCAATAAACAACTTGAGCCCACACCTTCTAGCAAACTTCTTTACCATCACCAAGTCCTTTGTTCACTACAAGGATATCTGACCTTCCACTTGGGTTTGAGGTGAGAAGAAAGGAGGGGATGCACTTTTCCAAATTTGTTCTTTTTGGATACTCTCCCTCAGCCCTAGATGTAGTAGTCACTTTCTGTATTTGCTATTTCTTTTTCCTCTTTCAGCCACATTTAATAATGAACAATTCTTTATATTTTCCCTGTTCATATTAACCAATGTGGTTTCTGTCTCCTGACTAGACTCTAAAGAATACACTCTTCTTTTTGCCTGGTTTCTTATTCCCCCTTCTGTACTCATATTATTCAGTAAAATACAACTGAAAATCTCTCCCTGATCTAAATCCCCTCTCTGTCTGTGTGGGCCTCAGGCAAAGTTAGTTACTCTTCTTTGTTCACTTTGTTCATATATTTGTAATATTTACCAAAGTATACTGAAATTATATCCAAACATACTCTCCCCTATTAAACATGGAGCTCCTAGACACTATAACCATGTCTTCTTTGTCTCTCCAAAGTTTAACATAATAGGCATTTAATAAATATTGTTGTATGAAAGAAACCATAGCAAAAAATACACTAAAGAACAGCAAGTCTGTTAGGTAAGTCATTTTGATCAGAAGGGATGTCAGAGCCAGCATTAAATGCTTTAGAATTTAATACAACATTTACAATATTGTAGTGACAATTTATAACATATTGTGTGCTTCTTTTCTGTTATATTATGTAGTTGGAAAAGTATTCTGAGACCTTTACTTGACAAAGTTGTCTTTATTTAAGAAGTTGCTATTCTACTTTTAGTACATTCTATATTTTTTAATGGAAATGAGTAGATTATAAAAGAGTAGAACTTGCCATTTTATTTTATTCCAGCTACAGTAAATTATTATGCATGCATTGTATGTGAATAAGATGTACTATATTTCCATACTTCAGATATATAGCCAAATCTGTTCTTTCCTTCTTAGATCCATCCAGCAAGTTAAAATCAGTCTATAAATCTTTGAACATCTTTTGATCACCAGCTATTAACATGCCAAAGCTGTATCACAAACTTGAATTCAATGAAAACCAGAAATATCTATTTATTGTGATTTAATTGATTTGTTGAAGTTATATACCAATGGGAATTAAATTAAATCATATTTTCCCCTCTCCATGACCTCTGTCCCTGTCATCCATGAAAATTTCATATTCTAAATTTATATGGAGACTCTGAGACAAAGTTTAGAGAATAAGTTTACATCACTGTCATTGCCATATAGCTATTCAATTTCTGTGCTAAAAAAAGAAAAAGAAAAAAAAAAGTAGCACAGAGAAAATGTAATATTTTTACATAAACCCAAGAAACCCCAGAAAGTCTTGTAAAGGCAAAGCAATCTATTCTGTCTTAATTATTAGGGAGCTATAAACACCAGTCAAGCTACTATGTTGAATTATAAAAGTTTAATATTATAAGGTGTGAAAAGGTATAGAAGAGATATAATTTACAAAATGTTTTCTGAAGCTTTAGTCCCGAGAGTAAGTAAAATGTCGAGCTGGCCATTTTCTCTTTTAACCTGTATATGTCGATCTCTTTAGGTGTAGAAATCAGATTATGGAATTAAAAAAAAAAAAAAAAACTTCTTCCAGAATAAGAAATTAGCCCAAAATGTCTTCAAGATAGTAGATTTCGTATTTACATGTAATAAATCTCAACAGTAAGATCTAATAACTAAGAATGAACAAAGCAATGACATAATCTTCATCATAGCTTTAAATCAAAATTCAACCCTTTGGAATCTGTAATTGGTTTTGAACCACCTGATAGCAACATATTTATTTATAAAAAACCCTGCCTACTCACCTCTCAAGTATTAGACTCTTTCAAAAAGGTTTCTAACTGGAAGATTTTGGAATTATATAGTCTTGCACTTCAGATCACCCTGATTCTGCAAAGTCCTAAAAGTATGATTTCTCATGATTTCATCTTGGAGGGCAACAGAACTGTAATACTATGTCTTACTTTTCATTGGACATTTTATGGCTGCAGCTTTTCTGAATTTCTAAAAATGTTGGATAAAAGAAACAATGTAAGGTTTATTTTCCTTCTTTCCTGCTATGTCTGTGGGCCATATTTTCCTCTATCATCTCTCATTTAATTAACTACATAGTTTAGTACTCATCTGGATTAGGAAAATATTTTCATCAATTTTGCAGATCTTTTGAAAAACTGAAAATACATATTCCAGAACATGATTCACCAGTAAGCTTTATATAAGTTTTACATTAATACAGTACTGAATTAGAGTTAACACTTTGGAGGATATGAATGGAATTCAATATGATTTTTTAAAATGGTCTGACAGTATCAGAATCAATCAATAACTCTAAAATGTAAGACAACCCTAAAACTTTCGAATACATTACATTGTAGAAAAGAGACAACTTAAATTGTTGTTCTACTAACAAATCTCAAGAGGAAAGAAAAAATTAGGGTAATGCTATAACACATTTTTCAGTTATGTATCCATTATATCAGTTAAGAAGAGAAAAACTATATATCATTCCATCTGAAACCCTAAATAAATTTATCTCTACTTTCTTCCTCTTCCCCACCCTTCCCAAAGGAAATGACTATGGACCTCTTATGGTAGGTAGAGTAATGGTCACCCAAAGATGTCCACATTCTAATCCCTTGGATCTGTGAAGAATGTTATATGATATGACAAAAGAGATTACGTTTTCAGATGAATTAAAGTTGCTAATCAGATGATCTGAAAATAGGGAACCTATCTCGAATTATTCAAGTGAACTCAATGTTATCATAAAGGTCGTTAAAGGTGGAAGAGAAAGGCAGAGTAGAGTCAGAGGGTGACATGACTATGAAAGAATGATCAGAAATGCAACTTTGCTGTTTTTTAAGATGGAAAAAGGGTGCTCAAGGTGAAGCAAGGAATGTGGGTGACACTAGAAACTAGAAAAAGCAATGGACCTTCCCTGGATCCTCCCAAAATGAACTCAGTTCTGCCAACACCTTGAACTTAGCCAGTTGAGACCAAGGTCAGATTTCTAACTTACAGAATTAAAGGCAATATTTTTATATTGTTTTAAAGTCACTAGTTTTATAGCAATTTGTTACAATAGCAAAAGAAAACTAATACACTTCTCAAAGTAAAGTTTTGGGTTTCTTCCTTCTCTCCATGATATTAACTAATCTCGTGCCTAGCACATTCAGCAAACACTG
The DNA here is from genome assembly GCF_902729225.1 of Pteropus medius. Lineage (NCBI taxonomy): Eukaryota > Metazoa > Chordata > Mammalia > Chiroptera > Pteropodidae > Pteropus > Pteropus medius. The sequence goes on from NW_024355205.1 coordinate 9,360,546, forward strand.
CTACTAGTAAATTCTTGTTCTAAATAATAAAACTATAGTTCTTTAAATTAATAATTTTTTATTCCTTACTGTGCCATACTTTTCTATATCAACATAGACACAGCCAAGAATCATGTCCCCAGAATCTGCTTCCCTGCATGGTTCTGAGTTATAGTTGGCCAAAATAAATATTTACAGAAGATTTGGATGGTAAAATGAAGAAACAGTCATTATTACTGAAAAGTTATCACAGTCAGATATGGTGACAGACCGACAGAGTATCTGGCAGATTATATCATTTCATATCTTTTCAATCACCTTTCTAACTGTTAAATCTGTTATCCAACAGTGTCCCCCAGGTTCTTCACTGGACACTTGGAGCAGTAGATAAACTAAGGCAACAGCTTCCCATAGATCTTTCTTGAAGCTTTCCCTTGTAAAGTCATCACATGGGCAGGACGTAATAGGTATTTCTGATTATCCTGATAGTCTTACCTGTCTACCGATGCCAGCACTTCAGTCAGATTGTTGACTCTTTTCCTGATCCTCCTACACTTCCTTCATCAGCTGTTCCTACATCTGTGTAAGGTATAATTTTGATAATAAATCACTTACACTCCTCTTACTCATAGTAACTTTGCTTTACCGACTGAATCCTGACTGATAAATGTACTCAAATCACTATTTATTCAGAAACCATGCTATGTCAACAAACCTCATGCTCTCACTTATTCTCAATGCTTGAGTTACTTTCTCAGTTTTTTTCTAACACTTAGAAGCACAGATATTTGATAGAGCAAGTTAGTTTTATTTTACATAACAGTTTTATTAAAATATTAACTATCTAAAGACTATTTTTAGTCTCATGGGAATTGACAATGTCTTGATTATTCTTTCTTTTTGGGTATTTAATTACAAAGGAAAATTAAAGGCAAGAATTTATAATATAAACTCAATGAGGACAGAGACCTTATTTGTTTTATGTATTAGTTTATCACCAGTACATACAATAGTATCTTGCTTCATAAGTGTTTGTATAATGAACCAGATTAATTAGATTTTGCTAACTTTAAAATTATTTATCAAGGGGAACTCTACACTTTTTTAAAATATCACTCCGCTTTTAGAAATAACTTTTTCTTTTTGTAAAATTCTACTTTATTACTTCAAACAAGTAATTTAAATGTAAGATACTGTATTCTACATATGTGACAAATTGTTCTTACCAAGATTTGGTTTTGTGACTCAAATTTAACTCCACTCAAGTGGCTAAAATTGATTTGTCTCACCATATGCAATTGAATAAAAGTAATCAAGTAAGTATGTCCTTTTGGATATGTCAATTATCGCTAAGGAAAAGGGGAGGCATTTGGGTGATAGACATTGCATATTTAAGGTTGTGGAGCTCCCAAAGCTATATTTACTCCCATGCGGAGAAAGCTTGTTGGCAGTGAAATGAATAATGTCACTATACAGAGAAGCAAAGATTAGAGATCAAACTTTTTAAACATGATTAAAATACTGCCTTCAGTTCTACTTAAGGCCCATCTCTATACCTACATTTCTGACAGATGAGATGATATACCATTCAGATGAGATAACTCAGTATCATTGCAATACTGCTCATTTATTTCCTTATGTTAATTTCAATTGGATTTCTATCCCTTGCAATTAAAGTATTTTGGACTGCATTTGTTAGAATAGAATAAGCTACGCTGCAATAACAAGCAAACCACATTATTTCAGTGGCTTGGTGCAAGGTCTAAAGTCCTTTCCAGGTGACATCCAGGGTAGTGATTCAAGTTTTCAGACCATTTTAATTTTATGGCTCAATACCATCTTAATACCTTGATCATGATGTCACTCTGACAGCTGAATTAACAGCATAGAGAACTGACAAGGAGTTCTTCAAGTATTCGAAGAATACTTGAATTAAAAGTGACACACTCACCTCCACAGAAAACCCATTGGATAAAACTAGTCATATGGCCCCAACCTAACTACCAGAGAGACTCAGAAAAATAGATAAGCCAATGGAAAATTTGGTGAGCCATATTCTCTCTCTTAAAAGGAACAGGATACTGTCTTGTTTATGTTTATATCTCTAGCATTCAGTGAGATACTTAAAATTTAGTAACTGTTGATGCTAATTGATTAGCTTTATCAATATATCTATAAAGATAAAGAACTTTTCCTTTAAAAATTACAAGTTTTAAAAATAACACTTTTTTAAAAAAAATAGTCATTTTAATCTTACACTGAAGCTTGTATTTACATATATTCACACACGCAAATACATCTATTTCATAGACCAGTGATTTCCAGTGAGGAACACGCCAGGTAGTGTGAGACTTGTTCAGAAAATGTAGGTGTACTCTGTCAGGGAAGTAGGAGGATGTGGCTGACAATCCATATTGTTGGATTGATTGACACAGTTTAGTAAACCAATGTTACTGAGAGGAAAATGCATTAAGATATACCATGGCAAATAAATGATAAAGAACCACTTTATCTGGCTGTATATAATTTCATTTCTATGAGAAAGTACAAGTGAAACCATTGACAATTAAAATGAGTATATAAATAGAGTAAATTTTTAAAACATTTTATCACAGAAAATAATAATATAAATACTCCTAAAACGTAAATTTTGAATAAACAATGCTGCAATTTTTATGCAGTCATTAATTGAGTCATAGGCATTTATTGGATGATGGGAACTTGATTGTTTACTTCGGGAAATCAAATAAATAACCCCATTTGAGGCAGAAAAAAAAATATATATATTCCTGTGAAGATGTCATTCTCTGTACATCTATTCTCTCTCGTAAGTTCTTATTAAATTTAAATTATAAAATTGGTGACTGAAATGCTATATATTTTTCACTAAAAATATTTTAATCACTATTTTCTTCATAGAATTTATTTACATTTAACAAATAATAATATTCGTCACAAAATACATATTTCTACATCATTGAAAAAATTTTAAATTTTGATAGGACTCTTCACTCTGTGGAAGTATTCTTAATGTTATATATTTTAAAATCCCAGGTCTCACAAGTGAGTTGAAAATAATTTATTTTCATAGTCATTTTTATACACAGCAATGTATTAGATAAATATTATTTCTTTTCCACTGCTATTTATAGTCTCATAAGGAAACCCATTGTGTCATGTGATTTTACTATAACCATTAAAATGTATTTACATGTATATTTACATATACACAAAATATGAATAAATTGAGATGACATTTTTTAAACTTAAAATTGATCAAATTTTATCCATAAATAGGCAAAAATTAAGGACTTATTCAAAGAGATATGCTGCACATTGACTTTTACTTAAAGATCAAAAAAAAGGAGAAAAAACTGAAGGCAAAAATTTCATTTCTTTCATCTGTTTGTGAGATATAATGATTAAGATATTAATATAATCCCATGGGCTAGATAGGTCATATCTAATATTTGGGAGGAAATAACATTTGAGAGACTCCTGCTGCCAGCACCCTTGAGCTTGATGGTATTTACTCATTTACATTTATGATAATCCACTCAACTTAATACACAACCTTTGATATTCTACCATCTCGGACCAGTGGGTTTATCTTACTTTTTAAATTTGACTTAATCTGTACCTACATGTCTCTTGATAACCTGCTATCATTGAAACCTGTCTTCTTAAATGAGATAAGCTGAAGAGAATTGATATTCAAATAGAGCCTAGAGATCTGGAAAAGCTTTCAATGACTCCTGTATTCCCTTAACTAGGAGAGGTATCAAGTTCTTCTGAACTACCATGAAATACTGTGAGTGGTTTTCTGATCCATAATTCTTGGCTGCAAATAATAGAGCACAGATCATATTGTTTACATTTATCTGTTTAAAGTCTTAAAATTCCAGCTGAATGAAACGACAAAGGGGGAAAAATGCAAGTGCTTTGGCTTTGTTCACAAAGTCATCAGGATCTGAGAGACTGATTTTTATCAGCACACTTGTCCTAAGGAATCTTTTTAAGGGAAAAAGAAAGGGAATGTAGAGCTTCATAGCAGAGCTATAAAGCAGAATCTGAAGTGTATTTATGATTATAATTTGCACAGATCACTTGGTGCTCTAACACCATGCTCTTGATCACAGCATAAATCACACTTTAATTTTAACCTTTGCAGTTCATCAATAGATTCAATATCAAAAGTAATTCAGGACTGACACTATTGGTTTACAGGTAAGTTTAACAAGAATGAGGAGGCTTAGTGATGTATTAGTTGCCTTGTCAACTAAGGCATAAAGATTCATGACTCTTAACCTATGTTTCCATCACAATCTCAGAGCTATAAATAACGCAAACAGCTAATCAGGCATAGAAAAGATATATAGCATCATTGAAAATCAGTAATTTGTACTGCTCAAGCTTTTAAAAATGTATCTTATGTAAAGTAATCTGGTGACATAACTCATAAAGGATCTGTCCTGACTCACGAACCATATTCGGTATTTATTTTAAAAGTTTTATTAGTTCCATAGTGTAGCATTTTTTCTTAAACACTAACAAATTTTTTAGACAGGATAATTTAAAGTTATATTATGATTTACATATAACATTGATTGTTAAGATTAAAGTGAATTTCAACTTAATAATTTGTAACTTCTTTTCTTTTTTCACACTTAGAAGTTAGTAAACGAATTTCCAACAGATAGTAAAATGAAATAGCTAACGTGAACTAAAGAGATTGATTGAAAAGTATGTAGGCAAAGGGTTGAGAATTTTTTCCATGAATCTTTATAAGTTTCCTAGGGCTGCTGTAATAAAATATCACAAACTGAATAGTTTAAACAACAAAAATTAATTGGCTCACAGTTCTGGAGGCTAGAAAACCTAGATTAAGCTGTCAGCAGTGTTTGCTCTTTTTGAGAGCTATGAAAGAATCTGTTTCATGCTTCCCTCCTACCTTCTGGTAGCCATAGGCATTCCTTGGCTTGTAGAAGTCAACCTCCTGCGTTTTCACATTGACTCCCTCTTCAGATGTCTGCAGCTGTGCCCAAGTCCTCCCTCCTTTTCTTATAAGGGCACCAGTCATATTAGATGACCGCCCACCTCCATGACCTCATTTTAACTAATTACCCCTGTAAACACCCTATTCTAAATAAGGTTTTTGTGCTTTTAAAAAATGTTTAAGCCATAGCTGTGAAGAGTTGGTTGTCTTAGAATGAAGACTTTGCAAACACTTGAAATGAGACCAGTGTCATCTGCTCCCAACAGAAAATCAATTTATTCTAATAATGGTTCCACAATTTTATATATTCATGTAACCAAAATATTATTATAAATTCTAACAAAAATCAATCTAAAAATTTAACATTGAAGAAATATAAATTTTAGTGGAGTTATGGTCAAGATAATATTATATTAACTCAATATACTATAAAATGTGTATTGAATTCTGTATAGTACATTAATAATTTATAATTGTATCTAATAAGGACATGATAATCGAAATAAGAGCTATAATTTTCAAAACTTATCAGTATGTTTAATATAAATGGAGTATTTTAACTAGAAAAAATTTGTGACTGATTAGATACTTAATTTTAAAAATATATTTTAAGAGATCGGTATTCACTTTGTCTCTTTGCTACCTTCAATCAAGCTTTTACAAATTTTGAGGTTTTGACAGAAGATTTTTTTAAATAAATGTAAGTCTATAATGACATTAGGTATTTTCCTAAATTTCCTAAATTTGATTGCAATTTGTTAAAAGATTGTAAACATTTTCAAACAAATTATTCAACTTATGGAAACTAAAGATAAACAAAACAAAACAAAACAAAACAAAAAAACTTTCTCTTTTGTAGATCTAGTGAAGTGGAGTTACTGGAAACAACATTTCCAAATGGGAAGCTCTTGTAATTTATCTCTACAAAGCAAAGTGAAACTAATCGAATTAGAAGATAATAGAACAGATAGTAAACAAGGCTTAATTTTTAAAATCTATAATTAAACATTTGAATTTCTCAACATATTGAATGAATCTTGATGAATCTACTACTTTTTATTCATGGTTTTCAACTAAAGGTGATTTTGTCTTGCAGAGGACATTTGGCAATGTCTGGAGATACCTTTGATTCTTAACAATTTGGATAGTGCTACCGCCATCTAATGTGTAAAGGTAAGGATTCTGCTAAACATTCTACTATGTTCTTACGGTCCCCACACAAAAAAATAATTATCTGTTCTGAAATTGCAGTTGTACTGATGTTGAGAAACCCTGTTTTTATTAGATAAATGTTTATTTTTATTAAATAAACCCTATTTTTATTAGATAAATGTACTGATGTTGAGAAACCCCGTTTTTATTAGATAAATTCTATACCAGAATTAATTGAAATTAAGGCCTGAGATTTTGAACCTTCTAGTGAATATAAAGTCATACAAGAAGACAATTTATTTGACAAGTGTTATCTTATAAAAATAGTTGTCAAAACAAGTTTTCCAAATGGAAAAGTAAAGATAGTAGCTCTGCAAATACTTAAAACAAATAACTAAGCATTGGTATATAAAAATTAGAATCAATAATTATTTCCTCTTCTGCAGTATTTTATTTGAGCTTCAGTGTACATATCGAATCATTTCATTAGATAAAGTACCTAGTTTTGGAATCACAGAATCATAAAGTATGGACATTGTTGTGTCCAGAATAACCAGACCCAACTTGAGTGCTCTTAACCAGGAGACAGTTTATTAGCCGGCGGCTGTCCTTGCAAAGGAGCAGCCTCGAAATGCCAAGATACAAGGTTTTTAAGCCCCAAATCCTATTCCTCATTCTGTCTTAAACACAAAGGTCCATCTTTCTCCTATTCACTACCTGTCAACCCACTGGTCAGGTGTGCAAGCGGGAAGTACAGAAGCAGAAAGCTTGTGTTAGAATGTTATGTTCCTATGGGTGATTGCCTATGTTCCCATGGGCAATAGCCAATGTTCCCATGGGCGATGGCCAAACAGTAATTTTCAGCTTATATACAATTGATTATTTTTCATGCCACGCAAGCAAGCAGGGTTACACAGGCTAAAATTGGCAGTTAGCGTATGAGCTCATTGTTACAAGTTTTATGATTAACAGAGTGTGGTTAGGGGTTCCAGAAACTAGGCCTAAGTTATGGACTTCCTTTGTCCAGTTTCAGGTTTTAATTATTCTTTAACCCTTTCACATTTCAGCAGGCCATTACAGACATGTGTAAAACTCAATTTCAGCCCATCCAGAGATTTCCCTTGAGGTAAGCAGCTCCCTAAAACTGATATATTTTCCTAAGTACCTTAGAGTTCTCCATTTTATGTCCTCTCATGATTGTACCTGTTTGTTTGTTTATTTGTTTGTTTTGTCAGTGTTGTGTCTGAAAGGTTAAGGTACAAGCCAGGGCTTCTAAACTATAGTTTATCCCAATTTACTGACTCAGTATTTCTGCATCTGCTGCTGTGGAAGTGAATTTAAATAATTAAAACTGATTCTATTTTATTACTGGCCATCTTGCTTCCATGACTATCTAAGAAAGCACTTTTATAATACTGACATATTTACATAGACTTATTTTAAAATCTTCCTCAACATGCCATTAGCATGCTTCAAAATAACTCAAAGTACATTTTGTGTTATTTGCATATATCTTTATTGACGCATTAGACCTGCACTGTCAGATACAATAGCCACTGGCCACATATGGTTTTTGAACACTTAAAATGTGGGTAGCCCAAGTTGAAATGTACTGTAATTATAAGAGTCAGTAAAATATCTCGGTAGGTTTTTGTACTGATTATCTTCTAAAATAGTATCTTACATATAATAATATATAATTAAAATTATATATTGTTTTATTTTAAATGCTGTTTTATTTTACTTTTAAAATTACCTTTGGGAAACTTAAAATTACCTATGTGACTTTTAATACAATTCTATTGAACAGTGATGCTCAAACTATGAACTCCTACAAAGTATGTCTCCATCATGCTTATATTCCTCATACCTAGCAGCGTAAACATCTAATTAATTTGCATGTTGAATAAATTACATAAAAATAATGTATAATAAAAGGAAAATATAAAATACAGCAATACTACAATGAAATACAAGTCAAGTTCCATGGGTTTGTGGAAACATGTGAATAATAAAAATAAGGTATTAGAATATATATTTAAAATAAAATAGTTTTGAGGTTTATAAAATAAAAAATGGTTAAACAGGTAATGTAACATGCACAGAAGGAAAAGAAAAGCAACACAATATATATTTTAAGATACTTGGGATCAAAAATTTCACACCATACACATTCAAAACAAAAGTACTAAAAAAACTTTAATGGAAATTAATCCATTGTCTTCTAAACATCCCACTATATTTACATTTTATAATATAAAGATGGATAGCTTTCAGTTTTTCTTATAATTTAATTGATAATACAAATCATCTCTATTCCAAATTATGGCCTCTATGAGGATCCCGAAGTTTCTTAGCTAGTAGGGTATCTTTGAAGTGGTATCTACCCACGTAAAGCTGATTTCAAAACAAGAAATAGAAATAATAAGACTCCTCATTGTCTTTTTTCCCCACCTTCCTAGACTTCAGATCAGACATTTCATTTATGGGAATGGATCCAGGTTGCCTCAAGGTAAGGACTATCTGTGGGCAACAAAATAAATTATACCATATTGGATAAAGTCAGCATGCCATTAGCTTGCCTATTGCCTACAGAAATTGCAAGTTTTATTGAAAAGGAGATTTACATTTTAATTTGAAGTATCTTGGTCTTAATACATACACACAGCTCCTGTCAAGAATCCTGGCTCTGCAAAGAGATATTACTAAAAACAGCAGATCATGAAAGATAAGAATGTTTAAAAATTGTGATTCTGCTGACGTTCCTTGAGGGAGACTTGATAGCACTAACTTAATTCATATGTGGGGGTTTTTATTTTGTATCTGTGTAGAGGGGTTTAAGAAAGGACAAAATAAAATTTCAGGTTGTATTATGTGCTGGGTATTATCCTATATGTGATCTAAGCTAATCATTAAGATAATATTATAATAAATGTATCATTACCTCTATTTTAGGGATAATAATACTGGGTGATCTTCATGCTTTTATTATCCTCCCATCTAATTCAAAACTCATCCTCCATTTCACATCTCCATTTCTTTCAATAATAATTTTGTCCTTGGGATAAAATGGATATTGTCTCCCAAAACTGAAGGAATGTATTTCACACCATACGCAGTTTTCTCTACAGCCATGTACTTGCTTTATTTAATCTTTTAACCAGAGAAAATTGAACTGGCTTCCAGGGGACTTTCCCAGGGGATGCTAGCTGACCCCTACATCTCTGCTGAATGACTTTTCAATGGAGGGATTGGAAACAATACTCCCACTCCCCAAACTTCTGGCAATACTTTCATGCTTCATGCATGGGGTTTATCCAGCACAGATTTACCTACCCGACCTGTTTCTATCATTTAGTGGTTTTGACCAAGACCAACTTTGACTAATTCTCTCTCAGTAATTTTTGTTTTATTTTTAGTAATTTATTAGCCACTCCCCACAACAGATCAAGTTAACCAAATGGAACAAATTTTGTTTAAAAGCATAATCAAAATGTAATAAGTATATAAGAATTGCACATTAAGATAAGTGAAATGCATACCAAATCAAAGAACTAGGTCAGAAACTGATACTTAGAAAATGGAGCTTATCATGGGTTCGGTGTTGCTTGAAGTATTAGCCAAAACCATTAAACAGTGCAGCTGGGAGGTGTTTATTTAAAACTATCACCAGATGTTAGAATACCATTGTAGATAATTGGGTTTAATTGCAATAGACACAAATTTTTAACTAAAATAGTCTTTATTTTTTTTTCCTTTTGTTTGTCTCTAGTAATCTTTTGTTCCATTAGTATGATGTTGAACAAGTTACTCAATAGCTATGAGTATCAATTTTATTACTTCTAAAACTGGAATAATAATGAGTTATAAGATCATTTGATAATATAAAAATGAACATGTAGAGCCACAGTACTCTGTCAGTAATTGTTAGTTTCATTTCTCCATAAATATATTCTCGTGCATCCCATAGTTCATAATCATTAATTTACATTCACTTTTCATTTTATTGATAGAAGCACATGCATCTTTCCTAAGGTCATTTCTTCATTCCAACAACAATTATTCTAGTATGCAACTGTGCTAGTAAAAGCCATTTCTCAAAATGTGAAGATCATACTTTCTTCATCTATTTGCATATAATATTGGTCAATATTTACTATACCCAACATCAAACATTATATCCCATCTTCAATGATATTCAGTCAAAACATTCAACCTCTTTATATAGAAAATAGAGATTTCTCCATGGATAAAATGTTACAATATTGAAAATATTTGGCAAACCTATAGATTACTGTTATTAGGCAGTACAGCCAGTATTTGAAAGTGTGGTTCTGATTTCAGAAAGAAGACCAAGATCCAAATCCTGTGCAAACTATTTAGTAGCTATATAATGTTGATAAATTTCTCTATATCTTTAAGCCTTAGTTTTCTCAACTGTAAAATAGAGCTCATTATATTAATAGCAACATCTATAATTTATGAATTTCTTATCATGTGCCAAATCTTCATTTTATTCTCACAATAGCCTGAATAGTACATATTGTCATTTTCATTTTATGATAATAAGATATGTATGTGTGAAATAATTAACACATAGGAAGATAGATAATAAGGTCACAAAACTCATTATTTGTAGAGCAGAAAATAGAGCATGTGCATCTGACTTTGGAGCCAATCCAATTAACCACTCTATTATTGCCTGTTGCATTTGAGTATAAATGAGTTGATTTGAGTATAAAATTAAATCATGCATCTAAGAGCTTAGCATACTGTCTTTATATAGAAAATTCCAGGTATAATAATACCAATCATGATTTTAGTTATCATCATCAATATAATGATAGGATTGTGTAAAGAGCAAAAGGCATCAAAATGAGACAGGAAATAATACATGTTTATAGCATGGGAACACAGTACAACAAACCAAAGAGGAATAGAATAGCATTGTACCAGGTTATGTACAAATTGGCTCTGAATCTTTCTGTTGAACTATACCGTCTTGCAAATAGTACACTACGACCAAGTTTTGTTGTATCTAATATCCAGATCGTTTATTTTTTAAGCATAATCACTATTCCCCACACTCAGTTCTGAAAAGTGTACCTTATACACTCCCCTCCATATTGTAGCCACTTAAATTAGTCACAAAATATTTAATTATATTTCCAAAGTCTAAGAATAATTTAAGAAATCATACTTCCTCGTTTTTTTAGTGTCAATAACATTATCTTCATATTAGAATGCTTTCTGCAAATCTAACAGTGAAATATGCAATTTACCTGAAAAGAATTCTCAGAATGACATTTATGTTGTTCTGTAGACACAAGAAATCCCATACTTCATTAACACACCAAAGAGAACATATAATCAGCTTCTGAGTGAGCAGCTCCAGTAATATTGAATAATTCCCTGGCTGATAATTCCTAGGAAGTACAATGGAACTATAATTCACATTTTAAAATCCCAAATAGCCTTCTGCTTCTACATAAAAGTGTCATATAAACCAACGTCATTGTTAATAAATAGCAAAGCTAGAGATCCCCAACTGTGTGAGTTCTAGTAGGAAGATCAGCATCCTCATGTCATATTTTAAAATCACTCTTTCATTTTCTCTTCTCTCAAGAAACTAACAGTACAGAATGTGTGAAAATAATTCTCAGCTTTCACATTATGTGCTTTGTTAATGTACTCTATAGACACAATGTTTGGGCAGTGTTATCAAGCTAATGTCTGGGGTTTAGAAAACTTCTGGTACATAGGCATTCTCAAAAATATGGTAAGAAATTTCCCATTACTTTAAACCTTATGTATAGAATTCTACATCATCTACCTTTATCTAAACTACCTCAGAAGGACGTGAAACCAGAGCACACAAATAACACAAAATAGACCCCTTTCTAGACCATTGTCCATTTCTAAATCTGTAACAAGAAAAATTTTTTAAATCTCCTGAAATGTTCTAATATGATGTAACATTTCCATTCTAATTCATTATGTTATTTGTTATTACATAGTAATGAGAATTTTTAAATGTCTTTTGGAATAAAAATTAATGGCCTTAGGGATAAGCCCTCAATCATGAACAACAAGGCTGTTAAAATATAACAATGCCTTACCAAAAGTTATGGAAATACAGAAACAATCTTCTTGGTGGCACGAAAATATTCATTATTCCAATTCAGATTTACTTTGCTCCATATGAATCCTATGTTTTCTATTTCTTCTGCTTACTTTTTTCTTTTCTTAGCAAGCCAATAGAATAAATCTCAAAAGTTCACCTAATCTATAGGTTCTCAAGAAAAAATAAATTGTAGATATTTTAAATTGCTTCATTTAGGGAAAAGAAACATTTGTCTTGTCACCCATCACCATTTTTTACTGGTCATAAAAATTATTCATTAGCTTATTTCTATATTAAACACCATGAAATTACTGAGATAATTAGAGGAAGAAATAAAGATAGTTCCTTCTAACAGCCTGCTATTACATCTAAAGTTTAGTAAAGGAATGCGTTAAAGTTTTTTATTTCCCCCAGAGAAAATCTTATAGGAAAAAAGTTTGCATAGCTAAAAATATATTATAATTTCAAGATATCATGGTTTCGTTAACAAGAACTGAAAATATTTTTTTATAAATGTAGTATACAATAAAGTGGGCTGTCATTTATAAACATTAAATTCAAAGATATAAAAGTGACAATAATTAATGATCTCTAATACATCCTCTTTCTCAGTAAAGATGTGTAAATCGTTTTAAGCTGATATTGCTTCTAAGTGATTGAGTCTTTCATTACAGGTTTTCTTAGGTTAAAAGAATCATCATCTCATATTGAGCAATGTGAGGTTCTTTGTTTTGGACATGTGTCCCATACATCTCCTAGATCTCATTAGTTAAATATTTCTCATCTCTAGTTTATAATTAAACAAATATGTAGAAAGTAGTATAGGAAGCACCTCTCAATTTTCTCATGGACAATTTTTGTAAAAAGACATTTTGTGCATTGCTTGTGGGAGGTTCACTGTTTATTATGTATGTAGCGTGATAGTTCTCAAACATTGGAGTGGGTGTGGGGAAAAGAAGGTATGAGATTTATCTCCAGAATATTTCTGTTTATGCCCTTCTGTCCACAATGCATATCATAATGCCGTGATCATAATGGGGAAACTGGGCGGTCATTGTATTTTGATCAAACTTCCCAGTGAAAATAATGCCACCCACCAAACTTCTCTTGAGAACCACCAGCCTGGATTATGACTTGTATGAGAAAACACATGTAAGAAAATTATTAACAAACTCTGACTGATTTTGGCATTGGCCTGGTCAAAATCTTATTGCTTACTTTGGAGACGGTAGTACATCTAGCTATTTCCTAGGCTCTGTGATATCTTAGAGTGGCCATGTGACAGAGTATTGCAATGTAGTGTAAAAAAGTTATGGGGGTAGACTTCAGGGAAAATTTTTATGTTTCTGATAAAAAAAAAGGACAGGTGCATCGAGCACATATTTATTTTCTTGTTTCTTTCTTCCCGTCTGATTTCTGAAAGGCAGGTAGGATACCTGGAGGTTAAACAGCAGCTTATGACAAACCTATATATGGCAAAAAAGAGAGAGAGAAAGAGCTGTCAAGGCAGAACCAAATTGATTTTAAGATTGATTTTAAGTAAGAAAAATAAGGTCCTTATTTGTTTAAGACTTTACAGTTTTCTGTTACATGCATCTAAGTACATTCCTGAGTAATACATCAACAAAATATCTTTATATCCTAGAAGGATCACATCATAATTCCATTTCATATAAAAATATGATCAAAAGAGTGTTTCTCTTATATTTCCCACTGTTCTATTTTTTAATTTCCATTTCCCATGCCAGCTGCCTTTATTTGATTTTATTACATGTAAGTTTTCCTTTGATGTTCCTTTACAATTAAGAACTTGTACAATATGTTTGGAGACATCTGAAATACATAGTGGTATGTGAGTCGTGTCTACACTCATAGTTAACATGAGATAGCCCAATTAGCCTGGAAAACCTTAGCTTCGTAAAGACTTTTTTTTTTTATTGAGGCAGAAATATATTTAATTATCCATGACTTTTAATGACAATCAGCATGCTGGAAACACATGTATTTTAAGTATTTTGGGAAAGAGGGAATAGGCTGAATAATGGCTCCCCAAAGATGTCCATATCTTAATTCCTGGAAACTAAATATGTTGCCTTACTCGTTAAAAGCATTCTCTGTAAATATGATTAAGTTAAAGATTTTGAGATGAGCAGGCTGGCTTATTCCAGTAGCCTTAATGTAATCATAAGATTTTAATAAGTGGGAAGAAGGAGAAAGGAAATTGGAGTGATGTGGCCAGGAGCCAAGGAAAGCCCAAAGCTTCTAAAAGCTGAAAGAAGAAAGAAATTGATACTTCCCTTGAGCCTCCAGGAGGAATCAGCCATGCTGATACCTTGATTTTAGTCCTACAAGATTTATTTTGGGGCATGGCTTGATAGAGTAGTGGTTAGTACATCTGCTTTAGACGCAGGTCCTGAGTTCCCACCCCAGGTGGAGCCAGGGACCATACCCTGGTGCACCAGGCCCCCCGGGTGCATCTCCTCTCCACCCTCCCCGTGCACCTGGCCAGGGGTGCACACCATGAGTGTGTGGGAGGAGACACTCTGCCTTCAGATATCCAGTTCTTAAGAGGAAATGGCACCAACCATAGGTCAGTGGTGGAAGTAGGGGGTGGAGGGAATTAAAGAGGGAGAAAAAAAAAGAAACTCATTTTGGATTTCCTGAACTAAAAGCTAATACCTTGTGTTGTTTAAGCCACAAGGTTTCTGGTAATTTTTTACAGCAGCAATAAGAAACTAATAACCTCCACCCCCGTCAAATTAAGAACATTCTATTCTTGTATCTTTTAACCCAAAGCAGCGCATATATTTTATTTATATAATTTTATTGACAACTGCTAATAAATAACAACAAAAACTATTTCTGAGCTATAATGTTCATTTACTTATCCATACATCTATATATTGATTCAAACAGTCTTTGTTTCAAAAAGATAATTGTTTCCCAAATACGAATCACTGAAATAAATATTGCATTTAGAGATATACTGAGAAATTCTCTCCTGAGCCTTAAGCTTATTTATCATTTTTATGTATATGTATCAGTTTTTTTTTTTTTTTGGTCTAAATTTGTGAAAGTATCAGGCTTAAAATATAAAACATTTGTTAACACTATTATAAGATTTTGTTTGAACATTCACTTCTTGCAATTGATTGGTTAATATAAAGTGTGGCTATGAATCAACTGAGCCTATTTATTGACACTTAACAAGAATTACCTTTAAGAGCTCAGGTTTCTTAAGACATATTGTTGTTATGCACTCTTTCTTCCCAGAAAACTGAAGCCACTTCTGCAGGCAGCTGACAAAAATGTTGTTATTTCTCTGACTGGAAAAAAAGAAAAGTTATAAGATAACTCTCAGGCAAGGAAAATGAGCACCATGTCATTTTCTCTCTGTCACCACACCCCAGCTATTGACAATAAGTGAAACTGTGGAGCATGCCCTTCCCCTGGGTTCCTCCATCCAGTGCCTGCCCTCAAACACTCTTAACCAACAGCTGAATTGACATCCAAGTATCCACATCAAATCACTTAAAGAGTAAATTCAACCAACACATACACGCAGATGATAAAAATGCGGAAGAAACACTAAAGAATACCTAGTAAAGAAATGACTGGAGTTATTCAGGAAATATTGAATGAGAAGTAATAGAATTAAATTTAACGGATTTGCCAAGGAGACACCATAGTTGAATTCTCTTCTCCTGAACTAAATACATGATCAATATATTACCACTCATACTCAATCATCTACATGTACTAATGTACTTCACATATAATTGAAAACAGACTTGCCTTAAAAAATTATTTACTTTCCTCTCAAAATATCACTTATTATTTATTCTTCCCATAACCTGTCTACCTCTTGCAATAAAGTCAAGTCTTCCCACCTCTACTTCATTTACTGTCATCGACTTACTTATGCCAGTAATGTCTACTATGACTAGATTGCCTAGAAATTGAGATTTATGTAATATAATGAACATCGTTGGGAGAATCTGGCTCCAATTATTGTAATTTTCCACATACCTAAAGGATTTCTAGATAGAGAAAGCCCTTAGTCAACTGACAAGAAACCATATCTCAGCTAAATTAAGATATTGGGAAATAACCTGTGAGTAATCTTATACAGGCCAGTTACATTGGGTATTGTAGGTTTTTCATTTAAAAGTATGTGAATCAGGCTTTTCTCTCTACCCAACTAATGAAATTCTGCTTTCAAGGGTTCATGACTACACACATGACTTTCTAGATGACAAACTAAATGGACCCTTTGAGCCACTGACTCCAATATCCACTTCCCTGACAATGCCACTGCCTCTCTTTGTGTCCTGACCCCCAACTCCTATTATTTTACTAACATATTAAGCATTTCTATTTTCCAAGGGCTCCATCCTTGGCCTAAATCTCTGCCTGTTTCTAATGGAAATTAAACCAATTATATCAATGTCATTTCTTTAACTTCCTTCTGTGCTCTCATTACACAATTTAGTTATATAGCCCTCTACCCTTCTCCTGACTTCTTCCTTCTCCTTCTCTTCTCGCTTTTCTTGCTTTTTGTTTTTCTCCTCCTGTCTTTCTCCTCCTTCTTCTCACTATGTTAAAAATGTTAATTCTGATCATTTCACAATCTACTATTCAAAGTGTCCTTATTTAATCTGCCTGTATGTATAACCCTTTATGGTTTTACTTTTCCTACTTCATCCCCTGGCTTTGCCTTTTCCCTATTCCTCTGCACATGCATGATCAGTTCTATTAACTTTGCATTATTGGGCGTCCCCTAAATACTATATTATATCGAGGCTTTTGTTTTCTGTTCTCGTTTGTTCATTTATTTGTTCAGAATATATTTTTGTAAATACAAACTATTTGGGCATTTCATTGTTGCTGAAGATATAAAAATAATTAAAATAAGACAAATTTTTTGCCTTCAAAGAGCATCTATTCTAATGATGGAAACACAACACAAAATGAATGAAATATTTTCATGTTAGAACATACAAATTACATAGAGAAAAAAATAAAGCAGAAAAGAGGGATAAAAATAGTTTAGGCAAGGGTTATAATTTAAACAGAGTATTCAGGGGAGACTGGCTGAGAAAGAAATATGAATAAAGATATATATGCTTTATATCTGAATTCCTAATGTTTTTCACATAGTCTATTATAGCTATGGTTTCTTTATATCCAAAGTAGAATATAGAAGATTATACCACACAATGTCTTGGCTCGTGTCAGATGTTCAACAAAAATTGCTCCTTTCCTGACATTGTCCATAATTAAAATACTCTTCCTTTGTTGCTCTGTAACTATTTATACCTATAAAAGAATTTGAATTATACTTAGTTTTATAAATTGTGGTTAATTATAAATATAATATATATATTCACAGTCAGTTCTCAAACTCTCTCATCTCAAGAACACTTTGCATTCTGAAAAATTACCAAGTAGTCCACAGAGCTTTTGTTTATGTGTATTACGTCAGTGGCAGCTAGTAAACCAGATATCTGAAAAAAAAATAACGCTGATTTGTAATCTTTGTGATTTGTATGGAGTAAATCTTCCTATCAGTTGCCAATGGTTTAACAACCGCCTCTCAAAATTCTACAATACTGAATAATTGACTCTCATATGCCAGTATGAGCCAACTCCAGTACATCATTGGCTATATCTGTCGATATTTATATATTTAAAATGAAAACTACTTTTTAAGAAGTTATTAATTTATATAAAAATAACTAATAAAGCATAACATGTTGGTAAATACAAGATTTTTTAAATGGTATTTTTAAAAACAAAGTATTTTTTGAGAAGAGTGGCATTATTTTTCTCATTTGCAAACTTTAATGTCTGGCTCAGTAGAAATAAATCATATTTTAATTTCTTTATTCAATCTGTGCAGCACATGTTTTGTTTTTTATGTATATGAAAAAAAATTCAGCTTCACTCAGATATGTTATTAGAAATAGAAGTATTTTAATGAACTTTTCAGATAAATAGTGGATATTCTTCATTGATGCTAAACCAAAACTTGGCAATTGTTAGCTTTTTAAAAGCTAGTTGCAGTGTGAATTATGAAACATTATTTATGAACTTTTTTTTTGCTCAGTTACATTAAAATCCACTGGTTTATTCTATACTTCGAATGACTCATTTAAGGTATTATTTTGTAGTATTTGTCATCAATTATTTTAAAAATACTGTTCATTGAGTTATGCATATCTTTAAATGCTGACATATTTTTTATATATCAAAAAAAAATGTTGATATCACCAGCAATCTCATCAGAAGTCATTATGTATCAGACAGTTCTCAAGCTCAACATGGTAGTATACATTTTCCAAAATTTTATTAGTTTGTTTGTTTGTTTGAAGTGACAAGCTTTATTTACTTTTAAGAACCTTCTTGTCAAATACCCAGTTCTGAATAATAGAGTTTGTTTGGAAAGAATAGCCATATTCTTTAAAATGAAAATGGTGTTTCATTGGGGGAAAATTGCAGCTAGTTTAGTTTACAGATCATTCAACTGAAAAACTATTTTTTGTTAAATCAATTATCACGTACTTTAACATAAAGCGGAAGCATTTTATGTGTACTCTCCTTTAAAAAACATATAGTTACTGATGAAGATTTAATAACATTAAGAAATTTACTACTTCATCAATACATTATTAAGTGAACCTGACTTTTCCTTTTGTGTGCATAGTAAAGAAGAATGTAATGACTATTAAGTTTTATGCCTCTGCCTTTATTTTGACTAAGACACCAAAAACTTTTGCCTATTTTTGCCTTTTCATTGTTGAAAGTATCAAAACACTGGAAAAGGAAAATACTGTTTAGTATGATAATGATAATGAAAACAGGATTAAAATGCAGATCCCCTGAAACTGCATTGAAGACCCTGAGTTGTTCATGTCACAGAAACCCACTCTTCTCAGTAAAAATCACTAACATTTATTGAGGAGGTCTCATTCTATGAGAATGGACATAGTACTTTTTCTTGCCATAAACTAAATGACTTAATCTTCAATTTTTATTAAGTAGATAATTTTATGCCTACTTTGTCAGTGACAAAATTCAGATGCAGAAAAGTGAAGTAAGTTGCCTGGTTTTACACAGCTAGCGTGCGAAGTTCCAGGGTTTGAACTCATACAATTTGATCCCAAAAGATTAAAAAATAAGTAATTTACATCAAAATACACTATTTGGAGTTCTGATATTCAATATTAAATTATAATTTAATCTATTTTTAGTTAACTTTTAATTTCTTTTTAACATCTGTTTCATTTACATACAGTATCAAAAAGATGAATGAGAGCTATTAAAGTGTTTTTTGTATGAAATATTTCAAAAATAGCATAACTATTCCCAAACTTCTAAGACTTATAAGCAGTTGAGTTTAGTTATTCAGACATAGAAAACTATTTAAATAGAGTAGAAAAAGAATGGTGCATTACAGTTCTGGGATCACTCATAGCAATGTTTTCATCATAGATATAATATAAAATATTTACAAAATAAAAAAAGACAATAAGGAAAGCAAAGGAATGTTCCAAGGAATATATACAAATTGGCGAAGTTCTCAGAAGAAAAAGGCTGTCATCGGTTTCATTAACACTCCTATTTTGTCACATTACTTTAGGTAAAAGGTGATAAGTTTTTCTGACTTATCCAGCACATTTTACTACAACCATTATCCTTATATTTGCCAATGGAAATTCATATTATGAGGGGCTAAACTTTAGTAAAGAATATAGTATTGCTTAATAAATAAGTAAAATGAAGACAGATAGAAAGTGATTAACCGTAAGTTTTTGTATGGAGTCACTGCCATTAGAACTTGTCTAACTTTACTTACATTAATTTGAAATTTCATAGAAATGCATAATGGTGTACAACTGAGTAGTTATGCTGAGATTTAGTCACCTTGTATGATATAGACAAACAAGCAGAGATGTTTGAATAATGAGTAAGTCACCATGAAATTAGCTATTAGGAGACTAATTCCCCATGAGTTTAAACATACATATAGATATTGTTTTAAACAAAAAAATTTGAGATATGGAAGAATCTCATGATTTATTTTATACTATCCAAAATTATTATATCTTACCCTCAATATATTGTACAACTCTACTTTAGTAGAATAAAATATATAAAAGTAAAAAGTTCTGAGATTAGAATAACACTTAAATAGAACCTACTTACTTGGGAGACTCCATCATTTCCTATAAATTAATAAGAACCCAGTTATACATGGTACCACATATCTTTATCTAAAGAAAAGTTATCTTTGATTTGGACAAGTATGCATTCTTTAATCTAAAATGGAAATGAGGGCAGAGGTAGATAAGGGTAAATGGGGTCAAATATATGGTGACGAAAGATTCGAATTGGGGTGGTGAACACAATAAAATATACACGATATATTATTGAATTGTACACTTGAAACCTAAATAATTTTATTAATCAATGTCAGCAAAAAATTAATTAAAAAATAAATAGAATAGAAATGAATCAAAAGTTTTAAAAATTTCATTTCCACTATACAACAATCAATTTAAGTATTTCAGTAACATAATAAGAAGGATAAAAGAAGATACATAGGAAAAGAGGTTAAATTTTTAATAACATATATCATTAACTATGAAACTTTTAAAATTAAAATCTTCAGAAAAAAAAATGAATAAAGGAGAAATAAAGCCCAAAGTGTGTAGGTTCTACCCCTGCAGTGGGGAATTGAACAAAAATGGGCTTGAAAACAGAGGTGGCAGTCTTGACAAAGCACATATTTTAATGAGAGGGAAGAATGTTAAAAGAAGGTATCTTCATACTGTTGTCTGTGTCTATGAGTTTTTGTTTGTTTGATTATCAGCGGGAAAGGGGAGAGGAGGTAGACAAGAGTTACAGGGGTCAAATATATGGTGATGGAAGGAGATTTGACTTTATGATATTTAGATGATGTATTATAAAATTGTACTCTTGAAAGCAATATAATTTTATTAAACAGTTGCCACCTCAATAAATTTAATAAATTTTTTGAAAAATAAGACATCTGTTGGAGTCTTGGTGGTAAAGAAAAAGAAAAGAAAAGATAGGAGAGAGAGAGAGAATCATGGGATCAAATGTGTTAATCATACAGAAATAGTATCATAAGATTAAAAGAAACTCTGATCCCTTCTTTCTCCTTTAATAAAGACATTATCTGTTTAAGAAATTACACTTCTTTACACCAACAAAAAAGTGTATTATGAACTAAAAACCTAGTAAGTTACCCCAGACTATCACATCTCTTACTTAGAAGCATGTGTTTATTAATTTATTAAAATATAAGATTTTTCAAAATAAACAGAGATAGTAGGTAACTTCTAGAGAAAAAAAAAAGCTATTTTAAAAAGATAGAAGAAATCAGAATCAAAAAAATTCTACACTTGTGAATATTCCTCAAAATACTAACCACCAAGCTAAAAAAAGTATATATAACATAATACTCTTATATAAGCTAAATATTCTTGGAAGCAATTGCATAGGATTGTAAAGTTAAACAATAATGTGGAGATGGCAAACAATATTATGAGAATACCTCACAGGATGAGGTAAAAATGAATATTGACAGATCTCAGAAGTAAAATTTTTAAAAATTAAAATTAATTTATCTAAAAAGACTAATTTTAAATTAATGATGGGAGTAGAAATTTGACTGAACATATAATGAGAAGCCTTGAGGAAAGGAATGAAAAACCACAAGGAGAAAGAAAGCAATAATATAAAGAATTAGAAAGATATGCCAATAGATGAACAAAGAAGATTCAACTGTTGTATTACAGGATGAAGAAAGAGGAGAAGGAAGGAAGAAGAGGAAGAAGAGAAGGGACAGCAGGGTGTAGGGAAAAAGAATTGGAAGAGAAGGAGGAAAGTGAAATAAAGGACCATAATCTTAGAAAAAAAATCACTAAAACTGAAGGACAATTTGACGTGAATCTTCTTGATAACAATATGAAAATCAGACTACAGTGGAGCATCATTTTAAAGAAACTCAAGAATGTGTGAGTCATAGATTTCATACCAGCTCAGCTGTCTGTCGGGTATAATGGCTTTTTGGAAAATTTTTAAATGTTTAAGAATTTAGGAACTAGTGTAATCATAACACCTTTTGAAAAATCTACAGGAATATAAACTTTATTCAATTAAGAAATGACAAGAGAAACTCACAAATAGACTTACCATGAGTATTTGATATATTTAATTGGCTATATAAAACTAATACCATGATGGGTATGGGGAGTAATAAATAGATAATAACATATGAGCATTAGTTTTCCTAATAAAATAGAAGGGATATAGCTTGAAAATCAAAGAAGAAAGTAGAGAGAAAAAAAAGTCACATAAAGTAACTTCATCGAAAATCTACATTGGGGGTAAATAGGATTCAAAGCCTGTCTTTTAAAGCTGGCAAACCAATAATCAGAAATCTAGATGACAAAAAAGGCATTACAAAGGTACTTTTTCAGTAATAAGATAACCATGAGCAAAAATAAAATCGTAACTATTAAAACAAAACAATGCAAAAAAAACGACAAATGTGTAGAAAGAGAAATACAGTAAACAATAATATAAACGGAGTAAATATAAAATAATATGAAAAATTTGAGATTAACGGTGCTATCAGCACTATCAATAAATGTAAAGAAAATTTGTATGAATATTTATTTTTATTAGAGTATTAACATGTATTCATATATATCAAAGCCACACATGAAATCTCTTACAATATGAAATATTAATTGCAAATCTAAAATAGTTAAAGTTGTTACACTGGAAAAAGTGGGTTGAGAGCTAGAGAGCTTTGGACTTAAAATATATTAATTTTTTTCTATGGGGATGTCAATAATAGTGTCATTTTAGTGTTTTACATTAAATGTTCATAAGCACTAATAAATCTACTCAAAAATTCAAAAGAAAATATAAATTCATTTAAACTTAATGAAGAAATGAAATTCACCATTTAAATGTTGTCTAACCCACTATACAAACAAATCTGTAGCATATTCAAGTGGAGAACTAATTCAAAACAAGATTTTTAATGTTATGTTAATATTTTATTGTCAAATAAGATACATTAAATCATATTCATTAGATTTCATGGTGAACAGTAAGGTTTCCAATATAAATGAACGGGATCCACATTATATAATGTTTAAGAGGAATATACTTTTATTTTTTCAATCTTATGAATGCTTCATTCAGTACTGTGGGTGTTGATATATACTGTTATTGAACAACCACTTTATGCAAGTTGGACTTAAAAGACAATGATGCTTAAGGGCCATTGCTACTTAATTCATTTTTGCCTCCTGATATTTTTCTGAAACTACTGATAAATCCATACACACAAAATATATCTATGTATATGTATTTGTATATGTATATGTATATATATATACATATATATACACACATATATATAATTTAACAGCATTCGAAACTAGTAATGTTGATCAATAAGCTGGCAAGCAGTAGAAAGAATGACCTCTAAATAACCTTCTTAAGTTGCCTTGAGCCAAAATGGAAGCCCTTGTAAGAGTTAAAGATGGAATAATATTTCCATCCATTCCACCACAGAGAGAATATCACTGGACAGGGAGGAGAAATGAATACTGTTGTTTCAAAGCTGTCTTTTATTATAAACAACAGTAGAATATTCTAGTTTTTTTTACATTATTACCATATTCTTTACTTCCATAAATGGTAAAAAAATAAGCTAAGTAATATATCTAGCTACAGAAGTGAATATAAAGTACCACTTTCAATCTGGACATATAAAACCGACAAAAGATAAGGTGAAGTCTAGAAAAATAAATGATTAGAATATTCTTGGTATTAGAGTTGTACCTTCACTCTTTGGGGCAAGATAACAAGTGACTTCTTCAGTATAAATGGCACTTAATGTTTGTATAGAGCAGGGTCTCAGGCTCTCTGCCTATAACTGCAGATGTGTCAAAAGTAGATGGTGGATGAACAAATAGACCATCCCTTTAAACTATTATTTAAAATGAATATTTACTAGCTCTGAGTAGATAGCGATGATATTTAGGGTACTCAGGGAGAATATATCCCCTATTTTCCTAGGTACCACATGAAACAGAAAATAAGACCACCTTCATCAAAGTTAGGTCAACAAAAACATTTTAAACCACATAAACACAAGAGACAAATGGGGTGAATTTATTTTATTAAAAAAAGTTTCTTCATCAGTATCAGTATTCAAGATACTGAAGAATATAAAATATTTTAGAAAAAAATTTACTAATAGTACTTATAAAAGAGATCTAATCTTGTGCCCAGTGTGGAGCTTAAAAGGTATGTACAATAGTAAAGAAATAGTCCTATTTCTTGTTCTTTTCTTTGTTCTACTAGTCTGCTTTAATATATTTGGGCCATTAAATACTGCTTTAATTTATGTTAGCCTGTAGAACATTTTAGTATCTGGTAGATCGATTTCTTCCAATTATTTTTCTTTTAAAAATTTTCTTAGCTATCTTCAACCATTTATTATTCCATATGATGTCAGAATAATTTTATAAAGTTTCAGTTTTTGAACTAGAGTTTTAAATGGAATGAATTTAAATTGGTATGGAGTTTTATAGAAAATTAACATCTTTATAATATTACGTCATCTTACTCAGTAACACAATGCTCTATCAATTTCTTAATGGCTTCTCTTACGTGCTTGACTGGCTAGCGCACCTATCAAAAGTGTATGATAGAGGACACAAGAAAGTTCACATCCTCAGGAATTGCCTATACAAAAATACAGGAGGGAAATTATTTTTAAATCCTTCTTTCATGTTGTTTGGTAAGTGATTGTTTTTTTCTTCAAGGAAGTACTTCATAGATCTTATTTTTGTATTGAATACTCTTGTTTATCCTATGAATTGTATCTTTTTACTATTTAATTTTTTAAAATTTATGTAAACCAGCGATTTTAGTAAAATTTTAAATTAAGGCACTTATCCAAAACACTATGTTATAGGAAACACCATTAAGTAGTGTTATATGTCATGAGTATTGTTATTGACTAGAGTTGGTTAAAATCTCCTCCTTGCCACTTAGTATGCAACCTTTGGCAAATAAGACAAATTTTTGTGACATAGTAAGGGAAATAGTTTAAGGACCAAGTTGGCTACCTCTTAGTAAACCTAGAAGGATGTCTGGATAGCAATTTGGCACTCCATCATTTAGATTAGATGCTAGGTAGCACCTATTGCAAATAGTGTATTTACATGAAATTCTAGGTAGCACCTATTGCAAATAGTGTATTTACATGAAATTCTAAGATAAAGAATACTCCTCTTTAATATTAAATGTCAGTTATAATAAGCCATGCTTGCATTCATTGATATATTTAGCTTGTTTAAGTTATTCTTTTACCATGCTGCTATATTAAATGTGCTAATATTTTGATGGGAGTTTTATGTAAACTTTTTGCACTACACTTGTTAGATTTTGTTAACAATTTATAACTCCTTCATATAACGCATTTGAAATGTATAAAAAATTTCAGAGCCATGGAATTACATACTTTACATCTTTATATAATTTGAGACACTTCTCAGGTTATATAAATTGCTCAATTATAAAATTATCTGTATTTAGCACTTTAAAAAAATTATATTAAGTGTCTTCACGTCACACCCTTGTCTAGATAGTTTAAATCTACTTTATTTAATTTTTAAAATCTGAGGTCCAAAATTTATCTGGGTTCCAGAAATGGGCAGTTCTTCATGATTTCAAATAATCTCCCTTTTCTTCGTCAAATATTAACCGTTTACCTTATATGTGTGGAGCTGTTCACCATTATTACTGGCTCTAATCCAATCTAATGCAATTAGTGGTATTCATGGTAAGATTTGCATCCTCCCTCTATTTTGATATTAGAATCAGGCCAGTTTGTTTTGACAATTTAAATATGAATGAAATTGATGCATGAACTCCAGGAACAAGTCAAGAAAAGCAAACATGTGACTCTTCATGTTTTCATGCTCTCCGTGTTCACCTTGCTTTGGCTTAATGATAATATTTCAGATAGACATGTTTCTTTCACTGGGGGTCTTTGTGTGCAAATCAAATAGAGAAGGACTTGCTAACATAGAATACATATGTAGTGTGGGCAAGAAATAAATTCTGGCTGATGTGTTAATGTAGCTCTACATGGATGCTGAATATTTGTTTATGTATCTAATATAAATCTAGGAAAATCAGATTATCGGAACACAGTACACTCTTCAGTCAGTTTTCTAACTGGGATTATGGCAAGATACTATGAAATTATGTCAGAGGAAATGTTCATTATATGTATATTCCAATGTTGACGTATCAATAATAACTTCCAAGAGATATGTGAGGTAAATATGAATTTCTAGTATGTTATTGTTTCACCAACAAATAAGGAAAAATTATTTCCAAAATGAATTTATGATGTAGAGTAATAAGGAGGGTTTTTACCAAAGGAATTGTGATAATTGATTAACTATATTTGACAGAGAGAGATATGTTATTGGTGTAATTTCTAAATATATACTAATGCTGACATCGTTGAATATTTATTTTAGTTAACCATGCAAAAGGTCTTGTTGAGCATAAATGCTAAGAAAAAATACAAATGTAAATTTGGTAGATTTGGTTATAAATTAGATTCCATAGTCCTCAAAATAACACAAACAAAATTACATTTATAATATATTATAGAGAATAAAAATCTAGAAAGCATTTAGTATGTAAATTGTTCTTAAATATTAATAATAAAATATTAAGTTAAAAATGGACAAAGGACATGAATAGAAAATCAGCAAACTATATATACAAATATATATGTACATGTATGATGCATTGTTTAGCTTTGCCAAAAATCAAATAAATTAATTTTTATAATGAATAATTTTGCCTATGCATTTGACAGAGAGGAAAATATGTCATTTATGTTTCTGAAGGAATGTGCTGAAACAGATACACATATCCTTTGTGGAAGGAAGGATGTGTTTATAACTGTTCGAAGCATTACAGTACATAACAAAAGTCACAAAGATATCCAATATTATTTCACTCAATAATTCTATTTCTCAGGATTCTACCCTTAAGAAATAATTTAACAGTGTTTTTATACCTATCATTATAATTCTTTTTTATTATTTATGAAAGTGAATTGGAAATAACTTACATGTAATAAAACAGAAGTATCAAAATAAGTTTTGAATATTAAAGTCACAAAATGTTCTACAGCAAAAAAAATATTATATACCTAATGAATTTCAAAATAAGGGCTGGTTTTTATGATACAGAGGTTGGTGGAAAAACAGGAAACATAAATCTATGCTGTTCATAATGTAGTTTGCTTAAATTTTTTTAAATATCAGATATAATCTGTATGATATATGCATATATAAATTCACACATGTATCACAATACAATTTTATATTATTCAAGATTCTACTATAATTTTGCACATTTTCTTACATCGTGACCTTCACCTAAGAAGTCAAAAGAGAAGAAACATTTAAAAGTCAGACATCAGTTATCCAAATTCTTTGTTTTGCATATCAAAATGGACTCAAGAAATTTCCCAAAAAATTTTATGAAAATTTTTATATAAACAGCAATATTGAAAATAGTTTACAGTCCTTCTAGATTTTACCATTAATATTTTACTATATTTGCTTTACCACAAAAGTATCCATTTATACATGATTCTATCCATCTTAATTTTGAATGCCTTCCAAGTAATTTGCAAATATTACTATACTTTATTCTAAATACTTGAGCGTATATATTCTTAAAAAGGAAACTGAATTTCAGGTGTATTCTGTGGAAGGTGCAGAGCCTGCTAAGCCATAATATACAGGTAAGAGAACAAATAGGAGACTCTAAAACTTCATCTCCTATGATTATGTAAATGTTACCTAGGCTGATGAAGCAGTTATAGAAAGAAGAGCAATAGAAGAAACATTGGTTTGCTATTAATCCTTGTAAAGGTTCTAAGCCCCAATATAAGAGAAGTACATGCAATAGGAAGCCTAGATACATAGAAAGTTGGAGGTCAAGCAGACTATTTTTCTTTTTTCTTTCTCCTCCCTCCCTCCCTCCCTCCCCCGCCTCCCTCCTCCCTCCCTCCATCCCTCCCTCCCTCCCTCTCTCTCTCTTTCTTTCTTTCTTTCTTTCTTTCTTTTTCTTACTTTCTTTCTTTCTTTTTCTTTTACTTTCTTTCTTTCTTTCTTTCTTTCTTCTTGTTGATGCTTGGGGATATGACAAGTTATTTCCAGGAAGTTTGTTGTGCCAAGATGATTACCCAAGTCTCCTCTTTACAGAGAAAATTATGAGGTATTACCTAAATGTTTGCAGAGGGTAAAGAATGACTAAGAAGAGCAGCAGTAGGTGGAACAAGATAGGAAAAGGAAGAGTTCATGAATCAATGACCAGGGCTAGTAAGAAGACCAAGGATGGCTTAATATCAGACACTCCTTCTACAATGGTATATGAAATTCACATAGTTCTAATTATGCATTTTGAGGAAGATGTGATAGTAAGTGGAAATCTGGAATTGAGTTAGATTTGACTACACATGAAATGACCTAGAAAATACTAATTCAATCAACTCTCTATAGAACTGACTAATTCGTATTTTCTGTCAGGGAGAAACAAGTATTCAGAATGCAGAATAAGCTGTAGACAAATAAAGAAGTTTACATGTATTTCATGCCTGAGTTTGATTGACAGAGAATATTCTGAATAAGACTAGATTCTTAAAAGCATTGTAAAAATGTGTCTTGTAAAAGTAGGGAAAAAAAGCATATTAAGCTTGGAAATGTCTTCTTATTTTTATAGATTCTGTGGCAGAGAAGCTTTTGGGGTCCAGTGTCTAGAAAATTATTTATATTTGGATATGTAATTATGCAAAATTAAAGCCAATATTATATGGAGAGAGACTGGGGTTAAAACTTCCTATTAATAACATATCTAGTGGAATGTTTCAAGTAGTTTTTGTTTAAAGTTCCTCTTTTATCCCCCAAGCATTCAGGAACATATTTTTCCCAAGCAAAATAGTCTTGTGTTAGCTATGTAGTAGAGTACTAGATGATGGGCCTTTATTCACCCTTGATATAAAAATCATGGGGGATTAGCGGCTACCAGAATAGATAATGATTTGAGGAGGGAAAGAATTGGGTGCATGGCAAGAACTCATTTGTAGAATATTTAAGCATAAACATTCCTTGAGATTTCTCAAGGTTAATGGAATAAAATAATTTTCTAAGGTCAAGCAGGATATAGACTTACATAATACAAATGTGTGTACCCAAAGAAGGAAATGTGATATTAATTTTGGTTTCAGTATAATATTCTCAGATAATTTAACACTAGGGGACATAGGTTATGATTATTTTCTTCATTTTCAAATGATCTACAAGTAAATTGTGTTAATTTGCTATCTTCCAAAATTGATAAAATTATGAGCACCTTAAAATACTTCATGGCAAGTTGATAATTGCTTTTTTACTTATTTTGACCACGAGAGTACTTGATAAACATTTTTACAATAAAAAAAAAAAGATTTATCAGTCAGGATTTGCACTGACATCCTATAACAACAAATAACCTCAAACTTTTAGTAGTTTATTTCAAGAAGTATTAATTTCTTACTCAGTGTCTATCCATACCAGTCTCATCTTGCTCCACTGCTTCTTTATTCCAGCACCCACTATCTGAGTATATTCAAAGTCATTGTGAGTAGAGAAAAAAAAAGTCATGGAAAAGCATGGCTTTAAAGCTTCTGCGAAGAAGTGACATATGACAGTTTTACTCACATTCCCTTGGCCAATCCAAGTCTACCTTGAGATTTTAGGGCAAGGATATATAATCCTGCTTCACTGAGGGGCAAAACCAGAATAAAAAATAAATATTTAGCAAACATTAATAAAACCTAATGCCAGTATATATATTCTGATTTAATATATAACAAATATATCAACTTCACACTTAGGCTATTTTGAATTCTATTTATATATCATATATAGCCTTTTCTTCTAACTCTATGTAAGCACTAGTAAAATGTGATTTATGGTCAATTACCTCAATTTCTTACAGGGTGAACATATGCTGATTTTGCTCACCCAACGACCATTTCATTTTCTACTGATAAGAGTGTCTGAAATATCTTTTCCAAATTACATCTTACTCATTCTGGATACTTGTATTTTAGATGGAGCTACACCTGCTACTCCAGTGCATGTGACACTTACCTGGATCAAAGAGCACAAATACTTAATAGCCACAATGTGACACATGCTCATCTAAATAATGCAGTTTAATCACTCTGGCCACATTAATTCCTATCAGTTGAAGCATAAATTTTAAGTTGTCTCAATCGGAATCAATCCCGGACGTATGTAAAAGCTTGTCAGAAACTAAAACAACAATTCTTTCCTCAATTTTGGTCCTAGAAAGATGTAGGCTACCTGCTGGCAGCCATTTTTTACCACATTCACTTAAGTGAATTAAATCAAAAGAGGTAGACAGGGTGTGATCTGTGGGAGTGTGAAGGAGAATTTTTCAATATCTGAAAAATCGAAAAGGTAAAGGCCGAAGGAACAGAAGCAAATGGCGAGGACCCATTGTGGAATATGTAACCTGTGAAATTATGTAACTTATAGTACAAATGCCCTTCTCTTTCAAGTCAGTTGGAAGTGAATTTTCCAGCTACTTGCAAATAAAAGTCCCAACTGAGTCAAATACTATTCTGAAGAGCACACATACTTACTGAGTGAGGGTTTACCGTTTACAGAGCTGCTAATTTGCCATAATTGCCAGGCTCGGGCCTTTCTCTTCTTGGCAAAGGTACAACAGACCCAGCTCTCATGAAAAGAGACAAAACAATTAATTCATGTTGTTTCTAGAGGTAAAACAACATAAATAGACTTCTAAAGCTTTAAGAAGGGCCAACACCAATTTAATAGAATTTTATAAATCACAAGTAAAGAGAATGAAGAGAGATTATTTGAAGAGATAATAACACATGATTTTCCAGATTGGGCCAAAGACATGAATCCTTGGACTAGGAAATCACAATGGATTCAAGCAAGACTGACTAATAGGTTTTCAGTGAAAATTTCTATCAATAAGTACCTATGTTTTAATCACCAGGATATCATTTTTTTCCTTTCCTTAGAATGTGATAATGAAGAATGATGACCTCATGTCTAGACTTAAGCTTTTAACTCTGCTTCTGCTCAAAGGGTTCTAATGTGTTTTAAAAGCAATCAATCACATGCCAGAAGCTCCCTGGGTAATTATCTTTGAGATGTTCTAAAATTTTTAAATCTTGACTTTCAAATAATTTAACAAATATATTCTCAATCTTTAAACCCGTATGCTTTAAAAAATTTACTAGGAATAACTTCACATATTTTATAAGAATTTAAATACAGAAAAATAAGATATTAAAACAGTTTTGCCACCTAAAGCATAATCAAGATTTTACTAATTTTTATAACTAATGTATTGCCCACAAGTGTTTCCTGAGTGCCTATTTAGATAAAAATTGTTTTAAAAAGTTAAAGTGTGTTATTTTATTATTTTATTAATGTGCCAGAAAACTAGTCAAATTAGAATCAAATTCATATGCAAAGCAAGATAATCTATAATGTAGAGTTAGTATAAAAAAGAAAATTAGAAGAATATCAAATTGAATTTATACAGAAATCTCTGCCTATTTTATATGCACAATGAAATGTTGAATATAAGTTGTCATTAGGTGGTACAATGTATAATTTGCTTTTTTGATGGTTTGAGGTTAATGGAGAGGTGGGAAGAAGAGGAAATGAAAAAGAAATGACAGGCCAAGAATTGTTATCCTAGGTTGAAGTTCGTTAAGTTTAACCTTTAGTAAAATGTTTAAGTATAATCTAAAAACCTGAATTCTAAAAGTAAGGCAGATTTTCTTCTGGGCTACCAGAGATACTAAGTTATAACTGTGATCACATACTTACAGTATAAGATTGCATATAGACTTATTCCCACTCCTTAACAAATGAAATAAATGATGGGGCTCAGGAGTTCACTAGAAATTCAATTTTATCTAAATCATTCATTCACCAAGTTGAGAAACTCAAGCTGGTGCAAAAGTGACAATGCATCAGAAACCATAGGGTAAGAATGGCTTGTATAGTTTCAGAGTTTTAACTATGTATTATGCTACTAAATTAACGCATTTAAAATTAGCATCAAATCTTCAATGACAGAGGAGGTGAAATGCTATAGATTTGTGCACTTCCTTATATGCTAAGAAAAAATTGTTCTAAGTATGTAGGCTTTAAAAAAAGTAGTACTATAAGATTTTTTATTGATTACCACTAAAATGTAAGAAATAGTCTATTACAGGATATCTCAGATCCTTTGATCACCTACTGCTTGTTGTGAATCTACAAGAGGAAGATACAGAAGGAAAACAAAAAGCAGGAATTTTTTACTTTGACCCTTTGTTGTGAAAGCCTCTAATAATATTGCTTAAAACTACCATCACCTAAATATGCCTTAATAACCTTACTTTATGTCAGTAACTTATCTGGAAATAATTTTGTCAGTTTTATGGTAACATTTAAGTTTTATCCAATTTATTAATCATTAGTCAGTCCAGAATCATCAAGCATAATTTTATTGAAAGTATACACTTGTGAAAAATATCACAAATCATTACACTGATCAAAGGTAAGATGATCAATGCATAATTTTTCTATTTCATCTTTCGCAAATTTATAATTTGATATACTACTGGAATAGAGCATATCATACCTGAA
The DNA here is from genome assembly GCF_902729225.1 of Pteropus medius. Lineage (NCBI taxonomy): Eukaryota > Metazoa > Chordata > Mammalia > Chiroptera > Pteropodidae > Pteropus > Pteropus medius. The sequence continues at coordinate 9,393,640 of NW_024355205.1, forward strand.
TTTATAGAATATACGGAGTAATAATATGGTAGCTTATGTTTTTAAATTTTTTAAAAATTTAAAAAATTGGTGAAAGGGATGCATGAAACTTTATATTTGGCTTCTTTTATTAATTGCTTCATTTTATTTATTAAATGTTTTATCATGTTCAATAAGTCAGCTTGGATTTCTCCTTGGATCCACACTTTCTCCTAGGTACAAGGAGAGCTGCCATCAAGTATCAGTTCAGATCATTTAAAGAGCAGTCAAATCTACAGCCAGAAAAATCAAAGGATGTGAAGCAAAACAGGAAAGAGGTTATGAATTTCACATTTCAAGGGATAGATACCTAATACCCTTTCAGGATCAAAAAGTAAAAATAATCAATTAAACATTCATTCAGTTATGTAAATTCTGATAGAGAAGTCATTACATTTTCTATCCAAATAGTTATCAAAACTTTTTTAAAAACTTAAAGCTCTAACTCATTATTTTAAAGTAAACTGCAAATACATCTTCAGTATTATTTGAACATCAACAAAATCAGCAAATGATTACAACTGACACTTGTAATAAGCACTAGTTATGGTTGATGTATAAGATGATTGCAATGTTTTGCTGGAAAGTCTAATAAAACTAAGAATTGTTATTTTCTAAAGTCTATTTTTATGGAAATTAGAACTTGAATATTTCATTTATTACAGCAAGAGAACTATACAAGTTTTTTTGACAGACTTAATCAAAAACTGTGTAAATTTAGGAAGAGTTATTGTTTCTGAAGATTTGGAAAAGTATTTTCTAAAACTGAATGGTTTAATATTAGAAAGTAGTAGACTTTATAAATTTTACAACAAAATGAATTTAATAAGATTCAGATACCTGAATCTTTTTACAACAAAATGAATTTAATAAGATTCAGATACAAAATGAATTTAATAAGATTCAGATAGAATTCAAAGAAATAAATAAATGTAACAACATTTTCAAATATATTTGACAGATTTTCAAAATGATTCATTTACAGTTTAATTTTTCTTGAAATAAAATATTTCTTTTAGGTCAGATGCTTCATTGTTTTGTTTTCTTTTCGATTTCTAAATGCTTTGTCATTTTTTTTTTCAATTCCTTTTTATTGTTATTTAGTGTGTGAATTATTCAAGGCTGTATGAAAGATTATTGAAGGTAAGAAGATATTTTAGAGGATTTGAGTTTCATTTGGTCTCAACCAAATAGCTCCTTTATCGTTAATTCAGTCCAACTAATTTTTTCCTCAAAATGATCATTAATATTAGCTCGACGTAAAACAAATTTTCAAATTTTATAACAAAAAACATATGCAAATAGTATAGGCACATGAAAATTTATTTATGTAATGATGAAGTTTGAACTTCTTAGCTACCTTCAATCTTTTCATAAACATTTTTAATATTTTTTAATTTGTTTAAATTTTACGTAATACATGGATAAAATCTGAAAAAAAAGAAAGGCATTTATTCTTCTTGTCTTTTTAATTGAAGTGTAATTAACATATGGCATTATATTAGTTTCAGCTGTACGGCATAATGATTCAATATTTGTAAATATTATAAAATTATTTTTGTCTCTTTTAACTGTGTAATAAATTTTATATATAGCTAAAATATTGGCTTCTTTTATTTAGTAATATGCATTTAAAATAACTGCATATCTTTCATGGTTTAATAGCTCATTTATTTTTATCACTAAATAGTATTTCATTGTCTGGACCTGCTACAGTTTATTTATGCATTCACTTAAGGATAACTTGGGTGCTTCCAAGTATTGGCAATTATGAATAAAGCTGCTATAAATATTCGTGGACATAAATGGTTTTGTGTGGACATAAATGTTCAACTCCTTGGGGTAAATATCAAGTTGAGCATGTGCTGTGTCATGTGGTAAGAGTATGTTTAGTTTCATAAGAAACCACCAAGCTATCTTCTGAAGTGGCTATACTATTTTGTGTTCCCACCAACAATTAATGAGAGTTCCTGTTGCTTTACATCCTCTTAGCACTTGGTGGTGTCAGTGTTCTAGATTTTGGCCATTCTAATAGGTTTGTAGTGGTATCTCATTGTTGCTTCAATTAGTGTTTCCTGGATGACATACGATAAGGAGCATCTTTTTCATCTGCTTATTTGCCATCTCTATGTCTTATTTGGTAAGGTTTGTCACCCATTTTTTAATGTTTTTTTTTTAATCCAGTTTTAAGAGTTTGTGTATGTTTAAGGTATACAACTTGTTGATTTCATACATTTGTATATTGTAGTATGACTACCATCATAACATTAGCTGACACCTCTATTATGTCATATAATTATCATTTCTTTTTGTGGTAAAAACAATTTAGATCTAGGCTCTTAGCAACTTTGAAGTTTATAATACGATATTGTTGACTCTAATCACTATGTTATACATTACATGTCCAGAACTTATTTATGTACTAGTTAAAAGTTTGTACTCTTTAACAAAATAACACCAAATCATCTATATCTCAGCCCTGGTAACCACTGTCCTATTATGTTTCTATGAATTCAGCTGTTTCAAATTTCACATATGTGATATCACACTGTGTGTCTTTTTCTGTCTGACTTAGCTCACTTAGCATAATACCCTCAAGAGATCCATTTGTACTGTTGCAAATAAGAGGATTTCTTTTTTTCATGGCTGAATAATATTTCATTGTGTGTTTGTGTGTGTGTGTGTGTGTGTGTGTGTGATACATCTTCTTGATCCATTCATCCTTTTATGGACATTTTAGTTGTTTCTATATCTTGGTATTGTGAATGGTGCTGCAATAAACATGAGAGTACAGAGAAATATTTGATATACTATATTCATTTCCTTTGGATATACACCCAGAAGTAGGATTACTGGATCATATGGCGGTTCTAATTTTAATTGTTAGAGGAAGCTCTATATTGATTTATATAATGGCTGAACCAATTTACGTTCCAACCAACAGTGCACAAGGGTTCCCTTTTCTCCACATCTTCCCCAATGCTTCTTATCACTTATCTTTTTGGTGATAGCTATTCTAACAGGTATAAAGTGATATTTCCTTGCGGTTTTGATTTGCATCTCCCTGATGATAAGTGATGTTGAGCATTTTTTTCATATAACCACAAGTCATTTGGATGTCTTCTTAAAAAAAAAAAATTCCAATGGCATTTTACACAGATGTATCTTTTATAAATATTTTCTCCTACTCTTTGGCTTGTCTCCTAATTCTCTGTACCTTATCTGTCACAAAGCAGAAGTTTTTAATTTTAATGAAGTTCAGCTTATCAATTAATTTTTTCATTGATTGTGTCTTTGATATGGTATCTAAAAAGTCATTGCCATACTCAAATTCATATAGATTTTCTCTTATGTTATTTTCTAGGATTTTTATAGTTTATATTTTACCTTTAGGACTATGATCTTCTTTCAGTTAATTTTTGTGGAGAATGTAAGATCTGAGTTTAGATTTTTCTTTTCATTTTTTTGTACATAAATGTCCATTTATTCCAGTATCATTTGTTGAAATTATTATTATTTTTTTTTAATTTCCCAAGACCATTTCTTATATTGGAATTTTCTTTTCCTAGATACTTATTTAGTGGATGCAATATCAAAACAAACAAATAAAATGCCTGAATTGATAGAGATTTTTTTCACACTTGTTCTATTATTCTCCCAATATTCTTCAATAATTTATATTTTCTAAGGAGTAATTTCTTCCATGTGTTTTTTTATCTTCATGTTGCAAGCTTTCCTCATCTTGCAAGTTTTGTGATTCTTGATTGCTTTATCATAATTTACAAAGAAACTAGTAGAGTTTATTGTAACTTAGTATCTGATAGGTTTTTTGATAAATTGGAGAACTATATATTTATATTGGAACCCATAAACAGGTAAATTGGGAGATCTGTGTCTTGGGTAAGTATTGTGCACATTATCTGTACAAATTTTTCTCAAATAATTTATTCTACTTCTATAGAAATTAACTTCAATGAATGTGCATTAATTTCATGATGTTGTTAACTGTATGTAGTGGTGGGGCAGGATTTTCCATTTATAGATCTTTAATTGCAATCTCAGACTTATATCTCACTCCTGCCAGCTGTCAAGCTTAGAGTTTCTTAGTACTTAGACTCTTATAGATTCTTCAGAGCAAATGAGCTACTGTTTTTCACATAGATTTTCGACTTACCTTTGTCTCAAATTTTACTCATTATGGTTTTTTTAATGTGGTTTTAATCTTAAAAAATGCTTTTGAAATATATTTCATTCACCGATGGATCCTTTCAATTCTTTCCATTCTTGCAATTTTTACTATTTTATTAAATCACTGTTATTTTAATAGTGTGTTTTTAAGGGAATCGGGATTAACACATGCTATGTCCATCATCTTAAACAAGAAACACCATATGGTTTTTATATCTTAATTATCTTTAAGATGCTGATATTATCTGCTTATTTTCCTCTCTCTTCATTTGTTTTATTAGTTGCCTAATCTCATCTCAATCACAATTTAAATTCAATAAATCTCTAATAGAATTTTTTTTACTTCAAGTAGATTTTTTGTATTCATCACATTGCATGTATGTGAAGCCACTCAATTTTTAATTCTCTGCTTTTTTCAATCTTTCTTATAAATATTCTTGTATCTTTTTTATTCTCTTTTTATTCTTGAATCTCAAGTCCCTCTTCATTCAAAACATGTCTATAAATGCACTGAATTGTTCAGTGGCACAGTTATTCTCTCACACAAAGGTAAAAACCAATTAAATATAAATGAATATGATGTAAATCACTAAATTACTGAGCCATATTTATAAATAGCATAGATATTGTGAAGATAAAAACTGAATAGTTGTATAGTCAGTGGGGGATGTTAGGGGATAATAGCAGCTATAAAATGTCTGTTTTGTTTAGACTTCAATGTGTAGTATTTTCATATTTACTTAATTTTGAGTACCTAATGTTCTAATCGTTTAGTTTAAAAAAAAAAAAAGACATTTTTTCCCCCCTGGAATTTTAATGAGTTGTTAACAACTACAAATAGCTTTCAAAAAACCATTCTCTTTTCTATTGCTTATCAAAGAGAAAATCACAATGACAAATGTTTCATATTCCAGTAAATACCCATGAAGAATTTTGAGTCCTTTACAATCCCAAATAAAATAGAAATAATTGTCTATAAGAGTATATTAATGTTTTTGTTCAGGTTAATTCAAATTTTGATAATTTGCTTTAGTGAATATCTCATTCAGTTCACAAAAGTTAATTCTTCAGTTTCTTATAATGTGGTTTCAACACTATTTTTACTTATGCCATTCCCCATTTTTCACATAGCTCACTCCTGTCTTCATACCTTACTCAAATTATTTCAGAAAAATCTTTCTAGTCTCTATCAAAAATTGTTCTCATCACTCTAAATATATTTTATTTTTTTCTTACAGTAATTATTGCTGACTAGTATTATATTTATATATATAATCAAATTATATTTAAAAATATATATTTCCCCTCTCAGTCTTTTTTTCTAACTAGAATAAGAGTTTTCTGTGGGTAGGATTTTGTCTATATTATTATTCTACCCATAATTATTAATGCTTAACAAAGCTTCTGCATAAACAGTATTTAATAAATCCTTGTTAAATAGATGTGAAAATGAAATGGTTCAACTCTGAATTTAATTTTTAAATGCTTAGTGTAAAAAAGCTGATAAATTGTATATTGCATGACTGTAATTTAAGAATATGTTATATGAAGTGTGTGGGAAGGTGGGGAATAAAATCAACTCAATTTTTTTGACTTTTTGTTTTCACTTATATAGAGAAAATAAAAGCACAAAGATGGTTCTATCATATTTAATTTATTTGGATAATAGTTACAGATTAAATAATAGGTACAGTAAACACAATTAGCAATACTTTTTAATACAGTTCATATTTCAGTACATCAACATTACTTTATCAGCACTATATATACATTAACATCTTTCTAAAGTCAGTATATTTTTTAAAAGTTTTTACAGTAAATTATAAGGTAGATGTAGTTAATAGTTAATTTAATAAATATTTTGCTAATATAGGAATTAAAAACATTATTTACAACCAACATAACAAGCACAGATCAAGCATTAATAGCTTGTACTACCTGCTTAAATAAAACATCTGTAAGGAAATTTTTAAAACTCCTCTACTGTTCATCCCGATGATATTGTATTGCTTATGAAAAGTTATTTTTTTACATACTCAATAGCTTACCAGGGAAGAAAAGTTCCTGTACAAGTAATGTCAGGATAGCATGAGAAATGCAGCATAAAACTAAAAGAACAATCATAAAAAATGATTAATGAAAAACTAGTAGTACTCAAAGAATGGTTAAGAATTAATGGCCAAAATCATGTGTGGATAGTATTGCAGGCAGAATGAAAGAGCAGACATATAAAGAGACACAATGTATAAACTATATGAAAACTAAAGAGTTCAATATGATTAATGAATAAGGTTGTATTTCAAATTGAGATAATATATATATAAAAGCCACATCATGAAATGTCTCTGGAGTCTTTTATACAGATGAAAATAAAAGGAAAACTGTTTTTGTTTGGTCAAAACAGTGACATTGACAAGATGTCTTTCTTTACATTTATTTAAAATTTAAAAATATTATTTTGTTTCAAAGTAATTCATGAACAAGTATGGTAAATTGAATTTATTGATCTTGATTCCTCACTCCCCTATTTAAGGTTTCGTGTACACATCCATGGCAAAGTCTTATAATGGGGTTGCTTCCCAGCCTCGTGACTCAGGCCTAGCCATTTTTATTGTTTGGAGCAATGGAATGTTAGTGGGCACAATTTTGGCTGAGATTTGCTACGTTTCTATGACTGGTATTGTTCTCTTGAGCTTCTATCATCTCAGTAAGAACACCATGGTTAGCAGCTGCCTGCAATTTGGCCTCCAGAAGGAGACCAGGAAACTAGTAGATCTAGAGTACAGGGGGCAGTCACACTAGCTAAAATGCACCTATGTTAGCAAGAAATAAGTGCTTATTATTTTTTTGTTCCACTGATTTTGCAAGTCTTTGTTATACAGTGTTATTGAAAAAATCAACTTAGTCATATAACATGGTAAAAAAAATCTACTCAGAAGGACTTAAAGTTAAAATAGATATCAACCACCCCACATTGAAAATTTCACTCTTCTGTTTCTAGTGAGGCTCCTTTGCACAGTTCCAAATAATTCGTTTATGAATTTCTTTCTTAATTTTGTTAATTATACATACTATTTATTAATGCAATAATAGGATAGGTACAGATTTCTCTTACATAGTTTTCACTCCATATCATTAATAGTTATATTTTCCTGTTATTTTAAACTCTTTTTAACACTTCATGATATATTTCAGTTTTCATATGTTATTCTATTAGCTTCAGACACTATCTCTTGACCCCCTCAACTATGGCATGAAGTTAACATTCTAGATTTCCTTTCCTACTTCTACGCTCCACGTCTACTACATAATTTCGGTTAACTATATTATTATGTTTACATTGATTATATTAACAGTATATGCATGTATTTCTCAAAATTAGTCCTACTATAAAACTTGGGATGCCCAAGAGTGAATATCATAACTTGGCTAGCAAAGAAAAATTTAAGCAATTTACTTAAACAACCACTTTTAGCACCTACTATATATATTCTAAGCTTTGACTAGGCCCTGGGGATGCAATTGAAAAACAATAGTTCATGGCATCAAGATGTTTAAAATGTAGCATGAAAAAAATGGCAATTACACAATTAAATGAAAGTGTGATACACCAAAAGAGATAAATGTAATATGCTATGAGAGTATATAAGCATAATTTGGGGGGTCATGTATGCCATTTTAGAACAAATAGCTCTGATGAAAAGATGATCAGTACATGGCAGCCTAATAAAGTTGGAGTTTATACAATGTCATATGGTAGAGAAGAAGTAGACAAAAAGAAGAAAGTGGATAGGACTCCTCAGAGAAAACCAATTTTAGTTCTTCTGACTACAGTTTTAAAAAATGAAAAATCAGCACCTATTTCCAACTGTTTAGCTATGTACATGCATAACCAATCTTGTTTTTGATATGCTAGAGAGGACAGAAGAGATGTAGAACCAGTTTCCATGAAACTGATTGATGTTGAAACATATGCACTCGTGCCCTATATGATGAGAATCAGGTAAATCACAGCCTGCAGCTTTTCAATAACGTTTAAAATTATTGATTGATTGCAATTTTAAAGATTTGATAAGAAGCTTTAAACTCTATTACTGTTTGGCACAAATTATGAATTTAAAATGCTGACAATAAAGAAAAATGATTTGTTTTTGAACTTTCTAAATCCCAGTTTCAATGGCAATTTATTATTTTAGCAAAAACAGAATATTCAAATAATTGCAAAAGGCTCAACAATTCCAACAAATTGAGGAATATGCATCATCTTAGATAGGTCATTTTCTTAATAACAGTTCTTAAAATTAAGTAGTAAACTATACAACTTTTTAAGTGATCTACATAGATTTATTGACCTTTTAGCAGACAGTTTTCAAGGAAAAGATCATCTTGGTAAATTCTTAAAAGTCAAAAAGAAATCTAAAGGCTATTTTTAAGAATTGGAAAAGGCCAAAGCACTTAAAACCTTGCAACATTATGTTTTTTCACACTAGAGAAAGTAATTTAAAATGGCAGTTTCAGAATAAAGTAATTTCGAATTTGTCATTATGTGGCAAGTTGCTTTTTAAATTCTTAAATAACTGCTTCGTCATTAGTATGTTAGAGATTTTAGAGAAATAATTTATTTCCGAGTCACCCAGTATGTGACTGATAACAAAGGAGCTAGGCATATGTATATGGAGATATATATATATATATATATATATACACACACATATATACATGTGTACATATATGTACATATATAAAATAAAATATGTAATATATAAAATATGATACGTAATCCATGTTATATTATATAATATATTATATATATTATATATATACACACAAATACATATATGTCTATGTACATACATATTTTCTCATGCACACATATATATACACACACTGAGAACACCAGCAAATTATTTCAGGTGTTTTTGCTATGATAGTTTGGACAACTAATGCGAAATTTTAAGAAAATGTTAACGAATTTGAAAAGAAAAAAATTTCATATTTTATATTAGAAAAAAACAAAAACAAATATGAAACAGATTTTCTATTGACACTTGTGTGAATCTTTTAAAGCTAAAAAGAAACCCACAAATTAGAACTTCAAGTCATTTTCAACAAACTAAAATCTAATGGAGATGCCATAAGGATTGCTTTGAAGGAGCGAAGTTTTGAGCATTTTTAACCATTTTACCCAATATAAATGTTTCATTATATATTGAGGTCCCGAATTGTTGTTTTCTTCTTGTCTTGTCTTGTCTTTCTTTTCTTTTCCTTTCTTTCTCTCCTTCTCCTTCTCTTTCTTGTGTGTGTGTGTGTTTTTTTTTCCAAAAAGAAGCAGCTGCAAACAAATTCAAGGAGAAAACAAAAAAAGAAAAAAGATATTTATTCCAAATCTAGTTTAACATTATCACCAAATAAAAGCCAGAGAGAGAGAGAGAGAGAGAAGAGAGAGAGAGAGACAGAGAGACAGAGAGAGAGAGATTCAAAGATGGGACTCGAGCAGTATCTGTGACAAGCTCCAGAATTTTGTTGGTTATTTCATCTCTATCGTCATCTATCTAGATATTTTGATTTTCTTTTCAAAGACAAGGTCGCAGACTGATGGCAGTGGGAAAGGTACATTTATACCTGTATTTGTCTCTTGTTAATCTTTTTTATCTCTGTAATAGAATAATCACCTCTTGGTCAAAAACCTTTTAGTTGTTCTAACTTGGTGAGATAAATGGCCATTATCTGAAGGGAGGACAATAACCTTAATGAGGAATTCTTTCATCATCTCAACCCATTGATAGCTAAGACTATTTAAAACTCTGAAGTTCATAAAGTTTGTGTTATCTAGATTTAGTTCTAGCATTTCTTAAATTCTAAATGTAAGAGATTTAAAATATGCTAAAAGTAATAACTTTGTTTAAGATATAATTCAAATGAAAATTTGTTTAAGAAAGTTGTAAATTAAATATTAGTATAGCATAGAAGGGAGTGAGTTTACTTCTATCTAGGAAAACAAAGACCAGAAAGGGCTTCATAGGGCAATCTTTTATAAAGGACAGTATGTGTTCTTAACTTTTGCCCTAGAGGGAGACATTATGTTTATTATGCTGTGCCATAAGCAAACCCGCTCTTTAATGTGGAAGGACACAGTATCTCTAAATTCCAAGACTGTTTGCTACACAAACATTCTTGAAAAAATAGTCTAAAACAGAGGTAGTACATAAAATGGGCAGAAATGTGAAGAGCTGAGGGAGAATTGTCTAACAACAGAGACAACTAGGCTACTGCAATAAGCCAGATGAGAGATACTCTGTGCCTGGTCTAGAAAAGCAACATGAGAAATAAAGGAAGAGGACTAAATCCAAAAAAAATCACATAAGTGGATTTAAAGAACTGAATAGGGATTGCTTGGGATAGGGGTAAGATAAATATCTAAAGATTTAGATGTGGATAAAGGTTACATATTTTTTATAGCAAAAATAACTATACTTGAGTAGATATTACCTTTATAATTAACTGACCAGTAGAAAATGGTCCAGAAATTTTCATATAAGTGATTCACAAAAACATTGTGTTATAATCATTATCAGTTAAAATATTAATGTTTTTACTTGGAAATTAAACATGGAGAATACTGGTTTCTTTATAAGGGATATTATCTTTGTTATTAAATCATATTAGGGATGAATTTCTCCTCACCCTTCTTAGTTTTTCTGGCCGATCTAACAAATAAATTGACAAAAGACAGATTAACAGGAGAAGGGATTCATTTAATTCATATATGCAGAGATTTCATAAAAATGGTACCTAAAGAAATGACCAAAGCAGGCAGCTTTTATACTTTTTTAGACAAAGTAATGATAAATTTGTAAGGAATTGACAGGACAAAGAAACTTAAGTTTGGGTGCTTAATTAGTGAAGAATTTAAACAAGCAGTGCTACAATAAATTCCAAATCCATGAATTTGGGTATGTATATTTATATTCAAACTGTCTGGACTTTAAAAATGGATTTAGAATATTGGGGAGAAAATGAGGTTCTTGATAATCTATCCTATATCTCAAAGGAATCGTGAAATATTTTACTTTATTTCTAATTTAAAAAAAATTGAGATGTTTAAATGTCTTATTTTTTCCCCAGTTGATAAACAATAATAACATTATTCCCAAGTTTAGGCAAAATAACTGACATGAATATGCTATGATGAAACTTTATCAGAGAAAATTCACTGTACAATACAGGACAAGACAAAATTTCCTCTTATTGAAGATGAAAGTAGGTGTCTGGTGTTACATACAGAAATCTGTATTCTGAAAAATCAAGATTTCTGGTGTTATTTCCAGTTTTATGGGTTTTTTTTTTTTTAAGTTTTATAATTATCATCTTTCCTACAGCCTTTTCTAAAATTTGATTAAGAAAGATAGAGAGAAAGTTTGGTGCAAAGGTGTTAAAAAAAGGAAGGACGAGAGGCAAGAAACAAAACAAGCCACTTGTGCTTGCTTGCAAGAAGTTGAGGGCAACCTTAAAACTGACAAAGAGAATGGGCAGGCCACTCACTTTCTTCCTACTTTATGACATAAAAATTCAAAATCCCAGGAAATCCTGAATAAACTTCAACATTTAAAAAGTTAAGATGAAACAAAACTTCTGATGGAAACATCTCATAAGTACTATTCCCTGAGGATCATCACAGCTATTTGCATTTTAGAAGCTATCTTAATCAAATTAGCATAAAATACATTTAAAACAAACAAACAAAAACAGTTGTCTCATTGAATCCACTTATGGTTTGTGGCCTAAGTGGCCTTCAATGATTCAAAAAATAATGAAAAAATTAAAAAATGTAGGACAAGGATGATTCCAGTGGGAAATTTACCTAAAGTGAGTTCACAAAATATTTGTTTCATTTCACTATGCACACACAGCTTCTGAGAAAGGTAAGCTTTACTTCGAATTTTCACGAAAAAGAGTTGAAAGACCTGCCCCTCCCTCCTCATGGACCTATCAGTTGCATCTCCAAATTTTTTAAAGGTTTTTAAGAAGGAAGATGAGCCAGCCATCGAAGGACTCTGTAACACTGACTGTGTGCTACTCCCCACTGCACAGTTAAACAAGAAGTGTAAAGGCAAGAGTGTCAGTTGGATAATTCATTCTTTCTTAGAAGTTAGTGCTAATCTTCTTAAGCAAGCTAATATTATTAAGAAATTAATACCTTTTTTCCCTGCAATTGAAATTTCCAAAACCTGTGCTCTTTCTGACAACATATTTAAAGCAATTAAAGAGCTGAAGTTATTAAAATAAACTTACGAAATATTTCCAAAAGAAAAGACAATTCTTTTGTAGTTATTTCTGCTAGTCTGAGATCATACTAATAATCAGAACTAACACAACAGTCAGTGATATATGCAGGGAATATGGGCATTATAGTTAGTAGTTTTCAGCTGATGAACTAAAAGGGAAAAAACATGTAACAATAGCAAATTTATGTGACATTCCTTGGGAAAACCATTCTTTCACTGGTCAAATAAATATATAAAGTATAAATGACAGATTTATTGTGTTAAGGCATAGGAAATATGGATGTAAACGTTATGAAGGGAATATATTTTGTTTGACAATGGTTTGTAAAACATTTTTAAAGTAAGAATTGTTTCTTGAAATTCAATAATAAGCACAGAAATAAGTTTCCGGAAGGGAAGTACAGCTACTTGAAATCTTGTTTGTCTGAAGAATAATTCTTCTGATACATTTGTCATTGACAGTGTAGTAACTTATGGAGGAATGGAACAGCCAGTTGTTCAACTGGATCAGAGTTATTTAATACCCTGATCAAAAAGAAAGATACAGTTAGGAGAGAGGAGACTTTAATCTTAATCTTCATTTTATAAATACCCTAAATGCAATTTGTTAAAACAGTAATTTCACTACAAGGATATGTCAATGAAAATACATATTACCTTATACAACTTGGTATGTAGCATATGAATGCATGTTGGTAGCATATTTCCTAACATTTTTATATTTCTCTTCACCTTAGAAAAAATATTTTTAGATAAAAAAATAACTGATAGAAAAATAGATTCATATAAAATATTTTACTGAAAAAAGTACTTAGGTATTTTAGACTATATTTTTGTTTTTTTTCTTTAAGAATAAAGCCACTTAATACATTCAAATTTAATGCATAGTTATTAAGTTAATCCAATCGATAAGTTAATTATTTATATTTTCCATTTGTAATTCTGGCTTTCAATGGGTCCAGTAGGTGCATAGACAAGGGCAGCTGTCAAAAAAATGCAAATGAGAAAATAATATTCTCTTTTTCAGGATATTTAAGCTCATCAATTATATGATTACTTGTTCTACTTTTCTGCTACTTTTTGTTTGTTTCTTTTATAATACAGTCCTGAGATAGATCGATTATGTCCTGCATTAGTCATGCTCCACTTGAAGATGAGGATAAGGTGCGAGTAATATATCTTTAGGAGATTTTGTCCCTATGTGAATATCATAGAGTGCACTTACACAAACATAGAAGGGATAGCCTACTACACACCTAGACTATATGGTATAAACTATTTTCTGTAAAGGAAATATAAAATAATTTACTCTTCTGAATTCTTTGCTGAGACATTCCTTCAATAAAAGATTAACAGGAGAAAAAAAGAGCAAAGATTAATCACATATATACTTCCTGTATACACAGGAGAGACTCATGAAAACTGAGTCACTAACCAAAGTGGCTGAATCTTCAGCTGTAGGACGAAAGTGTTAAGGGTGGGGAAGTCAGCTATAGGAGGTTACTAGGAAAAACACAATAAACAAGAGTAAGGTCGTCATGCACATTTAAGTTATCATCTGTGTTGATAATAGTTTCTAGAGATAAGGTTATCCCTCTTTTCCTTGTACAGAAATGGAGATACCCTTACAACTAGAAATTTTCCTCACAAATATATATGTCTTTACAGCTGATAACTTCTACTTAATTTTCAGAGCTTACCTCTTGTCTGTTTCCTAAAATTAATCAGGCTAAATAATTTTTATGCCAAATAAACATGCTTGAGTGTAACAAATTCTCTTTCCCTGTAGACCTGTCCAGACAGAATGTTACAGTATTGAATAATATAGAAAACTGTAACACAATGGTATTTAATTTGTTGTGCTGTGATTTTACAAAAGCTATGACCTCACTAGGCAATAAAAATTTTTCAGCTGTATCAAAAACTTGGTCTATGAGGTTCATTATTGACCATAAAGTGGTTAAGCAACACATGACTGTATCACTCAATTAGCCAAAGACCAATCACATAAAAATGAATTTAGAAATCAAAAACTTGTACGTTCATAATTCTTTGTATAAATTTATTATTGGCGTATAACACAAAACTATTTCCGAGACAGTTATGGAAAAAATATTCTTTATGGGTTTAAGGTTAAGCCATAGGGACAATGTGAAAAGTAAAATATTACTTACTTGAAGTTAGTAATGAAGATGGTTTGGAAAACATTTAAGAGTGAGAAGCATAGTAGAAATAGAAGACAGCATACAAACTCTATGTAATGTGCCAGAATATTAGAGGATATAAAGAAAGATGATTATCTTAATTAAGGCTGCTATAACAAAATACCATAGATTGAGTGGCTTAAACAAACAAACAAACAAATGAACAAACACACACATTTATTTCTCATAGTTCTGGAGGCTGGGAAGTCCAAGATTAAGGTGCTGGCAGATTTGGTTTCTGGTGAGAGACCTTTTTTTGATTTTAGATGGCTACCTTTCTGCTATACTCTGCATGGTGGAGGGGGAGTGAGGGACAGAGAAAGACAGAGAAATGAAAGATATCTCTTGCCACTTTCTTTTTTTATAAAGGCATTAATTCCACCCTCATGACCTAATCTAATTCTAATTATCTCCCAGAGGTACTACCTCCAAAGACCATCACATTGGAAATTAGGGTTTAAACTAATGAATTTTCAGTTCACAGCAGTGACCAATAAGAAATTCTCATTGGTGAAGGAGCAAGGTGAATAAGGTTTTACAAGCGTTGATGAACAATATTTAATTTACTAGTTTTTCTGCAATATTCACTTCTTCTGTTTACAGTGTTATAGTAAATCCTGTTCCGTACACATACTTTGTAAGTTCCCCACTAACACAATTGAGGAAAAGAGAAATAGAGAGAGAGAATGTCTGAGTTGGTGCATAGCAAGAGAATAGCAGGATAAGATAAGCTCCAGGTAATAATAACATTCCATTGAGGCCAAGGATTGAAATCCTGGAGGTTCAAGTAAAAATTATAATGAGTTTTATTGAAAATTCCAGAAATTGTAGAATGACTTTGAACTTCCTATAGGTCATTAGATAAAAGACAAATTAAAAGTTTAGATGGATTTCAAAGTATTAGGCTAATATATGACTCATACTATTTAGTTTACATTGATGTCCTCGTTTAAATTTTATTTTAAAAACTATTTTGTGGTAACAAACTATTTTACGGTAATCTACTTTTAAAAATCATTCTTAATACTTTTAACATTAGAAAATTTTATTACTTATTGTGGACAACAGTATGCTTTGGCACTATTTTTGGTGGTTGTTTTTTAACAATTGGTTCAACATAGTAAAGGGCTTTCAATCCTTAGTTTAAATTATTTGCTTAAATCTATTTAAGAACATTTTAGATGGGAGATTTGAGGCAAGCTATAATGTGGAAGAGATAGGAAATATTTGTGAGAATTTAGATGCAAAAGAGTAATCAAATTTTGCAGGTAAGTAGGGAGATGGTACTTGTAAAAATCTGAATAGCTACTCAGATATATCTTCAGAGTCATATTACCTCCATGAATTCATTATAGTCTCAGTTTTCATGCCAGTCTTGTACTTTCACAAATTCTTTCTTGTTAGTGTCTGAGTTTTGATGAATGCTGATTCATGCTAACAAAACCACAAGATACTGAAATATATAGACCATATAGTATTTTGCATATTTTAAAACTGAATTATAAATTACAGGACCTAACAAATTAGTTCTTTGACTATGCTTAAGCAGGATGTTTTCTGAGGGAATTTATTTATAGAAAAGGAAATTATCAAAAAGCTCCTTGTTGAGAAAAGACTTACAATAAAAGTATTATTTGATTTAATATTGACCTTTGAGAATAGGATGTATCCATTTCTAAAATAATGGTAAAAGAAATATTCAAATCTTTGTGATAGATTCTCTATCCTCAGAAATAATTAGGAGATATTTTTTCACTGAGTCCTTTTGCTGTTTTGTTTCTTGCAACCAAGATGGGGTTGTTAAATGTGTTTATGGGAGAAGTAAAGAAAAGAAGAGGCAGAGTTTTGTACTGGCTCTCAGTCTGTAAGCCCAGGAGGAGACAGCTGCACAGGGTGGACCCATATCAATGATGCATAGATTAAACAGAGAACTATACTGTCAGCATAGAGTAGGTCAGCAGTGAAAAGTTGTGAATTATCCCTGCTGGACCTCTCTTCATCCTCATTATAGCAAGGAAGTTATGCATATGTTCCCCAAAGCCCCACAGAATAACAGATAGTAAAGCTGAGATCCAGCACCTTGCAGAAGAGTCCTTGTGGCAGAGGGAGAGGTATCAGATTGCAAAGGCTTTGTGGGTGACTAGCTGCCCCATAGATTGTATGAAGAATATAAATGAAAGGCAGAGGTGTCTACAGCACTGTGTAGCAAAATCAAAGTAGTGCAAAAGGACAGATTCTGAGCCCTGAATAACAAATTGAACTGATCATAGTATCAACACTCAAGATTTTAGTCGCAGATGACAATAAACCATATAGAAACCCAAGAAAGGCACTAATGTAGAAGACAAAGGGCAAAAAGGAAAGCTGTTGATTCTTAGATTGTAGGTCCCAGGTGTCCCAACTCCTTTCACTGTAATTTCATGCATGCCCTGAGTCTGCCAACTGTTCTTTCAGGATTGAGAGACTATCCCCAAACAATGGATTTTTACCTAAGAGAGTACCTAAAATAGGCTATTTAAATTAGAAAAGATCGACACACTACTGTATTTTATCTAATATAAGAAACCGTAATTTGTAAGATGAAATCTAACTTTAGAGATGGTAATTTGTAAAAATAAAAAAAAATACTTTAAGAATGAGAAAAAGACTATTAATAAATGTACTGTAAGTTATCTGTCACCCACTCTCCTATCCTACACCGTGTTATTTTTGGCTCTCTTGCCTGGACTAAATCAAATTCAAATGAGACTTCTCAATGCTTGGAATAATGAGCCATAGGCATAATTATCTGTTCAACCAGGAATTATTTCAACAGTCTAAACAATTAACCTGAATTAAGAAGTATTTTCATAGTTTTCTTCCTCTTTAATTTTATTTTTCGAAATGCCCTACTTCCCCTACTTCATATGTATCTGAAATCATACACTGCAGTGAAATTCTATTATACAATTTGTTCTAACTGCATGGAAAAGCAGCTCTGTCAACACTACTGAGGGTTGGGATATATTCATTAAGTGTACTTTAATTAACACCAGAGCATTTGCTAAGATAGCTATTTGGATTTATGATATAATTATCAGTATCAATCTGGAACTGAAATGTTTGTCGGGGAACACTTAGTTGCTTCTTTATGAAGCTTCTCCTTTGAGATATGTATAAATGCAATGAAGGTTTTCTAGGTTTATGTATGTGCACTCCTAAAGTCATTTCTAATCAATCTCTATTTTCCTTAGCTATCTTTCTCTTATTTAGATTTCAAATTCATTGATGCATTCTCCTTTTATATTTGCAATATCCAGTATATCTGATGCTTTAGTATTCTGCTCTATGTGCTCATTTAAGGGACTCTTTGTAGTATAATTTATAAATATTTTGAATTTTGGTTTTTTCCCTCTATCATATCATGGAAATACTCCTTTCTATACAGTTATAAATAGTTCTTGATATAGGTATATCCAGATTCACTTCAACTGACTGAGTTGCTCTTAAGTTTACTATACATTTAAACCAATGATTTTCATGTGTGTTTTTTCCTGTCTACCAAGAAGGCACTTAAAAATTTGCGGAAGTGTTCTTGTTTGTCAGAATGATTGTGAGCTCTTCTTATATTCATAGCTGGAGAATAGGATGGTAAATGTCTTGGTATGCATTAAGACTATGTTACATGGATGAACACTATGCCACTGGTTTTTTAAATGCCCTACATGATATCTTGTAGGTGGTAAACCTGTTCATAATTTATATGAGCCAGAGATTTAACTATTTCATATGTAAATGGGAAATAAGTTTCCATAATTTCAAATACATTGATCTTCTTTTCAGGATATAAATACTAAGGGAAGATTCTATGGCACTGTTCATAGTGGTTTTGTTAGAAATTTTACCAAGATACTTTTCACAGGAATTTCTAATACATATATATTTATCTACATCTGCTAATTTGTTAACTTTATATACAAAAAATGAAAAAGAAACTTGATCTAGCTGTGATACTGTATACAAAAATTAATTTAAAATGAATCATAGATATTATTGTAAAACAAAACAAAAATCTATAACACTTTCAGTAGAAAATATAAGAGGAAACATCAATGACATGGGTTAGGCAGAGGGTTCATACACATGATACCCAAACACAATGAATAAAAGAAAATTTTATAAGCTAAACTTTATCAAACTTAATATTTGCTATGTGAAATATAGTTGTAACAAAACAAAAAGACAAGCTACAGACTGAGGGAAAATATCTGCAAGTCACATGTAACAAAGGACTTATATCATCAATACATAAAGAACTATTCCTTTATTGATATTCTTATATTGTTCATATAGAGTTTTCCTGATTTTCTTAGTTCTTTGACTTAATTTTTCTTTAGTCCCTTGAGCATAATTAAGATAGTTGTTTTAATGTTTTTTTTCCTAGTAAGTCTGTATTTGCTCTTCTTCATGGATTATTTCTATCAATATATTTTTTTCCTGCAAATGCTCCATACTTTCCTAATCCTTTTTATGCCTGTGATTTTCTTTTTGTGAGTCCCAGGTCTGGCTAGTCCCAGGTCTGGCTGTGATCCAGGCTCATGGCTAAGAATCGGACCCCAGATGTAGAATGATACATTAGTGTAGTAGGGTGCCTGTGCCTAAAACACGTAAACATAATTCAGCTTATTGTATCATGCATGAGTGGCTAAATGCCGCTATTGTATTCTGATATATGTGGAGCTATGCGGTCCCCTGCAAAACTGAAGGGGAGCACAGGAAGGGGAGCAGAAGAGCAGAAACAGAAACATGCTCCCCACAGAAGTGTACTTCCTGCAATAGAACTGTGCTCCTACAATGAAGTTGGTGCTTGCCTTTTCATTCTTATGTCAGCCTCTTACGCATTCTTCCAATTTGGCGTCTCACCACTGAAACTCCTTCTCGATCAGCTTGGCACTGACAATTATAGTGTGGTAACACTAGACATCAAGGTCTCATTTCTCAAGATTTAGCTGTCTTTTGAATGTTGGAAGACCAAAATAGTCCATCTGTTTAGTGACTTTTCCAAACTGTCTTTTCCAAAGACAGTATTCTTTGTCATGTGTGGTGATTGAAGTCTCTTCCTTAGCACATGTTTAACTAATGTTTTCACTGATATTTTCCTAATAGAAAAATAACTAAAGAGAAGAAAAAAATAGAAAAAAAAAGACAACAAAAAATACAAAAGAAAGAAAACAGTAAACAACAAAAAACAAACTCTTAGTCTTTGCAGATTAACTCTCTTCTGGAGCATCACTTAGCCAAGATTGCACTCAGCTCAGGGTAAATCTCATGAATTTTTAAGGTCTTTTCTGAGCATGTGTATTTCCCTGGACATCCTGTGGCTTTCTAAATATACCTATGAACCCAAGTGTTTGCGAATTTCCTAATTTCTCCAAGAAGCTCCCCATCTTTTTCTCCTTGGCCTTACCTGGTCTAATGTATATTTTAATTCTAATCATCTGTTGGTTTTAAGTTTGCCTGCAAGCATTTTTTAAGCAACACCTGCCACTTCTGGCTTACGTTCCAAGTTAGGCAACACAAAGTTGAGCACCTTACATTAGTCCTTCAGGTAGCTCTCAGACAAGTTAGTACAGACATAAACAGTAATTTGTAAATGATCTGTAATGTGCTCTCTAACATCAGGGATCAGGGTTCCACACTGGGAACACAGTCTGTAGCCATTTCTAGACTGGGAATGGGGTGAAGTCATGAAAACACTCATAGCTTTCCTACTGTTTTCAAGTTGCCTTTTTCTTGATTCAGTATTTGCATGTTTGCTATAAATTATTAACTGTGTTCCACAGTTCTGACAAAGTTAGCTTTGACAGCTTTTGCTCTTTTTTTTTTTTTTTTTTTTGGTTATTTCTGTGATATGAGAGTTTAGAGCTGCCTACTCTATCATTTTTCTGATGTCACTCTCAAACATATTATTTTATTATTTTTTTAGGGCTAAACTGCCTCTTACATGATGATTCCTTTGCTAGGAGATATTATTTTGACAATTTTATGACTAGAGGTGAAACGAATAACTTTTGACCTTTAATACTACCTTACTTTTCCTCATTTAAGCTCTCCAATTTTTATACCTCCTACTGTGTCACATAAAACAATATTTTTTAAATAGTACTAAGTACCAGTTTAAAATTCATAAACATATTATTATATCTGTGTGTAAGGTTAATATAGCATTTGTCATTAGGTTTCACTCAGAAACAATTGACAAATATATACCTATTTTTTATGCTAAATACCACTAATGGTGTTCTGTTAGATACAGAAGATAATTTTAAATATTACTTAAAACTTTTTGAGAAGACTAAATATGTTAAGATCAGCTTTATCTTTTTAAAGGAAATATCATCGTCCAACATAATGATGTATTTTTATTTAATTTGGCTATTTCTGCACATCAATTTTACTGAAAATAAGTTTTATTTTTAATCTTATTTTTGAACCAAACAAAAGAGAAAGGAAATATAGTGAGTTCTTTGACTGAATAGCACTCCGCTCTTCACTGCATCAGTCTAAAGTATCAAAGGGGCAGGTGTCGGAGCATGATTTCAATAGAAAAAATAAAAATAGAGCCTAAGCTTTTTTGACAGATGTCAAGCATGCTGACAACTGTTAAAAGAAAAATCATTTTCCTGATCCTGTGTAAGGAGACAGCTTGTTAAGATTAAAGATGCATCTCTTTATCTGTATTTTTGGCAGATCATTTCCACTGAATAGGGCACGGAAGGTACTTCAGCTGGAGAAAAGGACTCCAGGAATTTTCATCATCTCAACCACACAAAGGCTATAATGAAAAGTCAGGAAGTAAAAAAATATAAAAAGTAAGAATAAACCTGAGCTGACCAGTATTTTCTGTCCAGTTTAAGCCCAAAGGTTACTATGATAAATTCTTTCTTGTTTAAAAATGTTTTAAATGTTCCAGTAGTAAAGAAATAAGTAGTAAAACACATATAATAAATGTTAAAAAATAACTATATTATATTATTTCATAAAATGATCAATTTGATAATTTATCGATATTTGTTTATAGCTCCTGGCTCACCTTAGTTTACTTGTCATTCAAAATATACTGTTCATTGGAGGGGATTTTATTCAATTTTAAATATGTGTTTTTAGTTATTTTTAGTTACGCAAATAATTTTGTGTATATTCATCAGTTAAAATTTAAAATATTAGAGTTAAAGTTGATGTCATCTAACTCTCAGTTCTGGACTCTCCTTTATCTTGCATCTTTTTATATTTATACAAGCTTAGATATACCCTAACAAATGCAATATGTAATACAATATCAGGTAATGATTTGTTTCTTTATTATAATTTTATAATTAGCGATATTCTCAGGGTAGTACACATACAGCTACACAAATTTGCATAGAGTTCCACTGTATGGATTAATCAGATCTTATTTATCTGATTAATCAGATCTTAATGCCTACTGGTGGGCATTAAGTAGTTACACAGTATTTTTGCTGTTGCAAATACCACTACTGTGGACATCTGTGCATACTTGTTTCCTTGCACTTGTTGATTATTTCTCTAACGTAAAAACTGACAAGTAGAAATATTGGGCAACAAGAAATACAAATTTTAAATTTAATTTTCTTCATTTATATATATATTTTGCAATTTATTTTCTAATTGCTATTATTAACATGCACACTTATCAGCAATTCTGATATCCATGTCTATTAAAAATGGACTTATTTTCAGATAAGTTAAAATGTCAAAAAATCTATTCCCAATCTTTCTTCTCATATTTTCTCTTACATAAATTCTGTAGTTTAAGAAGTATCTACTAAATATACCTTGAATATCTTCTGTAACTTTTCCTCTTGTGTTGGTGATTTTCCTGTTCTCTGCTCATGTGTACCATATATTTTCTTTAGGTTTATTTTAAGGTTTCTAGCTTCTCTGAAGGTGATCATAAATAATAAGCACTCTTGTTCTCAGATTTCTTTCTTCCAAGTATATAAATCTTGACTTCCTAAATGTCAAGCATAGTGTTTTGTATTTAATCAATATATTTTGATTAGTTATAGTTTAATAAATATGTATTAAGCAAAAATTATCTTTAAAATTGAGAGCATTTAGCTAGATTAGTGGTCATTAGTTTAGCTGATAGAAAAGCTTGGTGGTAAAGATAAAAGACAGTATTTATTTAGTATCTTGGCATATCTATATTAAAAATATTTGAGACTATAGAAATTAATTAGTTTATAAATAATTTGTAGAAAAAATATTAATCGATTTCATAATCATGAAAGTCAATAAGTATTTTTAATGTTCAACTTCTCTTTTTGTGATTTAAATTTACTACTTCTGGTCTAAATGCCAGTGAGGACTTAGAAAACCCACCTACTAGTGTACATGTACTATATTTTGAAAATATTAAATACTCCCACTATTGTGGTTCTCAATTCAATTCCTTACTTCTTTCCATATGGAAACTATTCCCTATGCTGATCTTAAACCTTTTAGAATCATGCATATACAATGCGGAACAAACTAAACATTATAAAATCTTTCAATGGAAGTTAGCTTTTGTGAATCACACGCTGATATTCTCAAATTTAACTGTCATTTTTGCTTTGGATTTAGCTATAGTGACCACTGTTAGATTTAAAGATATTGCAAATAAAATGAAAATTCTCAGTACACAGTTACTTCTTCCAATTATCTATTTCTGTTGGCAATTTAAGCATAGAGTACAGTGACCAAAGACAATCTCTTTAAGGAGTTGTGCTGTTATAGATACATTGAAAAAAGTTATATTTTAAAAGCCACATTAATAAAATAGTTGTTTTTTGTGTTTGTTTAGCCATTTATTTTGGGGATACAGACATTTATTTATTTATTTATTGACAATGGCAATATGCATTTGTACTCCTACAACACCAGAAAAAATAGATTATATATTTATTAAAGAAAAAAACATATTATATGTGGATTTTACATGTTTTATTTATCCCCTTTTGGGAAAAGAGACTACTTATTCATGCACTGAGTCTTTGGTATGTTTGTAATTTATACCACACCAGTGATTTATAATCCTTAGGTATGTTACAGGTTGAATTGTGTACCCCCTAAAATACATATGTTTAAGACATAACCTCTAGTACCTCAGAATGTGACTGTATTTGGAGATAGTGTATTTTAAGAGTAAGTTAAAATAAGGTTATTAGTGTGAGCCCTAATCTAATATGCCTGGTGTTCCTATAAAAAGAGGAAACTAGGAAATAAAAACACAGAGGAAAAACCATGTGAAGACACGGAGAAGACAGCTATCTTCAAGTCAGGGAGAGAAGCTTCAGAAACCAAACCAAACCATAGACTCCTAGTCTCCAGAATTGTAAGAAAATAAATTTTAGTTGTTTAAGCCACCTAGTCTATGGTATCTGTCATGGCAGCCCTAGCAAATTAATGTAGTATTCAATTAAAAATTGTGAAATAAACAAAGCTATGACAAATAGAAGAGAATGGTATGGAGAAAGAATGATTTTATGATAAATGTATTTTTTAAATGTATCTTTATTCTCTGATATTCAAAGGACTCTAAGTGCTATAATTTATACATAAAAACTTCTTAAATATGATTTAATTTTATAAGAGAAAAATTGAAATATATTAATGAACGATATGCCATTCTATGATCGATTTGTTCCATTTATAGTACATACTCAAATATGAGGCATTCGTATTATAATCTGTCTGTATTTGATATACAAAGTAAAGAAGACATGCAAACTAGCCAAATTAAATGATGATAATAGTCTTAATGTAATGGGAGAAACTGTATATTGTATCTTCTCCCATAGATCCTTTTCTGCTTATTTATTCTCAATTTTCGCTCATACATTATCTCCTTATTAAAAATTTTCTCACTCCCTCTTTCCTCTAAATATCTGACCATGCATCTGAATTCACAGACAAAATCGAAGAAATTAAAACAGAATTTAAACATTTTCCATCACTACAAATTATTTATATTTGTGTGCAAATATTTCTTCTCTATTCCAGTTTCTAAGGATAAACCATGGTTGCTTCTAGAAAACTTTTCTACCTGTTTAATACAACCTATCTTCCTCAATATGACACCAAAGTACTTTAGCAAGTTTCCCTTTCATATCTGTAAGATCAGTTTTATTCTATATGGGATCAGTCTCATCGCAGTACAAACATGCGGAAAATCCTCACCCTTGACCCTAATATCCCTTCATGTATGGCTTCTAAATATTTTCAAAGAACGCTCCACACAGAGACCTTCTACTGATGCAGCTCCCACTATTTCTTGAATCCATTATAATAAGGTTTTTATGCAAACTAAGGCAATACAGTTTTTGTACTGACTATTCACATTTATTTCTTAAACAAGCACTAATTCAGCATTAATTACTTGTAAGAAAACATTGTGGACTATGAGGACACAACGATGAATTAAACAGACCAAATCCCTATCCTCAAATCCTGCACAACAGATGTAAAAGTTACTGCCATTTTTTAGCCCCTCAATTGTATCACTACTGGGATTTCTTTGATTATCTTAGATATTCAGTAATGTTGCAAGATGGTTTTGCCTTTAAGCTGGAGAAGAGAATGGATATAGCAGGCACATGGCTTTGCTTTAATCAAAAAGTGGAAGCTTTTCCCAAAATTTCCCTATCCGACAACTCATCTACTTATTGCATGCTAAAACTGAGTAACGTGGCCACAACTAGCTGCAAGGGAGACTGGGAAATTGAATATGTGGCTCTTTAAGTAATATAAAGAATAATAGGAGACATAATTAGAAATGTCTTTGAAGCAGAAAAGCAGCAGTGTCTGCCACAACATCATCGATCTACTGTATTTTTAAACTTAAATGGAGAATAGTTATTGTCCTCTACCACAACTTCCACTACCATGTCCTATATCTCCATGCTCCCTCAGAATCACGACTGTAGATTATCTTTTAGAGAATCTCAGAAACTACTGAATATCTCCCAAATGAGCCAGTGATTTAGATAATTCCTGGGAGTTATGTCATATGCCAAGGGCACAAATTCCATATAAACAAGATGTTCCTCATGATTAAAGTAAAAAAGAAAACATATTTGTGGTGGACAGATGCTCCATTCCTATCTTTAAATAAGTTTGCTGACATGTTTTGAGGCACCTATGAAGAGATCCACATGGCAAAAAACTGAAAGAAGCTTCCTGCTGAAAGCCCGCAAGAAATTGAGGCCCCCTAGTCTGACAGCCTGCAAGGCCAAACATCTGGATTGCAGCCTTGCAGAAGAGCCAGCTACACCTTGCCTGGGCTCTGAGGGACAGAGACGGTGAGGTAACGAATGAGTGGTGTTTTAAACTGTGTTTGTGCTAATTTTTTACACAGCAAGAGATAACTAAGACACATCAAATGCTTTAAAACTATACTTTGACATATTCCATTTGTTTATAAATACTACCTGTAAAGCCTTTTTATGAAAATGTATTTAGTTTGTCTATATTAAAAAGAACCATGTTGTTATAGAGTATCACTCTCAGAACCCATTATAGTTTTTCTGTACTGGATATAACCTTGTTACTTTAGTTTCTATAAGTGATTGTTTTACAAAGGAACTCACAAATTGATACACTGTGTGTGTGTTTCTGTGTGCAGGGAAGGCTTTTTCTAAACCAAGAGGCTTTCAAAGCACATCATATAATTCTTATTTGGATATGTATCATTCTAGTGATATGCATTTTAACTCAAACCTAAAATTAATAGTGATTTAAAAATGTGGATAAATGCCTGGTAATTAAAAATCTAAGTTTAAAAATTATAAATACCTATCCCGCCACATGATCCAGAGCAAGTGAACATTTGGTACGTGCTTTTCTCCCCCACTAAATCTGTGTTTGTAGCAGATGATTCCAATTTTTTTTTTTTTATGTTCTGTTATTACTTTTAATTAGTAAGCCATTACAGTGAACCTGTCAATTTTATTTTGTTTCACCTGAGAAAGAGTTCAATCTCCAATATCGACATTCAGACCATCTAAATGCAAAGCTTGCTCTGAAGTTTTTTTTTTAAGTCACCTATTCTGATTCACAATGATAACAAAAATCAACAAAATGAATGCTCATGTTGCTATATTGTTTCTGTTTAAAAAGAAGCTATTTCCAGAAAGGAGAAAGAAACTAGTTATATATGAAACTACATATGAAATGTAATTTAAGAAATTGAATACCTCTAGTTTTCATGGCCTCATTATTTTGTATGGCAAGAAATTAACATGCACATTCATGCTAAATATCAATAAAAATACATGTTTGAACAATGAATAAAATTTGAATTATAAACTATTAAGTATCAGCTTATATTTACATCATAGTTAACTGTTCTATCTGCTAGCAAAATACAGTCAGGAGAAAGAAAGGCCTTTCTTAGAGCTTGCAAACTATAACTTAGTTTAAGAATCTGCTTTCAGACATAAGACACTATCAAGCTGATAGTGAAGTAGTAATATTATTTACAATTTGTCTTTTTTTTCAATGTACAACTTCAGTGACACATACTAATTTCACATATGTATATTTATATATGTAAATTAATATACATATAATTGTTTATACATGTCTATATATGTATAATTGTATATGTGCAATATATGCAAATATATATAACATACACAAATGTATTTACAAAATATATAATATTTAGACATATACATATATAATTATTTACAAATATATAATTGTAGAAAAAGTAAGTAAAACATTTGAAGATCTGTCATTTTATTGTCATGATTTTTAACTTATCTTTGACAAAAGATAAACATCAAAGTCACAAGATTAGAATTTATATAAAGGAATAAATATTTATTTAGTTATGCATCAAACGGCTGTTAAAGGAGCAGAAACTCAATCGTCGATTATAGGAAAGAAAAGAAATTACATATATAGAAAGAAAACCAAAACATAATGTCCATTTCTTTTTAAAAGAGAGTAATTTAATTTTAATATTTCATGGACTTATTTACTTACTTGTGCTTGTTTTAAAATATTGGCTAATGTTAAAAGTTTTCATCTATACCAAAATCTGCCTTTTTTCTGGTAGTTATTCAATTATTTTTCAAGATGTGGAATTTTACAGGTTATAGTATTCTAGAGTGAAATTTGTTTTCTTGATCTCCTTTCATAATGACAGATTTGTGTTTTCTTAGATTATCTGTCTGTGGATCACAAGTGCTTCATCAAAATGTTTGCTCGTAATTCATTATACCTAAAAACAAAAACACTAGGAGACCACAGATGGTTATCTGGAAGGACAAAAGCCGAATAACTTTCGTAGACCAGTGGTCATAGTACAAACATAATCAATAGAAACTATGTATCTATGATTATTTTCATTTCATATCTATTGTGTGTATGCTGAAACTCAGATTTACTTTTTGATAAATATTTTAAAATAAATAATGACAATATTTTTGATAGAAGGCAAAATTCCATTTCCTTTATTCTGTCTCCTTTAGAGTAAATCCTACAAGGCAATCTTTTATCAAGTATTTTTTTAATTTAAATCTTTGTTGATACTAATCTTAAGTAATTTTATCCAGTATAAAATATATTTCAGAAAGATCTAGCTAATGAAAACATTTTAATAAAATTTAATACTAGAACAAATGATTGACCTTTGTTCAATAGCTTAACTCTTCATTCAGCTGCATTCATTTTTATTGGTGTAGGAGCAAGAGATCAAGAAAATGAGGTTAAATGAAGTAGTATTTTTATTTTAAAGGCTTGTCAGTCTTCACAATTAGATGCTTACTACTATGTTTCAAGGATGAGCAAGAAGTTGAAAATATCCAGTGAAATCTCTCCTGCGCTGGATTATTTCCAAATTACATTTTGATCCTAAATTGATCAGTATACTGACTTTGTATTAAAACATCCAAAATATATTTCTTATTTTTATCTATTATGCTGAATAAAGAAACACGAGAGATATTTCAAAATCAAAGAATTTGCTTTGCTGAGGCTCATAACCTATGTTGAATATAAAATGAAGACATTATAGTTGACTGGAAGAACAGTTTATGGTAGCAATTCTTTTTTTTTTTTAATACATCAAAAATCCTCACGAATTTAATTAACAGTTTGTAGAAACTTTTTATACTAATTTAGCTAATATTCTGAAATGTATCATAGTTAATAAAATAAGGATGTTTTTGAGATTTTAGTACCCTGACTGATTGACTTTCTAAACAGTTAATGTCTAAAAAGGAGCCATATTTAAATATACTGAGCTTTGTTTAAACCAGCGCATTCCAAAATGTAAAACATAACTACCCTCTTTCATTCTCCAACTCCTTGACATGATTGAGAAATTCTGGTGAGGAAAATGGTGTAGATCTAGCCTAAGATGGAAATTTCAGAAAAGTACCAGGTGTATATTTCCAGAGACATCTCTGCACATCAATGTAATATGCAGAATTTATAAACAACTGAAATTGATTCTTTTTTGTACCCTTGGTCAGTCTAATCAAAAATGGATTGCTCAGACTGACTCTTCTACTAGCTAACAACTTATTACTTTCCATCCTCATAAATGTTCAAAATTCACTTTTTCTTAACTGCTGGTAATGAAGTAGTATTTTTATTTTAAAGTATTTTTATTTTTGTCTTTTTAATCTTGTATTCCTTTTATAAATCTTGTCTGTTCCTTTGTTACATGAAAATATCTCATATATTGGTTTCCTTTTCTGTAAGTCTAGGGTTAATATCAGCTGGTCCGTGACAAACTGGAACTTATCTCTGGGAATGCCTTGACCAAAATTGATTGAAATGAATTAAAAAATTGATCATTAATATACTAAGGTCTGAGACAGATAAGAAGGCAAGCTGATCCAGGTTGTCAACACTGTTTATAGAAAATGTACACATTCGTGGTTTTTTATATGATTTCCATTATGGTTTCTTGGTTTCTACCATTGAGCATAGTCATGCAGCCTGATGTTGACTATGTGACCGGAGAGTTCTTAGAGACCTCTCCTTGTACAAGACTGTGATTGCCTTGAGAACTAAACATTCTGCATGTGTCTTGATGGTTGGAATACAGGGCGTACCCTGTGTAACTGAGAGTGTGCCTTAGTTACTCAACAGGAAATCTTGGGCTTCACTGATATTTGTCTATGTTTTATTTTTCTTGCTATACCAATTCTTTTTCTTTATTAAACCCTTACATGAGTATTCTCTGTGGAATTTCATGAGTCCTTTCAATTATCTGTCTGTATGATAGTTGCCTCTTGGATTTAAGTAAAATTTTCAAGATAATTAACTATATGTGTTTAAGTTATTCCTCTACTTAAAAAATAACTCATATTTTCTTCAAGAAAAATTTCAACTGAAAGAAAACAATATTTTTTTTCTGTCTGATAGCTGTTTTTCCTTTATGAACTCTGAATATTTTCACCATCTTTTGTTAACAGGATCTATGTGGCACCTGTTGTATTTCTGGGACATGGCAAGTTTTGCTCAGTGTCAATGCTGAGTACCCGACAGACTGGATAGGTATGATAGGGTCTATCATCTAACCCTCTGAAAATAAGACATGTAACTAGCATAACCTGTTCCTAGGGCCACTGCAAATGACACTTGCTCCAGAGTATGTGGATAACTAGGCCATTAGCTGAAACTATATAATAAAAATCATTTTAATACAATTATTATAGTATTAAATTATTGTACTCATGAACTACTCTGTAAAATTCAGTCATAAATTAAACAAGGTCAGTTTGAGAGCTTCAGAAATTTTCAAGAAACACAGAAACATTAAAGGATCATAGTCAATTTCATCTGCAAGTGTTCAATGTAAATTAAGCATAACAAATGTTCTCTTATATTATGAAACAACTTATCATCCACTACTGACTGACTCAGCTTGCACTAAGGGGTGGAGGTCGAAACTGCCCTCACGTCCCTTGAAGCTGAGTATTATTCTTCAGAAGTTATCAACATCTCAAAGAAAGGGTGCCTTTTGTTCTCACCATATGGAAACCAAAGCAACTTTTTTCTTTTTCAAACCTGACAAACTTCGTGTAGTATATATTTTTTTTCTATACAATAGATTTCCTAAATAACTTCTTAGCAGTTGCTAGTTTTGGATTACGTATAAGCTGATTGATCTGTTGATGATTGATGATTTTTGAATATAGTCTGCCTCCTTAAAGACATATTCCATTGACATTTTAAAGATATCAATAATGAATAAAATTCAAATTGTATAATTTTATAAGAAATTGATGAGAAACTCACTTTCCTCTAAATCAAATATATTAGTTACCTAAGGCTTTTTCTCTTTCTTATTGGTTACCTCACCCAGATGTATATGTAGGAATTTTATCTTTTTTATAAATTTGAGTATCAAAATTGTATTATTTTCTGCAAGATCTGCAAATTTTTAAAAATTTTTATCCTTTCAATCTGAAGCTTTCTTTTAACTAATATTTTTTAACTAAGAGATTTAGTAAAATTGTAGATTTGTTCAAGAATTTTCAATAGTCTTTCAAAACCAATATAGTTAAGTAGAAGTTTAGGACCTTTCTTGCTCTGATTAGTGAATCTGAAGTTTCCTATATTAGTGATCATTTGATACAAATTATTTCATGGATCTGAATCCAGACTAATTTTCTTGTTTTATTCTTGGGCACCCTTTGATCCAATCATACTGCACACAAATAATTCCTTAAAAACCACTTTCTTGGGCTATTTCAAATTTTGGAAAATATACACACTTGAATACTTAGACATTTTTGTTATTAGCTTTTTAAATTCCAGGGAAATAAATCAAATTGTTGTTTTCCAAGATAATCACAAGTATACCTTTTCTGGACTCCCAGAGCCCATTATTCCTAGCTCTGGACAATAATAGCTGATATTGATACTAAAATAATAGATAAAATTTAATGAACATTTTTTATTTGTTAAGCACAAAAAAGCATTACCTTTTTAACTTTTAGAGATAGTGTTATAAAAGTGGTACTGCTATCATTTTAACCAATGTTTATCTGCTTTTTAAGAACTCAATACCTTGTCTATATGTAACAATACCTATCAAACATTATTTTGAAAATGTATTGTCTGGATTTCCACAGTAGACTAAAATGAACTAAAATCCTAAAGAAAAGCTTTATCTTTTAAGGTTGACAACTAATTTTTAAACTATTACTTGGCAGATAGTTTACACTTAATAATTAATAAATTAATGAACAAACAATATAATTGATTTTAGCACTGCCAGAGAAAAAGTACTGAGTATTTCTTTTAAGAGTTCATTGCAATAGGGTCACTCATGGACGCTTTCATTCTAATACTGAAATGCACAGATTATCTCCATGTTCTTTCCGAGATAGAATCTTCTACATTAATATAAAAATAGAAGGTATTCTCTTAGGAAATCAATTTGTAACCACAAAGGATTTTTAAAATTGTTATTGAATTATGTCAGTCTCTAAACTGGAAGATTAGACAGACTAGGAGGCAAAACAATATATTCTTTGCAATATAAAATTAAAATCTGAACCTTTTATGGTTATTGGCACTTTTTGAAGGAAAATAACAAAAACAGTTTCAAAGCCTGTGTACATTTCATTCTGTGAAATTTCTTTTTACTCAACCAAATTTCTCCTGAACTTTCAAATCTTCAAATGGAATTTCTTCCTGTGTTCAGCTGTCGAGAAATTTGCAGTATGGCATTATACAGCTGTCGAATCCCACCCACGGGACCTGATTTGGCAGTTTACACAAGCAAAACTTCTACCAACACTAGGGACAGTTACCATTTTTCACATTTGTTGGGAATGAAGAAAAAAATTGCTTCATTTGGAAAAAGTACTTCTTAGAAATTATTTTACATATATGAGAGAAAATATTCAAAGAATCAACCAAGCTTTTCAAAACACATTTTAAAAAATCAAAACCCAGAAATATCTGTTTTAATTACAAAACTTCATGAAAATATTAAAGATATTTTCTTATTATATCTTATAGTCTAGGCAAGAATCAATAAGAAATTTCTTATAACATGCTCTAATTTCTAGGTTGTAGAGAGGGAATAGGCAAAATTAAGAATCAAATAAAATGAAAGTTAATGAAAACAAATCTAGAGTGAGTCATGAAACAAAACACAAATATGAGACTACTTTTAAAATACATTCACGAGGGAGGGTTAAAAAATGAAAGGAGAGAAAGCTATTGCAAAAATTTAAAAGAAAAAATGGTCAGTCAGCAACTTTTTAACGAAGTCTTTACTTGAACTTATAACCAATCTTTGCATTCAAAACAATATAAAGCAAGTTAAGGAGGCTAAATTTTGACAACGAAGAAAGAAGTTTTAAGATTAAGGCTTCCCAGGTAACTCAGTTCTGAAAATGAGGTGGAGTAGTTTTATCACGCAACAGTGGGGTTACAGTGCTGGACTGAGAGGAATTAGTTGATGACAGGTCTGGATGTCAGAATTTTTCTCTCTACTTCTTGTGTTTTGAGTAAGTATAAGATTTTTCCCCAAACTGAAATTGAGCACATCATATCTAAAGATACGGAACAATATACTGAGCAGATTAACCAGAATGAAGATGGGCTGGCCAATGTGACACCATCCCCCTTTGCATTGTAAGGAAATGGTGAAGAGGCAGACTGCCTGCTTGCTCTCTTTGAGCGCCCCAGTCAGTGAGACTTCCAGTCTAGGTACTCCACCCACATCCCTAGAGCCAGCAGGTAGCTGTTCTTTCCAATAAATATGTTTAAACTACCTGTAGCAATTAATAATTATGTCCTTATAAGTTGAATACAAGTGCAAGAACTGTTCAACATTTAAGAAGAATCAACAGCAAAAAAAAAGAAAAACAAAAGACTCAAGAGTAAAAACTCAGATTCTCCATTTTGCCAATTCCCTTTAAATGGATAAAACTGAAATGGCCTTGCATAGTCCCAAATCTAACCCCTCCAGTCTTGACCTAGACCCCAACTCTCTGATATACAAAATAAGAGATGTTGCTCTTGAAAGTCTTTTTTTCCCCTTATGAATCATTATTTCCCCCCATCAGTTACATTATTCCCTCATACCAACATGCTATAATATGTTTTGTTTCAAAACTAAACAAAAACCTCCCTTGACTTTCAATCCCTCTATCTTCTGGGCAAATACTAAGTTCCAATTCTGAACCAGATTCCATGAGAAGCTTGCTTGCGTCCTGTTCTTTGGACATCCAGTCCAATCGGATCTGAGGTTCTATCGCTTGTCTGAGGCTAACAGCTTGCATTATCAAACCCAAAAGTCAATTAGGACTTGAACACTGAAAATCCTCTATCGTATATCCCCAGATAGTAGAGGCAAGTGGTGGTCTAAACTATCCCATCCTATCTAGTGCTGTCTACAAAGCTTCATGGTGGTTGCAGGGGTAGCTAGAGCTCTTGCTTCCTCCAAGAGAACTAATCCCTCCCTCCACCAATCACTGTAGGTAGAGCACAAAAGGAGAGATATCACTTCTGGGAGAAAGAAGTTCTTCTTTGACACTCACACCTTAGTGCGTTTACTGTTCAACAGGCAAAAATGTATGTGTAGTTGAATAGACCAAGTATGACAACAAGGATGCCATCTACAGAGTTGTGATCACCAAAATGCAGCAGATGGCTCTTCAGAAAATGTGTGAAACTGCTACTCTGAAAAAACATTATTATTTTGGAGAAGAGGAAGTTTTCAGCCCAGAAAGCATAAGAAGGTAAAAAAATAAAACGTGAGTGGCATTGGTTAAAACAGCAAGTAATGGATGAAGTAATCAGAGTTCAAATAGATAAAAAATTAAACCTCAATGTATGAAATAGCCTCATTAAAAAAATATTGTATTAACTGAAAGAAAGGAAGTTTCATGAAATGAGGACAAAAGTGGTAGCATTGCATTCCCAGCAACATAGGGCTCTCAACGAGATTGAGAGGAAGAACTCAGTGAGGATACGGCCTTAAAACCTTGTAGGGATAATGCAAACATTATAATATTAAAAATTTATCAGTCTGTATTTACATGACTAACAATAGCTCTGGCATTTTATTGGCTATGGATATAGTAAAGTTTAAAGAATCTCTTTTTCTTTTTTGCTAAAAAACAAAAATTTCCCCTCATTTCAAAGTTTAACCTTGCTTTTGATTTTATGCATATTATTTACATTTTTTTTGCAAATTATAGATATATAACTAATATAAAGATGTCATGAACTTTATAACCTTTATCTTTTGTTTCGTTGACTTTACAATGCTCAATGTTTCTGGACAATAAATGAAATTTGCCTTACCTGTGGAGCACAGTAATAGTAAATACTTGTATAATAAATACCCCACAATTTAAAATAATTTATATGTATAGAATTTGGGTGCTCCGTTTAAAAAGCATGATGCCTTTATTACATGAATAATTTATACTATATAAGAACTCCAACCCTCCTTACCCAAGCCCTAACATCTGCTATTTCCTGTACCATACTATGGGTTTCAGAGTATGTTGTTTCAACTGTAGCTGGTTGGTGTGTTAATGATACAGAACTCAAAGTAGTTTCTTCCCCATTGTCCTAGTAAATTATCCTTATGGCTACTTTTTATGTGTCTTCCAACAATAAATAACTACATAAATAAATAACTACATAAATCAATCAATCAAGCAATCACATTGTCTAATGAAATATTTTAATGTAATAAGGGATTTTTCTTTTACTTCTTTTAGAACACAAAATTTCTTTCTCCATTAAGAAACACCATCTGTTTGTGTGCATGGTTCTTTATTAGAATCATTAATTTTGGCTTTGGTGCTAGTTTTATTATCTCAGATTGGTTTCTAGCTTAATATGTAGCAAAAATAAAATCTGGATAAATTAATTTTTCCCCTTAACTATACTAGGCACCTCTTCTGAGAAATCACAAATTGAGTACACTTGAGTCAAACCAGAAATGTTGCTGAAATTTGTATCTAAACCCTTTTAAAATCCTGATAATCAGGAATCCTGATAATCAAGAGGTATATAGTTGCTATTACATAATTGTTGGGTTGGGCAGGGAGGAGTCAATTTTCTTCCAGGAGATTACTTTGTCTTAATACCAATTTGCCTGATTTGTGTGATAAATAGACAAATTCAGCAGTTATGTCCTGACAATGACATAGTAGCCAATAGGTGACACACCTCAGGAATGAGAGTCTGAGGTTATTGTACTAGATAAAACAACCAAACCCCAATGGTACTGGCTGACAATGAGGGGAATCTAAAATGGATAGTAAATGTAGAGGAAGGAAAAGTCTAGCATTAATTATGGTCTCATGACCAGCTACAATGGTGGATGCTATGCTATACTTTGTTCCAATAAATTCCCAATTATAGATTTTCTCCATAAAGGAAAAAAAAATTAAAAGCTCATCTGAATCCTGTAGTTGCTGTTTGTAGAAATTTTTATAAAGAAATATGTCCCAGCAGCACAAAGTAGACTGTTACTGATGCTGTGATCCACTCTCCAGATTCTCCATCAGTAATTATCTGGACTTTTTCCTCCAGAAACTAGGGTGCTCCGGGCTGACTGCTCTTGCTGTTAGAACTTTCCAGGAATTTTCCTCAGCTGAAAAGAGATATCTCACTCTTGGTCGTGCTCCTTTCCTGTGGGAAGGTTTCATCCTATGACTGCTTCATGTGGACAGTTAACACAGAAAATTATCTTGTCAGGACGGGATATAGTTTTTCTCTTTTTAATTTAGTTTGCTAGCAACTTAATAGAATAAAATAAGAGTTTAGAGTTTCGACTTGGAAAATAGAACCTATCTTCCCTCTTCAAAATTTCAAAACCTGTGACTATAGAATCCTTATAAAACCTAATCTAAGAATACATAATACAAATATCTGATGTAATGATAAATTACATTTAACAAATATGAGTAAGTTTAACTCTAAGAAGTACTGCTCCTCTTCTCTCATGAGTGTATTTTCTACATCTACCTTCAAAACAAAAAATTCTGGAAAACAAATCAGTCTTTTATAAATATCTTTTCTTTAACTGGTGTAATAGTAGTATTCAATAATAGAGCATTTTTGTTTATGTGGGATTATACTAGATTAAATGGAAATGAGGATTCAATTTTAAATCTCACAGCTTTAGAGGTAGCATCAGAGTACTGGGAAGAAAAGCTGTGAAAGAAATGCAGTCAGATGGATTGAGTAAGCACCATGCAGAAATAGCAAAGAATAATCTCATATATACTCACCTGCCAACTGATGAGAGAGAAATTGCTTGGCCTATCTTGTCTAGGTTAAGAGACGCAAAGCAATTGAGCCTTCAGGTGCGTGGCAGGCAAGCCCATAGATAGGCCAAAGCTGACAAGTACAATGTTACTTGATGTAATACAAAGTTAAAAAAAAAAATCGATCTGTATGTGACAATCTTTTGAGTAACCATTTTTTGAGTGTTTACAATGAATTATTGTGAGCACTCCTTCCTGTTATTTTAATAAAATAAAATTCAACCTCAAAGCAAAAATAAAAAAAAAGAGAATTAAAGTGAAAAATAGCTCAGTGAAATAAGTATTAACTAAGGTTATAAAAAAGTAGTTGATTGTATTCAAAACAAACAAAAACAATGTCTAGAATATAGCAAAAAAACATTGATTTGTCACATTATGCTCCTTGCTTTCTGGAGAAATATGAAATATATTCCTGTGAAAAATTCACTATTCCTTTACACAAAAATATAATTAGTTGTATCCCTTGTTTGACAAAATCCTTTGGTAAAAAGAGATAGTGTATTTTTCCTCTGGTTCACAAAACAAAAGACTCAAAGAAATCCTCTAAGAGAAAAGGTATAAAAAGAAGGCAGAAAAGAATTTTGACAAGAAAGTAGTGCTGGAATATAGAGCTGAGACACGACACAGTCACAATCACAGGCTGTTAGAGCTGGAATGGCCCTTGGAAATGATCTTGTCCAAAGCAGTCAAGGCTTTTGTTAAACCTAAAGAAATGAAGTGATTTTTCAAGGTACACAGTTACTAAGTGAAAAGAAGAGAACCAGAATTCTTATCTCTTGATTCCCAACCTGTGCTCTGGTCTCACATGACTTAAAAGTCCAAGTTGTTCCAGTGATTCTGAGAAGCTTGTAGAAAAGTGGAAAGCACGTATTTATCTCACATGCAAAGTACACGTATGATCCAATGAGTCCCCATAGATTTGGTGCATTAACCATCTCAATGTGATATTCCCTCTGTCCTGCAAAAGATTTGTAGAAAGTGGCCACATGCATATTCCAAGGGCCAATCTGAAGAGTTTTACAGTTAGCTACAAACATTTCTTTTATGCCATTGTACTTTTAAACCACCTCTCTCCTGACAATGCTCTGTCTCTAATATAATATGGGCAATTCATTTTTTTTTTAAGAATAATGTCTGCAAAATGAGTTTGGAGCATTTTTTCTGCATCCATTTTCCATGTCTCACAGAATCTTCAAATGATCAATGGCAATTTCAAGCTATATCCTAAAGACATTTTATTTACTAGGGTCTATTTTTATATAAGAGATCAGGGCCATAAGCTTTTCTGTTGGTGAAAATGGATCCTATAACAAAGATTAGTTTAATTTTTTATTTTCTATATGGCTCTGGATAGTACTCCAACTGTATAAAAATCCATTTGTTATATAAAATTTGAATTGAAGTTGTAGGAAAATATGTTAGAAATATTTTCTTTCTTCAAAAACTTTGGCCATCATGCAGAGACATCACAGAGCAAAGAATTAAGAATGAATACATTAAATATGCCAACTGACATATATTTTTGTCACAGAGCTGAAGTTGTAGTTAATGATGTAATTCAAAACTCTCTTAATATATCTGTACCTAGTGATTTGATATATTTCAGTAAATTGTAAAATAAACTTCAGGTAGGACCATGAATATGTTTATTTTAAAATGGAATTTAAAGTTTAACAGTAACCTATTGTCAGCATATGAACAATGGCTGAGGGATTTCTTAGTGTTCTTACATTTCTATTCTTTTTTTCTTCCTCTCTTTCTTTGATTTTAGCAGGGCACATTGCCTTCGAGCTGATGATGATACCTTCATCCTCCCTTACAGCTACATGTAGCATGTGATTAAATGCAGGCCAATGGAACTGAGCAAAAGTGAAGTATGCAATTTTTGAGCCATGTCCTCAAAAACAGTTTTCACTCTCTTCTTCCTTCATGTTCACCTGTAGGAATTCTGCTTCTAAATTTAGATAATGATGTTGTCACATGAGCAATTTCAAATGGCATCAATAAAAATCTGCTAACATTTATTTTTAGAAGGCAATGATTTATAAGTTTATTCTTATTTTTGAGTTATGTCATGAATCATTGTATATGCCAGTTCTGTTCTGTTTCACTTCATGCCTCTTTCTTCCATAATCATTCCCACAAATGGCAGCTCTAGTAGATGTTAATCCATATCTCTATATTAAATTACAGTCAAATATATTTTATAAAATTTTGCATGCCAGATTATCTAGATGGGATCAGTGACTTTTCACATTACAAATATGAGGAAATATTAATATCTGGAAGAGTAGCCTAGAGTGATTTTTAAAATGTGCTGAAAAATGTTAAAATAGATGGAACAAAAAGCATAACCGAGATATACTATAAAAAATATTTATATGTATATAGCTCTGAAGGCAGTGGATTGGTTTTGATAAAGGCATTGTACCACTAGGTTCTATTTAAAAATGAAAAAGATAGTAATGCTTGTTCTCTCTCTCTCTCTCTCTCTCTCTCTCTCTCTCTCCTCTCTCTCATTAACTGATATGGTATTAAGAACACGTGCTTACTAAAAATGATGTGAATTCTATGCAGTGAAATATAAATATACCTGTGAAATCAGTAGCAACTTTGTAAAATTTTTGTTATAATCAAATAAATTAAGTTATGCACAGATTTTAGCTATGCATGGAGCACCATATATTTTATTTTCAAATGCATATAGTATTTACTCTAATTACCAGAATTATTATTGCATGAAATTATTTAATCTGCACAACTCTAAAAAAATGCACATGTTCTTAGATGTTTAGATATTTCTTAGTAATTTGACTAAATCATTTTCTTACTTGTTTAAGGTTTATGAGTAGGGATTCTGTGATATATAAAGGTCTATCTAAGTCACTTGTTTAACTATAGTGGATTCCTCATCTCACATTTAAGAGGAGAGTTGATGCACATAATTGATTTACTTTTCTGTTATTTATTCTCTTTCCTCCTCCTAATCCATTGTCTGCCTTTTCCTGCTTTAGTGTCCTGGAAGGCCGATCTCCAAAGACTGTCACACCAGTGTTCCCTTGCCATCTATCTTTTGGTTGAAGTTAATCAAAGGGTGGCACCAGCAAGAAAGTAGAAGGAACAAGGAGGGTGAAGTCATGCTGTTTAACCCCAGCTCTGCCCATTTCAGAATATGTTTTTTGGAATGTTTGGATTATCCCATGTTTGAACATATCTTCTGTGGTACTAAACCAGTTCAGAGTGACAGAGACCCATAAAGGGCAGGCCATGTTCCTTTGATAATGAACTCTGTAATAGAAATAGTAAATGTGCATTCTTAATTTCTACTTTTGATCGAAGCTACTCTCAAAAAGATTAGTAGCTATGTATCAAGGTGACTCTTCATTCTGGAAGGGGAGATATTAAAATCTTTCTCTGAACTGACACTACTTCCTATTTCTTGGGGATCCAAAATTCTATTATGGTCTTCTAGTTATAGGGGTTAATGGGATTCAGGTGAGAAATGGAGTCTGAGTCTCAGTACATCTAACAGAGGGTTTGGTGGAACTTTAGAAATAAGCTGTAGTTCCTTCTCATTCTCAAATATATAATGATGAGTCTAAGAAAAATCTGACGAGAATATTGAAGGCAAATTTTGTAAATAGGAACAGATAAAACTTCCTCCCACTTCTCATCAAAATAATAATCAAAAGCAATACTGAATACCTGAGAAAGTTGCAGATGTTAGTGAAATTATCAATAATCTGAATGATGCTAGTGTGATAATTTGTATCACAGCTCTATTTAATTTGCCTGTTTGATCAGTGAAAACATTGAATGGGTCTTGGAGAATAATTTTGGGTTATCATAAACTTACTCAGGTTATGACACTACTCACAACTGTGATACCAGATGTGGTATCATAACTATAGCAAATCAATACATCTCCTGTTTTGCAGCTATTGACTTAATAAAGACTTTCAATTCAATTCAAGAACCAAGAAGATAAATCCTCCAAGTATCAGCCTAGATGATTTATCTTGATTACAAGAAGACAAATCGAGGCAAGTAGGATTATACTTAGGACTCTGAGCTGCTCCTTGTTATTATTAGCCATTAAAGCCTGCTAAGAAAAACTTCTCAATACACTGAGGGACTGGATGAGAGTAAGGGAACATAGAATGCCGGTAGAATGACTGTGTGAATATTGTCTTAGACTTCAAGACAAAGGACAGAGTGGAGATTGTAGCAATAATTATTTAGTAGCCCCTGCTTTTTTTCTGATATCTTACATGAAATCTACTGGTGATGATTGAATTGAAATCCCCCCATAAAGATGTAGAGACTGGCAAGAGTTTTATATTTTCTCTGGGTTGTTGACTTTTTTTTTTTTTTTTTTTTTTGCATATAAAGAAAGGATAAGCACTGATATTTGTCTTTCAAATCTATCTTCCCCTACTCTCTGACATGCTCTGTGCTCTGGGAGGTTCTCCTCCATGAACTTTGTAATTCAGCCTCCTTCTTCCTTCTGGCATTTGGTTGGCTTTGACAAATGGAAGACACAAGAATGAGATC
This sequence comes from Pteropus medius, assembly GCF_902729225.1. NCBI lineage: Eukaryota > Metazoa > Chordata > Mammalia > Chiroptera > Pteropodidae > Pteropus > Pteropus medius. Next base: position 9,435,208 of record NW_024355205.1, read on the forward strand.
AGAGGGAGGAAGAAGGTAGAGGTAGTAATATCTCACCACGTCCATCCCTCTGTCAGGGCTTGCTCCTTTACTGGTGGCCATGTCTCCCATTGAATGTTTTCTCTCTCATTGCTACAGCTTATACTACACTGTGTTACCATCAGGGCTGAAGAGAAAATGAAAAGAACTGATATTAAAAGTATTTGGATATTTCAGATGTCGGGATGCCTCATTATTGTTCGTTCCCTTAACCTGGATTATAGCAATTCAACCTTGACAGTCAGGTTTGTGACTAATATATTATTTGAGTAAGTAGAAAACAGCATTTCGTTTAGAGGCTATAAATTTTAATATTTAAGGAATCTTTGAAGAGTGTCAGATAAGGCACTGTATAAAATATTTTGCTTTTCTGCAGATGGTTAGTTTTTTGTTTTGTCTACATTTTAACTTAGGAATTCTTATAAAAACAGAATAAAAACAATAACACTACTATTACCATTAAAATATGATTCCTTTACTATTTAAAAGATATGTTCAAATATGCATCCCATTTGACACTAATATATATTTGGCTTATTAATCACCTATCTGTACATAATGCAAACAATTATTATAAATAAGTTGTTTCAGTAGCTAAGTAATAATAAAAAAATTTATAAGACAAAGTTAAAAAAATATTCTAAGGGACATAGCAACAGATCAACATTTAGTCATCTGTCTTTCTAATTTTGTGAAAATGGTATATACTATGTATATATAAAAAAATAGATCTATATAATTTAATTTTTTTAATAGGAAATGAAAGAAGAAAGTTGTTCTCTGAAGAATAGTGGCAGTAAAATTATTAGTGAAATTATTCTGAAAAATGCTAGCTACTTCAGCAGTTAATTATCCTTCTAATATTAGAGGAAAACTTAGAATTTGTATATTACTTTTCTATATTTTGTGCATTCATAGGCTGTCAAGAAAGGAGAAAAATCAATCTCTTCGAAATGTTTTATCAAATAGTTACATGATTCTTGATATAGAATTATGGAAAAGACAAGGCCTACCTCTTAGCCTGGGCAACAATTGGGAAAGACGTAAAGCAGAACATGAAAGTATGATAATTCCTATCTCTGAACACAGAAGATAAAGGAAGAAGGAAATAATTCAGTAGGGTAAATGAAGAAAATTGTTGAGTGGACTAAATTAATTTGGAAGAACAGTAGAAATTAAAGAAGGGCAACTAGGACATATTATTCAGGGGAAAGTAAATTGTATGAAGAACATGAACCCAGGTAGAAAATAAAAAAGAGAAACAAGGAACACTTTAAAAGAATGACAATATTAAAATAATTACCATGAGAGCATATACATTAGATTACTTGTAATTCTCTTTCTGGTTATCTCAAATGAAGAGAAAATAAAGAACACAATCTATTTATGAATTACAGAGACAATATAGCCTCATTTAAAGTGAATGCTTATTGTGCATATATAAGATCTCTATGACAAACTTCCCTCAAACCTAGAGTCTTAAAACTATTATAAATGATTTCTCATGGTTCTGTAGGTAGAGAATTCATGCAAGGTTCTGCTTCACATGATTTGTCTGGGCCCAGGCTGCCTTCAACTTGGAACTCGACTGGAGCTGGGTGTCTAGCAAGGCCTCCCTCATCTCACTGACAGGTGATCTGTATATCAAACCTCAGACAAGCAAGGCAAAGAATAAGAAGAGTGACACTCCTGGCCATTTTAATGGTCAGAGCAAGTTCAATCCAGATACAAAAAAACAGGAAACTGTATCTCTTAATGGGAGACACATCATGTGAGTGTAGGAAAGTGAGGAATTTTTAGCAGATAACCTTAGGGAATGTCTATCACAGTTCATTTGAAATAGATCTACCAAATCTCTTTTTTTTTTTTCACAAAGTTTGAAATAATGCAAATCCAAATTTTGTTTGAAAATTTATCTGTAATTGCATAATAATTGGAAGCTGCATATATATACTATTGCCATAAGAGTCAAGTTCAGCTGGCAAAATAAAGTAACAACCAAATAATGTAAATTTAAGTTGCTCTTTATATCAATCAGAATTTCTGCTCAATTTTAGAAAATATTTTTCTCTTACTTTAATATTTGTCATTTTAGTATAAAATTTTCTTCCTAGATTGTAAACATTTTATTTCTATAACAATCCACCAATCCTAGTGATGAAAAATGAACCCTGAAAATAATGTGTATAACATTGGAATGAAAGTTAGATATAATAAGACATTATGAATAAGGTCAAATAACTACCACTATATGAGAGAATATCTGTGACAAAATAGATAATTTTAGTGAAATAAAAAGCTTCAATAAGTTACCAATAATAATTTGCAGTGGTTTAAGAAATATGAGCTCTAGGAATCCCGTTTGTCCACCTCTCTACCTATATTTACAGTTATTTCTATGGGAAAATTGACTTGAAATACAAACTAACCATGTCCCTATTATACAAGTGAACAGCCCGAACTACAAAAGAAAGAAAAATTTACATCATCAATTTGATCAGCCAATGTTGACTGCAAGAATAATTAATTTTCAAATTTTGTAAGATTGTCTTATTATGCAAGTTAAGTGAGTTGAGTAAATAAGAAGTAAGGTCTTACATAAAAAGTGTAAGCCTCGGGAACAAAAAAATAAACAGAAAACAAATGTTACCTCTTGGGTGAATATACTAGGGACAAATGATTTACCATTTCGGAAAAAGGCACAAAATAGAAGATTGAATCCAGTGGCCATGCAACCTTGTGTGTTCAGTGGTGCATTGAAATCTGATCAGACATAACATTTCACTTTTGAATTAAACAACTAAAAATAGAAATTTGTACCAGTCAAGGCGTGGTCTAAGGTAATTCTTTCATGTTATACTTCTTACCATTTTCATCCTAAACCAGACTATAAAATCACCCTACCTTGGAACGAAACATAAGAGATATGTGCAAGAATAAAAAGAAGAAGTAACATGCCTTCCTTTTTCTCTATAATATCCAAATAAATCTCCCTGTTTTCTTTATGAAAAGCTTCCTTTAGAATGAATAATATACTTGAAACAATTTATAAAACTGTCAAATAAAGAATATCATCTCAGATTATGCTGAGAAGATTAAACTCTATCTTGATGGTGATAAGGAGTCACTGAAAGTTTTAAGAGAAAAAGTGACAAGATTTAGAAGGTAACTGAAACGATATGGAAAAAATAGAGGCATGATAAGATATTCAGGATAAAAATCTACCACAGAAGTTAACGAGAAGTAGAGACGATTAGATGAAGGTGGTAATGGGAGAATGAAACCCATAAAGATTAATATAGTAGAATAACAAATATTCAACAATTTATTGAATTAGAAAAAGATGAGGGAAGAGGAAGAGTTGAGTTTCTTAGATGTGGATGAATGTGTTATTTAATCAAAATTTATAATACAGGAGGAAAAGTAGTTTGGGGGAAATTATGTCCTAATGAATTGGACATAATGAATATGCTAAAAGAGAAATAAGATGTCTTGTTTAGCAACAACAAAAAATAACATTAAAAAAATAAGAGTATGATTATTGCAGTTTTTTTAATGTTTGTTGTGGGATAAATAATTTATTTGCATAGTAATACCTATTGGATACAAACTGTGGTTTTTTTGTGATTTTATCTTCATCATTATATGATTGGAATTATTTCACTTGATTAAATATTATTGAGATTTTTTTCCTTTCTATAAACTTGAAAAAAAAATAGTTGGTAATCCTAAGAGATTCTTTCTGAACACAATATAAATTTTATTTTCTTTCTGTCAACTAAAAATTTCTATTGAAAAAGAAAATTTATTCACAAATTTTCTCCTATAAATATTCCACTGAATATGCCTTCATTCATCTTTTAAATAAACTTACCAGTGTATAGAATGTATAATTATCCTGACTAGTCAAGAAAAGTCTTACAGACTGTCATAGAAAAGTGATGAAAATAGAGAAATCAATAAAGTTACCCAAAATGAAAATGAAGAGGAAAAATAAGAGGTTGCTGATAAATAGCCAAAAATAGTCTTGCACATTTCATAACTTTTGACATGAGAATGTAACTTGATTAAATTTCTCTTTAGGTTTCATTCATGGTCTTATAATAATTCATTTGGAATTTTGAACCACTATTTTGCGTGAATCACACTTTGGTAAATCCTACTAGATTTAAATATTTATTAAAAAAAATCACATGAATTATTTGTAGCGCAAATCATCAAATTAATATTTAGAGCTTCAAAAGCATCTATTTTCAGGTATGCATTTTTTTTTAACATTTTTGAAGTACAATTATTTTTCAAAGATTTACAATAGGCTTTATAGATATTATTCAAAAAAGCATTTAATCTTTTAGCATTAAAGCACTATGATAGCTGCTGGAAACAATAGTATATAAATGACCAATGGTTGCTACATCCACAAACGAATGTTTTATTAAGAAAATTATGCTTTTATGTGAGCATCTAGAGTGGTAATTATATACAAAAGCCTTCTCAGAAATAGTGATGTCGAAGCTGGCCAGGACAGGTGAACTGAGAAAATAAAAAAATAAGAGAGGTGAAGTTTAGTTCTATAGTGGAAAAATATACAAAAGCTCAGAAGTGAGTATGAATATTATATATAAGGATTGATAACAGTTCAGCATAGTTAGGGCTTAGAGTGTGAAAAGAAGAGCATCAAGATATAAGAGGAAAAAATGTATAGAAATAAAAAAATTGTAAAGCCTTCTAAACAGTAAATGGGTTTGATTTTTATTATAAGCAAAATAGAAAGGCATCCAAAATATGTAAGCAAGGGAAAGTATTTTCAACTTTGAATAGCAGTGAGGTAACTCTGCAGTGTAGAAGACAACTAGGCACAAGCAAAACCTGGAGGCTGAAAGTGTTAAGACTTAGAGACTGAGTGGACATAGGAGACAAGATAGTGTCAGAAGTGATATAGAAAGAAATAAATGAATTAAATAAAAGAGAAATCAAGATGAAAAAATTAAATAAAGCAGGATCAATAACATAGTTGTGAAGTTGAAGTGGAAGTTTTTATTCTGGATCTCTGCCTATAATAAAACAATGAAACCATTTCTTTTGTAGATAATTGTTTCCCATAAGTTATAAATTACAACAAACTTACCCTTGAGCCTTATCTTTACCTTAGAAATAAAGAAATATCTTTCAAGAAAACCAATCTATGAGAATGTTCTCTAATATTTGAACAGGTCAATATGTCAATGAAAAATATTTACTTTAATCACTAGGTATTATTACAAAGGAAACCCCATAAAATTAAAAGCTGGCTTCTCAGCAAAAACAATGCAGGCCAAAAGAGAGTAGGATAATATATTCAAAATGCTCAAAGAAAAAAACAAACAAACAAAAAAAACAGTTAACCAAGAATTCTATATTTAGAAGAGCTACCTTTGAAAAATGAAAGTGCTATAAAAACTTTACTAGATAAATAAAAACTAAGAGAATTGATTGGTAGTAGAACTGTCATATTAAATACTAAAGGGAGTTCTTTAAGCAGAAAGCTAGTGACCTCAGATGCTAATCCACATCGATAAGCAAAGAACATTGGTAAAGATAATTATGCAATTATAAAAGACACTAAGTATACATTTAAATACAGTATAAATATAAAACTAAGTTAAGATATATACAGGAAATCATAGAGCAATTAAACACATACAAACACAAAACAATTTATTATAAAAAAACATTAAAGAATTTAAAATGTTACATTAGAAAATATTCACTTAATACAGAACAAAATGGAAAAGGAGAAATAGAGGAACAGAAAGACATGAAAATAGAAAACTTTGTCTAAAGCAAGCACAAGAAAGGAAATAATAATGATTAGAGCAGAAATTAATGAAATAGAGAATAGAAAAAAAAACAATGAAAGCAAAATTGGTTCCTTGAAAAAAAAACAAAATTGACAAATTTTAGCTAGATTAACCAAGAAAAAAAGAGAGAAAACTCAAATTACTAGAATCAGAAATGAAAATAGTGACATAACTATAGATAGCACAGAAATACAAAATATAAAGGAATATTCTGAATAACTTTATACTTACACATTAAAGAAAAAAAGTGTATAGACAAAATAACTTGATTGAGATGCTCATAATTGCTCATTACTGTAAACAATCCCAGCATCTATTGATAGGGGAACGCATAAACAAATTGTGGTGTATCTAAGGAGTAGAATGCTATTGAGCACTTAAAAATTTTCTGGTCTACAGCCACATGAACGTCTCTCATGGACACTATGGTCAGCACAAGAAGACAGGCACAAAAGAGTATGGGATTCTATTTTTATTGAGATCTAGGAAAGAAAAAAGGTAAATCTATGATTTATTTTTAAAAAGCAGTAGTTACTTCTGATAGATTAATTGACCAGGAAGAAAGAAATATAAGGGAATTTCTGAGAGTAAGAGAAAAAAAGTGTGTGTGTGTGTGTGTGTGTGTGTGTGTGTACTGAAAATATTATTGATTGTTGAGAATTATTAATTATATTTGTCTAAATTCATGAATCTTTGCATTTAATATTTATAATTTTCAATGTATGCAAATCAGTGCAAAAACAGATATTTAAACAACCAAAATAATGATACTAATGTTTTAGGGTTGCTATTAAAATGGAACAGTTATTATATATAAAACATTTGGTAGGATAACCAAAACACGGTAAACATGATGAATTTTAAATGGAAGAGGAAAGATTAGTATTATTAACATTTTCAAAATTTTGGTTTAAACTTAGAATTAAGTGAAAAATAATTATTTTCCTTTAAATACAAAGCAGTCAACAAAAAACTGTAATAAAGTAGAAACATCTAAAAATTCAAGTCAAATATAAATATCTTAGGCAATGTCTATTCCCTAATCCTCTTTGTAGTCTATTTCCTAGTCAAAACTACTTATTTTAGAAATGCTCCATGATATTAATGTCTAATTTTGCTGAAATAACAGACCTCATTCTATAATAAAGTAATCATATGCATCCTAATTTTAAGCTTTCTTACACAAATTCAAATACAACAAACACTATTTAGCTACTTCTAAAAGTGGTCTTTTTATAGAATTGATGTCATCGACAATGTTTGTAAAAACAATAAATTTTCATATCTCCATTTGAATGTGTCGCCACTGAAAGCAATTACATGTCTAAATTTTACAAGAAATATTATATAGAGATGTATAAGATGTCTTATAACAGGAATAAGAAGGATTATACTATGTCATTATTATTAAATACTTACTTTAAATTTTATTGACATTACGCTGTGAAGAAAAAAATTAGCTGCAAGGTATAAAGATGGAACAAATATATTAGATATTTCATGACAAAATGTGTGATCATAATAAGAAAATTTCTTTGTGAAAATATAACATTCGCTATGTCTTAATAAAAAGCAAACTCAGTCACTTGAAAGTCAATTTTATTTTAAACTTTACAAATCACCATCTTTTTATATTATAGTGAAAAATACCTCATCATTGTTTTGCCATATCATCCTCTTTGTAGAGAACTGAAGAGGCTACTAGGAAGTGAATATGTCTATTGAAGACTTCACGAAATACTCTTACACACTTATATTATTAAAGAGATCAGATAATACTCTTGCATAAAATGACTTCTTACTACTTCTAATAAAAATTATGAAATAGAAGGAAAAGGCTTAAAAAGATCTAATTCACATAAAACTATAGGGCACATAGAACAACGAAATTCTCTAGATTTGATACAGTGCTTTGAACTTCATTAGTACCATTCAAACAAATTCAATATCTACAGATTCTAAATAAGAAAAAAAAATGCTGCTATCAGTGGCAATTAGTCATTTATAACCTCTTCAAAACAGAGCCTCATAAAAGGTGGAAAATTATCAATAAATTTTCAGCAATCTGCTCAATGCTAAAGGTTTAAAATTTAACTAAAAGAATGAAAACTCTAAAGTCTCAAATAAAAATAATTTTACAAATTATATTTCTTTCACAAAACATGAAAAAATAATGTTCAGTTTAAAAAGTTATCAGAACAATAGTAATTAAGACAATGTATCTGTATGATACCAAATCACATTATAAATTTGTCAATTATTTTTTCTTTAAATGGAGTGAGAAGCTGATTACAGAAATCACTTCAGTAGCTTGAGAGAGACAAGTTTGAGAAATCGGAATACTAATCTTCATGAATTATCAATGTTTTTTTCAATTGACACTTCAGACCTTAGTATCTGTTTTACTTCTGTTACTGCATTATCTGTCCTCTATATCTCACTCCTTTTAAGAGAGCTATTGGATGGTCTACAGGAGACTAATCTCTTCAGTTAATTTTTTGCAGGTAACAGCTGCTCTGGCAATTCAAACAGCTGTGAAAAGCATGAACAATTGTCATCAAGCTGGGATAATGAAACTTTATGACAATGTTCTAAAGAGTTACCAGCTGCATCTTTGGGTGTCACAAGCTTCTTAAGTTTTCTAATATCTCTTCATCATCAACACTTTTCTTATCATTTGATTTCATTTATAAGATGCTCTTTACTATGCATTCCTCTAAATTATGTTTTTAAAAATTGCTCACTTAGAATTGCAAAGCTGCAGAACATTCTATATTTTTCTAGTATTACTCTCTTCTCCAAGATCTCTAAATATTATAATCAATGAGACATTTTAAATGCAAAGTGCTGAATAGGAGTTTGTCTCATGATATACAAACACACACACATACACACAAATAACTTTTCACCCAGTATATATTTCTTATAGTATTCAAAAGCAATATTAGACAGTGGTAGCTTTTCACCAAACATTTACTTTTCCCTCAATTTAAATATTGAGAACTTTATCATCTCTTATTCACAAACACTCATGTCTACTTTACCCACTTATGTTTACTTACAATACATTAAACTAAATATTGTCTGTTTCTCTAATGTTCCAATTGATTTCTATTTAAAGTCGATAGAAACATACCAATATTATTGTAATCCATTGCGTTCATTTAGTGTTGACTGAATCACAATACTAGGTCCTGTATTAGTCAGGCATTTAGACTGTATATGTCTTGCATTATAGTAGTAATCGAAATAAGTAGTTATCACATACCACGAATTCCTGAGGTGAGAGGAGTAAGTAGAACCACACTCTGGTTCAATTATAATCTCTTTTGGGGTCCTTTGCAGACATCACAGGTAAAGTATATTATAATAATAAAAGTTAATTATATGAGGTACAGATGATTTTTTATAGGAAAGGACATTCTGTTCTCTGCAGGAAAAGATGCAAAGTAGCATTTTGGGTTCCCAAAGACATGTGGGAATCCCATTGCCATCTGAGTATCTCATTTCGATATTTCAGGAAAACTGTCTTTCATTTCTAGATACTGAACATTTTGTTCAGTCACATCATAGAGTATCATTGCAGGATAAAGATTGAAAATCAATGAGCAATGAAATGAGGAAAGTGGGAGGGTGAGAGAGGAACTGATGAGCAGTGCAGCAAGAGGACTACAGTAAAATTTCTATGGAAAGATGGTTGGAGTAGAGAGGAATAGAGAATTTGTAAAGGTAAAGGGAGAAGAATATTGCATCTTCACATATGAATTCCACCTTTGAAATTGTATCTTCATTGTGTCAGAAAAGTATATATTTTGTGACTTTTGTGAAAAATTAAACAACGTGAATTGAGTATCTCTTTTGTAAGAAGAAGATATTCAGTCAACCATTTTGCAGTCTGTCACTTGATAACTAAGTTTCTGTGTACACGAGGAAGAACTCAGAATATACATTAGGTGAGAAATACAGAGAAATACAGCGTTTACTATCACAGGAGCAGCTTATTAAATATATATAAGTTTAACAAAAAAATATCAAATGTCAGTGTTTACACACAATCAGAATCTTCTGTTTAGTAAAGAGGATATGTGTGTGGGTATATATACATAGATATTCTGTTTCAATATATATATCAGATAAAAAAGATTTAAATGAATTTAGGGTATAAGTGATTCAAGGTGTAATTTATTTGTCTCTATTGTTGAAGCTTATATTTTAGATGCATTAATGTAACTGCAGTATCAGCTTCACTGCAAAAATAGTAAAATTAAGGAGCTACTTGCATTATTGAACATCTCTCTTAGAAGGAAACTTTAACTTTTTATTGTATTATCATTCCCGGTTTACAGATGAGGCTATACTTTATGAACTAGTTTATTGCAGAACAATACTCAGAACCATCTGTTTATAAGACCCCTTGCATTTTAAGAAGAAAAAAATAATAACTCAAACAAGGATAGCTTCTCTCCCAGGCATTTGTCATTACACCTTTCCAGTTATATCATTATCCTGCATCATTCACCAGAGAACATTATTCTACATATTAACCTAGTGATTAACTGAAAGACAAAGTTTTAATCTTCACTAAAATTTTAAAAGACGTACAACTATATTTGGCTGGGGAAGCTGCCATTGATACATTTATAGATTTTTTTTCCTCAGTTGCAGTAAAGTTGCAGCCTTTCTTCCAAGCCTATCATATATTATAATAGAACAGTGCTTCAATTAATTCAATTTCCAGTAGAAGGAGCTGGAAATAAAATTACTTGAACAAAATGTAGTTTAGTCAGTTAAGAGAAAAATGACCTTTTAAAATTCAAAAATAAAATATTCTTTCTATTTAAGATAAAAGTAATCTAACGATGCCATATATGGTGAAATGTTATATCCATTTAGAAGCCAAAATATTAAATGTCATAAGCATGAGAATTAGAATGCAACAGTGGCAATGGTGCATTCAGAAGCAGACAAAACCTAAGCCATCTCTATATTCATAATCAACAAAGAAAAACGAATACATTTCTCTATCCCTCTATAATTTGAATGCCATATATATTCACTCCACAGGTATTTATTGAGCTCATTCATGTGTACAGTCTATCTTTTCTAAGCACTGAAAAATTTTCATTTTCTAAATTATATGCAGGGCTTGCTTGCTATATATTTAAAACAGATTCAGAGAGACATATCTTTATGTGTGTATGTCATAACATAAAGAAGTGTCACGGAGCTCAGAGAAAGAAGCACAAATGTCGGCCAGAGGAGGCAGGAAAAAATAAATCAGTCGATGGCTAAGTATGAACAGTAATATAAAGAGTAAAAGTATTAAAACATTTCACTATAGGCAGTAAGAACTAATTATAAGTGAAGAATTTGTGGTAGAGGACAGTGGGAAATGATGGGAGATCAGAACTCTGAATACAAGTAAAATTGATAAATTCATTATTTTCTGTGTGATGATTTTATATACTCAAGACAGCATATACATTTTATTAGTTAAACATTATAAACACTTTTCAATGTCCACTTTGATTATGTACTAAATAGTAAAGTGATGTGCCAAGAGAGGCAGTATCAATTAGGCAATAAGCTGTCAACTTTCTCTTAGAATCTTATGTTTTGTTTTATTTTGTTTTTTTAATCCGGTACTTCAAATGTAATGATTATTTCTAATAGAAGGGGAAAATAACATGCTATGGAAAGTTGAGCAACATGATGTCACTTAGGCAAGAGTACCATTAAGAGTAGAGATCTATTTACAAAAGAGTAGATTCTCCTGTCTTATTATAAACAGGAGGAAAAAAAATCTTGTAGTAGGAAAGCCTTCATTATTCTCCTCTTTATCTTTTTTATTTTCTAAATGTTTCTGATGTGTTATGATTTCTTTATCAACCCTTTCTACCTATAATGGATTTGGAAATAATAAATATGAATGACATTATATATTTAATTAATAAATCAAAATTGTAATTGAAAGAATTTTAGTATAATTCAAATAGGAGGATTAAAATCTTCACTTTGTGGAACAAACTAAAGCCAATCATTTATATATATATGTATATATGATAAACAGGATAGAATATTCTATATAGAGAAATCATATATAATCATACATAAGTATATAATTTAAGTATAGCAAAATAAATTTAACTGTATAATTATTAGTAAATATGTTTCTAATAAAAACTATTTTCTAAATATTATCATCATGAATATTGAAGGGAATCATTTTTTAGTTTAATAATGAACATTAATCTCTTCAAAAACAATGCATTCTGAACATTATTTAATTTGACACTCTAAACTATGCTCTTCATTTTAAGAAACTTCAAGACCTGAAAAAATAAGAAATGATTATTTCCTGTGAAATGTGTTTGTGTTAACTGTTACTCAAAAATAATCATCATTGTGCTAAGCAAAATAAGTCATGCGGAAAGTCAAGAACCACATGATTTCACTCATATATTGGATATAATATCGAAAGCAACAAATGAACAAATAACACAAGCAAAAACTCATAGAAAAAGACAACACTAGGGTGGTTACCAGAGGAAATAGGGAATGGGAGGTAGATAGACAAGAGTTAAGGGGGTCAAATATATGGTGACAGAAGGATATTTGACTTTGGATGGTGAACACATGATGCAATATACAGATGACATATTATTGAACTGCACACTTGAAACATTCAGTTTTATTAACCAGTGTCACCCCAATAAATTTAACAAAATTAAAACAAAAAACATAATCACCATCAAGAATTTTTATTTTACATTTTAGCACTATCTAAATTCTTAAAGCATATATTAATGATACTGCAGATTCCATATTTTTCCATGGCTTGATAGCTTTTGTTTTCCCTCTGCTAACTATTTTAATTCCATTCTCTGTATCTACCAGTTTGTGTATTCATTCAGCTATTGAAGAACATTATGTTTGCTTCCAAGTTTTGGAAGTTATGAAAAAAGCTGCTATAAACATGCTCATGCAGGTTTTTATGTGGACATAAGTTTTCAACCATTGGTTAAATACCAAGGAGTGCATTTATTGGCTCATATGGTAAAAGTAGGTTTTGTTTTGAAAGAAACTGTTAAGCTGTTTTCAAAGTGATTGTACCATTTTGCATTCTCACCCACAAAGAATGAAAACTCCTGTTGCTCTGCACTTCACCAGCATTTGGTTTTAGCAGTATTCCGGATGTAGGCCTTTCTAATAAGTATGTAGTGGTATCTCATTGTTATTTTAATTTGCATTTCCTTGATGACAAATGAAGTAGAACTTTTTTAAATATATATATATATTTTCCATCTGTATGTTCTTTTGTGAAGTTTTCATTCAGACTTTGGCCCAGTTTTTAATTAGATTGCTTATTCCCATATTATTAATTTTTAAATATTCTTTGTATATTTTGAATAGCACTTTTATCAGATGGGTCTTTTGCAAATATTTTCTCCCATCCTGTAGCCTCTCTTCTCATTCTCTTAAAATTGCCTTTTGCAGGAATGCTTAGTTACTTTTCAAGTTAAAAAGGTACACTATGATTAAATATAGATTGGTAAATAAAGTCTACAAGTAGACTTGTTTCCAAGATTTTAAGTTTACGAAATTCTTTTCCATTTTTGTTCATGAACTGTTTGGGCAGGCACTACTAGTTCCTCTGACTTTATTACTTGTGAGTCATCAAGGAGCTGTTTTTTATTTCAAGCTTTTATTAAATCCAAAAGCCAAGGCATAGTCACCTTGTATAAAGGCAGTAGTGATGAAACTGATGAATGCTTCAATTGTTTTTATATGATCACCACTAAACTTAATGATATTTTATAGTCTATAGACTCTTCTATTGACAGAAAATATTGCTTTTCCATGAGTTGTCTTTCCTTTTATGAAATAATGTTGTCCATCCTTTACATATCATTACCCATTGGTACAACACTCTAAACACAGACACCGTTTTTCTCTAATATGAAGAAGATAAGCTAATAATTAATTAACTACATTTGAGTACTAGCCACACATGCGCAAACTCTCTAAAACCTCCATGATTAACATTATTTAAATATTTTATTGATAGTTCATACTTCAAAAGAAAATCTGAAAATTATCAAGTGAGCTATGCTATCACAGATATGAATTTAATACTGAAATATAAAATTATTCTAGAAATTAAATTGGTTTAGTCAATTGGATTCATTGCCCTCGCCAAGAACTTCCAGCTGACAAATGATTAAAGGGGCATATATTTATGCTAATAATAGGTGTGATAATTATGAGTTAGTTGATGATACTAAAATACTTTCAAAGCAAATATTTCCAGGTGGCTACAGAAACCACCTACAGAAATGTACAACAAATTAAAGAAATTTTATATAATTTGCAATTGCTTAAGGAAACAGCCTAAGAAAATTGGAGTTTAAAAAATGTTTCTTGAAAATATCCGCAATAGCAAAGATCAGTTGGTGATGATATTGAATCAAACTTGGTGAGATGATATTAAAGATTTTTTCCAATGAATGTCCTATTTGCCATTCACATAATGTACAAGAATCACTCTCGTAAGGCCCATTTGAACACCTTCCAATGGGCTGTAACTATCTTCTGGCTATTGTTGCTTCTCAAAGTGCTTTGTGGGTGTTCCTTGAAGGATTTTCCTTGCTATGTATTCCTGGTGTTGAGTATCCCATTGCATCATTTCAGTAATAAAGACACACTTTTAAGTGGCACTGTTATTAAAGAATTCCAAAGCCTTTGCCATTTACTTAGAAAGTCCACTTGCCTTATTACCCACTAAGTTGAGAAACTCTAAAGATAAATAATGGAATTCTACAATTATAAACATCAAAGGTTTTAGAAAGCCTAACACTTGCAAGCTTCAAGTTGTTGCCTGTATCCTTGCTGGTAATAAGATCACGTGCATCTATTACCCACAAGTTTTCCTGAGTTAATTATAGGCTGTCTCAAGAATTTGAGAATTTTGGATTCTAATCTATTACTAGTTAACATGACTAAATACTGCCACTAACCCATATAATATCAGCTTTAGAACAAACATATTCAAATTGCATATCTAAAATCATCACCTAAATAGCCTTTGCATTATCTGAAACAGGGAGATTGGGTCTTCTAAAAAATATATTAAAAAAAAAATACTAATCTTGAATGCAAAAAAAAAAAAAACTAATCTTGAATGCAATAGTTATTATTAGCAACTGATGCAACAATAAAGCCCTATGGTGTTTATCTTTTGATTTCTGATTTCCACCTAAAAAGACATAAATAACTTTTTCATGACTACTGTATGTCAATTCCATTAGGAAACCTCAAACTTAGGATTGTTAGAAATCTACCAGAAACTAGCTATAGAAGTGGGCTGCTTTTTTCCAAGATGACAGTCCAGGTTAATGATTGCAAAAATGAACAGTTTCTGAGCAAGATGTGAGAACAAGATCAATTTTCTAATTCTTCAGTAGCCTCTTTCTTCTTTTTATTGTATCATTAATCTTGCATATTATTACATTTTGGCATGCTCTTCTAATTAACAAAAAGTTTTATCAACCTGCTTTTTTTTACTTTCATCTCGTTACTTTTAAACACTATGTCTGTGATTGCTCTGAATTTAACCAATTGATGGCTATGTCATCCCCTACCTAACCCTCCTGTCGAAAAACAATTATAGTTGTTTCTTTAAAGATTTAAGATATAAACATTATATATGTTTATATCTTAAGAACTTTTTAAAGTTCTCTTCTAGTACTTAAGATTTCTTCACATAATTAATTCCAAATTTTAGTTTCGTTGATATTAAACTTCGAGTCCATGTCAACAGATATTTGTGCCGAAGAGTTACAATCTTTCCAGCAAAACCTATCTCACCACCAGGAATGGAAAATAATATTGGGTTTATTTTTGCTACAATAATTAGAGTATTCTTTAGAGACATTCAGTCTTCTCTGCAGAAACTGTTTAACTCCCTTCAAAGAATCTTTGTACCTTAAGGAATCAATAATTAATTATATCCTAATGAGATATATAATATTTCCAAAATTATTTGAGAATATAACTTCTTCTCTGGAAGCTCAATAGACCAGTTTAAACTAAATCTGTTAGCCAGTGTTGTTAAGGACAAATGCATGACCCTTGACTTCTGTTTATCTAGCCAAGAAGGAAACACTTCTTGCTACACATATGTAAATACTTCAGATCACATAGAATAGCCTGTAACTAGGTAAAAAAAAAAAAAAAAAAAATCTAACTGGAGCTTTAGAAATGACAGGTGGATTGGTTATTCAGGCCTAATCTTTAAGGCCTATCACAACTACTAATAACCATTTTGTTGCAGTTGGCCGAAGTATTCTGTTCAGTCTCTTAAATGCTACTTTCATTTCAAATGCACCATAGTGAATAGGAAAGACTAATTCTAGTCAAACTACAAACAATATGCAGTGAACAACCTCTTGATGAGCAATATCCTGGCAATAGCGAGGTTCTGGACCAAAGATTAATATACTAAATTCTCAGTTCATCCACCTTGGACAAAAGTAGGGACTAAGACAAAGAAAGATAGCCCCTGAGAGTAAGCAGGTGGTTCTGCCTTGACAATTAAGACCTGGTGTTACTAAAAGTTGGTCTGATATTCACAACTAAGCTCTGATAACCTCCTGCTAAACATAAAAAAAAAAAAATTGTACAAAACACAAACATCAGGCAAAGCCACTGTGATTACGATGAAAAAAACACAGAAGTATAACAATTTAATGATTATAATTAAGCACCGACAAAATAATAACATTGTATAAGCTAAAATAATGATTTATGATTATTTTAATACATAAATAAAATTACATATTAATTTTAGCTTACTAATATATGGGACTAATATATGTGACTGCTAATACATGTGACTGCTACATCTTTATTAATTACAGCTTTAACTCCATTTTGTTACCTTCATCTTTCAAGTAAAAATTATTAAGATACCCAAAGATAAAATCATCCTTACTGAAATCATCCAATCCATAACGAAATCCTGCTCATTTAACCCTCTCCCAAATTACTTCACAGAAGCACAAATTCTGTAATACATTTTGTGGATAAACTCTTACTGAGAAATCCCATTGTTACCCATTATATATGGTTTCTCTCACAACGATGAGCCAATAAATCATACTTTATTCAACCACAGGTGCCATTCAATTATATACTTATCTTTGGCTAGAGAACATTAACAAATATGTAAGTGCAAAGACAATAGACTCTCTTTATGGTGTGACTGATATACTTAATTTTAAAAAATAAACTTGTTTATATTTTGGTTTATAAAAGTATAGTTTTCCATTGCATTAAATATGAAACAAATTGTAATTCCATAATCTTAGTATAATGAAAAAAGTAATTTAACATGCCCAGGCGCATCTGTATAGGACTTGCTATCATCTCTCAACATCATCTACCCTTTTAAGCAAAATTCATAAAGCTGCATAAAGGAAAGCTTTATACTGTGATAAGTTCTCAAGAGTTCCCATTTTTTGTAGTTATATTAATACAAATGGTGATAACGGAGAAAATAAAATGGAATAAACATTGCTAAGATAATCACTTAAAAAGAGTCAGGAAGCTATTAAGTAAGTGGGGCTTATGCACTTCTTGAGCCTCATTTCTCAGAGCTGCTATTAAGTTGCTAAAACCCTTGCTAAACTCAGCTCAAGGCCAAGTCATAAATATCTTTGAACAACAACTGCTGTGTAAACACATGTGGACTTTGCTTCTTTCTCTGTAGTTTTTCTCCCCACACGTTTGCATATTGGAACTAACCAGTCCCTATTAACCCAGCCAGGATTCTTCATTTGCATGAAAAAAATTAATAATTTGTGGTTTCTGCCTTTATACACTTTGACTTCCTTTGCTCTCTCCGGAGCACGGTTTGGGTTGCTATCTGAACCTGTATCTCTCAGATTGCAATCATTTTGCTCGAATAAATGATTCCTGTTTTTTTTTTTTTTTTAATAGCCTGAGCCTCTTCATCGGTTAACAATTACAACATAAAAACTAAAAATATCGTATTTATATATAAATAATAATCCTCTGTATTATTTATAATTCAGTGCAATTTTGAATAAAATACTCTCTATTAGGTTCTACTACTCTGCTCTAACAAGTAGGCCATAATGGTTCAAACTCAATAAAAATTTATTTTTCTCTGATGTGACATCCCAGAATGGGTTTTCCAACAATGTAAACAGGGCAAAGGGTGATATGTTCTATGCAGAAGTTGAAGGACTCAGAAAGACTAAAGCTTTGCCATCTCCAGTGAATAATTTATAAGGTTGCTGGGTTATCATCACTGTACACCCAGGAAAGAAAAAAAGAATGGAGAAGAGCACATACAAGATGTTTTGACTAGACCTGAAGCTGTCCCACATCATTTCACTTGCATTTGATTTTGAGGGCTTACTTAAGTGGACACACTCAGCTATAAAAGAGCGGCACCCAAATTCTATGTCTGTAGAAGAGGTGCATGCATTTGGAAAACAGTCATTGTTCATCTCCCAACTGTATCAGAGTTCTCTCATTCTACGTTTAAACAGTTGTAGCCATCAAATTATCCCTACCTATTCAATAAAAATTTAATTACAGGAAACGTGAATATAGGAGTTACAGTATATATTTTAATCTTTTAGAAAATAACTATAGCATTTGGTAAAAGCTGTTCATCCCGATGGTTTTTTATTTCATATAAAAATAGTTTTAGTCATTTGCTGAAGGCTCACATATGGAATTGTCGCATAGTTTATGTTCAAAATATTTTGAAAAATCTGTTTTTTAAAATAAAATAGCTTAAAATAAAGTGTTATTGAAAACACAACAGAAGTTAACAGTGAAATAAAGGTTTATTAATAAAACCACTGAAATCCTTAATAAATACATATAAAAATTAACAAATCTTTGAATATCGACTATGTACAAGATATGGCTAAGTAAAATCTGGAATATTGTAAAGATAATGACAAAAATATTCATTTTTAGAAGGTCAAAAGATGATTTGATTTTATCTTTTTTATTTACAGATTTTAAATTGTGAAAATACAATGCTTTTGTCAATGGCTTCTTAAATTATGAGACTGAAAATACACTTAGCTTGAATAAATGAAGTAGTAAGCCTAAAATCCATTATTAAATGAGATAATGATTCTATAGAAAATTAGGCAAATGTTTACGTTTGAAGAAGACTGAGATCAAATTAATAAATACATGAAATCTTCATAAACAAATATTTTGAGAGGTCAAAGAACTTTGAAGCAAACAAAATTAATAAAAACTCCCATGGCATCTCAGCTGACTTAAGTCTGTGGGAATTTTTTCCTTGGATTTATTAAGCTGCTACAGATGAATAAATAACAGCATGTATTTGTTGAAATTATTCTTCAAATCCTGAAGTCTTCAGGGTGAGGATATAAAATAAAGTAGTTGAATTTTCTTGAGAAAAACAGATCATTTATATTCTTTTATGAAACGGATCTTTTAAAAATAAAATACAGAAGACGGGGAATATGAATAATAAAAATGCTTGTAAAATTTACTAATTTAAAAGTAAATAAATACATTAGGATTTCCCTTCTGAGTGATGGAGTACACATACTTTCCCTATTCTTTCCACTTAGTACAACTAGCAAATGTATGCGTAATACATACAACAAAGATAAGACTCTGAAAGGTGTTGAGAAGAAGGCAGACTGGCTAGGGACCTCAGGACACAAGGAATAACATAGTGGTGTGTCCTATGGATTTTCTTTTTGTGTCCTATACCCCTAAAGTGCCAGCAGACATAGAAAAAAAAAGGTCCAACAAAAGTTTGTCTCTGTACCAAAGATACCAAGGAAAAGACAGACTAGCAAGTCAGAAACCTTTTAGGCAATAATGACTCTATTCCAGCCAAATAGTCAACACACACACACACACACACACACACGCACAAAACAACAACAATACTACCATAATGGTTGGCAAATCATAATATCCACTATGTTTTTTAGATCAAATTCCATTTATTCAGAACATGTACCAAGAAAGAAGTAGACAAAGAAAAATGCACAGTAAAATAATCCTTGATATACCTTAATAATGTACAAGCATTGTTTTTATGTAAAATTATTACATGTGGCAATAAAAATTTTAGAACAATATAGAAAAAGCAAAAAAACTATACTAGGGTTGGCAAATTATGGATAATATCTTTGATCATATTTTTGTGTTCTGGAAAAGAAGACAAGAGTTTATTGCTATTCTTTGAAGGCAGTCTCAAAACAGAGTAGATATCTTATTATTATACTCACTGAATTTAAAAAATTCTGACATAAGAAAACACTTTTTAAAAAACTATCTGAAGCTGTTATATGATGTAACAAGGATGCATTTTCATAATTCCTTAAGAAACTACAATAAAGGGATCAGGTCATGTTAAAAATAACCATATTAGTAGTTAATAAAGTTCACCTGGAGCTTCATCTCATAATATTTTCAGCAAATAAAATTCCTAATCAGTTTCACATCATGACTATTTATTATTCTCAGTTGGGCAATTATCTAATTATTCAACTAACAGCTTTATTTTATTTTAGATCATCTTGTGCTTTCAAAGGTCAATATTTTTACAAGTAACAGGATATTACTACATGTGGTCTCCTAGAAACACAAGATGAATTTAAATAGAATAACAATTTTAAATTTAATTCATGTTATAAGGCCAACTAGTCGCATGTGAGAACATTATATTCTTATTTCAAGTCTGGCTCAAAGGTTTATCAAAGTTAAGAGAGAGAGAGAGAGAGAGAGAGAGAGAGATTCTGTCCTTGCAGTGTTTCACAATTCTCTCAATTTCCTTTCCCTCCCACTATGTTGACAGCAATCAATGCCTCAATATCTCCAAAATGAGGGATATATAAGAAAAAAAAAGAGGAGTGGCCTATCAATCTGAAATTTAATTCAGATTTATAGGATCTTAGCCTTTGCGTGTGAGGCTGAGCATCTTAGGACATTTAGCTTTACCTATGGTCACTGAAATGTTTCCAGATGGATCTGGATCTTACTTGCTTTGTCCACCAAAGATATAATTTGCATTTTACCCCATGTCTAGCATCTGCTTACTAGATAAAATGAATAAAACACTTCTTAACTATTAGATATTAACTGGGTGACAGTTCTTTTTTCAGGTAAAAATGAGTACAAATTAACTACCTTGTTAAACATATAATGAAATGTAGCATAATAGAAATGGTAAACAATGTTAGATGGTAGAAAAAAAAGAAGAAATATTTAAAAAATAAATTTAACTTTAATCAATCCAAAATAAAAGTTAATTTAGAATAATTCTCCCATTATGGTTGAAAGCACCTCATTAACACACAGTATTATCTCCTCACCCAGTGTAATTTCCCTTCAGCTCTTCTCCATATTAGGACTTTTGTTCCTCTACCTTTCCCTCATAAATGTTAATTCCCATTTCCTCCATCATCACATTTAATACTGTATTATATATATTGTACTATGATCATAGCATGATCACTATTTTGGTAGGGAGAATAATTCCCCCTGCCCCCCAGAAAAAAGGCTGATCATGTCCTACTCTCTGAAAACTATGAAAATGTGATGTCACATGGGAAGGTGGAATTTAAGTTGCAAATGTAATTAAGGTTGCTAATCAATTGACTGTAAAATAAGGAGATTATCTTGGATTATCTGAGAGACCCAATGTAAACATAAGTGTCCTTTAGGAAAGTGGACAAGGGAGGCTTTTTAGAGCTTTTACAGGTTTCAAAAAGAACTCAGCTCCTCTGATACCTTGATTTTAGCCCCGAAAACACCAATGTGCCATTTCTAATATTTACCACTATAAAATAATATATTATTGTATTGTTTTAAGCCACTACATTTTGGGCAATCTTTATAGCAGCAACAGAAAATTAATATGCCGATTAAGCCTCACCTCTATTCAGATGGATTGTATTAGGTAGCCAGCAATTTTGCCATTTTAAAAGTAACCTTTTGCCACACTTTAAATAAAACTTTCTCATTCCAACAATGATTTATTATTCAATTACTATGTCATCAATCAGCCTTATATAAATATTTACATTTCTTCTGACCTTGCTCTGTTATTGCTTATTTAAATGTTCATTATTACTAAGAAATTGTTAAGAAAATCTTAGGAGTTTTGCAGCGCTTATTTTTCTATCAGATTTTAATTTATATATAAAAATCAATAAGCAAAACTATTAAGTTTATCTCAATATAAATCTAAGATAGGCTTCTATTATTCTCTACCATAGTGCTAATGACATAGAAAGGCCTATTTTCTCAACTCATCTGTTTATCTTTTATACTTCTGTAAATAACCGTATGTATGAATCGATTTAATAAATAGCTCAGAAATTTCTGTGCATAGCAATGCTTTATACAAAGTTTTCTAATCAACATTTTTAATGTTAAATAATATGCATACTAAAAAATATGCAAACTGTATAGAGAAAATGGAAAACTTTAACAGAAAGAACTGTTAGAAAGTAGCAAATAAATAATCATGACTTTGGAAAATTCAATAAATTGCTAATGACTTGAGCATATTATTTGGTGTTTAAGGATTAATAGTTTAGTAGCAGCAAATGTAAGAATCAGCATCTTTAATTAAAAAAACTTGTGTTGTATATTTATTTTAATTTGGTTGTAAAGATTTTCTTGGAGCTGTAAATTTATAACTTTATTGCCAAAGAGTTTTATAGGTACTTCATACATCCCTAAATATTTAGACAAATCAGCCGACTCTTTGTATATTAACAATGTACTTGAATTGCTCCATCTTATTTCTAAAGAAAAGCAACTTTCTATATTTTAGAATTTGTTGCATTAAAATTAATGACTGTACCAATAAATCTCTATTCTCCTTTTAAATTAAAGTGAGCCAACACTGACTAATGAATGATAGAAAAAATAGAGAATAGAAAGAGTGAATATATTTTCTGTAGTTATAAATTGTTATTGTAATATTTGCAATGATCTGGATAGAAGAAAAGGCTTTTTAAAATCAAAATGGAAATTTTAATTGCTTATATTGTACTTGAAATTACATGTACAACAGTGTGTTACACTTTCATGTTCTGGGTCCCTATAGCAAATATAAAATAAGTCAAAAGTTTCTGAACTGTCATAAAATGCAGACAATTTTGCACAAATTAATAAACTCATTCTGATTTCTAGTAAGCTACTATTCCTCAACTACACAAAAATTCTCCAATTTATCATTTCAGGCAATTAAAATCCTTTGGAATAGAATCCTTTACTTATTTTATCAAAATCCTTATCCCAAAGTTTCCTGTCTTCAGACTGTTGAGGGAGAGGTTAAATTATCTCATTAATGAATCAAGTATACTGTGTATAATTGTACAATAATAACTGATCCCAAATATTTTATTAAGTGGCAACCTTTGTATCTTAATCTTTAAAAATGACCAATTGTAAGAACTTGGTTACAAAATGAGGATAGAAAGATTTGAGTGGAAGGCTTTTTCCATACGCAAACTTAATGTAACTAGGCAAATGTCTGGCTTTATTTTTCCAGGTAAGTTATTTGACTGTTTCCTTATCTATAACATTTTAATATTCCTTTAGAAATAATAATATTATAAATAAAAATTAGATCAATTTAAAGATAGAAGTGGGAGGAAAAAATCTTAGTTTTAGATATAAAGTGAAAAAATATGGTTGAAAGTAAAGCCTTGTAAATATGTATTATAGATATATTTTTTTCTTTTTGGCCTTTGTATCATTTGTGATCAATGCTCTGCTAAGCTGAGTTAATTTCTGTTTTGCACTTTGCATTTTATGTGTAAACATTAACAGCTGATGCCCAGACTAATTCACACGAGAGTATTTGACATATACACAATGAATGCAATAACATCTCAGTACAAACAAAATACTCTCCCATTGCATTTAAAAAATAACAGAAAAACTGCAATTACATGATAAATATATATATGCTATCAGTTTTTGATAACTATAGATATTCCATAAAATATTCTAAAAAGCTATGACTAGAAAGGAGGACAATTCTGCAATAATTCTAATTCTTAAAGAAAAGCATAAAATAAGAATTAAACCTATTAAGAAACTATATGTATAAATGCATTAAACCTAAGAAGGAACCATATTCATAAATGTAAGAAGTAGAGCTGCCATATGATCCAGCAATTCCACTTCTGGTTATTTATCTGATGAAAACAAAAAACAATAATTTGAAAAGATATATGCACTCCTATGTTTATTATAGCATTACTATAATAATCAAAACATGGAAACAACCTAGATGTCCATTAATAGATGAATGAATAAGGAGGATGTGGTACATATATACAATGGAACATTGCTCAGCAATAAAAAAGAATAAAATCTTCACTTGTGAGAACATATAGGGACATAGTGAGTGTTATGTAAAGTGAAATAAGTGAGACAAAGAAAGGCAAATACCATATGATCACACTCATATGAGGAATCTAAAAAAATAATAATAATATAAATGAATAAATAAAACAAAACAGAAACAGACCCATAGATACAGAGAACAAGCTGATGCTTGCCAAAAGGTTGGGGGTCGGGATATGGAAACAAGAGTTTATACTAAAAATAATGATTATAATTACCATTATTTATACCAAAAAAAATTATGACATATCATGATTTCTTATTTTATGTAAAAACGCTAGATAAATAAATGTAAGATCTTCGTAGAATCACTGTCTTCTGGGACATTGATTAACTCTTAAAAACTCTTGAAGGGCAGAGATACTGCCATTTTTCTCTATATTCCTCGTAGCACCTATCACAGTCTCTTGAAATTAGAAGACTCAATAAAGTGAGTTGAAAAAAATGAAAGGTAGACTGAGTGAATGAAAAAATGTCTTTTTTCCAGCTCCAGCTCCCTGTTTGCCTTGGGAGTGGTTTGGAAAGATAATTGTCATTCAAGCCTGGCCTTAGGGCTGAAAAACAGGTTTGTCACAAAAGGAAATTGAAGATGCTGCATTCCCATTAGAGATTTGCTCACAACTTCCTATCAGAGGCTGAGCTTCCTCAGTGGAGTTTAAGAACCTCTTTTATTCATTTTTGTTTTCACTGCTCAGCTCTGAGGCTTAGTACTAGCTCTAAAAATGCCTTGGAGGTAGAATAAGAGGTGAGATCTGAAGGAGCAGCACCTCAGGCTCAGTTTGTATCCCATAGAACAGATAAGCACATTTTTCCCATTCACAAATGGCTCTGGAAAAAAAAATAAATAAATAAAGTCCGTTTTCTATTATTCTTCTATTATTTCATGTCGGCTTTTAGAAAAGAATATGAAGTTTACCTTTTCTGCACATCATCTTCAACACTATCTTTCATCTTTTTGATAAAGACGATCCTAGCATGTGTAAGGTAATGTCTCATTGAGATTTTGATTTGTATTTTCCTGATGATTAGTGATGCTGAGCTCCTTTTCATGTACCTATACAACATGGTGCCTATATTTGACAACATAGTATTGTGCACTTAACTTTTGTTAAAAGGGTAGATCTCATGTTAAACAGTCTTACCGTACACAAAAAAAGGGACATGACGATACTTTGGGAGGTGATAGATATGTGTACATCCTTGATTGTAGTGATGGTACCATGGGTATATGTGTATGTCCAAACTCACCGAATTGTAAATATTAAACGTGAGCAATTTTTAAATGTCAATTATACCTTAATAAAGCAGTTAAAAAAAAAAGACTATTAAATAGTTCAGAAAAATGAACCACAGATGTAGTATGGAGATACAGCAAGATTATTGACAAAATTCTAACTTGAGCAAGTTGGTAGTCAATTTTCCATATTTCCATTTAAAGGTATAAAATTAAAAATGTCATTAAAATATTTAAAATATTTTTCTGTGCTATTTGCAGTATAACCATTTCCATGTTTATCTTCCTTTTAGCTTGTTTTTCGGTTCTCTCTCTATATATAGTTAAGAAATACACAAACAAAAAATATCTGTCAATTAGTGAATCTACAGAATTTATTCTATTTATCCTAACATTTCATACTGAGCGAGAATTGCTAAGTGATCCACTTTAGCTTATGTCATAGTGTTAGACTTGACAATTAATTTTAATCAAAACAGAGACATTATTTTCATGGATTCATTACAAAGAGTGAACAAAGTGGCATTTTCAGTAATACTTATTCTTCTCAAAGGTTTCCATTCCTAGGAATAAGCTTATAAAATTGAGAGGCAGAGGGTTGGGGGGGAGAAATAAAAAAGTATTTGAAGGCCAAAACCAAAATCAACAATTCAGGTGGTTATTTAAATTTCATTTTACTAACTGTAAATTGACATATGCATGAGCATGACTAGGAGGATGTCAATATTCACGATCTTTTGAGTGATTTCACTTTTTAGCATTTTTGATCTCTAAATGACAATATTACTTTTTATTTACATATATCTTTTTATTTTTTAACACAAAATATATATAGAGTAAAGTACACCCATTTTAGTACACTCATTGAGTTTAGACAAATACTTGCAGTTGTGACCACCACAATCAAAATATAAAACATTATCATCACTTCTAACAATTCCCAGTGTCTCTTTGTAGACATCCCCAGCCCCTGGAAA
The DNA here is from genome assembly GCF_902729225.1 of Pteropus medius. Lineage (NCBI taxonomy): Eukaryota > Metazoa > Chordata > Mammalia > Chiroptera > Pteropodidae > Pteropus > Pteropus medius. Next base: position 9,461,742 of record NW_024355205.1, read on the forward strand.
CTACCGATCTATTTTCTGGCCTGATTCTCTTGCCTTTTCCAGAATGTAATCTATATAGAAGCATACAACATGTTGCTTTTTTAAGTATGCTGCTTTCATTTGACATGGATTTGATAGTAATTGATGTTATTGCATGCATTTAATAGTACATTTCATTTTATTGTATAGATGTAGTTTATCCATTCATCAGCTGAAGAACATTTTAGTTGTTTTCAGTTTTGGAGATTATGAATAAAGTCATTATAAACATTTGCACAATTTTTTGGTGTGTGAAGTATTTTTTATTTATTTTAGATAAATATCTAAAGTGGAATTGCTATATCATGTAAGAGTATATATTTAACTGTATAAAAACTTCCAAATTTTTTTCCAATATTTTTTAATGTTGCTGTACCATTATTGTATACAATCGTTCTGCATACTTGGCAGCATTGGTGTTGTGATTTTTTTTTGTAGTGATAATTCCCAGTGGTTTTAATTTGTATCCATACAACTTCTTTGGTTAAGGGACTGTTCAAATAATTTGTCTGTCTTCCAGTGGGGTTGCTATTTTCTTGCCTTTGAGTCATTTTTTTTTATAGTAGAGATAAAAGATCTCTATAAGATTTCATTAGAAATTATTTTTCTCAGTTTGTGGCTTGTATTAACAGTTCAGTCAATTAATAATGCCTTTTAAAAAACAAAAGCTCATAATTCTGGTGAAGTACAATTTTTCAGTTTTTAATTTTATGGAATAGGCTTTCGGTTGTATCTAAAAAATTGTTTTTGGCTTTTTTGTTAGAAATTATTTGCCCATATAAACATGGGTTTACTTCTGGGCTCTCGATTCTTTCTGTTCCACTGGTCCGTGTGTCTGTTTTTCTGCTAATATCATGCCATTTTGATTATTGTCACTTTGTAGTATAATTTGAAGTCAGCAATTCCTCTACTGGTATTTACAGATATTTACACACCGATGTTCATAGCAGCATTATTCACAGTGGCCAGGACATGGAAGCAATCGAAGCGTCCTACAATAGATGATTGGATAAAGAAGCTGTGGTACATATATACAATGGAATATTACTCAGCCACAGAAGAGATAAAATACTGCCATTTGCCACAACATGGATGAACCTCTAGATAATCATGGTAAGCAAAATAAGCCAGACAGAAAAAGTTGAAAACCACATGATATCATTTATATGTGGGATATAAACCTATAAGCAACAAACAGACAGGACAAACAGAGACTCATAGACATGGACGATAGACTAGTGGTTACCAGAGGGTAGCGGGGAGGTGGGTGGGGAGAGGTAGATAGGGTCAAAGGGGTCAAATATGTGATGACAGAAAGAAATCTAACTATGGGAGATGAACACACAATGTAAATATATATATGCCTTTCTGTTAAAATGTACAGCTGAAACTTACATGATTTCGTTAACTAATGTCACCATAAAAAATAAATAAGAAAAATAAATAAAATAAAATATATAAATGTAGATGAATAAAAAATAAAATAAATAAAATAAATAAAAAATAAAAAAAATTGTTGCCCAGCCAAAGAAAAATTTTTTCTAAAAATTTTATAGTCTTATTTTCATAGTAGGTTAGTAATATTCTTGAGTAAATTTTTGTAAATGGTGAGATGTATGAATTAAGATTCCTGTTTTTTCATATATATAGTCATTTGATTTAAAATATTACAAAGACTATCCATTCTCCATTGAATTACCTCTGCATATTTGTTGCACATCATATGCAATTATTGCAATTTAATGAAGTTAAATACTTACTAGTTTAAATCTGGAATCTTTGTTTCATTCTGTCTACCTTCTGATCACTGTAGAGAAGTCGAGGTATTTGAGTCATCCAACTTTGTTCTTCCCAAAATTATTTCAGCTATTCATGTTTCTCTGTCTACACATATAATTTTAGAATCAGCTTATCAATTTCTACAAAATTGCTACTAAGATTTTGGTTGGAATTGCACTGAGTCTATATGTTTGTTTGGGAAATTAATATTTTAGTTTTTCAAAACATCAACATGGGATAACCCTCCACTTATTTTGTTTTTTTTTTTATTTCTTTCATCAGTATTTTATGTTTTTTGGTTTACAAATTTATAATTTTTGATGCTATTAAAAATTCTCTTTTTAAAAAAGTTTTAGTTTCCTATTGGTCATGGCTAATATACAAAAATATGATCAATTTCCAAATATTGTTCTGCTATACATCAACCTTCCTAAACTCATTTATTAGTTCTAATGACTTAGATTATTTGGAATTTTTTATGTGGCAATTTTACTGATTGCATATAGTTATGGGTTTATATTTTTTCTGTCCTATTGTACTAGGTTAGACTTAGAGCACAATATAAAATAACAGTGGTGAAAGAGAATATTCTTACCTTGTTTCTCATATGCGGAGGAAAGTATTCAGCCTTTAACATTAGGTGTGTTGCTATACATAGGACTTTGTACATACTCTTTACTGGATAAATATAGTTTTCTTCTGGTCCTAGTATTCTGAATGTACTTATCAGAAATGGGTATTGGGTTTAGTAAAGTGTTTTGCTTCTATTGAGATAATCAGATGATTCTTCATCTATAATCTCTCGATGTGGTGAATTACTTTTGAGTGAATTGGATGTTAAACCAGTCTTGCATTCCTATGAGTCTTTCCATTTGTTCATGATACATTCTATTTTAAACAAATAGTTAGGTTTAGTATCTAGTACTGTGTTGTATATTCGTGCATTTACGTCCATGGGGTGTATTGCCTATAATTATATTTTCTAGAATACATTATATTATTTTCTTATGAAATCTGGTTATTTGCTGGTTCTATAAAATGAAGTGGGAAGGTTTGCCACTTCTTTATTAGGGAGAGTTTTTGTAGGATCAGTAGTATTATTTCTTTCTAAATGCTTTCTACTATTTGCAACTAAACCCTTTGTAACCTTAGAAGTAGCTTTCTTGAAAGGTTTTTAATTACAAACTCATTTTTTTTTTTTTTTTTTTTTACCATATGTTGGGCTATTTGTGAGATTTGTTTCTTCTTGATGAGCTTTGGAAGATTTCTTTTCAACAAACTTTACCATTGGATCTGCTGGGTAAAACGCGTTGGCATAGAATTGTTTATAGCATTCATTTAGTAACTTTTCAGTATCTGCAGGCTCTGCAGTAATGTACTCTGTTTCATCTCTAATACTTATATATCATGCCTTCTCTGTTTCACCCCCGTCCCTTATGCACACACACACCTTCATCAATCTGGTTACTGTTTTATCTGTTTTATTGATTTTTTTCAAAGAACTAACTTTTGCTTTTATTTTTTTTCCCAGTCTTGATTTCTTTTCAGCTCTTATTTTTATTATTTCCTTTTAATCTTTTGCTTTGTGTTTTGTTGATGCTTGTTTTTAGTATGTTAAAGTAGAAACTTAGGTAATTGATCAGAGATCTTTCTTCTTGTCTAATATACACATACAACACTGTAATTGCCATCTAGCATTTCTTTAGCCAAATCTAAAAAAAATTATATGTTGTGTATTATTTTCATTCAACTCAAAGTTTTATCTAATTTCCCTATGACTTTCCATTTAACCCATTAGTTATTGCATTCTACAACTGTAATTGTGTTTTTGTGTATTTGTTCTTTCTAATCTATCATTTATGATTACTATATTTTGATGCATTTAGGTTTATTATATTTTGTGATGAATTAAACCCATTATCATTATGTAATATTCTTTATTTCTGGAAATATTACTTCTGATATACTTTATCTGATATTAATATAATCTCCCAGGTTTCTTTTGATTTATGTTTTTATGTTTTATTATTCCACATCTTTTTACTTTTAACCTATCTACATTCTTATATTTCACATTGGTTTTTGTACATAGCTAAATGTTGGATTTGCTTTTTAATTCATTCTGATAACCTCTGTTGTTTAACAGGCATGCTTAGACTGCTTACATTTAAGTTAACTATTGATACAGTTGTAGTACAATCTGTCATCCAGGTAGTTATTTTTCTTTGTGTTCCATTTGTTCTTTATTTTTCTCCTTTTTCTGCCATTTTTGGAGTAATTGATGATCTTTTATCATTTCATTATATCTTTACTTTTGGCTTAATTTTTATAACTCTCTTGGAAAGGAATGAATACATAATATACATTTTCAATTAGTCCCTATCTAAATTCAAATGATATGCTATTTTGTATGCAGAGTAAGAATTTCCAAATAGTGTATTCCCAATTGTCCCTTCATCTTTTGTGCTATTTTTATCATATCTTACTTTTACAGGAGTTGTAAACACAAAATTCATTGCTACCATTTCTACTTTAATCATTTAATCATTTAAAATGATTAGTCAATCATTTTAAAACAATTCAATATAACAAAAATTAAATTTACCTTTGTAATGCCATTTCTAGAGCTTCTAATTTCTTTGGGTAGATTTAAATTTTTCTCTTGTACCTTATTCTTTTTGCCTAAAGATCTTGGTTTAGTTATCTCATAGGATAACCCCACTGTTAATAAATTCTCCCACTTTTGAAAGACATATTCACTGGTTATAGGATTCTGGGATAATCAATTTGTGTGTATGTTTGATAATTTTAAGACTGTTACTCTTTACCTTCTGTAGTGTTTATTTTCTAATGATAAACCTGTTGTATTTCTCATCTCAGATCCTCTGCATGTAATGAACCTATTTTTCTTGATACCGTCAAGATTTTCTCTTTCTCATTAATATTCAGCTACTTAAATATTATGAGTCCAGGAGTATTTCGTTTGTTTGTTTCATCCTTTTTGATATTCTCTGAGGTTCTTAGATCTTTGTTTAGATGTTTTTATTAAGTTTTGCAATTCTCAAACACCTCTTCAAATATTTATTCTTTCTTCTTCTGAGATTCAAATTGTTTGACCATTTTATATTGTTCCACAGCTCTCTGGATTTTTTTTTCTTCATTCTTATTTTAATTTTGTTATAGCTTGAGCACTTTGCATTGATCTATCATCAGTTTCCTGATTGCTTCTTTGATTATATTAACTTGGGAATTAATTCAAAGCCATTCTTCATCACTTTTACTGTGTTTTCATTTATAACATACCAATTTCCTTCTTATTATTCTCATCTCACAAATGAAATTAACCATTTCTCCATACATATTGTTCATTTTCTCCACTATAATGTTTAACCTATTAATTATAATTATTTTGAATCTCTTTTCTGATAATGATGACATTTGGTTCATTTCTGAATCTGATTCTATTAATTGCTTTGTTTCTTGACAGTGTGTGGATTCTTGCTTCTTTATTAGCCTCACCATTATTGGTTGAATGTCAGACTTCTTCTATATGACAATAGAAAATGTAATAAATATTATTCATTCCTGGAAATGAGCATATATTTTCATTCTATGTAGATTTTGGGTCATTGAGAATCTGCGCTGTGTTTGGCATTTGTTTTGCTGCAGTTACTCTCAGTGAAACATGGTTTTAAATTCCACTGTATTATCTAGTGGTTAAAGTAAGACTAATTTTCTATAGTACTTTTCTCAATGTTTTTTCCCACATTCAGTTAATGACTTCTCTTTGCACCTACAACTCAGAGAGTGTATCTCTCTTTGCTCTAACCTGTCCTTTACAGTCAGCTGCATTTCTTTGTTACTTAATTTTTGCTAACCTTCTGTCGGGAGGGCTGCTCTGTTGATGTTCAGCATTGGTCCTTTTGTCTAATTGATAGGAATTTCTCAGTAACTTTCTCCCTCCTCTCCCCAAAAAGATGGTTTTTAATGGTCTAGGACCTTGTCGTGGAGACAGTGGATTACCTGTGTCCTGTTGGTGATGAGGTTCAGCACCATTCTCGCTGTAGCTTAAGACCTTTTTCCATTGGTGGTAGGGAAGAAGAGAAACACATGTCCTCAAGCTGTCTCCATAGTAGTTTCTATTCTCCTCCCTGAGGCCTGAACCACAAAAGAAGCTTTCCCCAGTCTCTGACTTTTACCCTCATCTTTTTCATGTATGCCTAGAGAGGTTTGTAGAGAACAGTCTGAGAACAAATATAAATTCCATATGCAGCTCATGAAACTCTATACTCTCATACTAAACTAAATTCTGTCTTTAACAATTGGCTAAACATTTTTAGCTGAATTTTTCTAACTGATCTTATTGTCATTTGGTATAAATAGCCTATACGTACTTTCTTATGGCTAGAATAACCTTAAAATTATTTAGTTCCACTTTGTCATTTGACTGATGAGAGTTTGTTATCTCATCATGATAAACTGATTTAACTCTAAGATATAGGTCTAACTGTAGTTACTTAAGCTCAATGTTCTTATTATTTTTTCCATGTTATAGACATTTCTAAGAAAAAATGTGTTTATGTCTAGTTTTTTCTTATAGTTGTATTTCTAGTGCCTAGAAATATGTCATGTATATACTAGGTGCTCAATTAACATTTATTTAATAAATGTTTAATTCTACCATGCATGCTTACTCATTATTCAATCTAACCCCCAAAACAACAGTTTATGGAACTCAGTGAATAAACTAAAATAAGTTAAAGTATAAGAGGAAAACATACAATAGATATCATTAACTGATTTATGTGCAGAACAGGGCAATTGCCTACATGATGTGATTAATTTCAGTACTATCACTCCTGTCCCTAAATCATCTGCTAATATTTCTATTCCATGAATAGAAATTCAGTTCTTTGTTTTAATATATCCTTTTAGACATTAAAATAAAAATTTTCCCTAGAGGAGAATGAATCATCAAAATCTAGGTTACACTAATTGGGTTTATTGGATCCAGTAGGAAAAAGCAAGTGTGATGTGAAAATATTGTTAGTTGTTGGGATTGGGGATTAGAGAAGTGAAACATGAATAAACTTTTTAAGACACATAATATGTTAATGCAACTTTGTATGGATTTTTAATGTTTAAAAAAATAGCCAACTTTTTCTACAGTTGTGTACTGCATAACGATGTCCTGTGTATGAAGCTCATGAAACTCATGAAACAGCCCGTTTATCTTTGAAGGTCAATAATGGACTGTATATACAAGAGTGGTCCCATAAGGGACATAATAGAGATGAATTTCTTGTAAAAAAAAAAAAAATGGAAGGATGTGTAGTTCAAAAGGATTTTTTTCCTCTGATGGGAGCAATACTTGTGAGGCTTGGCAATAGATTCTCTCTCACTCACAGAACCTTAATTTTGGATGTACGGATTATATCCAACCAGTCTGCCACTGACCTGTTTCAACACAGAGGAGCTTGTCCCCTCAGCATAACAATATCCACAGGACGCTACAACCCTCGCATATCTAGCTTCATGATCTTCAGAGTACATGGCTGTAAATTCTTTGTTGAGGACATAAAATCCTATACAAGGACACAGGTCCATAGGAACTACTTTAACAAGTATTCAGTGCTCCTGCCACTTCAGTAAAACCTTTCTGTGGTAATATGGAGCTAGCCTGTCCCTGGACTTTAGAAATATTTTCAGGTTGTAATGATGTAAAGCAGAGAAAATTTTATTTTTTCCCATCAATTCAATGTCAGAGAGAGCCCTTTGTGCCAAATAAAATCAATGGAACAAAAAACAACTTTCCAAAATCAAAATGTTGTGTATTCAGTTTTATACACCCCCCTTACACACATATAAACATCCACATATATATAAATATATATAAATGCCACTAAGTTTCTTGAGCTGACCACTGCTCCAACATACAATAGACAAAACCACATTGCCTTGACGATACCCAATATTTCATCTCGATTTCTTATTCTTACCAATCCTCCGGTCACCTTTTACTTCCTCTTGACAGTCATTATTATGATGATCTATACCTTACCCAGCTAGTTTCCCCTCCTTATTTCCAATTAATTTATCCCACATCTCTGTTCAAGGAGCAACATTGACAGCTTCAAAGTTTTATTTCTGACTGTCAGAAGGAAGCAGGAGGGCTTGTGAGGCAGTAATTCATAAAGTCTAATACAGCAGTGTACAGTAATGCCTTAGGCCTTCAATTCACTCACCACTCACTCACTGACTCACCCAGAGCAACTTCTAGTCTTGTAAGTTGTACATATCTTTTATACTGGATTTTTTCTATACCTATTCGATATTTAGATATGTTTAGATACATGAATATTTACAATTCTGTTACAATTGCCTACAGTATTCAGTAGAGTAACATGCCGTACAGATTTGTAGACTAGAAGCAATAGGCTATATTATATAGCTTAAGTGTGTAGTAAGTTATACCATCTAGGTTTGTATAAGTACATTCTATGATATTTGCACAATGACAAAATTGCCTAATTATGCATTTCTCAGGATATACTCCTATTGTTAAGTGACGCAGGACAGTTTATCCATCTTTTTCCAAAAGAAAAATTGGTCCTCAGAAATTTTTGGAAATCTATCCTGGTTACTACATGGAGTTAATGAGTGAACTAGAATTCATAGCCTCTTCAAAAATCTTATATTTTGTCACTATTCTGAAATTCCCTGCTGTGGTAAGGAAGATAAAAATGTAGAAAAGGAAGTACAAAGATGAGATTTAGAATATTGTTCTCTGTCACTGTGCTAGATAGGAATTTTTTAAAAAGTAAAAATAACTAGAGATAAATGAATATATAAAGATACATATTTCGATTCTGACAGATTAAGGAGTATTTTTATTCTCTTTGGACTAATTTGAAGCAGAAGAGTGAAAAGCAGGTTATTATTACTTTATTTAACTTTTATGATGTTTAGGTGTACTTTAAAAGGGAAACACTGAAAAATGTGTTTCAATAAACAATCACTTTTATGTGTTCATTCCTTGTGGCTAAAAAATATTTAGACTGACCATTTATAGGTTTTTAAGATCTTAATCTAGTACAATTTTAAAGAAATTCAAATTCTTCTTTCTTGCTGTTTAAAATATACATATTCATAGAAAAAGAAACTACTTACAAAGTAGATTTTTTAAAATGTATCTGACAAAGAAGACTTCTCTCTCTTTTAATCTCCTGAATAAAGCAGCTTTTGCTACATTCCTCTCTTTCAGGTAAAGGGATAAAGTAGTGTGTTGTTAATCATTTTTATGCACTGTAACTATTAACATTCTTTAATTATCCTGTTAATCAGTGTAGATGTCACCTGTTATGATATTCATACACTGCATCTATGTCATCCATTGGCTCAAATAATTAAAAACTCAAAGTTATTTATTGATTCATAAAATAAGTGGACACAGTTCATACACCTCTATAAAATTTGCTGAATTAAAATTTTGCATCTAAGCTATATTTACCTTTCTTTTACTTTGCCACCCGCACGTCAGAAAATTCCAGATTTTTTGATGTTTTTATTTTGATGTTTTATTTCTTATTTTACTAGTCATCATTTTTTAAGTGTAATAGCCATTTATCTTTGAAGGTAGAAAAAATTAAAAACAATCATGAACAAAGCAAAGGCCTGCCTTCACAGAAAATGCTTTTTAGTGGATACAGATCATCACAACAAACAGCAAATGCATAAATTAAACAGTATGTTAGAAGGTAGTAATTGATAAGTGAAAATACAGAAGTGAGTAAGGAGGAAAACAATGTAAGCAATTTGAATAAGATGGTCAGGGAAGACCTCATTAAGAAATAGAAATGGGACTATAAACTATAGTTACCTTCACAGTTTTTTGGAGAAATTGCTCTCTTCTCAGTTTCCAAATATTCTTTCACTCTCTCCTCCTATTACCAGTTCAACATTCATGTCTCTGATGCTTCCAAAGGCAAAAACTCAAAACGTCAGAGTTTGAAGAAATGAAAGGTTTACTTATCGAGAAGGCGCCAACAAAGAAAATGTAGGATACATAGTGATTCCTCAGTTCATTTTAAGAAAGTCCAGAGTTCAGGCTTCCTTTATGTCAAGGAAAGGGGAAATGGAAATGTTAAGAGAAGATTGGGACCGGCAGACATCTGGGCTCAAGCAGGAGTCTGAGAAAGATTGTGTTAGTCTGTTGACCTTAGCTGATGTGAGTCCAGGTATGAGGTTTCTGCAAATCTTTGATAAACAATCCACATTTCCCTTACCTCCTTAGGAGAGGCATTTTCTGGTAAGGAGCTATTTTTGTAAAACTCAAACCACGAGTAGAATTCCTCTAATGATTAGCACGTTTACATACAAGACCAAGCAGATGCTATTAGCCTGGGAACAAAGCAGGCTTGAACAAGATGGAGTCAGAGAGACTGAAAATTTCACTTCATTATACTCTTATCCATACTGAGCAGAATCTCTGGCATATATTTATGGTATTAAAAAGAATAAATAAAGGCTTGACTCATGGCTGTTTCTGTCATAAGCCTGGCCAAAATCTATAAGGCAAGGAATTACAATCCCTAGTAATAAGTTTAAACTCAAGAAAAAGAAGAAAATATGGGGAGAAAACATAAAGCAACATTTCAATAAGTAATTGTAATTTAAAAGAGTTTTACTCTCAAGGAGATAATAAACTCAATGTGAAGGTAAGACCTATATATAAAATAACAATTACCATTTAATCATAGAAAGTCTATAAATTTTAATATGTTGTTTTATATGGTAGATGATAGACCAACAAGAAATTTAAAATTATTCTTGCTTATACACTTTTTATTTCAAGCCAAGAAAAGAAATAATATCTATTTTTTAATCTTTTAGAGCCTTTCAAATATTCAATTTTAAAATTGTATTTTTCTGCAAGCAAATGTCTGGCCCATGAAATTAGGCCACTTCAATAATTTGAACATCAGTTCTTCAAAATTAAAATGGAGAAAACTTACATTCCTATATTTTACCTGGTATTGAAAACAAAGTAATTTACAAAATTATAGTTTATTTCTTAGAATACATTCTATCTCTGAGTATCTTTTTAAATTTTATTCAAATTTACAAAATGTGTATTTTTATTACTTATGTAATAACATAATGATTACAGACTCATATAATTTGATCTAACTGTATTCATATAAACAAATATTTTAAATTCATCCAGGACACATTTTTATTTTGAGAAATTAAGAGAGAAATAATTGTATGGTATCTCTATTTTTATACTAATAACTTTTTCAGTTACCTGCAAACCTTGGACTAGTATGAAACCATATCATATCATTTTAATAGTTATTTTATTTAAAAAAAACAATAATTATAATTTTATATTTCTAGAATTTGAAAAAACAGGATTTTTGATTCTTTAAATTTTATTCAAATAGTCGATCTTTTTAAAAAGAATGACTTTATTAAAAATATATGTAATTATATAAAACTAGTACATTACTAGTACTCTAAAACTTCTTCCAAAGTATACTACAGCTGCATAAACAAGTTAGCTATCAATTGTAACTATTAAATATAGGATGAAAGCAGTATATGAATACTGGAAATTCACTTTGATCTTTTTGTTTTCCCATGTCTTGCTGAGTATGCCAAGAATACAAGGCCCTGACAGCTCTTTACCTATACCATTTCTCAAGGTTCTGTTTGGAGTGAGCAACCCTGAGGGATAAGGTATTATGGAACAAAAAGTAGGTTTGCTTACTGATAGATGTAAAAGCAGTATATTTCTCAATGTCAGTGTTCCTCAACTGAAGAAACCCACTATGTATGCAGCATTCACTTTGCATCCACTGGCCACTGGGCTGCTTCATTTTGCCCTCGTGAGACTTGGGGACAAGAAAACTGACACGAATATTCTGATGGTCATGCTTGCTATGCTATGAGTAATAAAACCCTTTGTTTCTGACTCAGCAGTCTCTTTTCTTCTGCTAGCATATTCAACTGTTAAGGACCACTTATAAGTTGTATGTAGGCTAAAATCAAATCCCAGATTCAACAATGAGCAATGTATAAATGATAGACTGAAACTGAACTACTTAGAAAGCAATCAGGTAGAAAATATGATCTTTTTCCAAGATTCATTCATATAATATATTTACAAATACACATAGAGTAAGAAAGGAGAGAAGGGAAGAGAGAGAGAGCAAGAAACAGAGAGAGAGACAGAGACAGAGACAGAGAGAGAGAGAGAGAGAGAGAGAGAGAGAGAGAGAAACTGCCCCAAATCCTGTAAAACATGAGAAATATATTTCTTTAATTTATAATTCTGCATGGTAGTTTATTCTCCAGATAAATTTTATCATGCTTTTATATTTTAAGTATATAAAGATAATATCTCACAGATTTAGAAATCTTTTTTCTTTGTTAATGTTACATTTGAGTGATAACATTCAGTGCAATAATTCCAAAGCATCTGAAAAATCATTCTGTACAAAGCAGTCTTTGGAACTGTGAACCTATAATACTTACATGGTCAATCTAATATAAATTTTCACTTTACAAAAAATGACAGTGCCCTACTTAGTACCTAGAAAATAATTTGAAGTCAGGTTTTTCATTTCAAAATAATTATAAAGAAATATTGTCAAAATAAATTGAAATATTCACTTTGGTCTTCTGTTTGAGATATCTAAGATAAAATAACTAGTTAGCTAAAAAAAATTAAATTTATTTTTGCAAAAGGTTTCTAGAGCACTTAATTTTTTATTAATCCATACTCCTTTAACTATTTTCTTTTGAAGATACACTGAGCTACTTTAATTGGGAGAAAGCCCACAGAGGTAGCTTGCTTTAAATTCCAGCTTTTCTCTCAGCAAAATTGATATTTGGTATTATAAATACCAAATATTAGCCACCATGGACTCGTTTTAACTTTTTTAGTCATTATGGTATTTTCTGTTTTCATAATCATGATAAATATAACAAAACTCACTTTTAATACTCTACTAGGGACAGAAGGATCTGTTAACAAAATAAGAGAGAATAAATTGGAGGGAATAAAAGTAAATTAACAAGGATGTTCCCTAAAAATTTTGATAGCATGGTAATAACAATATCTATTGAAACTACAACTCATACTTTTAGTAAAAAAACTCATTAACTCTTAAACTGTAAATCTCCAACAAGAGCAAGTAGGCATCTTCTAGCAAAGATATTGTTTTTAAAGCCTAATATTGCAACTAGAGGACAACTGAGTAACAAAAATTGACTACAGATAAACGTGTTCTTGCTCAATAAAGACAATCTTCTGGACAGTGTGCAATCTTAACAGTAAATCTTAATAGTGCTCACATAAATTTCAAAGGCCTATGAACTCATACCCCACCTGTCATTTAGAACTTAGCTGGAATTTTCTCAGCTAAATGATGCTTAATAGGGACAGAAATAAATTCTGATATAAGACTAGGCCATTAAGAGAACATAGCATATGCACAAATGATAAGTTTGTGAACTGAGAACCAAAAGTACTTAAAAAATAACCCAGATTGCCTGGAATTCCAGTCACAGCGGTTGGCATTCTAGTACCAGAGACCAAAAAAAGCCCAGAATCAAATCATTTTTGTTATATCAATCAGATCATGAAAAAAGCATATTTGAAATTTGCACACTTAGGTAGCTGGGGAGAAGTGGGACTAGGGAGAGAATTCAGGGCTTTTAGTAGTAAATAGTAGGTATTGAAACAAGAGAGTTGTGCCAATAATGACAACATATTTTTGGAATGCCACGTTATTATTTTTTAACCAGCTAATATTTTCTTAACTTCGGGATTAGCTTATCAAAATTTAATGGATTTCTAATAATATTTTAAAGCAGAGATAACTTTGTAGAGTGTCTTCATATTTGAAACAAATTATATTTGTAATAATTTGAGCGCATCTCAAGATATGCCTAAAGCAATAAAGATGCAGTTGATATAGTCCTCATAGTAAAAAGATAAATTCTAAGTTTTTAAGACGATGTTTGCACACCAAATAATTTCTGCAATTATCACATCAGTTTGGATACAAGGATGATATTTTGTGGTGATATTTGTAACCCTTACCACAATTATAATAAAAAGAAATTTTTGTAAATACGTATTTGCTATTAGACTTTCTGACTCCATAATGACACTACTTCTATTACTTAGAGCATTCAATAAATATTTGTTAAATAAATGTTGAATAATGGATTTACACACAGTGAAGAATCATATAGTGGGCCACCAAGAGAGAAGAGAGCAGAACCAAAGAAGAAAGATGTGGTTTCTGGCCGCACCACTCTTAAATCACCACCAGTGCTCTTACGTGGAAGGCTAAGTTCTCCATGAAGCTTTCTGCTCTATGGAGCAGAAATATTTATTAGGCCATCATATTTATATATTTCTATATTATTTATCAAATTGTGTTAACTTTCATTACTTCTTTCATTTTGTACGTTAGTTCTTTAACTAATTAAAGAACTAGCTAAAGAACTAATGTGCAACTAATTTTTTAACAGAATTCCTGTCAGAACTTTAGGAATAGATTTTCGTGAAGTTTGTTAAAGTTTTATAGAGACAGTATAGTGTCAGTTGTTAACTTAAGAATATCAATTCTGAAGCCATATTATCTGGGTTCAAAAGTCTTTCTGTTACTTTCTAAGTATGTAAATATGCACATTAAAATAATAGTTACCACATAAGTTTACACTGAAAAACTATAATAATTTTAAATAATTATTTAATAATTATTAAAAATTATTTAATAATTAATAAATAATATATTAATAACTATCCATTATTAAATAAATAATGTATTATTTATTATCTATTTATTAATTTATTATTTATTAAATAATTATTAATAATTATTTAATAATTAATAAATATGAAGCACTTGGCAGTTTATAAAAAAACATAAAAATGTTATTTATAATTGCCATTATTCAATATATTTTTAGAAGGGTATATTGGATGAATCCAGGGCAAAAAATATCACTACTTTATATTTATTGCACTACACTATTGAGCATATTAGCTACTAGCTGTTTTTATATCTATTTAATCTCAACATATTCAATATATAACAAAAAAGGAACCAAATAATCATGAATGTCGTTCTACAGCTGCAATCTAGAAATATTTCATGCACTTGATAACTCTGTGGAAATTGAAACCCTCCATATTCTGAAGAAAAGAATCTCTGGTATAACTAAAGAGTAGTAGCTAACCGGTGGGCTATTCTAAGCTCCATGACCATGTCTTGATGATATATGCATTCTAGCCATAACACTTTTCTATCTTATAAGACCAGTAATCATATGGCTTCCAACATCTCAGTTGAATAAACAACAAATTGAGTCTTGAGTCATGGTTGTCTTCTAATCACTGTAAATCCGCACCACCTTACTCAAAGATGTTCATATTCTAATCCCAGAACCAGTGAATGCCACTTTTTATGTAAAAAGAAACTTTGTGGTTGGGATTAAGGATTTTGAGATGAGAAAATTATCTAGGTCTCACGATGTAATCATAATGGTCCTTATAGAGATAAACAGGAGATCAGAGAGAGAAAAAAGGTCACCTGGTAATGGAAGCAGAGATTAAAGTAACATAGCTAGGAACCTAGGAATGCTGGCAGCTTCTAGAATCTAAGAAGCAAGGAATCATTTTTGATGAAATGTTGATTCTAGCCCAGTGAGACCCATGTCAGACAACTGGTGTACAAAAAGAATAAATTTGTGTTGTTTTACACCACTGAGTTTGCAGTAATTTGTTAAATTAGCACTTGGAAACTAGTACAATATTTTTCTTTGTATATATTTATTTGAGGAGAGTAAATAGAATAATTTTAAAGGGAAGAAATATGAAGTATCTAAAATTTTTGTGAAGCTGAACTTTCCAGATGAACTTTAGGAAGTATTTGCAAATGTACATTCAAATTTTTAAAGAAGTTTCTGCCTAAAATGTATGTTTATAATAATTTTCTAAGGTCTGTAGTCCTGTAGTTCCACATTTTGTGCTTCCTAGAACAAGATCTTTCTGCCTTCAAATGCCTCTACTGAGGCACTTATCAAAGTTGTTAATATAGAAACTGCCTATCCTGGATGACTCACAAAACCTTTCAAAGGGGCACAGTATGTATTATAGTAGCTCAATATCCCTCAGGCATTTGTATAGGAGAGATTTCTGGAGGAGCTAAAAGTGGCATTGCTATATGCAAGTTATAAATAACTTAAAAGATATCATGCACTCAGTTCATGTAGGAATCTTTTTCAATTCAGTTAATTTCACAGCAGAAATAGAAGCATTTATCAATCTTAAAAACTGAATATAAACTGTATGAAGTATAATATGAAATTTAGAAATTAAGGCAGTATGGACACATAATCTTTGAGAAAAATAGGTAATTGTAAAGTTTGGTGAAGGAATTTATGAAATATTGATAAGTAAATGGATAATACCATACACAGAATATGGGGCTTCTCTATACATCAGAGAAGAGTTCAAATATTTTCTACTTTCTTTATAACTTTTAGGGAGAGACAATCTCCCTAGCATAGAACTTTTTAATAAATAATCTAGTTACAGATCTGAAACTGAATAGAAAATCAATTTTTTATCTTGTGAAGGAGGCACTACAGTAGGATATGTCAGTTTTCAATTTTAACATAAAATATATCATGGATAGGGACATTTTAAGAGAATTAATAGAATTTATCATAAAATAAAAGTACTAAGCATAGCTGTATATCTTTATCCCAGTCATGCATTTTTATATGCCTTTACAATAAAAAAAAAATGTTTTTCTTCTTTACTTCACTTAAAGTACAATTTTCTGATAAGCAACATCATAAATCAAATGGATAAATAAATTTTGATAATGGGACAGAAGTAGGACAGTGTAGGAGAAAAAGTTCTAGTTGCCTAGAAGATCTAGGTTCTAGTTTTTGATCCACTACTAAAGCACCATCTTATCTCAGGTTACTCAGATTGACTCTCATGCCACCCTGAACAAGCTCGATCTCATCTGATCTCGGAAGCTAAGCAGGATCCGGCCTGGTTAGTACTTGGATGGGAGACCACCTAGGAAGACCAGGTGTTGTAGGTGTAAAAAAAAATAAATAAATAAGGGATTGTAAGCTGACAAGGTCCTTGCAATCTGTGAGGTCGACCAAGGGTTGCCTCATCTAAATAAATAAATACATACATACATATATACATACATACATACATACATAATTCATTTAACATCACTATCAGAAAAACATTCATCCTAGGCAAAACTTGGAAAGGGTGATTGACTTTAGCACTTAGTTTCTCACTCAGTGTTTTTTTAATTAAAACTTTACACAATGAAGTATTACTCAACCATTAAAAAAAATAATCCTACCATTTGCATTTGGACCTAGTGGTTATTATGCTGAGAGAAATAAGTCAGACAGAGAAAAATAAATAATATACGATTTCACTTATATACAGAATCTAAGGAACAAAAAGAACAAACTAATCAAAAACAGACTCACAAATATAGTGGACAATTAGTGGATAGAGAGGAGGGGAGTTGGGGAGCTGGGAGAATGGGGTGAAGGGTTAAAGTAGTACAAATTAGTAATTGATACATGGTCAAGGGGGTGGGGAGCACCGCATAGGGAATGCATTTAGCATTAATGTAATGGCTAGGTGGAGATTCAGAGGAGAGAAGGAGCAATTAGGGGGATTGTTTTATGAACTATATAGATGTCTAACCAATGTACTATATACTTGAAACTAATTTAAATAAATTAAATAATTTTAAAAAATCTTTTTTGTCTGGTAGCGTGGGTGTGGCAGGTAGGTTTATTATCCATACCAACCTCCAAATACCTATGAAATCACACAAATCTAATTAAAAATTATGTACTTAGAGTGTGTATTAGTTTTCTACGACAAATTGTTTCAAATTTAGCAACTTACAAAACGCCCATTTATTTTCTGACAGTTTCCCTAGGTTAGTGTCCAGGCAGTTCTCTGGTCTTAGAAGACCACAATCTAGGTGTCAGCTAGAGCTGCAGTTCTTATCTGAAGCTCACAGTTCTTCCAAACTTACATAGATGGCAAAATGCATTTCCTTGCCATTGTAGGGCTGAGGCCTCAGCTCCTGAGATCATTTCTTTTCCTAGGTAGTTCACAAAATGATTGTTTGCTTTCTTCAAGATGGCCAAGAGGATGTCTCTGATGCTTCACCCTATTTAAATGACCTCACCTGATTACAGAAGGCACACTGATCATAATCCCTTTTTTGATTAACACAAAGTCAACTGACTTGGGAATTTAATTTCGTTTGCACAATGCCTTCACCCTTACCATGTAATCTAATCATGGGATACACATACATCATAGTCACAGATCCTGCCTGCATTCAAGGGGATTGGATTATACAGGCCAAGCAACGTTGTCTAACTCTACAATCATCCCCTTAACCCTATCCCATTTTCAAACAGATTGCCATCCAGAAGCTCCATTCCCCAACAATAAGAAAATCTGGAATTACAACTATTATTATTGTGTTTAGCCTTCCTGTGAGTCAGCATTTCTCAAACTTCTTTTTTCATTATCACCTTCCAATGAAGCCTTTATAGACATTTGTGTTTTCTAATCACTCCACATGAAATTTTAATGCCACAGATAATACATTTCTGTTTGTGTACAACACGTATACCTGTGCTTTACATATAAAAAAAGAGTAAGACTTTTGGTCTGTTTTGTTTCTCAAAAACCAGTTTTTGCTCCCTTGTGTGCACTATCACCTCTGTTGAGAATGCATGCCCTAAGTAAATGTAATTGATTCTACTTGCTCTTCAGCTCTGAATACAGCACTAATAACAATTTAATACTGCATAATTCTTAGAAATAGATGAATGCATGCATACTTATAAAGCAAGCTTTGAAGTTAGTTAGGAGTTGGTTATGGAATTTGAGTAAACTGCCCTTTTCTTTTGCTACTATTTCTTTTTCTTTGTTCCCCAAATTTGAATTATGCCACTTGTGATTAATATTTATACTCAGGACTGACAAAAGCAAGAGCTAAAACAGAATAGTCAATGTTTTCTGAGTGTTAAAAATCTAATGCATGGTAGCATAGAAGATAACAGTATCAGTGGACAATAATTAGCCATGCATTTCAATTATTCATAGTCTCCCTTTCTCCCAGGGTATGGATAATCATTGCCTTCTTTATGTGAAACAGCAATTAAAAATAATAACTTAAAATAGTGTTTTAAAACATTTAAGGCAACTATTACAATTATTTTTAATCTTGTTTCTTTGCTAGACTCTTTGGCATGGATAGTTAGCTATTATAAAAATGTCAAATGACATTTTGAACAAGAATTAAAGGTGCATAAGAGTATGAATGGAATGGACTAAATGGAGTAGCATGGCTGAATGACAGAAGAAGTACCATCATTAAGCTGGTGGAGACAGTATGTCTCTAGTGTTACACTGAGCAACACATATAAGCTCTGTCTCAGGTGCAGAGTGTACAGGTTATTCTTAATGTAAAGAAATATAGATGAATCTCCATAATGCTATCAAGCACAAGGTCAATATGAAAAAAATAAATAAATAACAACTACCTGTTTCCAGAGTTTATGGACCTGTATAATAAATTATTAGTGCAAAAAACTATAGGGAAGGTGAATATATAATAATACATGGTTGTAGTAACCTAGAGTAAAATTTTCACGTTTTATTTACTATGAATGTCTTGTTTTCATGCCACAGTGATCCATTCTTTCTTTGGAATTCTTTCTCTCAAGAAATATTTACTGATTGTCTACTATGTGGCAGGTGTTGGGTACCAATGGTGAATAACCTAGAAGTGTTTAGAGTCTAGTACAACACTTCTAGAAATTTAATATGCATCACCTGGAAAGCTTGTTAAAACACAGATTCCTGGACCTTACTGGAAGAGATTCTTTTTTTAGTAAATTTGAGAATGAGTCTCAAGATTCCACATTTTTAACAGGCAGCCAGAGTTGATACAGCTGGTCTACAAATCACACTTATATTAGAACTGATTAATACCGTAACATAATGGACTTTGTGTAGCCAGTTTATTCTGCTCCATTCCTTCATTCTGGGCATGCTTCTTCACTTTAATCAGATTCCTAATTCCTTACTCATTATATCATTTCTAGTACCTCTCCTTCCATCACAATTGCCTCTGGGGAGTTTACTTTTGTATTTCTGAGTTCTAGAATGGCTTAAAAAAACAACTAGATTTCTCCTTAATAGGAATTGCTTTTTGTTGTTGGCTTTTTAAATACTTTGTTTTCCTTACTGCATTTATAACCAAAAAGGAAAGGAAATATGTTTATGAGAAAATGTTTGAGAATAAATAATGTAAGCTAGAGTTACATGCAGAACAAAATTTAGTCAGAAGAAGAACCCTTTATCTTCTAAACACACAAATTGCAATAACCTTATCTAGGCGATAAACAGAATTTAGTGTTGTAAATAAGCAAAACTTGTACCCCAAATAATCTGACATATTGGTGTACTTTATTTTTGTAATATATGCTGTTTAAGCATGATTACAAAGTGGTACATTTGCAATGATAAAGCTAATTCAATACTTTCTTTCCTTCTCTAATCAATGTGTTACTCTTCTAAGATCTATAAATAACATCAATGCAATAGGTTTTCTAATAAAATGTACAATGTAATATTTTTCTCTTACCTATACATTAAAGAGACACATATTCCTACATAACACAACCAAGTAATTGGAATTTCTTATCCTAGATGTAGTCTATGAAAGAACAAATACTAGAAATATTTTTTTTAGTACATATTTATCTCAGTGTTTGCATATAAGAAAGAGGAGAAGAACGATGAAGGTACATAGTGATAGCAAATCTCTATTCAATAAACCAGAATTGTATAATCTATTCACTTCTTTAATTTTAAAATTTCCAATGGTATATATTCATAAAAATATTTTTAAAAAGTTTGAGCTCATAATACAGACAATATTTATTGAAAAAAGAGTTCTTTCTGTTGATATATATTTATGAATCATTCAGAAGCTATGGACAATTGCTGTCAATGAATGAAAAATAAAATATGTAATTAATGGGTTTTCAGAGTAGGACATAATGAGTAAACTATCTGTAATGATAATTTTGCCTCTTAAATGTCTACTGAACAGATTACATAATGCATTCTAATTACCTTAATGAATAGTGATCAGTTTTTTTTAACTTAATTTATACCACAATGAATGTCATACATTTAAATTAGCACTGAGCATGTTTTTATAGTATACAAATACTAAAATATTTGTTTCTTTCTAAAGACTGTTCAGACATACACATAAAATACTTTGAAATTATTAACATTTCCTTCTTTTTCTTTTAGCTCAAACTACTCGCAAGTCTAAAGCTAATTACTACTATTGCTTTGCATTCATATACTTCTAAGAACATCAAGAAATTTACAAGGTCTTGGCAGTGACTTCAAATCTTCAAAACCCTAGTATGAATATATTAACAAATAATAACCCATTGTACAACCCTTCATTACACTTTAATTTTATTTGTCATAAAAAACATCTAAGTTGTTCATTCTCTATACAGATGAAAAAGGAAACTACAAACCCATGAAATGCAGTTTGGAATTGAATGCAGCAGTGTATGGATGAGCACATGTCTCAACTTCAACTATAAGACAAAATACATTAGCTCTTTTTTGATGCCAAGCCTCTTTTTTAAATCTCATGTGGGCAGGTATTCGAAAAATTAACATGAAAGGCATCAGCATTTAGTTTCTCACAGAATTTATCACGTAGAAGTGTTCCTGATTCATATAGTGCCTTGGCTTAGAGTAGAATTCTCAAACTTTACTGTGCACCCATATCATTTGAGAATCTTGTTAAAATGCAGTTTCTTCAGCAGTTCACTTACAAGTTTACAGTAATATTGATGCTACTAGTTCTCTTAAGGCTGAGACCTGACAGAGCTACCTTGGGTCAGATTATGCTCCACCTCTAAGTTATGAAAACCAGTTGAGGCTTCCAGGGCCTTCTTATGAAAAATAATAGTGCGGAAAACATGTTTCTGACAATGGACACATAAAACCATGCATGCTCTCTCTCTCTCTCTCCCACACACACACACAAACATGCATGCAAGCATACATGCAGACACAAACCAAAAAAGAAAGCTAACCAATTATTTAATATTATAATTAAAACCAGTATTTACAAAGTCTAGTAAAGAGCTTTTGTTCTATCACTTGTAATTTTATCCAAAATAATGAAAATATTTAAAGGCAGAAAATTTTCAAAACTTGCTGATAGTAATATATTGTTACCTTTTTTATTAGTTATAGGATCAATACATAAAATCTTAAGTTATAATTATTTGAAAAGAGGAAAACATTGTGCCTCTCTGTATGTGATAAAAAAGACAGACTGAAGTGGATTCAGAAATGAGAGAGTATCCACTTTCTATCCAGATTTTCTTGTCTTCCTTCTAGTTCTGAGTAGTATCTTTTTTTAAAAAAAAAAACAAAAAACTTTTATTTCTGTAATGATCTATTTGGGAAAATACATGCAGGCAAATGAATAATGATTTTAGCATCTCCTTGTGAATGGAGTGACATTAGAAGTCATTACAACTGTATATGAGAAAGACATTAATTATGATATTTTGATAACTCATTTTCTGGTAATATTTTTTAATGTAACCTGGATGAAATGATCAATGTTTAGGTCAAAAGATCAATTAAATAGTGTTTTGTGACTTTTTCTTCAATCCCCACCTATTGAAAATAATTCAGGAATGGGAAACTATGTATCAAGACATGCGGTTGGTATACCAAACTCAAATCCAAAATTGAGTGAATTAATTTTAACTTTCTCTCAGTACCCAATCCAGAGTTTCTAGTTCTAGACTTGGTCTCTATTAATCACATTTTTTATTTATACATTAACCAATATTAAAAATCTGAACTATAACCCTCATTCTTTCTTTAAATACTCTAAAAATCTTCATATTTGGCACCTTAATTGTATCTGGAATAAATTTCTTCTATTTCTACTGTCAGCCTCTTACTTGGATCCTCATCATATTTCCTATTGTGGACGAAAAAAATGGGTTTATAAATAGTAACCTCACAGGGTGATCTGATCATAAATTCCTAACTGGGAAAGTCATGGTGGGTAGTCACACCCCAGGCCTATAACCTCTTTAGTGAAAGGTTTTAAGCCAGCCCTGTTTATTTTTCTTGCGCATCTAGGTTAATACACACTTGAAATACCAGAAGTAATATCCTTCAAAGGGGGTATTAACTCTAAAGAGAGAACATGATCTCGTTAACTATCCTATAATCCAAACTCTTCTTGCTTTCTCCAATCTTCCTTACTTTCTCTCCTTAATTTCAAATGCATGAAAGAAACTGCAAAACTGTTATTCTCCGGAACATTTGAGATCTTGCTCCCTGGAATATGTCATCAGTTTGGCTTAATAAACTCTTACGAAAATTCTCCACCAGTTTGCATGTTTCTTATGTCAAAACTGTGTATCATGCCAGCATTCTTCTATATGGTTCCCTATGCCCAGGGTAAGTACAGTCCTGCTATTTATTTCACCCTTTTTTTTTTTTTAGAAATGTTTTTCCGATATAGGAACATAGAAAATTGATGAATTTGAGGGTTGTATTATTTCTCTCCATTCTCTGTTGATAATGTTAACAAGCATTGAGATTGCCAAAATACCAAGAAGGCAATAGGAAAAAAAAAAAAAAAAAAAAAAAAAGCATAGAACCTAAGAATTCTACAAACTATACAAATTCCTAATAATCAAAATTTGTTATTTTCTTGACAATCATGTTTAAAATATTGTTAGTATTTTATAATTACTTCAATTCTACAGAATAAAGATCTTCCAATTACTATTGATATGTAGAATTCAGGGGCAGGTATATGATAGGAGAAAAATTTTAAAGTATTTTAGTAAATAAGGCCTTTAAGAAATGAAAAATATGGCTCACATCATTGGCATAATATTCTCAGTTATCATTATTTTCTAATACATGTCTATACTGAATATGTATATAATTTTGTCTCTACTCATTGCAGGTTACAATTCAGTAAAAAAAAAAAAAAAAACAGTAGTATGAGTGAAAAATGGTATAGCTCAACACTGAAAGTTGAATTCTCCTCTGCTCTATATTCTTTGGCCAAAGATCATTTCAAACGCTCCTCTAGAGATATAAACACAGTAATTCATTCTACATGAAACTAGTCCTTCAGAGTAATCTTTGTGTTATAATTCCCTTTGACAGTAAACACGCTCAGCTAAGAAATGCCATCTCATATCTTTCCAAGGAGGTGGTGATTCTGAGTGACCAAAAGGAAACCATCTGGTGTTATTCTGGACAAAGGCCATATCTGCAGCTCCAGCTGATGTTGTATCCTTATAATTTTCCACCAAAGTTAGAACTAGGAGACCATAAGCTATTTGTAAAAAAAAAAAATGTGATGCTAAATAACATATTCACATTCCTTTAGTCAACTAATTACCCAACGTTTTAAAAATGAAGCATTTGTAGAAATATATTGGCTTCTTGTAATGAATGGATTTTGGGAAACCCATTATTACGGCCACTGTCCTGGGTTAGGATAAAAACTACTTTTTCAAGGAACACTAAAAATAATATCTTTAACCTTCCTGGCATACTTTATCCAGAGAACAGAAGACTTATGTGATTTACCAAAGTAACCATATAAATCCCCTACATTGAAAGCAAGGCTTAGAAGCACATAATTTTATTTAGCAGGGTATGAGACAGGATTCACCTCTAGAAATCTGGGTGGTAAATTTTGAATTTGCTCTCCAAACTCTCTCCTATACAGGACTAGAGTCAAGATCCTGTATATCCTATGCCATATCCTCAGTAAACCTGAGCTCCTGAATTATATACAATAGACCTAATATTCCATTTTCATCATCACCTGAAACCCAGCTTCTAAATTGTAAAAACAAAGAAAAAATATGTCTTTTTAATTGGCATCCCAGAACTTCCAACATATGATTGGAAAGAATCAGCATGGACAATGAAAACAAGCAGTGATAGGTAACAAAGGAAAGTGCACACGGAATCAGGAAGCACAGTAAGTACTCTCTCAATTCAATTCATTGTATGAAAGCAATTGCAGGAATATTTTGATTTTGTATTGTGAAGTCACAGTCTTTTGTGTAAATGTTTTTATAATCTGCTCAGTTGTTTGACTAGCCAAGCCAAGGATAATTACATACAAATGAATCAGAGGTCAGATGAAGATACACTTGGAAAACAATAAAACTTTTAAAAATTTAGAAAGTGTGCATGTATAATATATTGTAAGGAGTTTTGCAGGATCAAATTATACATGAAATGATAAATCTTCTACACATTAGTAAGATTAAGGCATTAAAGTCTCCTAAATATGTACAATGGTTTCTGTTGATTCTAAAAAGTATTTTTATTTAATTCTAATCACGTTTTCTAGATGTGATTCAAAAAAGTGACTAAAAATTCTGGGTCAGGGCTTGAGGTATATACAGAAGAAAAATAAAAACTTGTCCCCAAACAAATAACATATATTCATGTTCTCCCAGTAGAAAAAAAATAAATAAATAACCTCACCTGGGGAGAGGCCTGACTACGCTAAAGAAATGTTACATAACAGTGTCCACAGAAGAACAAGCAGAGATGATTTATGGAGCCTGAGAGATATACAAGGTACACTGAAATGTAAATATGTGAACAGGTGGGAACTAGTCCTGAATATGAAAATAGATGAGAGTGAATCAATGAGAGAATGCTTTCATTATGTATCACCAGTTATAATTTAATGGAAATCCAATATGATATCTTCTTTGGATAGAACAATGGCATTTTAAAAACACAAGAAAACATTAGAAAATAACTATTCATGTTAGGTGGAGAAAGGTATCCAAGAATGTATTACTAGTGCATAGCTTCAGATCTTATTTCATGGGCATTAGTATATAAATATCTATAGTTAGAGGAAGAGACAGATAAGTCAATAGCAAGCTGTCATGTTTAATTTAGAGCATTGACATTACACAGACTGACTCTAACCATAGGCTGTTTTCCAGGAAATAGCTTTAGTTCTGTACATACAAATGCTTCAATGTTTAATATGATATGTAACAATTTTTTAAAAATAAAGAAACACTGTTGTTATCTTTAAGTGGCTTAACATAAAATGGTTTAACTTTTTAAGTAGGTAAATAAATAACACTCAAACATACTTCACACAATAAAAATTATTGTATTTAAGAAATATAAAAGAATTTCCTGAAGAACATACCTAGTGGATTAATATAGAATACGTGCCTTGTTAATTGATAAATATACTTATGTAACATGAAGGACCATTGATTACTCTAAGGGAATGGACATTTCCAAAATGTTCTAAATTCTCCTAGTGGTTCCAATATATTTTATTTTTTATTTCTTATCTTGTTTTTTTTTTTTAGGGTGATTTAAAGTGACAAGAGGACACTTAGAAGCTATTATCCTACATCTTTTTAAAGCTCACTTGCCTATTCTAATGATGCTCTAGACAATTAGACTATTATAACAGAAAGAATGTCAATATCCAGTTAAATTGAATTCAGCCATGATATTCCATGATTTTGGAAGCAAAACTATTTGGTATGCAGTTAAATAAAATAGCTTAATTATAATTGGACAAGAGATTGTTCAACAGTATCATATTAATGGTGATACAGAAGTTTCTTCCTTAAAGATATGTAACAGATATACATTGATACGATTTGTCATTATTTTAATATATGTTAGTTATGTAGTTTTTTGAGAAGAGATGGTTCATTTCCCACCCCCTCATTTGCACACACACCCACAAACATTTTAGTAACTTAGTAGAAAGTTGTCTCAGCTGGTCCAGAGTTAGCTCAGTAGAAAAGGTTGATTCCAGCTGCTAATACCAGGGGCTGTCTTTTCACCAAAATAATTAATTGATTGATTGATTAATTAATTAATTAATAAAAAGATAAAACTCTCCCCTCTACTAGGGAGCTTGGATGGTTGTTTTTTCCTTAGAGTTTTTTCATCCACATTTCGTCTCTACAAATAGAGTGAGAATTATGGGAAATGATTCCCTTTAACTGAAAAGTTGACCTTAATGTAGACAATCTATCTATGTCTGTAATAAACTGTACGATAGTATAAATTTGGTAGATTACCTCTCTGCTAGTAATTTTTTTCTCAGTAAATCTTATTTTATGTCAGCACATATGGCATTAGTTGTGTGCCATGTCCATTTGGACTGTTATAATAAAAACACTATAGACCGAGTGGCTTAAACAATAAATCGTTCTCACAGTTCTAGAAACTGGGAAGTCCAAAATCAAGTCTCCAGGTGGTTTGATGTCTAGTGAGAATCTGATTCCTGGTTCACAGACAACCATCTTCTTGCAGGATCCTCACATGCTGGAAAAATGAGAGAGTGTTCTGGGTCTCTTTTGTAAGAGCACTAATCTCATTCACAAGGGATCCACCATCATGACTTAATCACTCCAAAGTCTCCACTTTCTAATGCCAGCACATTAGGAGGTCAAGATTTCAACACATGAATTTTTGAGGAAAATAAACCTTCAGTCCATAACATAGTATGTATCTATAACTACTATATAGAATAGGTGATGACCATAAAAGGCTATACTCCAGTTATATCAATGCTGTTGGTTTTGAAAATAATGTGTATCCAATCCACATGCACCACACCATAGTGAAAAACAATGTTCTAGGAGAGGGGGTGGAGGATCATAAGGGGGGGTCATAATCTGCATGCTTTAAAGACATTGATTGCTTTAAATTTCTGAGTTCTGCCAGTTTCCAAGTGAATAAGATAGCTATGAAGTGTTCCAGCTCAGCATCTTCCAGAATGACCACTGAAATAGCTATTCCAAATGCCGTAGTGGACATGACAGGTATGATGGCTGCTAGTCCCAGAGCAAGAATAGCAGCCACAAGGGGTGCTATCTCAGGACAAACAAGGCCACAGAAAGGTTTGCTCCAGACCCTAAGAGTGATGAGCCTGCAGCAGAGTAGTCTGGCAGTCACCAAAACTGCCAAACAAGAGACCATTTGAGGTAGCATAAGAAATTTAAAGCAATCAATGTCTTTAAAGCATGCAGATTAATGAAAGAAAAATACATTTGCTACTGAAGGAAAATCCTGGTTAGAAAGGCTGATAGGAGAGAAAAAAAGACCAGACAATTTGAAGCCTGTGAAAAATCTTGCAAGAATACATCTGCTTTAGGACTGATGGTTGGGGGAATGCTAAGATCAAGGGACTAGCAGAGTTAACATATGACAAAGTACAACCAAGCGGATAGTCTGATATAAAAACCCAGTTGAATTTGGTTGCTTTTATGGGGCAAAAATTAAATACGCTAACTCTCAGGCTTTGGCAAATTAACAGGACAAACGAAGAAGAGATGAGAACCAGTTTAAGTAATAGTTTGCTCTTCCTTCCAAGGGAGGTAGGGGTTGCTCAAAACATTCCTGAACCTGCTAGATATTGGAGCTGACATGGTTCTCAGTTTGTTTGTGTGTTCAAATTGTCCTTGCTCTTCTTTTGTTAAATTGTAAAATTATATGAATATTCTAGATGCAAAATTGCATAGATACAATTGCTAGGCTATAGGCATTACAGGCTCTGCTTTTGTCTACTTTAGAAGTTGGAAAATTCTTGACACCAAGTGGTTTGTAGTCATAAACCTTGCTGTTATTATACAGTTCTAACAATGTTGCATCCCAGAAGAAGACAATGGAATAGATCTTACAATGAATTGAAGTGTGCCTCCAGGCATTTCATAAGTTGAAGTCTTAATGCTCAGTATCTCAGAATGAGATTTTATTTAGAGATGGAGTCTTTTGGAGGTAATCAAATTAAAATGAGATCATTAGAGAGGACCCAAATACAATGATTGGTGCCATTTTAAAAGTGGGAAATTTGGACACAAACAGAGATAACACCATGTGAGGCTGAATATATAATGCTTCTACAAGCCAGGTAATATCAAAAATTGCCACCAACTCACCAGAAGCTAAGGAAAAGTCATGGAACCTATTTTCAGAAGAAACAAATCCTGTTAATACCTGGACCTTAAACTTCTAGTTTCAAGAACTGTGAAAAAAAAAAATTTCTATTGTTTTTAGTATTTTATTTTAGCATCTCTGGTAAACTAATATAGGTCTTCATACACAAAATTTAGTATCAGAGGAATTTCTATGCAGTGTTGTCTTAGCTTTTAGAGTCCTATCTGGTCAGTAAAAGTCCTATTGAGGACTATAAAGCCTTCCACAGAAAAGTTGCTCCATTGCTCCTATACAATCAGACATCAAAATAATATAACAATGACTGGCACTTGGTATGTAGACTTGAACACTGCTAATGCTTTATTTCTTATGTTACTCTGTGAAGAAAATCAAAATCAGTTTACATTCAACTAACAAGGCCTGTTCTGTAACTTTATTCTCCTGAACTCATCAGTGATGAGTCATCAAAACAATGGATAAACCCAAATACAATGTGAAGTGCTAGTTCAGGCAATCTGTTACAGGAATGTCTACACTTGGGAAGATAGTGATGCTTTTTTTCTAAAAAAGCATAAAAGGAAATAAATATAGGTACGTTAGCTGCTCCCACAAATTCAGTTTTACTTTCATATACATTCAATTCTGAACATTTTATAATTTCTTTTGTGTCGTTGTCTTTAATCCAAAGTTAACTTGTGGTCTGTTGCTCATTTTATTTTATTTTTTTATTTTATTTTATTTTATTTATTTTATTTTATTTTGTTTTTATTTTTTATTTTGTTTTTAGGTGAGGCAACCCTTGGTTTACCTCACAGATTGCAAAGACCTTGTCAGCTTACAATCCCTTATTTTTCATTTTTTTATTTTTTACACCTACAACACCTGGTCTTCGTAGATGGTCTCTCATCCAAGTACTAACCAGGCCCGCCCCTGCTTAGCTTCCGAGATCAGACAGGATTGGGCTCGTTTAATGTGGCATGGCTGTAGTCTGTTGCTCATTTAAAATTTTTGGGAGATTTTCTAGATACCTCACTGTTCCTTTTTACTAATTTCATCCATTGCGGTTAGAAAACATGCCTTTTATGATTTTAATCATTTGAAATGTGTTGAGAGAGGACTCTATAAATGTCAATTAGGTTAAGTGAACTGATAATGTTCAAATTTCTACTTTTACTGATTTTTTGAAATAAAATTTTAAATTACCATCTATAAAAAGTCTAGAATATCTCTTTTACTCTTATTTCTGTCAATTTTTGCTTTGTGTATTTTGAAATTCTTTTGTCAAATCCATACACATTTAAGATTGTTATGTCTTTTACAAGAATTGATCTTTTTTATAAAAATTATATGTTCTTCTGTATCATTCGTTATACTCTTTGTCACATACCTTATTTTTTTCTGTTATTAATATAGGTACTCCAGATTTTTATATTTTGTTATATTATATCTTTTCCATCTCCTCATTTTTAACCCACTTATGTTCTT
Source organism: Pteropus medius (assembly GCF_902729225.1). Taxonomy (NCBI): domain Eukaryota; kingdom Metazoa; phylum Chordata; class Mammalia; order Chiroptera; family Pteropodidae; genus Pteropus; species Pteropus medius. The sequence continues at coordinate 9,492,178 of NW_024355205.1, forward strand.
ATACTTGAAATTTATTTTTTCTAATTAGCAGATAATTTATCACAAAATGCCTTTTTGTTTTTTTTATAACCTTCATTTTGAAATACATGTTCACTGGCTAGAGAATTTTACATTGATAATTTTTGTTTTTATTTTTTCATTCAGCACTTTAAAGGTGCTATTTATTTTCTTTTGTCCATTGTTTCTAAGTCAGTTGTTACTCTTTTCCCTTATTTTTCATATTTGATATGTATTTTTATCTTGAATTATTTTTGAGATTTCTTTTAGTATATAGTTTTTAGCAGTTTGAGAAAAAGTGTGATTTGGTGTGATTTTTTTAAAAAATCAACTTATTTGGTGTTTTTTGAGATTCGTGGATCTGTGGATTACTTTTGATCAATTATTACTAGCCTATTGGGCTCTAATCAAGAGAAAGTACCTTGTAGAATCAACAATTATGATTCAAACATTCTCATTCTGTAACAGATCTTTTCAGAACTAAATTCCCATAAAGTAGGGCAAGTTTCAAATATTTCCACTGTGAAATGGAAACTATAACTTTAATTAAGAGCAATCCTAGATCCAAGACTATAAACAACTGTTTCCAATTACACACTACAAAGGCCTTTTATACTATAGTAGAAATTTTTAAAATAACTCAATGGAGCATCGCTTACCAACACTTGGCACCTGAATTGATAATATGGTTAACTGATAAAACAACTCACCCTTAATTGTGTGATAAAATAGTATATTTAGCCTGATAAGAAGTTGCTAATGCTCCAATCTATTAAGTGCATTTTTCTTCCAATACTGCTCCTAAAGATAGGATGGGATTATTTAGCGTTGGCACTATTGACATTTTGAATCAGATAATTATTTATTTGGGAGATTTTCGTGGGCATTGTAGTATGTTTAGTAGCATCCCTGGCCTCTACTTACCAAGTACTAATAGCATCCCCTACCACTGTCATTTGTGGGAATCAAAAATGTCTCCAGACATTGCCTTTTGTCCTTTGCAGCAAAATCACCCCCAGCTGAGAACAACTGATATAAACATAGCTCTCTTAAAGTGATTGAAATATATCTTTATTCAGTTTTGTTTGGGGGAGGAGCTATCTGGGTAGGTCTATCTGGGTAGGACTATTTGTTTACTTAGGACTGAATAGCTAAAGTATTTGATTTCCATCCTCTGGCAATACATGCAACAGTTTATTCGTGAATTGGTATTCATATTACACTTGTAAATGTCTATATGAGGTGACAGATCTAGAGAAAACCATCTGGACTTACAAAGCAAATTAAGCACATTAGCCTTCATTTTTCTGTAGCCCACTAAATCCATGTTATAACTCATAACGATAATGGAACCATCAAAAATGATTAAAATGACCAATATTAAAAATTTCTGACTTATGTAATTTCTATTCAGCCAGTCTTCTCAATGATAACCTCTATAGGGCCAGCTGCTTCTATTCAAGTCAACTATTTAAAGTTACATAAGAACATACATGCTGAGCTGACTTTTTATGAACATAAGAGTCAGGAAAATAAAGAGACTGTGAGAGGAAATAGTAAGTCCCAAAATGATCTTCATTCTTTATAGTGCCCTTTTTGACCTCAACAAATAGATAGTTAATGTTGTTCAGATGGTGGACACCAGGATAAACATGAACTAGGACACGGACTTCACTTCCCATGAGTCCACAGCCACCATACTCCACCTCTAGAGGTTATTCATAGTGACAAAAAGATAATTATTGGGTTTCTATGTGACTCATCACTCCAGAAAAAGGAACAGAAACAATCTGTCTCATCCATGAGTGGGTATGCCATCCAATCCTGGGAAGTGGTATGAGACCAGGGAGAGGTGGTAAATATCTTTCTCCTTTCATTACAGATATGGACAAAATGCTCTAACCAACCTTTTCTAATTTTTCTAAGCAATAAGTCATAAACTGACTTCCTCACAGTGTTGGCTATGACACTTCTAATCTGATCCAGCTATGTGAGACCTTATTGATTTGCATATCCCAGAAAATGTCTCAACTATCTCTATGACCGGAAATGAAAGAGATATGAAGGTGAAAAAAAAATGAGATAGTTCCATAAGCATTAATTGATACACTAAAGAGAAATTGGTCAAGATTGTCCTGGTGGCTAATTTCCTCCCCTCTTTTAGTAGGTCAATAAAGAGCTGACTTAGTAGGTCTCAGTGTAATACAAGAATGGGCTGTTAGCAGTAACTGTTGTTGGACATTCTTCCTTTCTATGGGGCCAACTTTTCAACCAGAAAGCTTATATTTTTACATATCTATAATACATGTTAGCTGTTTCTTACTAGTTGATCCATTAAATATGTAATTATTGTAAGAGTGGGAGCTTCACTACTGAAAAGTTGGCCATAATGGATTCAGTATGTTTATACCTGGCCTAAACTGTGAGCTCTGGGTTAACCTTTTGAGATGGTGATTTTTTTTACTTAAATTTCATGTAAGTTTTTCCCCAATCAAGCTTATTTTATATTTGTACTATATGTGACTAGTGATGTCTCTCTGTAACCCTTCATATCATAGTTTTATTCGAGAACATCTTGTAATGCTCATATTTATTATAAATTTATATATTAAAATGAAATAGTCAACATGCTAACATTATTTCAAGTAGTTAATACATTGGAACTCTTTAAAACACCATTAATGTTATCAATTAAATTTTAAAAGCCTTTATATAACTACATGTATACTAATGAAAATATATTCCATGACATTTCAATGAAATCTCAAAATGTTCATAGATTTTAATATTGACATTATTGTTAAATGTTTTTTGCTATAGAGAAAAATAATTGATTTGATAATATATCTTGATAATTAAAAGTACACATAATAAAAAAACTCAGAAAATAAAATGTCACACAATATTGACTTGAAATTCAAATTTTACCTTTTTTCTTATATAATTTTTACCATGTAATAAAAAATATTATTACAAATATTGTTTCTGACACTGATATAATTTTAGTATATTTTGTGTTCAAACATTTTCTTAAGGTTTTTTTTTTCCTTAATGAGCAAAGTCTTGGCAATGAAATATAATGAGTTTTAATAAAATTTCTGTATATATATAACCTTATAGTGAAAGCTACCCACCACAATTAAAATGCAATGGCGTATGACATGGTAATAGCCTTACTGAAGTGTGTATAATGTATAATTCTATTGTATGAAGTTTTAAAATGGGTAAAAATATCAGAACAGTGGCTACCACTGGGAGATTGAAATTGGGATTGATTTGGAAGGAGTATGAGGATATTTTCTGGAACAAGGGTAATATTTCATACCTTAATAGGCTATTTGGTTACACAGGAAGTAATTTTTCTTAATTCGGACAATGTACACTTAAGAATTTTTCACTTCAATAAAATAAGGTAAAGTAAAAATTAGAATTGCCAAATGAACACAAAACATATTGACAATTAAGAATAATATATAATTAACAAAAGAATCAGTCAGACCACAAAGTTACAAAGAATATTGAACACCTTGTAAGATGAAGACTGAGTCTGATTGTTATACACAATACGAAAACTATTTTTATATAGAGAAAAAGCTAAGGTGCAAAGATGTGTGCGGTATATTCATTTTTCCTCTCTTAGGACTTTTTTTGAAAGAAATATATAGGAAAGCAATTTTTTAAAGTAATGTACTATGCAGAATACTACTAAGGTAAAAAATGATTTATATGAAGTCTAAAGAGAAACAGAGTACATGAAAAATTAACTTTCTAAAAATCAGACTTGTCTTTAATCCCATTCTTTTCAGAAGGTTATGAGATCCTTATTATGGGTAGTATTCAGCAGATCTTTGAAAATCTTCAGCAATAAATATAGTGGAGCAAGTAGGTCAATAACAGAAGGTAATGTTGAACAAGATACATTGTCGAATTCTCAACTCGTAAGACTTTTTTGTTGTGATTCATTTTTACCTTTTTCTTTAAAATGATTGTGACATTGTTCAGCAGTTAATTTTCTATTTTCATAAAAACAATTAAAGCAATTCATATAAATATCCATGTTACAAATCTCTTCATATTCAATTTTTTATCCCTTCACTAAATTAAACTTACCTCTAAAAGCTATCAGTTTTCATTATTTTTTTCAGCCTCAAAAATGTATCCAAATTGTTTATTTGAGTCCATAAAATATACCCTAATCCCAATTTTTTAATAGTAACTGAAGTTCTCCCCCAATGTGCTTGCTCTCTTCTCTTTCTAATTCTTTGTAAGACATAATTCCTTTAGTCAACTCTAACTTTTTTATGCATGTTAGTTTTTATATATTGAACAAAAAAATTGTATTGTCTCAGACACAAATTTTGGTGAGTAGCAATCTGATATTACTCGAGAATTTAAAAATCTGATTGACAAGTCATTCCTTTTAATATTTTTATTTGTGGTACCTAGTAATTTATATTTTAATGTGTGTCATAGGTTTTACTGATGAATATAAAAATTTATGAATCATCATTTTAAATGAGTTCTAAAATAATTTATACCTATCTGTGTTATCTAATAGTTCTCATAAATGCTTGTTGGAATAGCTCATTGGCTCAAATTATATATATAGAAATATATATATATATATATATATATATATATATATATATTTAATGTCTTAATTTAAAAAAGACCATTAACTAAACAACTTTTATATTATGGCTTAGTCTGTGGGAATAAGCTGACATGGATTAAATATAAGTTATTGGCTCCAAAAGAATTCACAGAAAGAGTCTTTTGGACTTCACTCTTTCTTTTATCAAACTGTCTCAAAATTCCTAAAAAATATTGAAATAGTCAGATGAGTGTGGCAGTAATGGGTAGGAGTGTGGCTAGAATTTCTTAACAAGCAATGCTGACAAAGGCAGCTGTCACATTAATTAGGATAATCACTCTAGCTGAAAGGTACCTACACCAACTATTGCTTAAAATATCAAAAATTCTGATATTTCACCAGTTTTTATTAATTTAATTTAATATTTTAAAGTCATTTTTGAATTATATCAAAGTAAGAATTTGTATACATCATATGTAATAATAGTCATAAAGGTTTAAAATTCAGCAAGAACAAGTTTAGGAAAAGATGATCAGAATCAAGAAGTGAGGCATAACTTTGTAGTTGAGTCAGTCTAAAGGATAGTTTTACTAGAAGGCCATCATGGAAAACAAATCATAGAATTGACTGTAGGCATTATCAAAGAACCAGGAGTAGGAAGAAAACAAAATCTGATAATGTTAGGGGGAAAAAAATGAGGAACTCAATCAGATGAGGTTAATAAACCAAATATCAAGAACAATGGTAGAATAAGGTACATTAAATCTAGAGACAAATTTGAAGAAATAAGTTTATGCTAACATAACATATTTTTCATCTTTTTTTTTTTTTGGTAAAGCTGTCCATTCTATCATTTGTTGCATTGCTCTATTCCTTAAAGCAGATTGGTTTTGTTTCAAGAGTTTCTTTCAGATTTCAGGAAAATAACATACTATTGTTGTATCACTGGACAGGTACTCGTATTATCTTTATGGAAATAGTTGAATAACAAAAACTTGATAAATAGGTGAAGTTATAACTATATAATTAAAATTTTAAAAGTTGATTTTCAGAGTGAGGGAAAGCTAGAGGAAAGAATCTAGAGAAGAGGCAAAGGGCCCTATGATATTCAATATATGTTTAACTTAAATGATAATACAGAAAATATAATTTGTGGATGAAACTGAGTTGATAAGATTACCTAATGACATAAACAAAAGTATTAATATTAAAAATATTTTATCATATAGAAGATTAATATGAAATAAGAAATAAAATTATACAAATAAACCTAAACAAAGTTATGTTATCTAATAGAGGAAATTGAGGCAAGCTTAGTTTGTGCCACAATTTTGCCCAGTTGTGTTTATAAAAGTTAATAAAAATGGTAACTTTTCTTCTATTGTGGTAAGAATACTTAATGTGAAATGTACTCTCAAAAAATTTTAAGTGAGCAAATCAGTATTGTTTACTATACACAGTGTCTTAAAATAGATCTTAGAACTTTTCCATCTTGTATAATTGATATTTTATACCTATTGAACAATAGCTCCCATTTCCCCCTTCCCCAAGTCTTTATAAACCACCATTCTACTCTCTAATTCTATGAGTTTGACTATTTTAAATGTCATATAAAAGGAATTATAGTGCACTTGTCCTTCTGTGACTGGTTTATTTCACTTAACATAATGCTCCCCAGGTTTACCAATGTTGTAACATATAAAAGAATTTTCTACACTTTAAAGGCTGAATAAGGTTTCATTGTATGTATATACTACATTTTCTTATCCACTAGTCTATTGATGGACATGTAGACTGTTTCCATATCTTGATTTTCTGAATAATTCTGCAGTGTACATGGAAATGGCAGATGTCACTTTGAGATACTTATTTTAATTATTTTGTATATATAACTAGAATTGGATTGCTAGATCATATGATAATACTACATCTTTTTCATGCTTTGAGAATGTTCCATACTATTTTCCATAGCAGTTATACTATTTACCATTCCCACTAACAATGTACAAAGATTTCTATTTCTCCATATCATTGTCAATTTGTTATCTTATGTTTTTTGAAATAAGCCCACACATATACAGTCAACTAATCTTCAACAAGGATGCCAAAAATAAGCAACAAAAAAGGGATAGTCTCTTCAATAACTGGTGTTGGGAAAAAAGGATATCAACATGTGAAAGAATGAAACATACCTTATGGTATATGCAAAAATCAACTCAAAAAAGATTAAAAATGTAAACGTAACACTGAAAACTGCAAAACTTCTAGAAGAAAACAGAGGAAAGCTTCATGATATTGATCAAAGAATTTCTTAGCTATGACACCAAAAGCACAAGCAACAAAATAAACAAGTGGTACTACATCAAACCTAGAAGCTCTGTACAACAAAGGAAATAATGAAAAGAGTGCAAAGGCAACCTAAGAAATGGGGGAAAATATTTACAATCCATATATCTGATAAGTGGCTAATACGTAAAATATATAAAAAACGCTTACAACTCAATAAAAACCCAACGAAAAAAAGGACGAAAGACTAGAATAGACATTTCTTCAAAGAAGACATACAAATGGCCAACAGGCATATAAAAAATGCTCAACATTAGAGGAATGTAAATGAAAACCACAGTGAGATATCACCTCATACTTGTAAGAATGTCTATTGTCAAAAATATTTTTTCAATTAGGATTTTTTGCTAGTCACTGGTATATAATGGAAAGAATTTTGATATTCTTTGTAGTAATTTTTCCTCTGTAATTATTGCTTTTGTATTTTGTTTGCTCTACAAACTCAAAACTTCTGTGTTAATATCTGTCTATGTCAAAAGAATTTGAGGATGCTTACAGTAAAGGGAATATGACATAGTAGTTAAAAGCAGATGGTCTGGAACCTAAATGCCCTTTAGTCAATGTTTTCTAAACATCACTTCTTTTAGTCAAATTTTGCTTATAGCTTACTAAAAGATAATTCAAGGGTAGAGTTTCTGAATATGATGAAAATCGAGGGAATCAACATGAGCTTTGAAAATAGAAGAATCAAAACCTATGTTTTAAGATCTCTAGACAGGCAAATTATGATTCTCATGACAAAAAGTATTACTAGTTTTTCCCCAAAATATATGCATGACTGATAAAAATCAACACACTACTTACCCAGGGTTTTATTTTAAAATATTATATTTCATTTAAAAATAACTGCTAACTTTTATTTTTATACAAGGCACTATATCAGAGAACTTTATATCTTTAGCATAATATATAATATACATAACATAACAAGACAAACATAACATTAGCTTCTGGTTAAAGAGTGAGTAAGTCACATGGTAAGTAGAAGAGTCAGGATTTGAAACCAGACAGTCTATCTTCTTAACCCTTGTCCCTCATCACAAACTTCGCAAAACAATACAGATGCTTCTCTAGACAAGGGCATCTGAAAACTAGAGCATCATATCCCAAAGTGTTATTTACACATTAATCCTTCAAAATATTCCATGATTAAAGATTCCATGGTCAAATACATTTGACATCTAACAGATTCTATGTCTCACATGCCCTTTGACAGTCTCAAAGCACATTATCATATAGATGCTCTGAGAAGTCCTGAAATAAATAAAAAATATTTAATGTGTTTATCTCTACATTTCTCAAACTTCAATAGAGGCCCAGAATCATATCTAATAACTTTCTGAAAATTAGCCACAATATCCAGGAATATATATTGGACTATATCCATGTACAAAAGATTTGGGAAAATCTTTTGGAGTGAAGTTAGAATGTCTCATATAACACTACATAGGCAAGGTCTTTGTAAGTTGTAAAAAAAATCTCACTTCAATAATGATTTATAATTTTGACAATCTTCAAGAAAAATATTTTTATTCCAAACCTGAATGAAAAATACTCTCTTTTTAATAGGTGAAACAATATCTCAGAAAAATTAATTGATGCAACCAACATCTCACAGCCTGTACACTGCTCATTTCTTTGTATACAGTAATGGATGGTCTATCATCTATAGGATTGTTATAGTTCTAATTTATCTAATGTGGGTTTTTTTTTTTCTTTTTAATCCAAACCTTTTACAAAAGTGTTGACATTTTAAAGTTGCTCTAGTTCAATCCCATTCACTGCATCAATGCCAATTTCTCCAATTAGTCTGACAACACATGTAGTCTCAGTAGTTAAGCTGTCTTGGAACCATTGATCCCAAGACCAACAGAGAAGTATTGCTGATCTTCAAACCAGTGATCAGAATGGCCTTTCTAATTATGGTTGTTCTCTTTCTTTTTTACCTGTATGACACAAACATTCTTAACAGACTTGAGTCATCTGCCTAGAAGCTATTGTCATTACTCATTAGAATTTCACAGACAAAGGTGTAAACAAGTCTCCTGGTTTCCTTCTTTAGACTAAAAAGCCTTAGGAATAATTTCATATTGCTAGATTTAAAATTCTTTTTGCATTGTATTTAATAGTTTATGACTTACTTTTTTGCAAAGAGATTAAAATCATATCCAATAATTTTCATGTTTTTCTACAAGCCGACTAATTATATTTTGATTCCTCATTCATATATCATGACATAGTCATTTAGGAAGGATAATAATTTGAAAATTAATCTGCAGTACTTTAAATGCACCATTGTAATACATTTTTTCTGGAGTTTTAAGTAAATAAATACTGAAGAAATGTGTGCTGAAATAGAATGGTTATTTTGTTTTCTTGCCCAGATTTAGTTACTTAATAGACATGAAGGTAAACATTTAGATTAAAATCCAAACCCTGAGTGACTTTCTTTCAGAATGAGGTAACTTGAATGTATATGCTTCTCAGATATTCAGACTTCTCTAATTCGATAGATTATCAGGATATTATTATTATTCTCTCTTGTTGTCTGACATTAGGCCTTTTTAATGCTCTTTCACACCACTAATAAAGAGTAAACTGAAGATATATTAAACTTAAATTAGTCTACTTGTTAGTCAGTCACTGAGTCAGCAGGATCTGCTGGGAGTCCATAGCATACAAATTACAGCAATTTTCTCTTTGATAATCACTTAGTGAGAGGGAAGCTGAAATTTTATACTGCATTCATTATGGTTTTTATAAATTTCAACTATGTATATTCTCTGTATTCCAGTGTGTGTTGGTTATTATTAATTTTTATTTATAGTACTTTGTTGTTTACATGTACTTTCTCCTAGAAAAAAAGTCATACTATGGAATTTGAAATATAATAATTTAAGTTTTGTATAAAGATGATATTAGGCTAGCATCCTTTTATAATATCCTACACTATTTTCTGTTAAAATACTGATAAATGATTTTTAACAAAATTTAACACTTCACTGGAATGTAAAATTATAGTCATTAATTCACACAAGTATTATAGAACTATGGTAACGATTACAACTAGAATTATCATAATTTAAATAACATAATTGTTGACATACATATTTTTCACCTTGGTATACAAGTGTTTGGATTGCTGGGAAGTATATGGGAGATGTCTTTTCATTGCCTTACCCACCTTCACCCTCCACTCCAATTTGCTCAAAGTCTCAAAGCATAATCTGCACTGACCAAAAGAATCAACTCCTGTGCCTTACAAGGCTTCAGAGTCACGTGTCATCCATTCAGTCAAACTTGAACAAGCTTTATTACTTGTGTGTTCAAAGATAACACAGTAAGGCTCAGTGGAATGGGAAGTTTCCTAATATAAAGGACAAGAAGAAGCTAAGAATAGAGTATACCTTTCTAAGCCTTACATTTGCTCAAAGAAAAAATTCCACCTAAGAGCAATCAGAACAAAAACTACCCATCATGTAGGCAGATACCAAGCAGGAGATAGGATTTTGAAAAAACCCTATTTCGCTCGAGCAGAATCCCACTAGTTAATTCTATACCAGACACTGGCAAATGCATAAAGATATCCTCTGGCAGCTATCTTTTAACTTCTATTCACAAAGATAAATTCTTCTACCCACATAAACAATAAATAAGGGCAAGAAATTTTCAAGGTATATTTGTTTACAAATATCAAGTTTGGATGGAATTTATTTTAATAGAATTACTAAGCATATTTTTAAAACAAAAGTAACATTAGCCTTTGAATCAAAAATAAAAACTTTCTTCAACCTTTGAATCCTCTCTCTGAATTTTAAATGTGTGTGTGCCTGTGTATGTGTGTGTGTGTGTGTGTGTGTGTGTGTGTGTGTGTATGTGATCTGTATCTACAGAATATAAATAGTGGAACACCCTGAAGAGCTCAGGAAAACAAAATCTTGCACATTTAAAAACCTCTACTTTATTATCTCAGTAAGAAACAAGATAATATATTTCTTCTATGACTCAAGAACAGGAGGTCTGAAAAGAAAATTGTAGGAGTTTTGGGAAGCGTGTCCACAGGCCAATCTGAGAAAGTGAAAACAACAAAGAGCTTAATCAAGTAATATGCAGGTTGGGTTTTTTTACTGGTTTATTTTTAAGAGGAGGAAGTCATAAAATAATTTTGGACATATAAATTCCAAATTTAGATTGCAATATTATATTCTTAAAATTTCACTTAACACATCATGGTGATGACCATTATTGTAATGGTAAACAATTCAATAAACCAGATGTTACTAAAAGGTACCTTAGAGGAAGATGCATGACTGCTGACACACAGTATTTGTTTTTTTGTCAAAATATAAAAAACAGGAGATTTCATTTAAAGATCCAAATTTTCTATTTCTCTTGAAAAATGAGAATATCTGGCAAAGTCAGTACCAGACCTGCACTGCCACAAGGCAGCCATCTGTTTGAGCTGACTGCTATGGCCCTTTAGATGAGTCATATCCACTGTCCGTAACCTCTCCAAGCCCCTTATATGCAGATTGTTTTACTCATTACCAACCCATCTAAATTTAAATTTCTAATCTTTGTTCTATTTTAACATAACATTTTCATGACAACTCTGTATACTTTAAATCTGCAGTTATTATTATTTCTACCATATTGCTGTTTATTTCCAATTTGTAAAAATAAATCAATATTTTAAATAGTTTACTGAGGCATAAACTTCTGGAGAATTTTTAGGTGCAAATTCTGTTAAGCAAGAAATAGAATCTGCAGAAATTTATTTTTATTTCTTTCAAGATTTGGTCAGAATGTGATGCCATTTAATGTTGGAAGAAACCATATTGTCTTAGATGGATTTTTATAAAGAAAGCTCATGAAATTAACAGTAGTTTATAATCCTGTGGTGAATCTTGAGTCCTATGTTCTCGTCCTGCTGAACATTGACCCAAGGAAACCTGATTTTCCCTTTGTTAAGGATTTAAAGTCTCATAAATTAAGTGGCTACATTACACTATTCATTCTGATAGTCTTGATGTGATTGGTTATAGGCAATTTTGCTTCATTGGAGAATTTTGTACTTTGCATATTTTCAAATTGAGTATGTATTCATTATGCAATTTTATGGAATAAACATTATTTCTCAATTTTATCATTATATACCATATGTTGAAACATTTTGTATTATTTTCTAATTAAATTTTATCACTTAAAAGAACAGTAATACTTGCTTCATATTTGATTTTTAAAGTAAGATAAACTTAAGCTGTATAATATCATTTATTTATAATAATATAATTAATCAGAACTGATCTATTTTTTATCAGTAAAAGAAAATAACTAAATAGAATTTTCTAAAACTTAAAAATAAATCTTGCCATCAAAGTCAAGAAACAGAGTAAGGAGAATTGGGATGCCAATAGTTCTATCTGTTCTGCTTTTATAATTTCCTTTAATGGGATAAAAAAATAAATATATATGTATATATCTTTGTTAATAGTGTGATTCAATATATTTTTTCATCATTGAGTAATAGTTTTCAGGAAAGAGTGTTTGGTTTCCTTTATCAAGAGGTTTGATTTAACTTAAAACTTTATTCTAAAATAAAATATTTTACTATTTATAAATGACAATATATTTAATTGTATTAATGTTCAGGGTGAATAAATAGAATAAAATTTCCAATTCCTCCATAATAACACAAATGTGTACTGTGGTTTTACTTACTTAAAGTATCAACTTTTAAATATGTGTAACCTGTTGACATGCTATCAAGTTCATTATCATTATAAATCATATATATTTTATAAATATGTAAATGTGTACTTTATAAATATAAAACACTTAAAATATCAAGGACTACATCATAAATAAGGCAAAACATTTACTCCTAAATGTATCAATAGAGTTTTATAAAGTAAATCAATACTTAATGCAAAGAAACACTCTACAGTAATCTGTTGGCTCTGTTTTCTTAACAATGGTGTTCCATGGCCTTTCTAACAATGATAGTTTGTGCAGCATGTGAAGACAGAAAGCCAGGTCATCCTGAAATAATACCTGCCAAGATAACAGGATTGTAGCATTTAACTCTGTTTTCTCCTTTCTCTGGTGTCCATAACTTGTGAGAAATGTTTTTCTTTTCTCCTTTTGCTTTAACAGTTCTTACTGTGATTAGCCCTAAAATTTTATTCTTTAATAGTCAACTTTGACTCTTGGATAAAACTCTGCATTGAATTTGATTCTTAAACCTGTTTAGACTCTTCAAAAATGATTTATAACAACAAACAACTTAATTTGAGTGAGTTATTTATTGATACTTAATATATTAGAAAATATAACAGAAAATTTAAATGTATTAATTCATTTTAAAATAAGTAACTAACATAAGTAACATAGTTTACAAAATTAATTATATTTTAAAAAATAGAAGTTTTATATTTCTGTAAATCTCCTTAATGTTTGACTCCATAAATGATAGCTGGAACCTCATATTTGCTTTCTATTCCACCTATTGTGATCTCATATATTGTGTAGTCTCTAGAGAACACTACTGTACACTCATGAGAAAACAAGAGTAAAAAGGATAAAAAACATCCGGGTAGCACTATGAAAATAGTTTGACCTTGCAAACATTCTGAGAGCCTTTGGCTCTCCTAGGCATATCCATATCACATTTGAGAACCACTGACCTAGATAATTTTGTCTCAACAACTGTCAAAGAATCAAATTATGCATATTAAATTATAACTACACAAATTACACTCTTGAGCTTTCAACTCCAGGAAACAGACTCATCCACATCCACAAGAATAACATGATGATTGATTGGAAAGAAAGGGCTCTCTACCTATTTTACAATGATGTAAACAGAATATGTGAATTAATAGATAAATAAATGATAGCCACTACTAATTGTTGGATTGAGAAACAAGGTTCTAAGCACTCTAAAATAGCAGCTTATTGTACAGAAGATAATATTTTATAAGATGAAGAATCTAAGAATTGGAGAGACACTTACTGAAGGTGATACAGCTAACAAATTGCAGACCTAGGAATTGAACCTCAGCTCTGCCTGCAGACTTGCCTGATAGTTGTAAAATAATACCAATGATGTAATTACACTAATTCACTTAGTGTAATATACATTAACAAGTCAGTCTTAAAAAAAGAAGAAATGTAAATATATTAAACAAGTATTCAAAAACTGTCTAAAGAAGTTGACCGTCTTTTGTTCCGTTGACAGTAGAGTATAGGTTTCTGTGTAAAATGTTGAAAAATTATAATCTTTAAATCTGGGTTTTGACTTGAGAGCTTCTCCTTCCTTCATATCAGATTTCAGAAAAATGGCATATTCATAACATGCTGGTGTTTTGCTCAGGCCTTAAAAGCCTGGGACTTTTATGACATCCTATTTGACCAATTCATATGTGGAACTAGAAATTCCATTTTTAATCAGACAACTATACAGGTATCAGGGAAATAGGTTAATATAGTTCAGGTAATAGTGTGTGTTTTTAGAAAGTCTAATTCTTGAATAGTTATAATAGAAAAGTCCACAATAGGTATCTTTAACTTTTGCAAATAAATTGAAAAGGACACACTTTGTCCTCTTCATTTCATCTTGAATTTATTTTTCTACTTCATATTCTATGACTGTATTACAGTGTTTAGCAACCTCAAAATTTTTTGAAAAATTCCTAAAATTTGTCATGTACATTTTACTGTTACAACTTTTTAAAAATGTCTATGTAAAATTCAAAAAAAGAAAAGCTTGTTTAGAAAATTGCATAATATAAAATAAAATATTTCTTTATTAGCATTATTGTATTTATATTCTGTAATATGCATATATTAAATGATTTGGTAGTTTATTTTGAGTAAACATCTTTATAACTTGTAACAACATTAAGGGTATATAGACTAAGTTTTATTAATATTCATAGCTGTTATAAATATTAACATTTTATTATTAATATTTATAATTCTATTTATAGATCTGTTTGCTTTCTGGTCACCCATTCACTTCCACATCCACATTTTATGTTATTTAATCATCATTGATATTGAAACAGATATGCATTTCCATGCCTGCTTTATTTTTTCGGCAAAAATAGTGTTTTTTAAAAAAAAAATTATTAAATTTATTCAGGTAACATTGGTAAATAAAATTATATTGGTTTCAAGTGCACAATTCTATAATACATCATCTGTGTATTGCATTATGTATTCACCACCCAAGGTCAAATATCCTTCCATCACCACATATTTGACCCTCTTTATCTTTTTCAACTTCCCCTTCCCTTCTTTCCCTCAGTTAACCGTCATAATGTTGTCTGTGTCTACGAGTTTTTGTTCGTTTGTTGCTTTCAGTTTTATATCTCACATATGAATGAAATCATGATTCTTAACTTTTCCATCTGAGTTATTTCGCTTAGCATGATATTTTCAAGATCCATCCATGTTGTCGCAAATGGCGGTATTCCGTCTTTTTTCATGGTTAAGTAGTATTCCATTGTATGTAGGTACTGCATCTTCTTTCTCCAATCATCTTTCAAAAGACACTTTGATTGTTTCCATTTCTTGGCCACCATGAATAATGCTGCAATGAACATTGGGTACATATATCTTTACGGATAAATGTTTTCCAAATTTTGGGTAGATACCCAGAAAAAGAATTGATGGCTCATATGGTAATTTTATTCTTAGGTTTTTTGAGGAACCTCCATATTGTTTTGCATAGTGACTGTACCAATTTTTGTTCCCACCAGCAGTGTACAAGGGTACCTTTTCCCTCACAAACTCTCCAACACTGGTTATTACTTGTCTTATCGATAATAGTCATTCTATGTTACTGTGGTTTTGATTTGCACTTTTTGGGAGAAGTATCTGTTCAGGTCTCCTGACCAATTTTTAACTGGATTGTGTATTTTTTTTTGTTGTTGAGTTGTATGAGTTCTTCATATATTTTGATATTAACCTCTTATCAGAGGTGTTGTTTTGCAAATATCTTTTCCCATTGAAATGGTAGCCTTTCTTTTTTTGTTGGTGGTTTATTTTGCTCTGAAAAAGCTTTTAAGTTTTATATAATCCCATTCATTTATTTTTTGCTTTTACTTTCTTTGCCTTTAAGAACAAAGCTAGAGGTGTCACTCTCCCTGATTTTGAATTATTCTACGAACGCATAGTAAAGCAGACACACAGACCAATAGAACAGAATTGAGAGTTCAGAAATAAACCCACAAAAATGGGGGCAAATAATTTTCAACAAAGGAGCCAAAAACATACAATGGAGAAAAGAAAGCCTCCAATAAATGGTGCTGGGAAAATTGGAAAGCCACATGCAAAAGAATGAAACTAGATTGCTTTTTGTTACCACACACAAAAATTAATTAAAAAATGAATCGAAGACCTAAATATAAGACCTTAAACAATAAAATACATCGAAGAAAACATAGGTAATAAACTTATGGACCTTGGTCTTAGAGAGGATTTTGTGAATTTGAACTTAAAGCCAAGAGAAGTAAAAGCAAAATAGTTTTTTAAAGAAAATCAGTAAAAGTAGTTAACTTGTGGAACTAGTCTATAAGATTCACAATTGAAAGACTGGGATTCATCATTTATCTTTGTTTTTGAGATTCCCTTACTCAAATATAAGTAATTACATAGACAAGTCTATTTTTTTTAAAAGTGCTTTAACATTTATGATGAAAATTATTGAAATATAAAGTCCTTTACGAATTCAATTTTAGTAGATTAAGTTTTATATTTGCTATTTATAAAATTTTAATTTACTTTCTCATTCTGCTAAATATAGCCACATAGCTAAAAAAAATTAAAATTTTGAGATATGAAAAAAAATAAAAACAGTGATTTAAATCCACAAGAAATGGAAATGTTACCCTAATATGAGCTATTGCTCTGTCCAACTGTTATTATAATTAAAATTGTGAATAGAAAATAAAAAATTTTAAAACCTAAGCTGAGTTTTTGTAACTATGTACTTTCAATTTTATTTTATTTTAAAAATCTTAACCTTTTTTCTTAAAGCTCCAAATTTCCATGTTGAAATTAAAGTTTAATCATAAAAGTTAAATAATCCTGCATCAAAGAGTATAGTTAACCTGAAACTGTAATTACTTTATGAGATGATTTAGTCCCCAAAGAGGTTTCAAAAACAGTGAGTCTCAAATGTTTGTTTCAGGACTCTTTTACACTCTTAAACTTGAGAATCTCAAAGAGGTTTTGTTTATGTGAGACATATATATATATATGTATAAAGATATATATGATAAAATTGTTATATTTATACACATTAAACATTAAAAATAATTTTTTAAATATTTAGTTAATAGTTAAAATAATAATAATAAATTTATTATGTATCAATCTAATGCATTTTTGGAAAAATAACTCTACTTCCAAAAAGCTTTTTTTGCCCCCAAAAAACAATACTAAGTGTTCCATTGTTTTACATTTTACCAAAACTATTTAACATTTGAGTTAATAGAAAAAAACTGAATTTTCTGCTTTTACTATCAATTTACTTTAATGTCAGATAACATGCAGCCTCTGAAAAATGCCACTAAATATTTTTGAGGGTTTAAAAGTAAAAAGTAACAAATAACATTTAGTATCATTATAAAAATCCTTTGACCTCATGGACTCTTAAAAATATCCTGAGAGTTGGCTCACTGAACTGGTGAATTTTGATGAAGACAGAAAAGGTGCAGAGAGGGGAAAACATCTGGAGACAGACTGCCTAGGTTGAAATACTGATCTATCAAGTTACTAGCTGTGTGATCTTGGGCAAAGTACATAACTTCTCTACCTTTAGTTTTCTCTCCTATAATATAGACATAATAATATCAGTACATTACTCACAGGGATGTCATATTGTGTTGATATTTTATTAAAATTGCTTGACAAGAGCACTATATGGTATTTGGTAAATAAAAAAAATCTAAAGCAGATAGGGATTGGGTCACTTGATTTCTCAGTACAAACATGTTATATTATTCTATATTTAAATATTTACTTAGAAAAATTTTATGATAACAGATCACTGCCAAAGCAGTTGACAATTAATATTTAAAGAAAATTATTAATTTTTAAAATATTGTTGACTTATTAATCATTTTTTCATCAGACAAACTCTTTCTGAGGCTCATAAAAACTGGTAAATTTTTTCTTTAAAAATTTCAAAAAATAAAATAGAGCAAAGAAATATACTTCTAGTTCTTGAGAAACACAACAGCCTAACACTGATAGAACTCAAGTGACAAGATCATTATTAAAATAGCTAAAATGAACAATATCAACTAAAATCAGCTGATATGTAATACATGGGAAATGAGTGTCCTAGAAATATTTCAGATCCAATTTATCCTTAATTTGTTCAAGATTTGGTATACTAAGCTATTTTTGGTTTGTTTAATTTCAAAAATTCCTTGAAAAGAAATTTTATAAGTCCTTGTGGGACTTATAAAAAATTTAAAATTTTTTATAAGAAAATTTACTAACAAAAAATAAAAGACAAAATTTGGCCAGAGCTACTGTATCTTCTTAGCCCCAATAGAGATATTAATAAAATTTCCTGTTCAAAGTTTTCTGAAACCCCCTCTTCCTAGCCTTTATCTACCTTCAGCTGAAAGCACTTGTGGTTCCTGCATTCCCACAGTGTTTTGTCTCACCACTTTTCAGTGTGGCATTTAGTTTCCACCTTGTAATAAAATAAATGTAAAAATTTTATATGTATATATATATATATTGTATCACAAAGATTCATCAAGAGGCAGAACAGCAGTCCCCTGCAGGCCTCAGGGGACAAAAGTGGGCACTTTATCTATTTGAAGCAAGTGAATTAAAAACTTTATTTTAAAAATAACTTCTACAAAGCTCCTGGAAATGGTGTTTGAACAATAGTCGTCTTATTGTTCTCTAAGGAATGTTTTGTTGGGTAAAGAGAAAAAAAATCCTAACTTGTCAGATAAATGTATTTTTCTTCATTTTGAAATTCCTTTTAGAACTTCATCGTATTGTATGTATAATGAAAAATAGACTTCATAACACATATTTATTCTTCTAAATTTATTTTATGTATATAGAATTGTGTGCATTTTATTTAAAAGTATGACCATAAAAAGTTTTAATGTAATTTTCTTTCTTAGAACTTTTTTCCTACAGAAAACTAAACCTTACTTTAAAATATGAGCTCACAAAAAAGAAGGTTTTTATAGATAAGCAATAAAATTTGTTCTTTTGTGATAAAAATATTAGATAATTATCTAATATATGTTCATTATTATTCTCAACATGTAGAAGAAACATACAAGTAAAAGGCTATACATTATCAAAATTGTTGAAAATATTTATTTTAGTTACAATGCTTAAATATCAAGTATCTCAATAAGAAATAGCTTTGCATTATAATTTTAAAAAGTAATTTTAAAATGTGCATATTGATATACAGCATGTATACAACAATCTGTTCTCTAAACCTTCTGTTTTTACCCCTCCCCCAAAAAACTGTGTTCTTAGAGATAAGTTATAATTAACCAAAAAGAAACTAACATATTGAACTCTAGATTTAATTGTAAAGTGTAATGGCAAACAGCAGAAGAGAGCATGTGTTTAAGTGTCTGCTGAGGTTGGTTAAAACAAAATTCATTGAGAAAAAAATAAAATGGTAAATCCTTTGAAAAAGGTAAAGCTTTAAAGTTTAAACTAAGCTTTTTCTTCTACTTGAAACTTATGATAAAAAAATAGATTGAACATTTCTGTTTCACTCTAGTTAACATAAGTAATCATAATAATATATCCTACGTGTTTCTTGCTTTCTTTGTCAGAAGCAAGGCTCCCGCATGCAGGGGATTTACTGTAAATCTCTGAATATTATTATTTTTTATTTTTGTTGAAGTACATTCTATACAGAAGCTCATTATTAAAAAAAGAATCATTGTCTTACTCATATACAGTTGATCATCTATGATACTATACTATGAATAAAAAAGAACTTGTCAAATTCCTTCCAAGCTTACCATTGTGAATAAATTCATCAATTGATAAATGAGAATTAAAAGACTATATTTAAAAACATTTCTCATTTCAGTGAAACTTCCAATGATAGTTCCTAAAGCAATTTTAAATAAAATATAACTTCTTGCACTTAATGGAAACATGATTGTTTGTTTTATAAGTCCCACAAGAATATGACTCAGAAAATCTAGCACATTTGTAAATATAAGTAAAATGATACTTCTATTTTTATGCTAACTTCTACTGTAATAAGCTTGGTAATACTGTAGATTTTTCTGTATTCTATCTCTTTAAATAACAATGTTTTGACCTACAGAATTACTTTCTATAGTACTTTTTATATGAATTCATAACATTTTTAGAGTCATGTTATATTGGTTATTATGTCCAATCAGAACATTATACCATTTTTTCTCCTAAAAATAATCTGAAAAAGTTATATTTCAGATTTTTGTTATATATATGCATCTATATGGGTATATATATGTATGTATATATACATACATACAGGTAATTAGAGCTATGATATTTATAATGCTTACAGATAAGCATTATATAATTTTTATCCTATAAGAAATACTATTTTGTAGACTATTACCAAAATAATGGTCAAATAATGTTCAAATTGATAGAGCAATTTTTTTTCCTCTACATATTTAAAAGTTAATTTTGTTTTTTCAAACTCCCTACGGGGCAGGGAAAATGCATTGTTAGTCCCTATAAAAGACATAATATACTAAGAAAAATATTTAAGTGAATATTCCAAAATGATCTAACTAATTAATGGCAGAGAAAAAAAAAATTACCTTCTGACTTCTAAGTCTAAGCAATTTGGAATTCATCAAACAGTTCTTTCTGGTATACACCAAATACATTCCCAGAAATCTCATATCTGGAGAAAACATCAACAAGAAAGAAAATATAAGTATAAATTTAAATAAAGAAATAAAACAGTAAAGTTTTATTAATTATTAATTGTGGAACAAACACAATTATAAGAACAAAGAGCTAACACTCTTCTCACTAACAGTAGACACCAGAAAACAATGAAATATCTTCAAAATCCTGAGACCAACAAACCAAACAAAAACCCAACAATCTAAATTTTATGTTAAATTAAATTATTATTTAAGAGTAGGTGTGAGATAGGAATTGGTGGAAGAATTGGTGCAAGACAAGACTAATAAAACCAAAATATACAAAATATACAATGATTTTTACAATAGTACCAGATGTAAATACACATTTAAGAGCCTACAAACATAAGTGGATTAAAGGGGAAAAACATAACTTCAAGGCCCACGAGATATCAGAATCTATATGACAGAAACAGAGAGAAGCAAAGGGTATCTGACAAATATGAGAACAGGAAAACCAGCGAATTGGGGTGGTCTTGATTCTCATTGTTTCAGAAGAGCAAACCTGTATAATCATTGCCTCATGATGTTTTTCTCATTATTTTTTTTTTTTTCTATCAGGAAGAATAAAGACGTTATGTTGAGATGTTATCTATAGTATCCCCTGAGATTGTTGAGTGACAGGTCATAAGTTATTGATTCTAGAACATGTTGCAAATTTATTGAATCTCGTGGATAAGATCTTAAGCAACTGTTGTAATAGAACAAACAGATTTAAGAAGGCAAGATTCAACTAGTACTAAAGAAAGCCAGGGGACGTGGCAACAATTAAAGAAAAGGGCTCTGCTGTAGAGGCATGGTTACAATTTGATGAAAAAGATAAAAAAAACCAAACCCTCAAACATGATTAAATTTTATCTAATAATTTCATTTGTCTGCGGAGCAGAGAAATGCCACTCAGTTCAAAAGATTTAGTGGCAAATCTTTAGGATAAGCAAGGGAGGTTTGGATACAAATGCACCCTTCCATTTATGAGTGCCTCCATTATGGTAACTTTACATTTCTTAATGATAAAAGGATTTATCCTACGTTAATATAGAATACACATAAAAATAAGAGCTAAATCATATGAAAATTAGATAGTGATTCTGAATATTTTCAAAATAACTTTTAGGACAAAACATTTTTTGGTAAACCTTTAGGTAATAAGATTTTTATTTTTATTATTCATGAAATCAAAAATCAGATAAAATCATCTCAATATTTTAAAATGAAAACATTATATTAATTATGATAGCATCTTCACATGTTTCAAAAATAATCAATGCAATATTTGTGAAGCAATGTAATTAAAAGTATTGTTTGGTATATGAGGTACTCATAGATCTCTCTCAGAAATATACATGAAACTATCATATAAAATATAGAGTTTTTGATGAAAACTTTCAGAGATGGAGATTGTCCTTTTTCATTGTTAACTCATCTCCAAAGGAGCACTGAGGGACAGCCATATTCTTGTTTAGTCTTCTTTTTGGGATAACCATCTGAAGAAATAATTTAGTGCTTTTACAAGAAATATACCCATTTTGCATCTATTTAAGAGTTCGTTTTAAAGCATTACATTAAAAGCATAAGTTAATCAATCAAAAATTAATTTGGTGTTCTCTTTGTGGGAAAAGAATTATCACATCATTAACTCTTACAACTAACTCATTCACCTTAATGAGTGCCCTGAATTGTTTTGACAGTTTTCTCTGTCATTTATTATGTCAGTGGCAATGTCATTTACTCCAGAGGTTTTACCCCTGATCATCCAATTCATTTTTTACCTGTCTTTATTTTTGTAAATAGAAAATTTCTAGAAGACATTAATGGTTTCATTTCACTTAGAAATTTTGTTACACATTTAATTTTTTATGTCATTTAGATTTTTTTTTGCTTAATTCTAATCGTATCAGTCATATCAACTAGATCATTTCTGCCACAAATCATCAACCAACATTAAATGTTTAATCATTATATTAAAAGATTTTTTTAATATTTCAAAAATTCTAAATCTTACTCTTATGTCAAATTTAATGCTGTATTTGCTTTAGCTTTAAATTTCATTGTTGCCATTTTTCTTTTTTTTCTGTATAGTCTCTTTACATATGTAAAATATATTTTCTATTTACTCAGATAACAAATATTTCACTTCTTGAATTTATTTTAATATTTATCTATAAGGCATCTTTTAAAAATTAGCTTATATAGTTTCCATGTATTTTACAGTAAATATTAGCAACTTGCATTTCTTAAGAGTGTGGCAGGCACACAGACACACATGCACATATTTTTACTAACTTGCAGCCATCTCTTCATTCATTCTTGCAACAATGATTTTTTTTTCTTTTATAAAGTCATACAGTTATTTCACCCATGATAACTGTCTTGTGGGAAAGATAGAAAGGAGTGTTTTCAGAGTAGAAGAAAGAAGTTAAAATCATCACTTGGTTAGAATCAAGTGTTTAGAATTTCCAGGTTTGTAGGGGACAACTTAACTTTTCATTAGTGCCACAGGGAGGTAGCAAGACTCCAGAAGGGAAAGTCAAAAACTTCTAAATGAAAAGTGAATGCTGGAAAATACTCCCACTGCCCAAGCATGTCATGCACATCGAGAGCTGCTGAACTGAGGAGACTATGTAAGCCGGGACACACAGGTGTCTCTGAGGTACACCACTAAGCAGATCTCCTCACCCCACCCCTTTTTTTTTTTTTTTTGTAGTTGCTTAAAACTCTAGGCTTTTGCATTATTCTAGGACCCAGGGATGACTACTCCTGCTGCTACTGCTACTGCGCGCTACTGCTACTGCTACTACTACCAGCTAGAAACTATTTACACTTAATATTTGCCAGGAACTATTGTAAACACCCACTATTAACTCAGTATTCTTATTCTTAATCTTCAAAATAGCTTTATATGACTGCGTGATATAAAGATTAACTTGTCCAAGATTGAGACCTTGCCAGCTGATTTCATACAAAATTCAATGGTAACTGGCTATTCCTGAGAGTTAAAGGTATTCATTCCTGGCAGAATTTGAGGGATGCAAATCAGGACCCCTTTTTACCATGTTGTGTTAAGTACATGTGCAAATATTGGATCTACATCTCCTGATGATGACAGAGAAACAGCTTGTGCTCTCCTAACCCTGAATGTTGAACTGCAGCCTAGTTTCGTCATTTCATACAATTCTGGGGCAAAAGATGGTGCTTTTTAAATCATTCAATTAGAAGCTTCAGAGCCTAATGCTTAAAAACTATCTCTAAGAGTCTAACCTCTGGCCCAGGAAGATCCTTGGATACTGCAACAAGAGGTGATGTACAGCAAGAGTCCTGCACACTTGTTTTTGCCCTTTCTCCATGATTTTCCACAATTAACTCGTTACATTGGATTTGGTATGTGTGTTACTCAGTTTCCTCCTGGCTTTTTTCAAAGATGAGTGCTGTTAGAACCTGTTTTGGATGAGGAAACTGACTCTTAAATATTTACTTAAGTTCATAAACTTTGTGATTAAGCCAAGGTTTAAACCGAATAGTCGGATTTAAGAATTTGTCTCAATTGTTTTACATCTAGTCTTGCAATTTCCAAGACTGGAAAAAAACAGAAGTGAAGGAGTTTCACAGCTCTAGGGCCAAAATGGATTTGGTAACCAGTCTTGTAAAAACATTCTTCAGAGTCAGATTTACAGTGGTTTAAAAAAAAAATTAAACATACAATTTCATGAACATCCAAGTTTGTGAAATGAGATTTATATCCACCCTAAAAATCATTTTATGTATTTCTTAACTATAAAATAATTTTTATTCTGGTTTATCTCAATGAAGGAGTTAAAACTCAGAAATATTTTGTAGTTTGCCTAAATTATTGAAAGTGAGAGGATTCTAAGTTGTGTCTGATTCAACAAGATGAATATATATATATTTTTTTTAATTTACTAAGAGCATTGGTTTACTCATACTCTTATCTGTGTACTAGACTAAAATGTTCTTCATCATCGTGTTCCATACAAATCTTTCTCATATTTATTATATGGTAAATGGCTTTCATGTGTAAATATATCATCTCTCCAAATACAAGGCTATGTAATCATAGGCAGAGATTATATTTTTTTCAAAATTTGAATTTCTTATATGATACTTTAGGTATATAGCCAATTATTAGTTGTGTATGGCAAACAGTGAGTTAGAAATAAAAAAAAAAAATACTAAGGCAGATAACATATAGCTTTCTTCTATAAGAAAATTCTAATAAAACTAAAAAAGTTAAAAATAAGAGAAATGCAATACAAAACTAATTTGGAAGCAAAAAAGATACAAATATATATAGTTTTTAAAGGAAGGATAAAATGAAATACATTTGAATGTTTCTGCAAAAGAGAAATGGTTCATTAAGAAAAGGATCAGGATAGTGTGCTAAGAAAATATTGGTTACAGAAAGGAGAAGGAGAAGGAGGAAGAAGAGGAGGAAATTAAGACGGAAAAAGATGGAAAGTAAAGATGCTTCTTAAAGATATTAAAGATGTCCAGTATAATTTAAAGTTTTGAAATTTGAAATATAAAAGTTTTTTCTTTATTTCATAATATTTTCTGCTAAAATATTTGCCTAGTTTAAATTGAAATATTTAACATAGTGAAATACATTTTACTTTAAAATAACATAGTGAAATACATTTTACTTTAAAATAACATAGTGAAATACATTTTACTTTAAAATAAAAAATAATTAATATTATTAAAATATATTTTAGCCCACTTTAACAGTGTTATTTTTAGTGAGGGAAATTGGTTCTTTCATATGTGTAAAACATTTGATATACTTAATTTTTCTACTTTCTTAATTGTATTATTTTAATTAATAGAATTTATTTTTGAGTAGTTTTCTATTTATAAAAAATAAAATATACAGAGAATGTCCATACACTTTCACTCTCCTCCTGCCCTCATTTCCCCCTATTATCTTGTATTAGGTGCTATATCTTATATTAGGTGGTACATTTGTTACAGTTGATAAGCCAATATTTATACATTATAGTTAACTAAAGATCATCATTTACATTAGGGTTCACTCTTTGTGGCGTACATCTTATGGAATTTGACAACTGTATAATGACTTGTAACTACAATTACAGTATTGTACAGAATAATTTTATCATCCTAAAAATTCCTTGTGCTCCACATATTCATCCCCACTGGACCCATGAAAATGACTGATCTTTTTACTGTCTCCATAGTTTTGCCTTTTGTAGTATATCATATAGTGGGAATCATACACTGTATGATCCTGTCAGAGTGTCTTCTTTCTTTAAGTAATATCCATTTAAAGTCCTTTAATGTCTTTTTGTGGCTTAATTGTTCTCTTTTTAAATCGCTGAATAAATGTATGGATGTATTAGTGTTTGTTTATGAATACACCTATATTGAAAGACATCTTGCTTCCAAATTTTAGCAATTGTGAATAAAACTGCTACAGATATTTACGTGTAGGTTTTTGTGTGGACATACTTTCAATGTGGGTAAATCTCAAGTTGCTCAATTAATAGATCATATGTTAAGAGTTTAGTTTTCTAAGAAACTCCCAACTGTCTTCAAATGATTATAAATTTAAAAATCATTTTTGTAACTTTTTACTTTTCTCTCATTTTTTGTTTACCAAATTTCTATTATTCCATTTCCCCTTTAATCGTAATCAGACATATATATTATTTATAAAAAGAAACATTGTTTTCAGCTGAGAGACATTATTTTCCCCACTGCAATGCTCTAGTTTATCCAAATTTCTCTGCTACTTTTCTCTCAGTAATTTAAAACTTTACAATTTCCCCTGTCACACTGCATTTCCTCTAAACCCAGGTCCAAATCCAGGATATTTTTGCACTAATTATACTCTCCTTACAATATTTCTCTTTTAACTCAAATTCATAAATCCCATTTAGAAATTATTACACATTTCTATACAGTGTGTTTTTAACTATTATATAGTTGTATATAGATGAGTATTTTCTTTCTATTTTTCTCATCTCGAATGAAGTAAGTTTTAGAGTTTGTTCATATCCTCAGATATCCTCGTTTTACCTTGAATGATAATGTAGGTGGATGGAAATCCCACTGAAATGTTTTTCTAGGAATCGTTTAATTATTGCCTCTCCTACATCAGTTCCATTTTCTCTTTCCAGATCTATCTTTCAAAGTTTTTTGTTTACACTGTTATTTTTATGACTACTTCACTTGAATGTTCAACAGCTTTGTGCTTTGAGATTTTTTTGTACTTGATTTTCCAGAGCATTAATTCGAGCCCCAGAAGAGACTTACCAATCGCTTATTGCATCTATTTAATTTTTATTATAAAAATTATATATTAAAGTCTAAAGAATAATGTTTTTATTGTAGATGGATCTCTTTCTCTCCGTGTGTGTGTGTGTGTGTGTAAATGGTTCATCAATCCTCCTTCAACTGTTGTATTTCATTTGGCATGTATTTTGATTGTAATATTTTCCACTCTTTCTGGTAGTTTGAGCCCTCAGGCTATTATCTCCTCTTGTGAACTCGTTGTGTGGTCTCAGTCCAATCATCTAATTATTCAAAATGGAGAATTCCTGGGGTGAGCGGCTGGGATGTAAGTGAGTGTCTTACCATATCCAGTGCTCTCTAGAAGCACGTAGAAAACGTATATCTGTTTGTTGGTCTCCCTCACTATTTCAGACTCAAAAGGAGAGAAGACTCAGCCTATTAGTTCAAATCTTTCTGGAGCTTTAAGTGTTTAGAAAAATTCACACACTTGTCACTTGTATGGTGTTGATACTAAAGTTTTCTGATCCTTGAGAAGGTGCCAAGTAACCTCTAGACCTTGCACTCTCCTGCTGTTCCATTTGGTTCAGATTGTCTTCATGTGTATCAGGCAGATGAGGAAAGGAGTAAAGGCCATCAATAGAGCCAGACCAATTTTTACCCATTTGTTCCAGCAGCTGCCTGCCTCAGAAAAGGCTTGGAGTGTCTCAAAGAGAGTTAAGTATCAGGACATAAATGACACAGAAAGTTTGTGCCCTGGATAGATTTGGTCTAGAGTAAGAAAAAAATATTGATTTAGTGTAGTAATTATAGGTAAGTAATTATTTTATTTTTATTTCTAGGAAATAAAAAATATTAGCTGTACAATGTAGGAAATAATAATAATATTTATATGGTAGAAGTTACTATAAACTCAACATTTGCCAAAGATGTATTTTTGAGAAACATATCTCCATTTTAAAAGTGAGGCACCAGAATTAAAAATCTTTAAATAACTCCAAAGTCACATGGCTGATAATTTCTATGCCCTATGTCTTCATTCACTGACACACTGCCCTATACCTCATATGTGTGAATAAGCCAAACAAAAATCTGACATTAGATACTCAATAAATATTCTCTTTCCTACATACTCCTTCCTATAATGCCAAGTCTGCATTCAATTTGTCTCTATGGTTATCAGCTTGTTTAATTAGATTCATGCATGTGAAAATTATTTTTAACAGAAGGAACTAAAGCAATTTAAGCTTGTATTGACTGTCAAAAACAATTTAGATTCTTGAGGTGATAAGAAATGAGAGTTATTTGCAGATATCACTAT
Organism: Pteropus medius; assembly: GCF_902729225.1. NCBI lineage: Eukaryota > Metazoa > Chordata > Mammalia > Chiroptera > Pteropodidae > Pteropus > Pteropus medius. Next base: position 9,520,652 of record NW_024355205.1, read on the forward strand.
GAATGATCAAATAAATGTAATTTTTGTGGAAAAAAAGTGTTTCCCTCACTTGATCATTGTCACCTTTAGCATAATGAGGCTCAAAAGAATATATTTTGCTCAGATAGCAGAAGCATGGAATTTTGCACTTATTTTTGGTAATAAGAATGTGTTAAATACTGGTTTTCTTTGTTTGCTGTAAATATACAGATCAGAACTAAATTTTTATCCTCTTCTATAAAACCTATAGAAACAAGTTTCATCTATGTTCCCTTCCTTCTTCTCATACTAATTTTGATATATATGGCATTTGGTATACTGTCAAACTCTATGTAATTATGTAAGACTTACTTAAATCAATGTAGAAAGAAAGCACTCAAATCCTAAATAGCTGGCTTGCTACATAAGAAGCAAGGAAAATATACATGATGAGTCCCAACTGAGAGAGGAAAAAAAATGGATTTTTCATCTCCTTTGAATAGTAACTGAAAGATGATTGTACTTTAAAGAAACTGAGCTGGATCTGTTTTAATTTTTTATTCATTTTGGGATTTTTTAATAGAAAAAATATATTTTGAAATGTGAGCATGGGAGTTGAGGCTGAGAGGTGATAAAAATGTCCTTCCTTTACTTATTAGTTCAATAATTCAGGAATATTTGAGTATCTGCCATCTACCAGTCTTTTTTTAGGTGATGAGGATAAAAAGAACAGAAAAACAATTATTTGGCTCCAAGTAAGTGAAAGAATCAACCTTATAATAGAAAAAAAAAATTAATTTTTTATTCTTTTCTCTTAAATCCTCTTTAGTTATGTGAAAGTTAAAAAATGTTTATTATTTTTCTTTGAAGCTATTAAATGATAATTTACATAGCTCTTATTATTCAGAATAAACATTTTAATTAAATTTAACAAAAAATTCAAATAATTACCTTGCAATGCAAATAGATATTAGAATTATCTCAGAATCGTTATAGCACAGTAAGATAAAAAATATTTTTTTAAAGGTAGAATTAACGCTGAGAGATAATTTTGCTTGCAAAATCAAATCTGATATTTCTCACCTAATTGCAGTAGTTTCTTTGATATCTCCATACATTATATACTGGTTTTAGTCTTTGAACTGTTTCTACTGTGGTTATATGTAAAATATTTAAGGAAAAATAACTATTGCTAAAATATACACACACACTCAAGCCATCAGAATTTTAAAAAATCTTTTAAATTTACATTTGTAAATCTTAATTATAAACTTCCGAGACTTAGAAAATTCAAAACAACCTTCCTAAAATATGGTTCAAAGTTATGTTTTAATTCACCCTTAATGAATAAGTCTTATTAACATGTGAAAAGTTAAATAATCTTGTGTACTATTTATTGATTTAAATATTTGCTCTATCATTACCTGATTAGATTTCATGTTAAATAGGAATCTTAGAAACAGCACTGTGAAAATTTTAATTTTCTTAAAATACACACATATGTATAACCACATTCAATAAATGAAAAAAACTTACCAAAATAAAATAATTTGGGAGATTAAGTGCCTTTTTTACCCCCTTACTTATGAGATAAATAATGCCTCTCTTCCCCTCCTAAGCCCTCCTGCTGAAGTTTATTTACATTTATTAATCAAACTTTCTGTGAATGTCACAACAATGAAATCACAAGTATATTCTTTTATTAAAACATCATGCACACAAGTTATACATGAACAGTAATGTTGCCATAGGTGCATGTAGGAATGAGTGGCAAAACTGCCTGATTTGAAAAATACTAATTTTTATCAATTTAACACTAAACAGATAACTTTATTACTAAGTCAGAGACTGCTTCGAAATACAACTAGAATAATTACTGCAAATTTTACAGATGAAATTTAGCCCCATGAATTAAAAAAAAATCAATATGAAACTGCCCCCAATGATGTATTTTTTAGTGTTTGATATTAAAAATGCTATGTCCATTGTTAAGAAATCAAATTTTAACAGGCCTTATCTTTTTAATTATAAATATCCATATTGATTTTTATTTAAATGGCTGGTCATGAACACATATCATAAAGCAGTTAGCAAATTATAATCAGAAAGAGTAAAGCTTGGAATTATAATTAAATATCTTAATTAAAATATGGTAGACAGTATATAAATAAAGTGACTAAAATAGAATGTATCATTCTCAGTAAGGAACAAATAATGAAAGTGTTTGTAGTATAGGATTTTTTAAATCTCAGTCAATGATTTGTAAATATATATCCTCAATAGCATGAGACCTAGAGCATAATATAAATTAAATATATGTAATGAGATTAAATAATGTTCAGTAAATAAACATTTATTGACTATGTAGAATCCTGCATTAGGAATTGTAGAGACATAACAAGAAGTAAAAGAATTCAAGCTTAAAATAGCTCGTATTTTAGCAGGAGAGTCACATATATGCATAAGCATGCAGAGAGCATCTTGAATTTCAGAGAATATTACTAAATATTTACTCATTAAATGTGACTTGATCAAACACTGGCAAAAGAATACTATGTAGCTTTTGGAGCCAGCAGGCCTGATGTCAGTCATTGTTCTGCTAGTTACTGGCTGTCTGGTTAGATCACTTAATAACCTCCCTGAGCCTGGTTTTCGTTTCAGCAATAATAGGATAATAATGACCAGGACATAAGGTTGTTTTGAGAATTAAATGATATAAAAAAGGAGAGATTTAGTTTGTTCAGGTCAATAGTTAGACACTCAAATAAAGTATGAATTATTATTATTTTATATAGACCTATGTAAAATATTTTATAAAGATTGTGTTCCTAAGTTCAGAGCAAAGATGTTACCCATTAGAGAACACCTCCTAGGAAAAATGAGTTTGAGTCCAGAATATTGTAAGGTCCTGAAGGATACTGAAATTGACAAAAGCAGGAAAATTAAGGTTGAAATGGTGTCATGCACATAGGAATAATAATAATGTTATGTTTCTGAATTGTGAGAACATTATATAAGAAGCATGTTTGGGTTGATGTAATTTTGTTGTCTCAGCTGTATACTTGGGAAATTCCTCTTTTATTATTGCCATATTCATGTCATCTTCAATGGATCCACATAAGTAATATTTTTTTTAACTTTTTAAAAATTAAGTTTATTGGAGTAACATTGGTTATTATAATTATATAATTTTCAGGTGTACGTTATAATTTGACATCTGTATATTCTATTGTGTGTTTACCTCCCAAAGTCCAGTTTCCTTCAGCTACCATATAGTTGATCCCCTTTACCCACTTTACCCTCTCCCTATCTCCCTATATTTGACCCCCTTTACTGCATCTACCTTCCCCCTCCTTCACCACCCTCTACCCTCTGGTAACCACTAGTCTATAGTGCATGTCCATGAGTCTCTGTTTGTTTGTCTTGTTCATTTGGCGCTTTCAGGTTTATATCTCACATATAAACGATATTATGTGATTTTCAACTTTTTCTGTCTGGCTTATTTCTCTTAGCATGATTATCTCGAGATCTATCCATGTTGTCTTAAATGGCAGTATTCCATCTCTTCTTATGGCTGAGTAATATTCCATTGTATATATATGTACCACAGCTTCTTTATCCAATCATTTATTGTAGGACACTTTGGTTGCTTCCATGTCCTGGCCACTATGAATAATGCTGCTATGAACATAGGTATGCAAATATCTTTTCGAATATGAGTTTTCAAGTCTTTGGGGTAAATATTCAGTCGAGAGATTGCTGGATCATATGGTAGATCAATTCTTAGTTTTTTGAGGCATCTCCATACTGTTTTCCATAGTGTATGAGTCCCAGCAGCAGTGTATGAGGATTCCTTTTTCTCCTCATCCTTTCCAACATTTGTTATTACTTGTCCTGTTAATTATAGCTATTCTAACAGGTGTGAGGTGGTATCTCATTGTAGTTTTGATTTGCATTTCCCTAATAGCTAGCGATGTTGAGCATCTTTTCAAATATTTGTTGTCCATTTGTATGTCCTCTAGGTAGAAGAGTCTGTTCAGGTCCACTGCTATCTGCCATTTTTTTTTTATTGGATCATCAGTTTTTTTGCTGATATTGAGTTGTATGAGTTCATTGTATATTTCGGATATTAGGCCCTTATCGGAAGCGCTGCTTGCAAATATATTTTCCCATTCAGATAGTTCTCTTTACCTTGTTGATGATTTCTTTTGCTTTTAAGTTTGATGTAGTCCCATTCATTTATTTTTGCTTTTACTTCCCTTGCTTTTGAGGTCAAATTCATAAAATCCTCTTTAAGTCCATGGTCCTAGAGTTTAGTTCCTATGTTTTCTTCTATGCATTTTATTGTTTCAGGTCTTATATTCAGGTCCTTAATCCATTTTGAGTTAATTTTGGTGTATGGTAATAGACAACAGTAAATTTCATTCTTTCTCAGATGGCTTCCCAGTTTTCCCAGCACCATTTATTGAAGAGGCTTTTCTTTCTCTACTGTATGTTTTTGGATTTTTTTGTTGTTGAAAATTATTTGCCCATATAAATATGGGTTTACTTCTAGACTATTGATTCTGTTCCACTGGTCCGTGTGTCTGTTTTTCTGCCAGTACCATGCCATTTTGATTATTGTCGCTTTTTAGTATAGTTTGAAGTCGGGCAGAGTGATGCCTCTAGCCTCATTTTTTTTTCCCGCAGATGGCTTTGGCAATTAGGGGTCTTTTGTGCTTCCATAAAAATCTGATGATTTTTTGTTATATTTCTTTAAAAACTGCTGATGTGATTTTGATGGGGCTTGTATTAAATCTGTATAATGCTTTAGGTAATATGGTCATTTTAACTATATTGATTCTTCCAAGCCAAGAAAACGGAATATCTTTCCATTTCTTTGTATCCTCTTTGATTTATTTTAATAGAGTCTTATTGTTATGTAGGTCTTTCACATGTTTCATTATATTTATTCCTAGAGATTTTATTCTTTTTTGTTGCAATTGCAAAAGGAATTATTTTTTTTACTTCTTTTTCTGACACTTCATTATTAGAGTGTTTGCTTATTGTTTCTAATCGCGTTCTTGTGAAATCTTTAGGATTTTCTGTATAGAGAATCATATCATCCACAAATTGTGACAGTTTGACTTCTTTGTTTCCTATTTGGATGCTTTTTATATCTTTCTCCTGCCTGATTTCACTGGCTAGGACCTCCAATGTTATATTGAATAACAGTGGCGATAGTGGACAGCCTTGCTTTGTTCCTGATCTTAGAGGGAAGGTTTTTAGTTTTTCACCATTAAGTATAATGTTGGCTGATGGTTTGTCATGTATGGCCTTTATTATGTTAAAGTACTTTTCTTCTATACTGATTTTGTTAAGTGTTTTTATCATAGATGGATGCTGTATCTTGTTGAAGGTTTTTTCTGCATCTATTGATATGATCACATGATTATAATTTTTTAATTTATGTGTTGTATCACATTAATCGATTTGTGTATGTTGAATCATTCCTGTGCCTCTGGGATGAAGCCCATTTGATCATGGCGTATAATCTTTTTAATATGTTCCTGTATTTGGTTCGCTAGTATCTTATTTAGAATTTTTGCATCTGTGTTCATGAGAGATATTGGTCTGTAGTTTTCTTTTTTTGTGTTATCTTTATCAGATTTTGGTATCAGAGTAATATTGGCCTCATAAAATGAGTTGGGAAGTATGGCCTCCTCTTTGATTTTTTGGAAGAGTTTGAGAAGAATAAGTATTAAATCTTTGAATGTTAGGTAGAATTCACTTGTGACGCTATCTGGTCCTGGACTTGTATTTTTTGGTAGATTTTTGATGACTGTTTCAGTTTCCATGCTGCTGATCGATCTATTTAGATTTTCCAGTTCTTCATGACTCAGTCTAGGAAGGCTGTATTTTTCTAAGTACTGGTTCATTTCTTCTAGGTTATTAAATTTGTGTTATTTACTTTTTCATAGTATTCTTGCTATGAAATACAAATGATCCTTTGTATTTCTGCAATATTAGTTGTAATTTCCCCTCTTTCATCCTGATTTTGTTTATTTGTGTCCTTACTCTTTTCTCTTTAGTGAGTCTAGCCAGGGGTTTGTCAATTTTAATCACCCTCACAAAGAACCAGCTTTTCATTGCATTTATTTTTTTGTGTGTGTGTTCGTTTTCAATTTCATTTATTTCTGCTCTAATTTTGATTATTTCTTTCCTTCTGCTGACTTTAGGCTTCATTTGTTCTTCCTTTTTTAGTTTTTTAAGATGAAGCGTTAGGTTGTTTATTTGAGCTCATTCTTGTTTTTGGAGATAGGCCTGTAATGATATGAACTTTCCTTTTATGACTGCTTTTACTGTGTCCCAAAAGTTTTGATATGTTGTACTATCATTATCATTCATTTCTATGTATCTCTTGATCTCTCTTTTTATTTCTTCTCTGACCCAGTTATTCTTCAGTAGCATGATGTTTAATCTACATATATTTGTGATTCTTCCTGATGTCTTTCTGCAGTTGATCTCTAGTTTCAAAGCATTATGATCAGAGAAGATGTCGATATAATTTCAACCCTCTTATATTTTTTGAGGCTATCTCTGTGTCCCAGTATGTGGTCGATTCTTGAGAATGTTCTATGTGCACTAGAGAAGAAAGTATAAGCAGCTGTTTTGGGATGGAAGGCTCTGTAAATGTCAATATGTCCAATTTGTCTAATGAGTCATTTAAGGATATTATTTCCTTATTGATTTCCTGTTTGGATGATCTGTTCATATCTGACAGTGGGAAAGTTAGGACCCCTATTATGATAGTGTTTGGTCTGTTTCTCCCTTTAGTTCTGTTAGTAATTGCTTTACATATTTCGGGGCTCCCTGATTGGGAGCATAGATATTAATAAGTGTTATGTCTTCTTGGTGCATGATTCCCTTTATCATTATGCAGTATTCCTCAGTATCTTTTTTTACCTTTTTTTATTTTGAAGTCTATTTCACTTGATATTAGTACCACTACTCCCACTTTTCTCTGAATGCCATTTGCTTGAAATACCATTTTCTACCCTTTTGCTTTGAGTCTATATTTGTCTTTGGAGCTGAGATGTATCTCCTGGAGGCAACATATGATTGAGTTTTGTTTTTTGATTCAATCTTCAACTCTGTGCCTTTTTATTGGTGAGTTCAGTCCATTTACATTTAGAGTGATTATTGAAATATGAGGTCTTCTTATAGCCACTTAATCTTTTGCTTTCTGGTAGCTCGATGTTTCCATTGTTTCCTTGTCCTTGTGTTTCCGTTTTCTTTATTTGGGCTGGCTTTTGTGGGTTTTCCCTCTGGTCCTTCTTGCTATAGCAATTCTCTTATTATTTAAGCTTATAATGTCCTGTTCTTAGTAAGGGTTGCACTCCTCTGCTTCTATTTGCCTGATAGTCACTTTACTCTAATTATGGGGGTTTTTTGGGGGATTTTTTTTGGCATTTTGTTTTAGGTAAGCTGACCCCTTTCAGAATTTCCTGTAGTGTAGGCCTCATAGTGGAGAATTCCCTCAATTTTTGTATGTCTGGAAAGGTGTTAATTTCTCTTTCATATCTAAAAGAGAACTTTGCTGGATACACTAATCTAGGCTAGTAATCCTTACACTTAATAGTTTAAATATTTGATTCCATTCCATTCTGCTTGTAAGATTCACGCTGAGAAGTTCGACAATAATCTAATGAATTTTCCTTTATAAGTTACCATTTTCTTCTCCTTGGCTGCCCTGAGAATTCTGTCTGTCGATGGTTTTTGATAATTTTAATACAATGTGTCTTGGTGAAGGCCTTTTTGGATTGAGGTCATTGGATGTCTGTTGACTTCTTGAATTACAAGCTCCAGCTCCCTCCTTAGATTTGGGAAATTCTCGTCAACTATTTGTCTGAAAATGCTTTCTAATCCCTGCTCCTTTTCTTCACCTTCGGTATTGCCCATTATTCTTATGCTTCCTCTCCTGATGGTATCAGCTAGTTCTTGAATTTCTCCTTCATTATTTTTCATTCTTCAGTTTCTCTCTTCTTCCTTCTGATTTATTTCTAGCTTTCTGTCTTCAATATCACTGATCTTTTCCTCCATTTGGTCGACTCTATTTCCGAAGCTTGCTATTTCATTTTTCAACTCTTGCAGTGTGTTCTGCATCTTCAGAAGTTCTATTTGGTTCTTTTTGAGGGTTTCGATCTCCTTGCTCTGCTCATCTATGTATTTTATCAATTCCTGAAATTGTTGATATTACTCATTTTGGAACTCACTGAGTTTTTTCAGAAGTATCATCCTGAGTTCTCTGTCATTTAAGTTGCATATTTTTATGGCTGTAAGCTTATTTTCTGGAGATTTTTCTCTTTCTTTTTGAGATGCCTTGTCATCTTGGTTGTTCATGGTGTTTAATGGACTATTTCTCCACCTGGGCATTAATGGAAATGTATTTTGCTTTTTTTTTCCAGAAAGAAGATTTATTATATAAAGGTCTCTCTTTAGCCTGCTGCAAAGAAGATGCTTTTCTTTTCGTTTCCAGTAGGTGGTGTCTAAGCCGCTTGGATCCCTGCTTTGTATAAAGCCTTAAAAATGCCTTTTTATTTTTTGATAGATATTTAATCACGTTCGCTACCCTCGGTTTCAGTTCCTATCAGTGTTAGCAACAGTATTGGTAGTGTTTGCTCAGATTCTCCTGGGGCTCCATAGAGATCCATCTCGGAAGATATGGGGGGTGGGGCCCTCTAGGTTGGGAGTTAGGGCTGTGGCCCAGACTCGGTCTTGCAACCACAGTTGGTAGAAATCAACTGCTGTTTCTCTGTAGTCCCCTCCTGCTTCTCTGCTTTCTGCCCTTATGACTGGGCCCTGCTGATGGCTGGCCATGGAGAGCTCACAGCTTTCCCAGGCAGGGCTGTTCAGGAAACTTCCCTCTTACCCTCCCCCTCCAACCCTGCTCTTTCTCTCCTCCCCGTCTTCCTACAGGGAGCTCTGGTGGCTGCGATAAGCAGGTTCTTTATTTCTCCCAGTCTACTTCCTGACACCTGACACTGTGGTAGCTCTTATGTGCAGATCCCACGCCCAGACGTGCTGGTATACAGTTTGGAAGTTTTTTGTTGGATTTTAGATGTTCAGCTTATTGTTGTTTCAAGGGTAGAAATCTGGGGACATCTCTCACTCTGCTATATTTCCCATAAGTAATATTTTAAGATCAACATTTTTAGTCACTGTGGCTCAAATGCTGATCTAAAAGAAGCCATTGTGTCCAGAAGTTGAGACTGATTGCTCGACTCCTACTGAAAAAAGGAAACCTACATGCAATCTCTATGTGATGTCCCAGAATTGCATTAAATACTAAATTCTCTTTAGTCTTCAAAATGTTTTGAGTTCCTCTTTTGGATTACGAGTCTGGAATGATCATACCATCTACTTTAAGTGAACTTTATTTTATTTTGGACTATTTTGATGATTAGTCTGTGAGTTTCCTGGGTTCAAGGAAAAGATCTTATTGATCTTTATGTCTTAAGACCCTATAGTAGGTATAAAAATAATTGAATACAGAAATTAAAATGTTAATAAATTTTATTTTGTTGTTTTTCCCTATTATTATATTTTCACTTATCTTTTAACGCGAATCTCAGTTGTAAAAGTGGATAATCAATCATGTTCAAATTCTTTGTCCATTTTTACTACTCGATGTATAAACATCCACATGGTTCAGCATACTGTATATTTTGTCTTCTGTCATTGATTTTGTGGAAGATAAAATTGAAAACAAAATATATTGTCTTTCACAGTAAGACAATTGCAGTTGAACACATAGTTGCTCAAGTAGAGACATTTCCAGCAATGTTTATAATTAAATGTGACCATGGCCTAAAGTCTTGAGATTATAATAAAGGAACATGATGCATGCCACTTCAGGCTGAGTCTTAGAACATTGTATGGTCCTCCTCTTTGCTGTCTTTCTTCGTTCTTTATATAGGAAAATTAATATGTTTGTGAATCATGCATACGAGGTCAACTTCTTAGGGGAAGAGAGACCAACCAGGAAAAAAAAAAAAAAACAACAGTTTTCTAGAATGACCATGTAGAACAAAGGTATTCATCAACCAAGACGGTCACTGTAGATTTGTTACATAATTCAATAAACATTTATTTTCTTTAAGCCACTAAAATTTGGAACCTCTGTTAACTTAGTTTAGCCTTCACCTTAACTAATGTGAATGGTTTGCATACACTTGGAACGAAACAAATGTTATGAATTTTTAGTATTTTATTAACATGGCATACATCAACACAACAGCTCGTGAAGTAATCTCATAGAAGATGAGGTGCAGTTACTGCAAAAACTGTTATTTTTATTTTGAAAATGAAGGGTTATATGTTCAGCTTTACTTAGTAAGTAAATGAACTTTGCTTAAATAAATATAAATTCTTGCTTTTCATTATAACATATAGATTGTAAGGATAATTTTCCATTAAGGATAATCAGGTAATGGAGTCTCTCTTTGTAGATTCAATTATAGAAGCTTTAACTAAAAAGCTATCTGTTTGGGATAACTTTCTTTTTGTATCACTTCCATTAATGCACATATTGCAATAAAACCATGCTTATTTGTATCTGTAGATGCTAAATATGTCTACATATTCTGACATCCTAATTAAGAACATAATTCGAATGAAAAAGTCTGGTAAACTGTCTCCCAAAATTATCTGTCTTAATTTCTGAAGCCAATGCATGCTACTTTTTATGACAAAACGAACAAACAAATAAACAAAACAAAACGAAACAAAACAACCCCCCTCTCCCCCACAAAAAACAGGACATTGAATTGTGATTAAATTTAAGGCCATGAGATGGGCGATTATTCTGGATTATCTGAGTGGCCCTTAAATGTAATCACATGTATACTTATAAAGAGAAAGCAATGGAGATTTAACAAACAGAAGGGAAGAAAGTAATGGGACCACACAGGTAAAGATTGTAGTTATGTGGCCACATGCCACAGAGTGCTGGCAGTCACCAGGAGCTAGGAAAAGCATAAAATTTGTTCTCCCTGGGGTTTTCAGTGATAGCGTGGCCTGCTGACACCTTGATCTCAGTTCAGTGAAACTGACTTAAGATTTCTTGCCTCCAGACCTTAGCATCATATATAATACATTTATATATTTATTTTTTATATATTTTATGTTGTGTGTTTAATACAAATGATATGAAAATACTAATTATAATTATAAATTTAGAGATAACATTCCAGCAATTGTAGACCTGATTAAACTAATTTATAAGTTATGGTATATGTAAATGTCCATAATTTTCCCATGCCTTAGAATATTCTTTATATTAGAAACTCTAAATAGATATTATCTTGATTAGGGGCAAATCTTAATGGAATAATTACAGGATACTGAAAATTTGGGGAGCATTTTGCTGTTAGAATGCAAGAGAAGTGGTGTCTGAGGAATTTTAAGTCTTAGAATCAGTCTAATCTAATAACTATATAGTATTTAATAAATTTTGAGATACTTTAAGTATTTGCCTCTTTATACAAACTATTTTGAATATAGCACCAGCTTATCCAAATTTATTATATACTAAAGAAAAAATTGTTTTAATTTCTTTTCCAAGTCAGTAAATTCACTTTCTTAGTCCTATGGGCATTTAAATCAATGGTGCTCATTAATAAATTGTATTTGAATTGAGAGTTTAAAACCAACATTTATTTATTGAAGTTTGTAAATAAAATATGCTGCTCTACATGAAATTGCTTTTATGCTTTCATATAACAAATAATCTGTAAGGCATTGTACAGAGATCTAAAGAGACAAAATAATCATAAAACCACTATCATAGGAAATATTTTATAATCCATTAGATATGATAAAACAAATACACAGATGATGCTAATTTAAAGTAACATTAAATAAGAACAGTATGAAGTATAATGAAATTGTTATAAATAGAATGAGAGAAAAGCCTGCATCCCAACGGGGCAATTTTAAGTAACTAGAACTAGTAGGGTATAACCAAATTGTAAACAAGATAAAGAGAAGACCCACCTAGAAAAAGACTTGAGGTACCTGGATAAAGAGGAAAAAAGTAGTTTTTGAAAAAGAAAGAATATATTACATCAAGAAAAAAGAGATAAAAGAAAGAACAATCTGATGGAATGATTGAAAATAACAGCATGGTCAAAAGATACAAGGTAAAAACTAAAGAAATAAAACGAGTAAAACAAAATTGGTTGCATTAGTATCCCAAAAGGTGAAATTTAATTTAAGATTAAAATTTTAAATGGACAAAAAATAAGATTAGATGATGACAAAAGACATATATTGATCAAAATATAGCACCAAAATTATAGAAATGCAGACACTTTCTAAAGTACTCTTTTTATACTTTAAAATATTTCTGTTTAGGTTTAGACATACAAGTTGTAGTTATTTATTCCACAGATCTTGGCATTTTAATCTCTTCTGACAAGTTTTCCTTATTTTCTTCATTTTTGTCTAGATTAACAGTTTTATCTGTTTATTTATTTGTCTTCTGAAATATAAAATTTTCAGGAACCAAGCAAATAATTTATAACATATTATATTACTTAAAGTTCTGCAATTGACATAATATTGCTTTAGATTTTTATAAAAAGTATTAAACAATTCAAGTGATGATGATGCATAAATATTCTGACAGGAAAGATTCTTATCTCTTAATTTACTGCTGGAACTGTTTATTCTATAATCAAATTTCAATTTTTATATACATGAGCTAAAACAAGAGCTTTAAGTGATACTTCTTATCCCCAACCCCACATATGTTCAGTGTTTTTTAAATCATGGAACAAGCAAATTAAAAATAAATATCCTATTTTTTTCTTCCTCTTATCATTGTTTTTCTGCAGTGAAATACTTTAGAATTTTCTCTTTTACGTTTTTATGTTTGTACTTAACCCATTCTAATACTGAGTGTTCCCCTTTTTGCATCAGTTTACTTTATGGTTATTTCTTATTCAAGCCCCTTTCGAATATTTCCAAATCAGTTTTTTTTCTTAAGGTAGCTATAGGTAAAATCTTCTTCATTGAATTACAAAAAGTAATAAGCAACTCTGAGGCAAGACACTTCCTTTTCCTTTTCTTCTACCTCCTCCCCATTTTCCTCCTTTCTTTCTTCCTTCATTATTTGCTTCCTAATATTCTTTCTTTTCTCCTCCTCTTTCTCTTCTTCTCTCCTCTTCTTCCTCCTCTTTTTATTCCTCCTTCTCTGCCTCCTTCTTCTATTTTATGGTTGCCCACCTCTCCTGGGAACTTAAAAAAAATAACAATTTTGATTAACTTTCTTGAAAGCAAAAACAACAAGATGGAGGAATAAGATTGTTGTATAGTTTAGGAAACTGTACTGATGAACTAAAACCTAAAAACACCAAACTGTTTTTAAGAGGGAATGAAGAAGAGTGAGGGAATGAGGAAAAGTATATTTTGGTGGCCAAACTGATAAACAATGGAAGAGATTGCAAGTTCCCCTTCAAATCCCATTTTCCCTTATTCCTTTAAATAACAGTGCTTCTGTGAGTTTAATTGATCTTACAGTAACCAAGATAAATACTGCATGTTGCAGCCTCCTTTGCAGATAGTGTATCTATAAAACTGTTCTGGCAGATGGAGTGTGAGTGACATGTCCACCTTCTTGACTCAAACTTAAGGAAAGGGATTATGATCATCATTTATTTTCTGTCCTTTCTGCTACCTGGAAAATGGGTATGGGGGAAGATATATCACTTATGTTATGCAAAAATATCAAAGCCACATGATAAACATGGAGGCAGAGCAACAATATTCAAAATACCTGTGTTCCTGAAATAGTATAACCATGACAACAGCTCTGCATCACTCATGATAAAACTCTTCACAGACAAATTTCTATCTTGTTTAAGCCACTGTTTTGTTTTGTTTTGTTTTGTTTTGGAACTTTGTTACAGCAATTAGGCTTGTATCATAACTAATATAGAATTTAGCACCTGTATGTGGGTACTACTACAATGAATCCACAATATATATTCCATTGTCTTAACCTATGTCTTAAAGAATACACCCACTACCAATTGAGTTTTCTCCTGTAAGCTGCTATTATATAAAAATTGTAAACTTGTCTCTATATATCTTCTAAATATATTTCAATATGAGTCTCCTCTCTATATCGACACTATAACTGCTAGGCATTGTGCTAAATCTTTTATATGTGCTATGTTATTTAATGTCCACAAGACCACATTATGAAGATATTATTACACCCCATTTTACAGGTTAGGTAAAATGTGTAATGAACTTTCTCAATACCTATCCATAAATCTATCCATAAATAAGTGTAGTGTCAGAATCCACTTGAGATGGTTGGACTCCAAAGATCAAATTCTTAATCAATATAGTATCGTATGGTAGGATATGTTACTTCTTTTGCAAATATTAGCTTAGAAGTAAAAATAAACTTATGCCTGACTATTGACTCTGAAATAAAGATTTCTTCTTTCCACTTGTAAAAAAATAAAGTGACCTACTAAAGTTGGCTTGTTCTAGCCAAAAACTCTCTAGTAAATTGTTATCCATTAGAGTGTATTTTCACCTGCTTCCATTTGTAGTTCCAAGTCACTCACTATAGCATTTTCCTGAAGATATTGATTGAAAAAACAAAGGCAAAAATAAACATGATAATGATAAAAAAACTCAACAGATTTGATATATTACCTCAGCAAGTAAGGCAATTGGGGAATGAAACAAGAAGTATATATGTATATTGTGTTGCCAAACAGAAGTAGAGGGATTACCATTTATCAAAAAATATTATAAGAAAAATTCTATCATGAAGTGATAAATTGTACTACATAATATCTAGGGATCTATGGTCATTTTGAGTCCTTACATTGTGTAATATCTATCTATCTTTATCTATAAAAAGATAGATTTGAGTTGTGGGTTTCTGTGGTGGTGGTTACTTTCCTGGTAACCCATATCTTCAGTTTTAGCATCTAAGTAAGGAGAGTAGATCACATCCCTGGGTGCTTCTGAGGCAGAGATTTCAACTAGGATTCCACTTAAAACTGAAAACTCAAAAGGCTGTGCCTGGAATGGAACATTAAGCTCAGCAAAATATTTCTCATCATTGTAAAGAGACAATTTAAAATCATTACTGATCTCTGGGCTCTGCGTAGAAATGATTTCTCTAAGAAGTAAATGTAATCAAAATGTCTGTTTCATTCAAGATTTGGTTTGAATTTCCACTGCTTCATAATCCAGAAACTTCAAAGTTGTCTTAGTTATATAACATAATGAGAAAATTTAAATAAAGAAGATTTAAAAAAGAAAAAACTTTTGCGATGATTTTCTTCTATACAAACCAAAGAGGGGCTCTCAGAGTGAAAACATGCCTTACCAAAATAAGCTTATAATTATTACTATTATTTTTAATTGAGGTATAATTGACATATAACATTATTTTATTTTCAGGTGTATAAAATAATTACTTAATATTTGTATGTATTGCAAAATTATCACCACAATATGTCTAGTTAACATCTGTCACCAAACATAGGTACAAAACAATTGTTAATTATTAAACACCTAAATAATGAATTATCCAGAAGTAGTTCTGTGTCTAATTGTATTTTAAGTCAAGAATGAGGCAAATGCAAACATTTTTGTGTTATCAAAATTGAAAATACGTTATTCACAGCTATTCATTAAAATTAAAATAAAAAAGGCATTTCTAAGAATACAAGGGGGGATGATAAAAGAAGCATCTTAGTTTTAAAACTATTAAATGGGTTGGCAGATATTTTTTAAAAATTAAAGATTTAAAATCTTAGGAATTTTTTTAGGGCTTAAAATATTGCTGAAATAAACCAGCGAAATAACATGTAACTGGAGAGGAAGTAATCAGTTTTAAAGCAGTCTCTTTTCTTATTTAAGAGTAGGATAAAACTCTTTGTTAACTAGCTTTCCTAAAGCAATTATACATGCTACAATATTGAAGGAAACTATTGGAGGTATATTCTTAAATAAAGATAAGAACTTTAAAAAACAAATATTAGAAGGAAGTAAAAAGGATACTTTTTCTATATAAACAAAAGATAAATCACCGTAAAATACAAATCACAAAAAAATAAAATAAAAACAAAACACAAATTCAAATATAAATATAGCCAATATTATACTTTTTGCTTCCAGTTATGATAGAGTAGCTTGAAGTAATCTGAGAACAATCAGAAGAAAAAAACAGATAAGAAATTTAGAATCCACTTAAGAACATTAGAGCGTCTGGAAAAACTAAGACTGGAGGAGCTAAGAATCAGGAGTCAAAGAAATCATGAGGAGGTGAGCCGATATTCTGCAGCTGCTTTATCTATCTTGTGTGCAGGACATGAGGCTGAGAATAAGAGCCTTTTGTGGACAGAGGGAGGCTGCTCAAGGAGAAGAAAGAAGTTGATCTGTTTTGATGGTCTCATTTGTTCATGGAGACAAAATTAGAGACTTTGAAAAACTAAGACTCTGTAAAAAGAGTGAGATGAAGAACTAAGCACAATACATGGCTAGTTTTCAAAATGACATTTGTTAAATTTTGAAAATGCATGGGCAGAAGCTGAAATGTTTAATAAGCTCACAAAAAATACTGTATAGAGTATCCTGCAGCCTCAACATACTGAGTAGACAAAGATTGAAGTTCAGAATTTTCAAGAGGGAGGGCCCAGTGAACACGCCAGGATCTCAGTTGGACATGCTGAAGTGGGGAAGATTCAAAACCAAAAACAAGATTTGACTTCATAATTTATATGCAATAAATAGTCCTAGATTTAAAGAAATCACTGTATAATATAGGAGAAAAACTGGTCTGTTAAAGAAAATAAATTTGGGATCGAGTAAAGGCCATACTGTGAGCATAAGAAGAGTTAAAAATTTAGATATAACAGAGGAGAACATCTAATGACATAGTATTCTGAAGAAACTAAAAGAAAAAAAGGTAAAAATAAAAATATAAGAATGTTATGAATTATAAAATTAAAACTTACTAATAACAAAAGTTATTAAGCAAAGTGAGTAGACAAATGCCCCACTAAGAAAACGTACTTTTAGTCAAATAATGAACAAATTTAGCAGCCTTGGCAAGAGATGCTACAAGTTAATAATAATAATAATAATAATAATAATAAAAAAATTGAATAGACATTTCTCAATGGAAAAATCAAAGCATCAAGAAAAATTTGAGAAAATCTTTAAATTCTAGTGATCAGATAAATTTAAATTCAAACTATGTTACCATCTCACAACCACTATTTGAGCAAAAGATAAATAATGATAAAAAGCCATTATATAAAACCTTAACAAGATCATTGAATAACAGACCATTTAAATTTTTCCAGAGGCAATTCAAATGACACAGTTACTTGGGTAAAGCATTTTATTGATTCCAGAACAGTTGACCAATGTAGCTCAGCGTTGCTTGATCTAGAGAAGTATCACACACGCACAGTGAAATATGTACAACAATATTCATTCTTAGTAATATAATAAAATATTAGAAGTGATTATTTTTCTCAAAAAGAATATTACCTACACAGGAGAATGGAAAAAGTATGTTTTAATCTTGAAATAATCTCTGATATAAATGAGTAGATTGACATGGTAATCTCCAAAAATATAATGGTGAAGCAAAAAGCAAACTGAAAATGACAGTTACAGTATGATTCCTCCATTGCTGTAAATTGTTAAAATGCAAAAATATTTATCTATTTGTTTGATATTACATATGCAGAAACAATACAATAAGCATCATTTAATTTTTATAAAAATAAAAAATCTATAATAAGATAATGTTTAAGTAAGGAATACAATCGTGGGTAAATTTTTTACTTTTATCTTCTATAGTCCTATAGTGTACTTGTGTTTTTATAATCGGACAAAACAATAAACAGTAAATTGATACAGAATTTATATAACTACCAAGTGGAATAGGGTTGTGTTTAAGTCTTAGATTACTTCTTCTTTTTTTTTTTTTTTTTGGACAAAAAGATTTAGTGTTTGCTCTTCATGATTTTTTTCCCCAATGGAGTATTCTTTTTCTTATAATTTATAGATGGTCTATGTGTGAATTTGTAAGAAGAATTTAGTGACGTTAGTTTAAGAAGTCAACATAGCATAATAGATTTTGTTACCATGTAGAAATTTTGATGTTGTTTTTCCCTTTGGATATATACCAGTAACCTATGACAAAAAACGAAAGAGAAAAAAGAGAGAAAAAGAAAAGAATTGTGGAATGTACAAAATATCAAATTGGCAACATATTACAATTAATAAAGTAACTCTATTATGTACAATATTTAAGAAATAGTAAAGCTTAAATTTTTAGTGAAACCCACTAAATCAGAACCAACATAGGTGGAGATCAAGCAATGTCATTTGAAAAAGATCTCCAGGTGATTCTTCTCTATTGCCAGGGTTATAAAACACTGTACTAAAGCAATGGTTCTCAAATTTGGTGGCTTCAGTATCTCCTGGAGAAGGTAAAACACAGCTTGCTGAGCTCTGTCCCAAACCCTGAGTTCTGAATTCTTAGGTCTGAGATGAAGCCTGAGGGTTTGTATCTTTAGCTGATTTTGATAGTACAAGGACCATATTTTAAAAACCACTGTTTGAGGTTTCCTCAAAACATTACTGTAATCATGATAGAGTAAATTTTGCATCACTTTTACATATGTTTGTTCTATTATGCTTGAATTTATGGTTCATGTTTGCCAATCAAAACAAATTCTTGAGTTATTGTCATAAATATTAAAATTCAAATATGTGCTTCCTAGTAAAACTAATTCTTACACATGTGCTCTCTATTATTCCCCTTAGATGGAAAGCATTTTGATTAGAAAAAAAATTGATTGACTATATTAATTAACTCCACTAAGTAGCTATTAAAAGTCTACTGAATGTAGTTCTGGGAAGAATAAATCCCAAATGTAATTCCTTGGCTCTTATTCATTTTCCAACAAATTTAAAACAATGCCAATGATAGAGGAAAATCACACTATAAAAACAAAAATTATTTTTTATATTAAAGTACCCATAGGCCTTCTAAATCCTGATGACATGTCCACTTCCTTAGCTAATTATCTTATTGCGACATGTTGACATTGCTTTTGTTTGTCAATATCTTACCATATTTCATGGCACTCTTCAAGATGTTTTATAAAGTTTCTCAATATGAATAGAGATGAGAAAGTGTTAACTTATTTTATTTTACTTGTAACTGCTTCAGTTAAAATCTGGTTTTTGGATTCAATAAGTTAAATGATTATGATTTATTTTATACTATAAAATGAGCACAAAAATATTTTAGGAGAAATATATACATACATATCCAAAAGTTATGTCTGTCCAAGAAAGCAAATAACATTTTAAAATAATTGTATTTGCATATATAAATTAGTACAATAAATATAAGATCATAAATTATAGTTTTAAAACTCATGTTTTACATAAATTATATTTATATTAAATATATTATATGTGATTTATTAAAAATATAGGTTTTTGAAAAATATTTTTCTTGATTTCTCTATATTTATTAATCAATTTATCATTTCTACAGACATTATATGGTCTTAATATAGTCTATACACATTATTGAATCTCTGCACAGATGGGTATCACATTTCTTTATACAACGACTCCCTTTAAATTAAATGGTACTCCCCACCTTCCAGAGCTTTGACCAAAATAATCTATTAAATATCCACAAACTGGGGTAACACTGCCATCTGCTGGATAGGTTTATCAAATTCTTAATGGTTGGTAATGAATGTGAGCATTGTTTGCACATAAAGTTGAACAAAAATCATGCAACATCTTACATTCATTGATATCCACATATCTAGAGTTATTTTCTCAGTTAATAAAGTACAAATTTAAATAAGAGTCAGATAGATTAATTTCCACAAAACACAGTAATTTTATGATAGAAATGTCTTTTCTGGAAGATAAAAGTCTAAACTGTTTTAGAAATTATTAGACAACAGGGACATCTGACTCACAGGCAACATAAACAGGAGGGCTCTCCTTTCTTACCTCATCAGACATAAGACTTCTTCTGATTCATATATATATACATAAACTGGGTGAAACCCACATCACTGTTTCAAACTTGAAAAGATATCTTACCAGACTTGTCACCAAGGATTTCTGCTAAGTGCCCTTAAAAGGATAACAGACTCTTGACAGAGAAGGAAGACACCTGATTTCTTTGCTTTGAAAGTAGAATGTCCTATTTAGAAAAAAGAATGATGTACATTCATGGAGGAATCCAGATATACTCAATGGGTGAGAGCAGTGTTTGGACATGTTCTTAGCTCTATGGGGGCAGAAAACATCTCCTTCTTAGCAGTATTTCCTAGATTATATTTATGTTCCTTATATAAGACATGACTAACTACAATGTCAAGTAAGCATGAAATAACATACTACAAATTACAGAAAAATAAATACATGACAATTGATAAGTTAATGAAAAAAGATGATTAAAGAAAATGTAAAACATTTGATAAAGAGCAGTATATTTAAATTATTTATTATTCAAATTAATAATATAAACTCTTCTAAATTGAAGACTAGCATGAATCTATGAGCAAAATCAAAAGATGATAATATCAAGTGTTATTTTATTGAAATATTTTCATTTCAAATAATCAAAAATTCTATTAGCATCAAAGTTATACAGGATGGAGATGAGAGAAAAACAGAAAAAAAACCAAAGTAGATTGGAAACAAGGAGATTGCTACATAAAGAGATTTGCGGGGGTAGTAGGTAGTATGTTATACAATGAAAACTCAAAATTCAAGAATTCTCTACTCAGAATATGTTTCTTACACTAAAGAAATAGATTTTCTTGACTCATAACAGGTGCTTACAAATTATTTATAAATTAAAATTATTAAAGCAAAGTTTCAGTAGCTTTATCACTTATATCCTCCTGAGTAAATTACATAAATATAATTTATCTTTGAATGAATAGTGAATCAAAACACAAACTGAAGAAAGAGGAAGAGAGTACAAAAATCTTAGTGTTGGCAACAAAACCAGATAATTATAGAGTCAAGGCTATATAACTATATGGAAAGCCTATAAAATATATTCAAAAAATAAAAATTAATTAATTAAAATAATTTGAAAGAGAAGATAGATAATATAAAATAGTATTTACCAGTACCTAAATATCTCATATTTAATTTAAAAAATCCAGTTGGGTATATAGAGAAAATTCCTAGAATCTAAGTATTCATCTTTTACAGATTGTGTCAATGTGTCAATTTTTTTATCAATAAAAAAATTAATAATTTTATGTATATATGTCTGTTTCTGGTTCATTGAAAAAACACAGTTCATTGATTGTAACAGTAAATGACTTTCTCCCACTGACCCATTGGATTTGTGTAGTATTTGTTTTTTTCCCTGCTCCTGGATGGAAAGCTTGGCATCACCCTTATCTTTTATGATTACTTTTAGATAATTAAAAATATCAAAAGTATTTTAAATCACAAAATTTATTCCTAATTTAAGAACTTAAATATCTAGCACCAGGTAAAGATTAAAAAAACCAATAGGAGCTAAAGTTGAAACTTCTTTCCTCATTCATAGGAGCCACCCTCAAGAAAGAGAGAGGATGACCAGGTTGCTCTATTTCTCTTCTCTACATAACTCTTCTCCTTCTCCCCCAGAAAAAATAACTGTGACTCCTGAAAATTTTGAATTTGGACCTAGATTATAAAGGTGTGAAAGAAGATTGTCAGAAAAGATCTTTAAGAAATCTCACCATGATGCATGATGACTAAATCAGGTGTGTTGTCTTAAGAAAAGTTTTCTAGTACTGAGGATCTCATGCCTGTAGTTTTCAGAGGAGAGCAAATTCCCTTTGAATATTCATCTAGTTCTCACAGCACTCAGGAATATTTTAAGCTTCTCTCTGCTGAGATGTTCCCCTGCCTGGGCAAAATCTAAAGTATCACCCTTATGTCTATCTTTCATGAGTTGATTCATATGACCCAAAAGAAATGTTCTCAAATACTTTGCCTCCCAAACCATGGAAAAGAAAATACAAAAAAGCCACCCTTTATTCTGACTTGACAAACCACTTCATCAGTCTCTCACCTTTTCTTAGTTGTAAATGAAACAAAAGTTCAAGGTGTCTTCTATAGTGCAGACACACAAATTAAGTGTTTCTTGTGGTCTCCTGAGGGTCTCTTTTTCATTCTGTTAGGGTTAGAATGTACCACAAGTCCCTGCTCCCCGTCCTCACCAAGAGACTCACAACAAAGCTCCACAAGCCCCAAAGGTACTTGTGAATCTCCAATCTCAACACAGATATGAGCTCAATGTGAGTGAGGTGAGGGGCTAGAGAGTCACCACCAAACCAGATTAATACTTCAGATTTCCAATTAATACCCCTTTTTTAATTTATTCATTTCTCTAGAGTAATCTTGGAAATATACAACACTAATCTTTATGAATTCCTGTAATGGCTTTTTTGGGGGGAGAGGGGCATTTACATCCTCTTAATAAAAAATATAAATATCTAGACAAATTTGATGAGATTGCTATCGCCTCCCATAATATAATCAAGCCATATTGAATGTCTTTCAGTTTCTAGGTCTTCTTTTAGAGTTTGTGCATATGTTATTTCCAATGCCTGAAAAATTCTTTCTTTTACCCACCACATCTTAATCTTGCTAAGAGCTACTTGGCATTTATGATTTAATGTGGATGTTATTTTCTCCTAAGAGCCTTCTCTGGTCTTCCTATGATTAAACTGGATGGTAATTAGCAGTGTTCCAGTGTTTTACATATATTAACTTACTTGGTCCTCATAAATAAAATTTCCATGAGGTAGTGTGGCAGGTCAAGTTCATTTGCAAAGAAGCTGACTTTGAGATGTAGATTAGCACAGAAGGTTTATTAATGATTGCTCTGTGAGCATCACTTGTGGAAAAGAAGAAAGTCATATTGGGCAGAAGGAGGAAGAAAACTGTGATGTAATCTCAAGAGACCTCTTTGACAACCATATGGGGAGTTCTGGAAGTAGAATGATTGTGAGAACTGAGTTGAGGTGACAGAGATCTGAGACTTTATTCACCTGATTTGATCTGCCATTGGATGCCAGATACCCCAGGGAAAGGGACTGGATGAGGTAGCTTTCTTTAGCGGAGCCCTTCCTTGAAGCAGGCTAACAGCTCAGGGCTACCTAATGACAACAACCTCAACAGCTGCCTTAATAACTGTTAGATAGTATTGTTTTCCCAATTTTACAAATGAAGTAACTGAGGAACAAATAGGTTGAGTAACTGACCCTGTTTACACAATAAAATTATTTGATCCAGAATTCAAACCTAGGAGTGTCTACTTCATAACATACACCAAAACAGGGGATGGATTAGAGGTATAAATACAAAACTAAAACAATAATGTTTTAAGATTATATATATATATATATATATATATATATACACATATATATGTATATATATATGTATATATATGTATATGATTATATATATACATATATATGTGTATATATATATATATAAACTTAATACATTTAGAGTATTCCAATATTAAAAAAAAAAGAAAAAACAGGATGCTAAAGCAGTATCCAAAGAAAATATTTAATAATTTGGATTATATTATACAAAACATCATCAAAAGAGACATAAAGGAACTAAAAAGAAAATGGGACAAATATTTAAAATAAATAGTTTAACAAAATCCTCATATCCAGAATATAAACAAAACAAAACAAAACTGCTGAGTCAAATACTTAAAAAAAAATCAATTAAAAAAAACTGACAAAAGATTTGAACAAGTGCTTCACAGAAAAGGAAATCCAATGGTCTATAAACATCTAAAGAGGACTCCACTTTTACAGTTATCAGTAAAATGCAAAATAAAACTGCACTGAAATGTCATAACATAACCTCCAGAATGGTTAAAATGGAAACAAAACAACTAAAACAAAACAAAGGAGAAATAAAAGTTTTGGTAAGGATGTGGAGTAACTAACTGCATGTTTCATGCACTGCTGGTAGAGAATGATAGTATGCTGCTTGGGAAAAGTATTCAATAATATCTACTAAAGACCGATACATTAAAATCAGCAGTTTCACTTCTACATAATCCAACAGAAATGCATATATGTTCACCAAAAAACATGTCAAAAATGCTTATAGCAGCATTAGAACTGAACTCAAATTGAAATGTATCTAATTGCTAATGAGCAGTAGAAGAGATGAATAATTGATAGCATATCTACACAATGGTTTATTATTTGTCTTTGAGAAAGACTAGACTACTATTATATTCTACACCATGGATTGAGCTATAAAATCCAAACACAAATGAGTATATGTTCTATGATTCCAATAGTACAAAATTTATAAAAAAGGCAAAACTAATATATGAGATTAGAAGTAAAGATATCAGTTACTCTGCAGCCCTGGTGGATAATATTGGAAAAGAATACAGAGAGTGCCCCACAGATTCTAGTAATGTTTGGGTCTTTAATTTGCTATTTACAAAGGTAAGTTTAATTTATGAGAATTCATCAAGGTGTGTACTTATAATTTATGTAGTTTTATAAATGTATTTCAACTGTGTACTACAATTTAAAGGAAAAGTAATCTTAGGCAGTCTGTTTCCAAGGTTCATGATCTTAAGAGTAATATTCATTTGACATTTTATATATTGCT
The DNA here is from genome assembly GCF_902729225.1 of Pteropus medius. Classification (NCBI taxonomy): domain Eukaryota; kingdom Metazoa; phylum Chordata; class Mammalia; order Chiroptera; family Pteropodidae; genus Pteropus; species Pteropus medius. Next base: position 9,545,357 of record NW_024355205.1, read on the forward strand.
GATGGGGTATAAACTGTTATAATCACTTTGAATCACAAAGTGAAATTACATAATAAAGTTAAAGGTTCAAATATGATGCATTAGTTCTGTTCCTAGGTACGCAGCTGAGATAAATTCTTGCACATATCCAACATAAAACATGCACAGGAATGCCTAAATCTGCATTATTTCATTTAAAAAAATAAAGATAAAATATGTCAACTATTCATCAACAAGTCAACAACTCAATACGTGTGGCATGTAAACACAATGAAATGTTCTACATCAGTGAATACAAATAAACTATGATAACCCACAGCAATGTGGAATCATTTTAGAAATAAAGTGTTGAGTAAAAAAAAAAAACAAGTCCCAGAAGGTTACAGAAAGCATAGTAAATTTTAACAAACCCCAAAGCAATAAAAACTAAATAATACGATATTTAGGAATGTACATAAATACTAATTTTTAAAATGTGAGGTTCTAATAAACACTAATTCTAGATAGAGGTTATACCTGCAAGGGAGACAAGGGTATAGGACATGACAGGTGCACGTAATAGATAGAAAATACTGGTTATCTTCTAGTTCACGAGTTATAATATGGATTTACAATTGCTTATTTTACATTATGCTTATAACTTACTATATATTTTATATATTTTTTGTAAATTTAATATTGTATTTTGAATATGTTGAAGTAAAAATATAATGCAGAATATCTCAAAACACCTTGGCTGTGATAGAGAGAGACAAAAGAAGAAAAGATGGAAAAAGCCAAGAGATAAAACAACAAAAGATTGTTTTATAAAAGGAGTGATCGTCAGTGAGAGATTTCTGGGTTCATCAAAGTGGACTGTTAAAGATCTCGCCTGGACCCAGCAGGCACATCAGATTCCTTCCCCCGAGTCCCCCTTGCAGGTTCCTCTGATTGGACTATAAATTATTCTCTCCTTCTTTTGTTCTAGATCTGAATATGTACATGATTATAAAATATTAAAAATAAACTTAAATTTTAGCATTATAACTTTGTTTATAGGACCATGTTCTCTACTTATCAGATAATTTTTTTTTACTGCAGTATTCTTAATATCTAGCATAATTCTTAGATGAGGCAACCCTTTGTTGACCTCACAGATTGCAAGGACCTTGTCAGCTTACAATTCCTTATTTTTTTTTTTAATTTTTTATGCCTACAGCACCTGGTCTTCCTAGGTGGTCTCCCATCCAAGTACTAACCAGGCCTGACACTGCTTAGCTTCCAAGATCAGACAGGATCAGGCTTGTTCAGGGTGGCATGGCCGTAGACTTCTAGCATAATTCTTGAAACATACTACAAGTTTTTAAAAATCTGTTAAACTGATAAACTCATAGAAACATAGTGAAATGGTGGTTGTCAGTGTCTGGGAGATAGGGAAATAGGAAGAGTTTGGTGAAAGGGTACAAACTTTCAGTTACAAGGTGAATAAGGTCTGAAGACCTAATGTATTTAACACGATGACTATAGCTCATAACAGTGTATTGTATAATTGAAATTGCTGAGAGAATAGAACTTAAATGTTCTCACCCAAAAAAGGGGGGTGGGTAAACAAAATGAAAATATGTGAGGTGGCGGATAAATAAATTTGAAAACTCTTTTAAACTGATATCAGTTTAATTGATAAAACTCATGTTTATCATTAGGTTGAACCATAAGAAATTGTCATGTTCAATAATTTTTATCTACTAATAAGCAATTTCATATGAATCATTCTATTATTAAGAAAATACCATCTCTTCCTAAAGGAGTTGCTTTAGCTTCCAAGGCATTAACTTCAAGTTATATTATAATGAAGAAGAGAACTAATGATAATAGTGAGTTAATACTGGAAGAGTGGCTGAGGTTAAAAATATGAGGATAAAAAGCCATATAAATATATTACATTTTGGAATATTACGAATTAATCTTTCAAACACCATCTTGAACTTCTAATACTCAGCTAATATTGATACTCCTTCTTAGAGAAGTTTTTGGTGTAAGCTATGAATAGATTACCCAAAGAAGTCAAGATCTGACCAGAAGTTAAATACTATATAAAAAAAGTAGAGATGGTATTTGAAGCATAATTTACTTAAAGAAAATATAGAAATATGATGCTACTTTATTAATTCATAAAACTTAATGTTTGTCACAAAGAATCTTTAGTCTTGAGTTAAAATGTCTACGTTTTTACTGTTAAACTACGAGTAAATAGATCAATTGACCAATCAATTAATAGATATAATACTTGATCTGTCTTGTATTGCAAAAATGTTAAATGATACAAGCACATACTAAAATCTTCATATATAATGGCATCTTTTTCTGTATCTCTATGACTTTAACTCATCAGTAAAGTGATTGATATAATATAAAGAAACACAACTTAATGAATGTCTTTAATAAATACAAGTTATTCTGAATTAGAGTGAGTTTATTAAATATTTTCATCTTCAGATGCCATTGAATATTCTAATTTCTATTTTGTGTAGAATTCAAGTCACCATTCAGGGTTTATGAAAGGAAATTGAAATCTTTTCACAAACATGTATAGTTTAGTAACAGTAAACCAAATTCTGATTAACAACCAATTACTGAGCGAGGGAATCTAGTTGCACATCAATTCTGAAGTTTTTAATTGCAAGGTTTATACCTAAGTAGCTGCTTAATGATCTGAGACCCTAGCTTCAAAACAGAAAACATTTCAATGATAACTCATTTCTTGGTGCTCATGAAATTTTCATGGATTTATGAATTATAACACCTTAGATCAAACTTTGCTTATTCTTCTATTCTATGAGACTGATGTTACATCTGAAGTTTATTCAGAAAGTGTACATAGCGCTAGGCATTCATACTTAAGTAAACTGATAATTTCTCTCTGACTGTATTAGCTTGATTCCCTGCTATAACTTTAGGTATTTCACTTTAATTCGTGATAGTCGATAGTAAGGTACTCTGTATTTTGTGAATTTTTTTTAAAACATTTCATTACATTAGAGAGGTGTTATTTTCTTTTCTTTTTCCATTCTTTTTTAAGTAAAGATCTACTCCCTCACAAGTCAGTGTTTGAGGAGTTATTGATTTTTTCCATTTTTAATTTGTGTCTAAATCAATGATCTATGTTAGGAAGTTCTGCTAAGATTTCTTTTTCAAGCTTTAGGAACTATATCAAGATCTCCTTGGAAATGTAGTACTCAAATGCCAACAAAAATTAAATTTATCTACCTTTCTCATCCTTTTCTCATGTCAATGAATGAATTTGGAACTAAAATAAGAAAAAAATAGCATTAACATTATTCAGATTTTGTTTATTCTATTTCTGTACCTGAGATCCAATTAATTAAATATAATTCAATAAATAGTTTCATATAATTTAACAAGCAAAACACTATTTATTCATTTAATAGTTATTCAATGATCATCAAAAATGTGCCTGACAACTTGCTAAATGGCAAAACAAAGTAAAAAGAAAAGAAAAGAGAAGAAAAGAAAAGAAAAAAAAAGAAAAAACAGAAAAAGATATGGTCCTTGTAGGTTTGTTTTAAATCAATAGATTTTAAACCTTAGCATGCATCATAATTATTTGGGGGACTTGTTAAAATACAGATAACTGAGACCCACCATCAGAGTTTAGGATTCAATAAATCTGAGTATGGTACTAGCTATGCTGATGCCACTGGCCTGGGAACAATAATTTAAATGAATGCCTGTATTGTATATAAACTTTGGTTAACATAATTTACTGGCAACTTTGTCAAAGTATTCACCACTTTCTTTTCACTGTTAATGCTGCATTACCTGTATTCATACCTGTAATTATCATTGTGCACTTACTGAAATTACAAGAAAGTGAGAATTCTTTCTTGGTCTAAATGTTCACTACTTCCTTGGAGCATCACCTGTGACTAACATTATTCGTAATGTTTTTAAATTCTTATGTTATCCATTTACTTACTGTATACTGTCAGGTGTAGTTTGTTTGTTTGTTTGTTTGTTTGTTTGTTTTTCCTTGTAAACTCTTTTGAAGTTTAACATACACACAGAAAGATGCAAAAATCACTGCTGTGTAGCTTGAACACACATGTTATAACCGACATACACTATTTTTTCTTTGGTCATAAATCAGGTGATTATCTATGTGTGATCTGTTTCTGGATATTCCATTTTGTTCTACGGGTGTAATTTTATATCCTTGTGCTAAAACCACACTCATATGTTTGCTACAATTTGATAATAAATAATCTATATTTACTATTATAAATCTTTCATTTCTGTTCTGCTTTTGTGAGTTTGGCTATTTTAGATTCCTCATCTAAGTGGTATCATGTATTATTTGTCCTTCTGTGTCTGGCTTATTTCACTTAGCATGCTGTCCTCCGAGTTCATTTGTATTGTCACAAATGGCAGGATTTTCTTCTTTTTAAGGCTGAATAAGATTCCATTATATGTATATGCCACATTTGTTTGATCCGTTCATCTATAGATTGACATGTAGATTACTTCCATGTCTTGGTTATTGTGAATAATGCTGCAATGAACATTTTATAGTGCAGATATCTCTCAAGATCTTGATTTCAATTCCTTTAGTTATGTTCACAGAAGTGAGATTGCTGGATCATATGCTAGTTCTCTTTGCAAATCATATAGGTGATAAAAGTTTACAGATCCAAAATACATGAGTTCCTACAACTCAATAGCAATAATAATAATAATAATAATAATAATAATAATTTGATTAATAAATGGGCAAAGGAACTGAACAGTCATTTCTCCAAAGAGGACATGGCCAACAGACATACAAAAAGAAGCTCAATATCACTAATCTTCAGGGAAATTTAAATAGAAATCTTAATGAAATATCACCTCACATCTGTGAAGATGGCTGTTATCCAAAAGAATTGTTTTTAAATTGCAGATATTGGCAAGGAGTAAAGAACTGTTGTACATTGTGGTGATAGTATAAATTAATACAGCTGCTATGAAAAACATTATGCAGGTCCCTCAAAAAGTCCTTTCGTTATTTTTGTTTCTTTTATTCATATTGTTAAAATCTCAAAGTCTTCAAAGATATTGTTTTTGTTCTCATGATAGCTTTCTTACAGTGTGCATAGCTTTTTCCTCCACTTATTTTCTTGATACTCAGTTCACTTTTCAAATGCATAGATTATAATCTTTCATGGACTTTACAAATATTTGATCATTTCATCTTTAGATATTACTCTTCGATATAACTCTCTTCTCCTTCTACAAATCTAGTTCCATTATTTAAACTTATTCCTCATATATCTCATGTTCTTTTTTTCTCTATTCATTTTTTATTTGTGTTAATCTGTGTGCTTCAATTTTGATGTTTCTCCTAACTTTGTTTCTGATTCAATAATCCTGTCTTCTGCTGGTATCCATCTAAGGAATCGTTGATTCCAGTTATTATGTTTCATTTCTAGAAATTCTATTTGATTCTTTTTTTTTTTTTTAGATTTCGGTACTCTGATGGAATTCTCCATCTCTTTTTTATTTTCATAATTTCAAAAATGTTCTTAAATAAATCACTTTTAATTAAAGCATTGATTAGTTGATCTCAGTATCCAGATAACTTGTGGCCCTTTTGTGTGTGTTTGTTCTTGTTTTTATTCAAATGGTCTTATCTCTGGGCTTACCAAGTTATTTTAACTAAATGCTGTAAATTGTGAATTGAAAAAATTATAAAGTTTACAGATAATGTTATTGTATTTAGAAGAAAGTTTATTCTTTCTTCAGCTAGGAGTATAGAAGGGAGATGGATCATTCTAATTTAATCAGGAACAAAACTAAATCAAATCTACATTTCAGTCATGGTTGGGTACTAGTCACCTCTATCCAATCTTGGTCCAACCCTTCAGGGCTTTTAGTTTGGAGCATGGCACGCTTGCAATGTTCCCTCTCTCTGGGAGTCTTGAATCCTGCTTTTAATTTCCTCAGCACCACAATGATGTCCAAAATCTCTCACCTCCTCTTTATTGGCTTTCTGATTTACTTTTTCAGTCTCTGTGCCACATAGCTTCATAAATCAGCAGATTTTTTTTTAAGGGAAAATATCCTCATGGCCTCTAAATTCCTAAATTTCTGGTTTGTCTGAACAAATTTTATAGTAAGAGAATATATTTTTTAAAAGAACAAGAAGAAGGAGAAGAAGCTGCAGTAGCAGCATCTGATTTCTGTTAGCAGCAGTCTCTGGCCCAGGCCAATGGAGTATTCTATCTCTTGCCTAGCCTATTAGCAATCCCCCAGAGTGATAGTGACTTACAATTTTCAGCACCCATCTCTGCTTTCCCAAATCTAGGACTCTATTCTCTTACTTCCTGCAGTACTCTAAGGTCTTTAAACTGATGATTTTTCATTTTGACATAACTTTTCTAAATGCTCTTGGTGGGAGAGTTGGTCTGCTACAATTGTTCTAGGCTACATATTTCCCCAAATTTCTTGGAAAGTTAAGTCCTACAGTACTTTTCTTTCTATTAAGAAATGTTTTATAATCAGTAAAAATATAAAGAGAGGAGTGAATAAGAAGATCTGCATCTATTAAATTATTTTCATGTCAAGGTATTAAGACAAACATTATTTTAATATTAACATTAAATATATTTTAGGGTAATAATTTTTCTGTCATGTTAAACTAACAATGAACAAATGCAAAAATAGTAAACAAAATAGTAACAGTGAACTACTTCAAGTGGTAAATACTTGTAAACAATACTAGCAGTATACAAACTAATTCAAGTTATAAAGTACACAGGTACATATTTGAATTTTCTCTGATAGCTTAGAAAACTATGGCTATTTTAACATGACCTTTCTGGGAGTAATTTCTAAAAACTTCAAGAGACAAAATTATTAAGTTCTTTTCAGTCAATAAAATTCTATCATTGCTACATCTTCTCTGTTTGATTTAATGTAATTATTTCATTATATAAAAGTTGAAAAGAGATGAAATCACAATTCATAAGTGTATGGATTCAAAAGGAAAATATAAATATTTTAGTATACTTGTTCAGATATAATGTTATTTTTGGAAGAATCAATAAATTTCAGTGCATATTTTGAATTATATATTATTTTTTGTTCAATAATATTTTTATAATATCAAATAAAATAGTGGGCTTATTTATGGTACTCAGATATACTATATTTTTGTACTTAATCTGAATAAATGTTAATATGAAGATTTTTTTCTAAATAATTCTTAGAGAGTAGCTCTTTATTGTGTTTGTGGTATTTTAAAAATCTGCTTTATTAGAAAAAAGAGTTACGGAATTTTTCCTGTAATAAAGTTTTATGACCCATTTTTGAAAATGAAAGATTATTACAATATTAGTTATACATCCTAAATTACTTATAGTTCCCTTTTTATAATTTAAATCCCTTAATTTTACTTTTTGATATTTAGAAATTAACTTTTAAATTTCATTAAACACTAGCATTCCTTAAGAGAAACTTAAGAATATATTTAAAAAGATATAGATATAAAAAATCATTCATGATAAAGATTAGTAATGCAAAATTATTGTATCATTTTATACAAAATAAATCCTATATTTCTAAACATAAGTGTTTCAGAAAAATTATAAAAGAAGAAATTATTTAATTCTATTTTATTGAATAATATCAGAAAATAAGTTACTTTTCTGTTATCCTTACTACTCAGATGTTTATTATTTTCTTTAATGGATTATCTAGTTCTGCAAAAGGATTACATATTCAGTATGTTTTATTACTAAAAGAGTGGTTTCTGCACAAAGTGACAGACATTTCTCAGAATGACAATTTACATGACTAGAGCAGAAATAAACTATAAACACTTAAGTGTAAACTTGTGCATACTAAGTTTATAAGTACTTGTGTACACACAATGAATTAATAACAGTCTTGATTTGTTATGCAAAAAAGAACTTGTAAGCAGAAATATATTTATTCAGATGTGTTTATATGTAAATATGCAGTGTAAGTATATGTCGTGTGGGAGGGGAATTTTACCAGTGTAGAAGTGATAATGATTCACCGTTTTTTTCACTGATGTTTATAGAAAACATTTAAATAGTTATAACCATAGAATGTGTGTAATAAATTCATAGCTTAATCAGTTATTACCAAATAAGAGAGAAGCCAGCAAAAACCTTGCTATCACAGTGAAGAAAAGCTGTGCCATGATTAAGAACTTCGTTTATATTATTTTCTACTCCATCTTATATATGAATGCTTTAGTTTTAAGAGCTCCAGTTTTCTGTAATTTCCTTCTGAAACTTCTTCCAGAACTCTCCTCCTAATTTTGAATAAAAAAATAGTGTTAAATAAAGAGGTCAGAAAGTTTTATTTAATGAGGAGCTATATTTTTTCTTAAAATACAGGTTTGGTTTTGGTTTTGATTAGTCTCCAGCAAATATACTTCTTTTTTTGTTCTAAATTCCATTGAAATTGCACTCATCTTAGATATGCTCAATATTAATGATTTTAGTATTCCTTGGTAAAGTAGTTGGGTAGAAATATAAAGACATAATCTGATGGGAGAAGGAAGAATAATGTGTTCTATAGTGTTCTTGCAACGTCTCCCTGTGAAATACTTAATAACAAATTGTATTACTCAGGGTTCTCTAGAGAAATAAAACCAATAAGATATATATATAAATAGATAGATGATAGATAGATAGATAGATGATAGATAGATAGATAGATAGATAGATAGATAGATAGATAGATAGATAGATAGATAGATATAGGCGATGGATATACAGATATAGATGTATAGGAAGATATATATAGGAAAGCCAGTGGTGTAATTCATTCTGAGTCTAAAGGTTTGAGACCCAGGGGAGCCAATTGTGTAAGTCCTAGTATAAAGATCTGAGAATGAGATTGGGGTGCAGAATAGTGTAGGTGATGGTGTAAGTTCAGATCTGACACTTAAAGCCTGAGAACTAGGATCACCAATGTCAAGGGGAGAAGAAGATGGATCTCAGCTCAAGTGGAGAGAGCACATTCTCCTTTTATGCACCATTTTGTTCTACTCAGGCCTTCAGTGGATTACATGATTACTGCTAGCATTGGTGAGGGCAATCTTTTTTACTCAGTTTACTAATTTAAATGCTAATCGCTTTTGCAGACACCCTTACAGACACACTCAACAACAATGTTTTATCAGCTATCTAGTATCCCTTAGCCCAGTCAAGTTGACATGTAAAATTAACTTTTACACCAAATAAAATTCTATAAAATTCTAAAAAAATTAAACCCACTTTAAGTTAAATAAATTTACAATGCTTGTGAGATTTGTATGAGGAGTTAGGAAAATGTGTAATAGTCAAACCAGAATCTTGACAGTTCAAATAAAACTACATTTCTTTGTCACTTTTTTGGTCCTATATTATGCATAAAGATAGTGTCTATATAACTTGCAAATTCCAAGTGTTTCAATAGGATATCAGGTATATACATGTACTACTTTATTCAGAGCACCATAACCCTGTGACACAGTGTTTCAATGTGTATCATTTCACAGGCAAGTGTGGCTTTTTCCAATTTAAATGTAGTTAACACTTTGTGCTTTGGGTTTGATTTTAACTTGCAAATTAACGTTTTTCCCCTTTTTATCTAAGCTAGGTGAATGGTTTCTAGTGCCTGTCAAATGTCCCTTGATTCCATCTTTTCCTACTCTTCTAGACACAAAGAACAAATGGAAAGAGAGGAAGACAAACAACTGCTGTGACCCAACTGACTTATGTGCTCTTGTGATTCTCTGACTCTTGACCTAGCTGAGTGATAGTGGGATAGTCCTGGTTTATGTCCCATTTACTCTTAAAGAATCTGATTGGATGAAACATTATGTCGTCATTTTACCTATAGACATAATCTGTGCCCAGGAAATTTATCAAATTTTTGATAAATTGATGGATGAAAAGACCAGGTGTGTCCTTTCTGTGTTTTGTAGTCAATCTTTTTTCAAATGTACATTGAAACCCGCTCTGGAGTTATAAAATTAAGTTAGTGGGTCATGACTATTAACTATTTTTATTTGTTTTTAATTTTAATAAATGAAGTTAGAGAAGCTTGAAACAAATGCTTGGATTTTTGTTTCCAGCTATTAGACAGCCTGAGTGAGTGTCATATAATCCTTTGTGCCTCAATGACCCTATCTATTTTCTATACTTTAGATCCTAGTCTTGAATAAATATTCAAAGTTTGATATTAAATATTATCACTGAGGAACAAGAAGTCATTATACTATACAGTGTTCTGGATATTTATAAGAAAGTGAAGAATCTAGTAAGTGAAAATTATCTTTCTAACTAATTCCCTTGTATTGTCTTTTGTCTGATATCTTAGTCCTTATTCAGAAATTGTCTTAGACCGAAAGACATTGCCCTGAACAAGGATATACCCACTTCCTGGACAGCCTATATCCAGTGGTTGGCTACAAAAGGGCTATGAAGTTCCACCAATTGTGTCTCAATTGTAATCATTTTAAGGTACATTCCAACTCCTTGTAGAATCAACTGAATCCTTTATTGAAACTATACCCCATTTCAACTCCCTCCGTTCTCCATTCTGATTCCCTAGAAATATTTCCCAATAAATCTCAGAGATGGTTTCCTAGGCAACTAAAATAGAGTTGTTTTTATTCTGTCCATGATCAGTGCAAAAATTGGCCTTTGGAGGATAAGAATAAGTAGGAAATTAAACATGTAAAGGTTACTCATGATATAAATTCGGTATTATAATTTTAAGAGAATTTCAAACATTTTTTTAAAATTTATTCATCAGCTTTTCAGTGGTGACTTTCTATGTGCCAGGTACCTCACTAGACTTTTGGGAATGTGCTAACTGATGATACATTAAATTCATGTCCACAAACCTTAAGTGGATCCTCTGTTCTGCCTGTAATTATAGCATATTACAATATGTTTTTCTGGTTTACCTGTGCCTCTACTTTCTTAGCCTATTCACATTATATCCTCTGTCATCAAATCTCCAATATATCTCTTCATACTTCATGACTTTTTGCTTATGCATATTCCCTGGTTTACTGAGAAAGTAAGAGCAATTAAATGAGAAACTTGCAAACCTCAACTGTCACATACATATACAAAGCATTTGAACCCATAAAGAGTGCTCTATCTTTCCTCCTGTTGCTATAAACAAACTCAGAGGACTCTTCTTGTTGAAGTCCTCACTTTGAATTTCTCTTTCAGTCCTACTTAATAACATTTGTGTTTCTTATACATTTCTCCTCCCATTAAATAATAAATTCCACTTGCATTTATTACCATTCTGTCTCCAAATATGTTCCTACCATTTTCTCTTAGACTCATTCAGACAAGTTTTCACCCCACTAAATTATATAAGCCTGTCTTGTTAAGACTGTCAATGTAGCCCATGTTGCTAAATTCAGTATTCAATTCTCAGTCATTCTGGAGCTATCTTTGGCATTTGCATACTTTTCGCTTGCTTCCACTGAAAATAAAATCAAAATAAAAAAATAAAATAATAAAATGAAATTAAACAAAACAAAATACAGTACAGTATAGTACAATGTAATACAATATAACACAGTACAGTACAGTACAATCCAATCCAATCCAATCGAATCTAATCCAACACAATAAAATAAAAAATTCACTTGGCTTTTTGTACATCACATCCTCTCTCTCTCTTTTTTTCTATCTTGGTCTCTTCTTCTCAGTCTCTTATATTGGTTCTTCTTCATCTCTCTAATCTTTTATAGATGGATTTCTGAGGCTTAGTCCTTTGTCTCCCTTTAAAAAAATCTCTAATACTACACTCATCTTCTTGAAAAATGTATACTTTCTTATGGCTTTAAACAACGTTTATTATCTAATGGTTCCCAAATTTATATTTCCAGCCCAGATGTAACACCCAAACTCCAGACTAGGATATCTGCTCTTGTGACTTCCCACTTAAATATTCAAAAGCCATCTCAAACTGAACATGTACAAAATTAAACTTTTGGCCTCTTTCAAATCTGTTCCACCTGAAGTTTACTCCATCTCATTCGATGGTAATTCCATACTTTTGCTTTATCACACCATAATTCTTATACTCATTCTTGGCTCCTCTTTCACATCATAGTTAATCAATAAGGAAATTCCTATACTCTAAACACAAACAGAATCTCCCTACTTGTCACTTTCACCACTTTTATTAACTAGGTTTGAGCTATAATTACCCCAAATCTGATTATTACTATCCAAAATATAGTCCGTTCTCAAAAAAAAAAAGCAGTCAGAGTAATCCTATTAACAATAACTCACACATATAATCATTTTGTTCCAAAAATTCCATCGAATTCTTATTTTAATAAAGAGTATGACAAATTCCTTAAAATGCCTATAAGTTCTATCTGATCTTCTCCCTCCACTACCAAAATGATTACTAACTATAACTTTATTTCTTAGAATCATTTCTCATTTCATGCTACATACAATGTCCTCCCTGCTTTGCCATGAACAGGCCAAGGTTGTGCCCACCTTGGGATTTTTGTAGCAATTATTCCTTCACGTACATTCCTTAGGAATCTACATGATGACTTACTCCAAGGCCCCACTCTCCAGCCTACTCTGCTTGTTTTCTCCTGGTACTCATTATTACTCATTATCTTTTAACATATTACAACTTTTCAGAATGATGTTTATGTATATAGGCAGTCTCTTCTACTAGAAGATTATATCTTCTAGGTAATTTTTGTAATTTTTACTCACATATGTATCTCAAGAACCTGGAATAGTTCCTATAAGTTAGTAGGCACTCAGTAAATGCAGTAGAATAAAGTATTAAACCAAAGAAGTCTTTATCTTGTAAAAAGATTTCCATAGTCTCTTCATTCTCAAATTTATTGCATAAGTAATACCTTTAATACGATAGAGGACATATTATTTATTAATTATGTTACAATTGAATATGTTTGAAAATTATTGATTAAAATTTTAACCTATAATATTACACTAACCATGAATATAAGACTCACAGCATTTAAATATAATACATTTTTTATTAATGTCTTGATATTAAAGGTCAATGTGTGGAATAGTCAGAAAATAATTTCTAAGATTATAATAAACATGAATAAGAGTGACATTACAAAGATTCATGCAATTTAAAGTTATAGAATGATATATTAATAAATAAAAGGAATTTTTCCTGAGTGGAGGACAGTTTTTATTCAAAAGTTTAAAATTCAATTTTATTTGAATGTTATTTAAGAAAGAAGAGTACTTTCCTTATAACGAATTCTTATAAGACATATGGACTATTTAAATTTGAGTTTCCATTTCCTATGTAAATCTGTTTTCCAGGAGGTCTAACAAAGCTAATAAGGCTAAGACCCCCAAAAGATGTTAAACCAGATGGGCAAACATAAACTTTTAATATGAACAAATCTCATGCATATTTCATAAGTAGAAGAAAACTATGTGAGATAATCACTTGCTCATTTGTTGAAATTTCAGGCAGCAGAAAATAAAAAAGGAAAAAGTTAAAAAAAAAAAAAAAGCCCCAAACAGCCCTTTGAAAGCACATCTGTGAGGCTAGAAGAATGCTGCAGTTGTTGAATCTTGTTTACATATTTATAAACTGAATGTTTCTCAAGATGGTACAAGTTACAAGATTCCATTTTTTAAAATTATTTATATATTCACTTTGGAACCTAAACATTTTATATTTTATAAAGTAAAGCAACTTGAAAACAAAACCAAAACACCTTGTAACTTCTTCAAAATGAGCTGTGAATGTTTCCATGACAAACTATGATCACTGTGAATCTTGGTACATATGTACACCTAACCTTAAAATATCATTATGTAAAATATATGCAGGAATAAGGAAAGCATCTAAACATTAGGCCTATTAAGGACCATTCTTGTGACCCATGTACATACACAATAGTTTTCCTTTGGGAGGAGCAAATGGAGAATTCTCTCCCAAAATAAACAGATGAGTGCTATGTAATTGTTAAATACAAGTTTGATTGGAGTAAAATAAAATGTACATTTGATCTAGGCTTGATGGCTGAAATGTAGTGACACTCTATGAGGAAATATTGAGAATCACTCTGTTCCTAAATATAGGACTGGTAAACTAAGTCACTCAGACTAGTAGGACTAATTGCTATAAAACTAGGAGTTATTGATTTTCCATTTTGTAAACATCTTTAGACCCAATTTTATTTCTTAAGATGGTCAATTTTGAATGAAAAGATCTTAAGTCAATGACAAAAGCCTTATTCGTCTTTCAACTGCCATGTCAACGAGAACCCTTAAAAGTTGACCAGCAATCCAGGCTATCAAAATTTGAACAATTTCTAACCCTCTAAGTTATCTCTTCTCTGATTTTCAAAAGTGAAACCTCCTATATTAGTGTTTCTTTTCATTATTTCTGAAAGCTGTTATAGGATTGGAGAGTTAGGGAAACACTTCCTTGTACAAATTCTGGTTGATGTTGAAGAAGAAAGAAGAATCTCAAGGCATAAAATGAGTAGTGACAAATATCAAGAGGACAAAATAGACTGAGCTTCATAGTCTTGCTATTAAAAAAAAGAAAATCTTGAGTATAAAAAAGAGTAATGAAGCTAAAGAGTAGAAAATTACTTGCACGTCTTTCAATACATCCAAGCCCTTTATCACATTTACTACAAGATCAATGACAGTACCCTTCCTTGAAGGCAAGGTCTCAGTTTATCAGTGAGGGAAGGTTATCTGGTCTTATAGTACTTCATTTTAGGTAACTGTATTATTTTCCTATGGTTGCCATAAATTATCATGAACTTAATGGTTTAAAACAACCCAGATGTACAGAGGTCAGAAATATGTAGTCCTAGAGGTCAGAAGTCTAAAATGGTTTGGCAAGACTACATTCCTCTTGATCTTCAAGGAATAAAACTATCTTCTTGCCTGTCCTGCCTTCTAGCTGCCACTACAATCTTTGGCTCTTGTCTCTGTATTATTCGAACCACTGCTATCAGCTTCACATCTCCTTAACTAACTTTGGACCTTCTATCCCTCTCTTATAAGAACTCTTATGATTGCATTTAACTCACCTGGATAATCTAGGATAAACTCCTTATTTCAAGATTCTTACTTTAATCACATCTGTAATGTCCCCTTTGACAAGTAAGGCAACATATTCACAGTTCTCAATGACTAGGACATGACAACTATGGAGGAGCATTATTCTATTTATCATAACTATTATATCAATTATGTTCTTCTTCCTTCCCCTTCAATGACCCCTTACTTATTTACAATATATTTACCATAAATGTTGTGATCCTCTCTACAGTAAACTCTTAGCAGGGGACAGCATTTCATCTTATTTTGGACCTCAATGAATTCCAAAGACATGGAATCATATCCGAAACCTAGCAATGTGTATATTTTTTATGTTGTAATGCTCTGTCTGAAACCCCAAAACTTAGTGATTTAATACAACAAAAAAATATTTCTTGCTCATGCAACAGGTCCTACAAATGTGTTCATACACAGGTCAATGTGGCACCCTGCTCTGCACGGTGATTTTCAGTTGTATCATCTGAAGTCCATAGCCCCCTCCTTTCATTAATTAAAAAATAGGGATCTTGTCTAATTGTAAAGTACATTTTTTGTAGTCTTTGAATAAAAGTGACATTTTTCACTTTATTTTATATTGGATTGACCAGAATTAGCCACCTGGCCATGACTGTTTTCAAAGGCACCGCAAAACATATTCTCCCGCTAGCCCCAAAAGAAATGAATATTGAGTATTGTAAACATTAGCACACTCTATAAATATTTGTTAGATATTGAATATGATAAGAATAGGGAAATGTAAAGATAATACAGTTATACTATGAAAACCTCTTCTTCCCTCAACAGACAATCCCAAACACATAAGTTCGACATCTTACTTCTCGAACTGAAACTTTCAGGAGCTTGGGAGTATAAGATGATGTTTCTTTGATATCACAAGCTTTGTCTTAAAAATGTATTGGGCTTTGGAGTCCTACTCCATAATGTATCAATGCCTGATTCAGTATTAAACTATGGCTCCTTTTTAATTTAAGTCCCCAGAAAATGCATTATACTTACTCTAGTCTTTGTATGAGTACCTAGTTTAATAAGTACAGATGTAGAAAGAGATGGAAAATAGGCATTAATTATTATTGGCAATGAATTTCTAGTCTAGATAATTTAAGACTTAGGGTTCAAAAATGATATATAAATTTTGTTTACAATGAGTTTCAACTCACCAGTTTAAATAAACTCACCAATTTAAATTAAATAAAATTTCATTTTTGCACTTGAGCTATCACTATAGGTAACAGCCTATAAGTATCACGTCATTCAATCTTAATAATCCTTATTTATACATTCGCTCATAGATTTCTATCTTCTCATTAATCTCAAATATAGACCTATGTCGAACAATGGTTGTCGTGACAGATTGCATATATGACAGTGGTATACCATATAGCTTAGATGTGTAGACTATGCCATCTAGGTTTGTTTAAGTACACTCTATGATGTTTGCACACTAACAAAATTTCCTAGTGACACATTTCTCAGAATGTATCTCCGTTATTAAGTGGCACATGACTGTACTCCTAAAATTCATAGTCATTTCTTCCTCTCCCTCTTTGTTGCAAGCTTTCATTTACTGTTTTCAAAATTGGAGAGCTAAAACGATTTTGAGGTCATATAAAATATCTATTCTTGTCCTAAAAAGTATGTAGTGTTCAATGAATACTACTATCTCCACTGAAAATGAATTGCTCAAATTAATATCTAGGAGTCAGAAAAATAGGAAGAGACTGTAAGTGAATGATTTCATATCATAGCTTTTTCTGCTAGGCCAGATCTAATTTCTACTTATTTCTGTCAAATCAGTGTAATAGATGTCAATCTGTTTGTTATTGCTTTTATAGTGTCTTATACTCCTGATAAAATTTTAAAGTGAAATTTACCTATACATATTTAATTCAGTTTAGTCCTACATTTCCATAAATACATCTTCTTCTTATTTTCTAGGATAATGGAAGCTCTTCTCTACTCCCAGCTCCAAAATATTTCCTAGATGCTTCTATATTCAATCTATATTTCTAATTCAAATGTTTTGGGGGCATCATCTCCCATATTTTACCTCTGAGACATCTACCTACATAATAAAATTAAGTGTCATGCAAAGGGAAAATGGTCATTGAAGCAACTAAGCTGAAATGGATTTCAGTATATATTCTGTCTTAGAAAAGACAGAAAACTGGCTCTCAATTTGAAATGAGAAGACAAACATTTGATATGATGCCCAATTTGGCTATGGAGCAAACTGTCATCACAGATAGAATTCTTATTATGTTTCTATGAGCTGAAGGCAGAAATAATTCTTGTCAATTTAATCTATGTCACTGAGCTATATATGTAACTGTGTATACATATATGCTTATGACTGAGGGAACACATGAACACAAAAGTCTAATAAAAAAGCATATATTGTTTAAGATTTTATCTTGCTTATCTAAATTTAACTGCACAAGTTAATAGAATATATACAATATATGTACAGTCATGTACCACTTAACAATGTGGATATGTCTGAGAAATGCATTGTTAAGTGATTTTTGTCATTGTGAGAATATTATGGAGTATACTTACACAAACCTAGGTGGCATAGCACTTACTACACACCGAGGCTATATGGTATACAACTGTTGAAAATGCATTTCATCTTTGATAGAAGCATTGTATGTAGCACATGACTATATACATTTATATTTGTAATTATTAATTTCTTATAAATAAAAATGCTAAAGATGTATAGTATAAATGACTTGAATTATATATTTTGAATACTCATTTTAAAATAAAATATTAGAAAAAGAAAAGGAAAATATTATTACATATAATTCTTAACGATCAAGTTGACATATTAAAAAGAGAATGCAAATACTATCTCTTCTCTGAATCCACATAACAGACATAATTTATCCCAGTTATTATATTTATGTCTTTAAGTCATTCAATTAAGAAACTCATCACTAAGACAAATTATCTCTATTTTCAACTACTATCTCTGCTAATCTAGGTGATTTTCTCAAAAATAAGTCCAAAATAATAATCAATAACTAAGACCTAAAATCTGTGTACTTAACCACTAAAAATAAATGCAGTTGCTTTCCTTTTAACAATAGAAATATGCAGTGAATGTGATATATTGATGTCCTAATATATAATATATGTTGGTGTGCATAAACTGTGAATTATTAGATATTATTTCATGTGGATTATTAATACATCCTTAGTAACACTAAAGGGAAGATGAATATTTTATTTTAGATTATACAGGGAAAGTTCTTTCTTTGTATTATTCAGTCAGTGGTTCCACAGCTCCATATAAAAACTTCTTTATCCCTTTTTGCTTTTTCTCACAACCACTTATCTGTAAATCCATTAAATCTGCAACAAAGCTGAATTTCATCAACCTTAGATTTTTCTTGGACTAGATTTTCCTGAAAGCCAGGATTTTCTGAAAATATAAGGTGTTTCTCACAATGAGTTTCATTTATGAAGTGATTGGTATTAATTTTATATAATATACAATCTTATTATTTCACATTTATGAACAAATCACTAGAAATTATTTTAAAATTTGACCTACAACTCCTCTTATGCATCTATTTATTACCACAAAAATTCAAATATTCAAAATGTAAATGTTAAAAATTTGATTATCTTATTATGCTTCTTTTATATAATAAGTAACTTCCCAAAATTCAGCTACACGGCATGATTATTTTCAGGTTTTAATATAATCTAGAATGTGGAATTTTATTGTAGTAACCCTGATTTATCTATCATATGATGTTAAATATGGTCCATAGAGAAATGCAGGGAGACTTGGAATTTATTATGAAATAATACTTGATATCCTTGGTAAGTCAGTACCTCAAAGCTATATATTAACCTTCATCATTATCTAGAATGATATATGGTGTTCACTTCCTCCTATTCTTGCACTGTTTTTAGTGTTGCACAAGTTAATGACCTCTTTTATTTCTGTCTCATCAATCAAAAGCATTCTAGAGATTCTCAGGAGATCAAGAAATCATCTAAATCTCCAGGCAAAAATTCATAGTTCTGTACTATTTCTGAAATATAACTCACATTTCTTTATGTATGCATCTTTTCTACTCTTATATACCAACCTTTGGTTAATACTTTTTTTGCTCAAATTTCTACTAATACTTTTTCCACAGGAGTGGAACCTAGCTATTAAGCTTTATTTCATCCTCTTGACCCCATGGAAACAGAGAAGAAAACAGTTATAAATCAAGAAATCACCATACCTTACTAAATTGAAGTGAATGCTCTTTTTAAAGTTTTCTCTCATCCTGTAAGAAATATTGATATGCTGACTGGAGCAATGACGTCCTAGAAATTGAACTGACCATATCTGGAAACAGACAGATTGTGTTATGGACCCTCAACTCTTTAGTCTCTCTAAAGCACATCCAGCTGAATTCCTTTTTATGAAAATAATTGAAGATTACTGCAATTTTATAGTTCATTCCTCCATTAGAAATAGACCGCAGAATAGATAGAGGGGCTTTTAAATATAGATTTGAATTGATACTCTATAAACAATTCAGAACATTTTTAGGTAAGAATCAATAAATAGAATTCAAATGTTCTTCTCTACACACTCTAAGGAAGTGATATTTACCAGAAATGAATGTTTTAGCTCTAAAAAGTTTGTTTGTTTATGATTTATTTATAAGATTTTGCAGTCACAAGTTTGTATCATTAAACTATATGATTTTGGCTGCTTAAAAATTGCCTTTGATTAATTGTATTTTGTATCAATGATATCATATTTTAGGACAAGTTGCTATGAGAAGTAGATGTTAATGCTGATTCCATGGACATAACCCAGATTCCAAAACATCAAATTCTTGATGTCTGCTTCATGTGTTGAGAGTTATCTAAATCTGGCAGAGGAAGGATATTTATAGGGAAGAAATTCCATGAAATGCTAAAAACTATAATAATGAAAACTAAGGTATATCAAATAATGCTATTTGATATTTACTCTATCAACTTATTTTTATTTATATTTTTTCAACTGAAGATACAAGCTCAGAAAACATGTAAAAATTTTCCAGCAACATGTAATATTTGAATCAAGTCTTGAGCCATGATATAGAACTATACCCTGCTGATCCCAAAGAAAAATCTTTTATCTCTTACTCCATACTACCTGTCATCTTGAACACGGTTTTTACCAGCTAAGATTTGTTCCACATCTCCATGTAGGCACTATCCTGGTGAACTACACAGCAGTCTACATGAATTGAAAGATTCTCTCTTTTTCTTCTTCTGAGTTCTATCATGATTCCCACTTACCACTCTAACTGAGGAGAGAGAAAGAAAAAAGAAATGATACATGTTTCTTTCCAAATATTAGGAGGCCACAGCTCAGTTGTCATAAGAAATAAAATTCAAGGAGAAATTATACAGAAAAGAAAAAGATTCAGAAAATAATTACTTCAGAATAGCAACTTAAATTTTTTTATCACTTCTTCCTAGGCATTATAGACACTAGTTTCACATACACATGCACACGCCACACACCACACATGCACACACACACACAATTTAGCCAAAAACGATTTAATTGAAATAAATTGTAATAAATATAATCGTATTCTTAATAGTAGCTAATGTTTATTTTTCAGACTCATTTATTATGTGCCAACCACCCACGTATTTACTCATAGTGTTCACAATTCAATAGCGTACACAGTGTTGTACCAATGATAGAACAATAGCTGAATTCCCCTTACACAGGCAATACAGGAATATACTGTCAGTAGAGAATATAAAAACAATAATAAAACCAACAAAAGATGGTTTGCATTTTATTATCACTATACACTGGCAATTCTAAACAATACCAGTGAACAAGTACTCCTCCCTGCAGAAACAAACTTCCTACTGCTACCCAAACCATTCTTCATATGCTTCATCTTCAAAACAGATAAATTGGAGAGGAATGACTGTGGCATTATAGCCTAATAAGACATCCCTTGTTTTTGTCCCCCCTTTAAACAACTAAAATATATTTGTATTTGACAATCCTCACAGTTTCTATCAAATGCTAATAGGCTCCTAGTGGGTACATAAATTAAGAACTGACTGACCTGAGTGAAAGCCTTTATAATTTTTAAAACCATAGGCCTCAAATGGCATCCCTTGTTCTAAAGCCCATGATACCAAATCTAGATTTATTACCGGACTTACTGGACCTAATTGCTATTTCAACCTCTCCCAGAAACATAGTCTTAACCAACCAGCACGGAATTTTCTGGTCGACAGGAATGAGGTAATCTGTCAATTGGGCCCTCTCCATCCCCCATAGAAAGAAGTAAGCCACATGATGAAAAACCTTGACATTCCCTCCCCTCTTACAGCGGTCTCCAACCTTTTTGGCACCAGGGACCGGCGGTCCTATGAGAATCTAATGCCTGATGATCTGAGGTGGAGCTGAGACTGCGATGCTAGAGATGGGGAGTGACTGCAAATACAGATATAAAGCTTCTCTCACTTGCTCCTGCTGTGAGACCTGGTTCCTAATAGGCCATGAACTGTTACCTAGTCCAGGGCCCCAGGGGTTGGGGACCCCTGCTCTAAAAGAAGCTGTCTTGACCTAAATAAATCTTTCTTTTCTTTTGTTAATAGCTCGTTTGCCCCATCCTTCTTCCTATAGAAACATTCCACTTTGTACAGCCCTAGGAGCACCCTTCTAGTTGCTAGATGAGATGCTTTCTTTTTCATGAATCGTTTAATAAAGCCAATTAAATCTTCAAATTTACTTTTTTGAATTTTGTTATTTTAACATAAATAGTTGCTTTTGGAGATAGTCATTAGAACCGAGGTGCACACTATGAATTTTCAAAAGATACTGTTCTACTTTAACTTATATTTTTAAAAGATTATTAAAATGAAGTATAACATCTTCAAATTGTTTTGTTATACTTGAAAGGATAGATGGAAAAAAAGATCATAGCTACAGAAAAGTCTACTTTACTGTTGAGGAGGAAATGTAAACATATCACCACAATTATTTTTCTGATGGTAAACTGAGGTAATTTTTACAATTGTATTGATTAAATTTACTTAGCACTGGGCATATTTCAATGCCTCAAAAATGTTCAGCTCATTTCCAGCTCAGTTGTTCAGTCCCATCAAGATGATCTTCCCTTAGATCTTCACCAGTTCACTTTTCTTTATTCAGCTCTTAGCAACAATGTCACTTCCTGAGAAATACTTTCACCTGAGCAAATCTCTGCACCAATACTACCCCTCTGCTAGTCCCTCTGTATTCTATTAGCTTTCTATGATTATCATTATTTTACTAAATAACATTTATTAACACCTGAAATTATCTCATTCAGTGACCTGTTAATACATGTATAATGTAAACTCCTAGAGGACAGGGGATTAACTACTGTATTTGCAGCACTTAGAAGAATGCTTAGCATGTGATCGGTGTTTGGCAACGTTTTTGTACTTTAATGAATGAACTGAGGAGAATTATTGATGAGCCTCACATTTATAGTAATACAAATTGTTTCACATTGACTCAGGATGCCTACAAGCCTCAAATTATGTAAACATAGCCAAAAGAGTGTATTTGAGAGAACACCATATGTTTATATTACCAAAAACTATGTATAGTACTTATAAGAACATTAGATTAAGTTAGCTCCTAAAAGGTGATTCTTTTTACTCCATAGACCAAGGTTTATAAAATTCCACTGAGAAAATGTTAAATTTAAATTGTATATTAACATTTATCTTAAGTTTCACAAAATAAAGATCAATTTCCTCATATCTCTTTCTAGATCCTTTTCTCAGCTTAATTTCTCAACCATAATACCATAGAAGTAAAAATAGTCTTTCTTTTTTTTATTATATTTTGTTCCTTCCTAAACAGTATTGTTTTTGCTATTATAGTTTATCTTGTATCTCAGGTTCTCAATTAAATTCTAAGACCAAACTTTTTTATTCTAAAAGCATTTGGTGAATTGTAAATCTCTATTCACAATGGTGTCTGTGGATGCTTGAAATTATTCTAATATGAAAAGATCCTTCACGGTAAACCTGATTAAAATTCCTCGAATTCACAACCTTGATCTTCTATGCTTCTGATGTTTACTCACTGCAAAGTACATAACATCAGTGTATAGCGAACTACCATCAAAAAGAAGTTATATAGACCTCAACACCATGGTTTGTTCCTCGGTCTGTGCTTTCGCTGTAAAGCACTACATCATTTTATCTGCTGAGTTCAGCAGGCAGTGATACTGTTCTACTGTTAAAAATTACAAGTGATAGAAATATATTTTTTCTTTCTTAGATTTAAATATGTAAATTATGTGACACAACCTAAAGTAACCTTTCAGATGTCAATGCAATAAATCAGTTTTTGCTTTAGAGATATTTAAAATTCACTAACTAAATTGTTCATTTAGCCAAATTTAAACAGGAAAAAATATACATAAATCAAATTAGAAACTAATGTTCAAAATCATTAAGTAAAGATTTTATTTTAGTCACTGATTAGTACCTGAATTAAACCTGTAAGGAGCAGCATTCCTGTTTTGATGCAGTAAAACTGCTATAAAGAAATCATTTCTGATATAAACGGAATACAATGGGTTTATGTCTTACATTTTTTACTTAAGCCAAATATTGCTGAAAGTAAGGACATAAAAATAGGAATTATTTTAACTAGTGTTAAGTGGAAGCTTCCTTAAAAGACTCTATGCTAATTAAATTGATCATATATGATAATAGTACTCCAAAATATAAATTACAGATGATCTTCTGATGTGGAGTAAATAAATAAGTCAGAACCATATCCACCAAAGTTGTAGAGCAAATCTGAAGTCATATTTCTTTTCTAACAAAATTACCTTTTCTTTAAATAGATTAACATGACTTATAATACTTGAACCAACAATGCAACTATTCATTTATTGCTTAACCAACAGTCTCAAGGTAATTTATTTGTTGTCTCTGAAAATATCTTTCAGAGACCCATTTTTTGTCAATAATAAAATAATTTTTCTATACAAAAGAGAAAATGTTAAAAAAACTTCTTATTTTTTTTTCTCTAGAATTTACTCAGCTGCATAGTTTCCTTGAACCTGGTGAAAAAAAATCTTAGTTCTAACAATTTTTTATTGTGTAGAGAGCAAAAAAATAATAATAAATTTCCTCTCGCCTTTTAAGTTCTAGCTAGGCTATTAATCAAATTAACAGAGACAGATTAACAGGAGAAAATATACAAAGTTTATTATGGATGTACATACCATGGATGTCATAAGATTTGAGACCCAAAGAGGTGTTAGGTAGTTGTAGTTTATATGCCATTCCAGATCTAAGGATAAAGTGGGGCAGTAGTTTGGCACTTCAAAGGACAAGTAGGCAACTCACATGGAGATGAAAAGTCAAATGTTCAGTAAATAAATGTTTGTTTGATCATCTTTAACCATGAGACACAAAGAAGACTTTGAACAAATGGGCCTTACTAGATTTCTCTCTATCCCACACCAGTTCATATTAAACTGTGGTTATCTGTGATAGAATCATCCTTCCTGGAGCAAGTACTCTATCTAAATTCCTTTTAGGTAGTTTGAGGGAAGAGCAAAGATTCTGAGTCTTTTGTTCATTAATAACCATCTTAAAATCAATATCCCAAAAGGCATAATTTCCAGTGGTAAACTGCTTCTCTTTAGTTACCAATGATCAACTTTTCAGAATTATAAAAATAAGAATACTTGGCATTTCTATAAGACTTTACAATTTTCTAAATGCCTGTAGAGAAATGCATGAATTGTTCTAGGATTTTAATGAGGAAAAAAGATAATATGAAACTGAGTTATGCGTCAGCAAATTAATAATGAAAAGGTAATTTAAAGAAAATTCTGATATGTTTTGGTTGAAGAATGAGTTTTCAAATATTGTCATTTTTTTCAAGGAACAGAAGAAGTAACCTGGAATAAAAATTAAGAGAATTTACTGTTAAGCTTTTAATGGTTTAATGTTTCCCAAGAAAACTAATCAAACACTGATGACATGATAGGACAGAATCACATTTTAAGAAATAAAAGTATTATTTGTAGAATAACAACTGGTGAATTAAAGAAATCATTTCCAACAATTTTACTATGTATCACCTGAATATTCTGTTTATTAAAATTATAACTAAATTAACAACAAAACTCAAACATATTTTCACAGTATTTTAATTATAACAAAGAAACTGGTAGACATTTTACCAAATAAATATTTAAAATTATAATTAAAGCTGCTTAAAATAGATAAATAATAATAGTGATTCAGATTAATATTTTTCAAAGCATATGTTTTGTTTTATTTGAAAATAGAGTTATCATTAAGGAACTAATATTTTATTTGATATTTTTATAATTGTTGCCCATATTGATTTGTCTGGAAGTTGAATTTCAGTTACTCTTCAATTCATTTTCTTAATTGGTTTTTATGGTTAATTACAGCAACAGCATTAGGAAACCACTCATTCTTATTAGATCAAATTGAGACATTTGATTAACAAATTAATAACTTGTAAGAAACTGATATAATTACAAAATAATGTATTAAATTTAAATTCAGAAATATGTAGTTCAAGGTTGTATGGGGAAATGATATACGGTACAGAAATCAAGACTTACATCCAAAGAGCTGAAGTAAAATTCAGTGACCATAGTATTCCTGGATAGCTTTTTAAATTATTATTAAATTTATTTATTGGGGTGACACTGGTTAATAAAATCATATAGATTTTAAGTGTACAATTCAATAATACATCATATGTGTATTTCATTGTGTGTTCACCATCCAAAGTTAAATTTTCTTCCGTCACCATGTATTTGACTCCCTTTACCCCTATCTCCCCCACTCTCCTCTGGTAACCACTAAACTATTAACTGTGTCCACAAGTCTACTTGTCAGATTGTTTTCAGTTTTATATCCCATATACGAGTGAAATCATATGGTTCTCAGCTTTTTCTGTCTTATTTTGCTTAGCATTATAATCTCAAGATCCATCGATTTATCACAAATGGCAGTATTTTATCTTTTCTTATGACTGAATAATATTCCATTGTGTATATGTACCACATCTTCTTTATCCAATCATCTATCGAAGGACACTTCGGTTGTTTTCATGTCTTGGTCACTGTGAATAATGTTGCAATGAACATAGGGGTGCATATATCTTTACAAATAAATGTTTCCAATTTGGGGGGTTAAATATCCAGGCCTTAGCAGTTTTAAAAAGAAAAAAATACTGTCTCCCAAAATAAAATACCACCCCAAAATCAGAGTTATTAAGATCATGAGATCTAGCATTTTTAGATGTTTGCAATATTTCTGAATTGTGCTAAAATTTGAAATAACTGAATAAGATCTTAGTTTAGCTAGTTTGTTGCTATAATTGTTAATGCTTTACCTGTGTCTCCTAAGTCTATCTATTAAAAGTGAATGTTCAAGACTTCCATTTCTGGATACGATGCAGTAGATGTTAACAAATGACTTCTGAGAACTAGAAAATCTAGATAATAGCGAAACAAACAAACTAATGAACAAACAGCTACTATAAGCACATTAACAAGTTTACAGGCCAGCCACAACTTGAGAAGCCAAAATCTCAAATAGAAGGGAACTTTGTTGAAAGTCAATATTATGTGCCTGTATTTTGTCCTTGGATTATTACAAAACAAGTATAAGTTTCAGCTACAACCTACGAATTTTTATGGTATTTTTATTTATGAATAATTTTAAATATTTTTTTAATTTTCTTTGAGATTCTTCTTTGACCTATGGGTTATTTAGAAGTGTGCTATAGCTCCAGATAGTTGAGATTTTCCTCAATAAAAATTATTGTTATTTGTCTATCTATCTATCATCATCATCTATTCGGTATTTAATATACAGATGTTGTTATGATTCTAATTCACTGTCCTTCTAGTCTGAAGTCATATATTATATGATATAAATTACTTTAACTATACCAAGGCCTTTTTGCCTGTTTTATGACTCAGTTGTTGTCTATCATAATAACATATCATGTGAATTTGAAAAAATGTGTATACTGCAGTTGGGGGGTGAAGTGTTCTAAAGTATCTATTAGGTCAAAGTGATTGATAACATTATTCAGATCATCTAAGGCAACTGACTTTTTTTCTCTAGCTTTATCAATTGCTGAAAGATGTAATTAAACTTAATAGTTTACTTTTTTCATCTGTCTAGCATTGATATAGCTAACGTTTATTTATATAATAAGCTTGAGTATTACGGATTAAAGGAGGAGAAAGTAAGGAGACACAAAGAAATAGTCAAGTTGGCAAATACAATTATATTGGATTAACAATGATTGTGCCTCACAATCTCTACCAGTGGAAGAAATGCCAGAATTCTACAGATATAACTCTTCCTGTGTAAAATGCTTGCAAGTTATAAGTATAATGACAACCATATTTCATAAGAAATTAGAAAAATAAGAGTTTAAGAGATATATTCATAATTCAATTTTAGGAGAGATAAAAAAAGACTAAACATTTTATGGAGCTTTGGAGTTGTATTATTTTTCTTTTGTGAAAGAAAAAACTGTTAAGGAAAATAAGTTGGTTACTTAAACCTATGTATTGGGTCAAGGGTTTGGAGAAACCGCCTTTGGTACAAATATTTCTCTTGAATTATGACAAACAAAACTATATGATAAAGCTTTTGATATACGACATCTTCTGCTATGAGGGAAACCAAATGCCTTAAGGTACTCTTGTTCTTTATTATGACTTCTTGAAGTGCCCATAGCTAACAGAATGAGATTGTTTTTAAATGAGTATGTGCCTAATATTTTTTTAACTCATTAATGAAAAAACTAGCAATATGGTAGAATTGTTCAAAGTAAACTTGAGAAGCTGAGTATATACAGCAACTGAAAGAATTATAGAATAAAAATTTGGGGTTAGATATTAAACTGAAAAAAAAAGAGTAACACCTTCAATTTAGGGAAATGAAAATAAATTATCCTTGGTAGAATTTTAAAAATAAATAAAATTTTCAACCTTCTTATCTATGTATTAGGTGTTCTGTTAGCAATAATTAAGTTTCTATCTCAGGAATGCCAGAGCAGTATAGATGAGGATTTACAGATTCAGGGTCATACGAATTATATGTGTGTATAAATATACACAATAATACACATATATAGTTTCTTATTAGCTAAAATCTATAAAAATTGCAGACCTAAGACTATTTAAATATATAACCACTTTCTGAAAAAAAAGTTATTCCAGTAGACACACCGATTGGCCTAAATAATGAAAATAATGGTGCCCATACTGAGTTAAACTGTGGAGCTGTGCACCATTACTATTCTCAGATGTGTTTTATTTTCGATAAAGCATCAAACAAACACACAATTTATGATGTTTCAATGAACTCCACTTAAAACGCACTCTCCCATATTGAAGTCCTAGTCCAGAAGGTAAATTTTGTGAAATCAATAGCATTTGTGTTTTATCACCAGCATGTTCTGTAATAGACTATAGGCTGTTATGAGGCAAGACATAATGTGAGAGCATATATATTAGAATTAAAAGCAGAATTCATTTAAAGTCCTTCCCAGCTCCTTTGCAGGGAAACTTATAACAGAAATATCTGGTTTTATCCAACTTTCTTTTAACACATTTTTGGGCCTGAGGATTTCATCTGCTAAGAGATGTAGTATTTTCAAAATTGCCTTCTAATTTAAACTTACTTTGTGGCTATTTTTGTGATAGTAAGCTTCTAACCTATTCTTTTATGATAGTCTATTCACATTTGAAATAGCAGATCTCACTTGGTATGAATGTTCATATTGATGACATTCCAAGGAGAGTGCTGACCGACCTCACCACAGTCTCTGGCAGCACCTCTGATAGCAGGATCCGGAGTATTTTGCCCAATAATCCTCCACAGATGTTTATTCAAATAAGGATTTCTACAGAAGTAGGTACCATCTGGAAAATAGAAGATACGAAGAAAATGATAGTTCTTGAAATATCATTCAGTGTGAGCAAATAGTGTGGCTCTGGAGACTCAAACTAGGATTATGGGTTAGAAATTACTGTGAAGCAGATTCGGTTCTGAATTAATAAAATTTACAGGCAAATTAGATTAGCCAACAATTGTGAAATGGGATATTTGCAATGGCTGCTGCAGGAGGAAATCTTGGCTAGTGCATGTTGGCATTGACAATGAACAAACAAGATTTGAAAACTAAAATTTAAATTAAAGGTTTAGTTCTAGCTTTTTGAATTGTGCCATCTCTAAGAAGTTTCTTAACAACTCTAGACATCAATTCCTTGGATAGTAAATGCTTACCAATACATGCTTCTCTACATCAAAGGGATTGCCATGCAATAATGATTTACATAAAGGACTGTAAAAACAGAATTTTATTATTAGACTCCCAGCTATTTCAAATCTTAGACAGTAGGCCTCTAAGATGCTTATGTTCAATTACTGGGAAAATGTTTTGTACCAATTGATTCTCAGTTATCTTAAATTAATCTCCCTGTAACACTGTAACCAATTTATTATCATCTTTACTTAGAGATTTGGAAAGAGAAGATCATAAAGATTTCACCATTTGCCTAGCAATATTGCTTAGCCAGCAAGTAGTTGGATTGGAATTTGAATAATGTCCTGTTTGATATCAAAGCTCTTTCCCTATAATGTCTCTTTATTATGTGATTCTTCTAAAGTTCAAAATAGAGAATGAAAGAGGGCATGTTCTTTCTTCTTGAAGGAAATGTCTATTTCTCTGAAAATCTTATGTCTATTAGAGATCGGGAACTCACCATTTGAAATGTCAGAGTGTGTTTATAATAAAGCCATTGTAATGACCAACGTGGCTCTCCTAGTTGCCTTTTCATCACTTCTGGTCGTCTTAGCATTGATCATGGATAATTATAGCATTGCAAAATATTGGTAAAGAAATGAAGAAGGGATGGGATGAATAGCAGCCAGGCCTGTGTACATTAACTTCATATTGTTAGCTAAAACTAGATTTTTCAGCCATTAGATAGCTTAGTTAATTATGGTACAGAGAAAATATGGTGGATTCATATCAGTAACATTTGTAAGTAACACAAGGAATCAGTATATCATGTAATTAATTGTTTTACTTTTTACCTCAAATAAAATTAACTCCTATTCGCCAGTCAATGATATTTAATTCTTTCTAAAATTTAAATCCACACCTAAGTAGCTCCGATTTGCAAATGACTTTACAAACCAAAATTTATGAAATATGTATAAATATGTATAAATATTTCCTGTGCTCTGGAAACAATGAAGAAATGGAATTGGTCATAAGCAAAAGTAGAACTGAGGAAGCCAAGAAAAATGTATTGTGGAAGTTCAGACAAGAAATAATGAAGGCTTGAACTGAGCATCAGTAACGAGCGGGAAAGATATTCAAAATATCACAAAAACTAGTGCTCTATTAGGTTAAAAGAGAAACAAGTTAATAATAAATATTAGATATGAGAATCTGATATTTTAATAAAAAAGAATTGTACTATTTGCAAAAAAGTTAAAAAGTTGTCTGTGAGGAGATTTTGATGAAATGAGATCAAATTTGCATCTGGCATATTTGAGATACTCATAAGAAATCCAGAGAGAAATAAAAAAATTGCGTGTGTGTGTGTGTGTGTGTGTGTGTGTGTGTGTGTGTGTGTGTGTGGAGATTAATTATAGGATGAGTGTGTATTTGTGTGCTAAGGAGACAAGCATTGACTGGAAATATATTTTTTAAATAACAGTATATAAACTAGCTTTAAAGTACTTTTGTTTAATAAATGTCTCATTGGAACTAGAATACAATTTAATAAAGTCACTATTTTGAATTGTTAACAAACATTTAGTTCTGAGAACTGTAATTTTTCTATTAAAATATGATTCTGATGACATTATACTCTTAATATTTGAGAAGCACATACATATTTTCTCTAGATTTGTCCCTCAAACATTTTTCTCTCTCCTTATTTTATTATGTACACTTATTTATTTTGTATATTTTAATATTTTAAAAGATAATAAAAATTAAATAGATAACATTAGTATCAAAGAATAAACAAATATAAATTTAACAAGGTAATTAAAAGATCTCTAAAGAAAAAAATTTTTTAGTTTTCTTATGAGATATAAAGAAAATAAATGAGGAGATTAATTATAGGATGAGATATAAGAAAATTATATCATAAGGTGCTAGTTTTCCTCAAATTAAACTAGAGAGTCAAATAATTACAATTAAAATATCAACAGAGTTATGGTAACTTGTAAAAGGCTTCTAAATTTTTTGTGTGTCAAGAATAACCACAAAACTCTTGAAAGAATGGGAATCAATGAGGGAAAATATGTTCTGCCAGGTATCAGAATTCATTAAACCTATAATAAGCATGACTATGTAGGATTCAACCAAATGACCAATAAAATGGATGAGGGTGACCAAAAACAGAATCATGTATGTTTGGAATTTTGCTATATGACAGAGGTAATGTGTTTGATCAATCACTAAAAACAAAAATTTTAATAAACAGAGAAGCAAAAATGGTTCTCCATGTCAATGAAAGACTTTCAGGTAAGTGTAGGCTTGCATGTTGCCTAATTTGTTATAACTAAAGTCATCATTCCTTGAATTTTCCTCCATAGAATCACTTTATTTTTCTGAATGGATTCATTAATACAAAACAGATTTCACATTTTATGAAAATTTCTAGAAAAGATGTCCAGGAAATACTCCATCTAGAGGTAGGATTTAATGATTGGGCCCCTGAGGAATTTCAAAGTCATTGATTCAGGCAGCAGGGTCAGAAAAGGGAATGTGGGTAAAGTGCAAACCAATTATGAAAATTTGACAGTCTTGATATGACTAAAAGTTAGATTGCATCTGCAAACTGGGATAAGAAAGCAAGAAACACTATGGATAGATATAGCTAAAGAGATAAAATCTGGACACATATTGCGAAGTGCCTTGAATGTGACACCAAAGAGTATGCGCTTTATTGCACTGACACTGAAAATCTAGTAAAATCTATTGACCATGGGAATGACGTAATCAAATGCGAATCTGAAAATTTTCTCTGGATATTTCTCTTTGTAAAATAATGAAATATATATTTAGACTGTAAGTTGAGTGTATGGACTGTTTTAAAGAGTAGCATTACTTTAAAAGGTAATATTTTAATTTTTTAAAATGTTCTTTACCAAATAAGTAGAAATGACTTTTTTCTCTCTCGATTGACAACGAAAATCTAATCTATGTAGAAAGGAACTGCTATATGATTTTAGTTTCCTTTTTACTCAAAACCTATGCAAATAGCATCCAAAGATGATCTAGAAGTACATAAAATCCTCATTACAGGGTAATGGTTGCTATGCTGTACCACCAGATCCCTTCCTTATTGCTGAAGCACTCATTCCTCTAGCACCAAGTACTTGGTTGCTGATGGCTGTCAGTTAAGTCTCTCTGGGAATTGCTGTCAGTCAAAAGAAGTTGTCTTGCTCAAGGTTATGTACCATATTTAGGGGAAGACAGCATCTAATAATTGGTCATGGCAGAAATATAAATGCTTGCCCTGTTTTAGTTCAGGCTGTTGTAACAAAAATGTACTGTGTGGCTTAAGCAGTGAACATTTATTTATCACAGTTCTGGAGACTGAGAAGTCCAAGGTCAAGGTGCAGGTAGATCCAGTGTCTGGTTAGGGTCTACTTCCTGGCTTGTAGATAACATCCTTCTCCCTCTAGCCTCATATGGCTGAAAGAGCAAATTCTAGTCTATTTCTCTTCTTATAAAGATATTAATGTCTTTATGGAGGCTTTACTCTCATGACCTCATCTAAAGCTAATTAGCTCCCAAAGGTCCCATCTCCTAATTCCATTTTATTGAGGGTTAGCATTGCAACATGAATTTTGAGAGAGTGCAAACATACAGTCCATAACATTCCCTAAATTCTATTTAGAATAATTAAGAAGGACCACCTTTTCCAGCTCCAGAGCTTCTTGTGTGATTGGATGAGATCTCTGCTACATTTATAAAATATTTTAACTACTCTCTCTGCCTGAACCTATTTTATTTATTCCCTTACACATAGTGTTTGTGTGGAAAGGATCTAAGTGCAGCCAGATGCCTCTCTTGTGTTCCCAAGAAGAACCTTGTGTTTAGTGTAGGACCTGCTGGCAAAGAAACATTATATGCAAAGAGCTCAGAGCACAGCTAGGATGTTACTATTCCCTCTGTATAGGGTACATGTAAACTTTTCTTGGAACTGCTTAGCTATGTTTGCATTTATGACCCACAAGCATGCCTCCAGCTTTCTGTATTTCAGACTCCAAAGGGCAAGGATGAGGTCCTTCTACTGCAGTATGAGTAGGGTATGAGCAGCTGCTCTGCCTGCACATAGGCTGCAGAATGGATTTTATAGCCACAGGAAATTGCTCCATTTGCCAGGGGCTGGATCTTGGGCACACTCTCCCTTTCCTCTTTTAAATAAATGCTGTGCCACTTAAGCCTGGTATTGTCTGTTCTCAGTGACCTCCAATCATATATTGGTCTCTTTTCTAAGTGGTTCTTATCTGCCTTTTGACCTTGGTAGAATTCATGTTATATTCATTCCTGTGGCAAAGCCCAACCACCACCCAGTGAGACAGACTTGGCACAGCAAGTGGGTCACAAAAGCAATACCCTATCATGGCATGAAGAAAGAGTAAGGGTTTATCCCCTAAACTCTATCCTAGGGTTGTGCTAGCTCTGTGAAGTTGGGGGTGGGGTGAAGTTCTCTAGGAGGTCTTAGGTTCACTTTGGCTTGTCCCAGAAACAAACGGGATACAATTAATGATGAAGGAGACTCCGGTGAGGTTCAGTGTTGGCTGTGACTGGATGTCGTTGAAGGGTTTCACTCCAGATCCGTAAGAGGCAGACTAAACACCTTGTCAGATTGCAACTGAGGCTACTGCCAAGCTAAGGTTAGCCATTGCATTGTCCTGTCATGCTTGACATAAAGAAGTTTGAAAGAAAAAAGGACAGAGGTTAGTTCCCAGCCATTCCTCATTACATGTTTTTGGCCCAAAGAAAGAACTAGAAATACAAGAACACTTTAAGGACTGCCGAACACATTGTCAAAATTGACACTGATATTCAGAAATATGGCTCATAGTAGGTCTACTGCTTTTACAGATATAGGTGGTCATTTTTCTGGCCCCTAAATATACAAAATGCATGCATATATTGATAGTTGGCAGAACTCATGCATTTGTTCCTTGGCCTATAAGATAAGAGCTATTATAGTGGAGAAGGCCAAAAAGTAGTCTATGAAACTGACTTCTATTTTGAACAAGATATTAAGTTAAAAATACTGTATCTAGAAGAAATAGCCAAGATTAGTACTTTCATAAAGGGCAAGGATGCAAAAGCTGTCATGCCCAAAATGCCCCTATCTACACCTCATGAATTATGTCATCTTAACCAAGTAATAACCTCAATTATAATGTTTCTGATGGAGTAAATTCCTTAGAGAAGACTAATACAGCCTCAGGAATATGGTATGTAGCCATTGATTTAGCAATTTACTCCCTATTGATAAGAAAAATCAAAAGCAGCTTGCATTTATGTAGAAAGGATAATGACACATATTATATTTTTGCCCAAGGGCTAAGTTAATTATCGTGTTCCATGCTTTATTAATGATATTAATTTAATCAGAGTAGATAAGTGAACAATGGCAAGTATAATTCAGGCCATGATAATATTTGGTGCTCTAGAAGGTGAGAGATCAATCCTATTATTCACAATAGTGAATTTTGAGGGGGGGTGGGTCTAGTGGTATGTCACTATGTTTGGTGGCATGTGTATCACATGCCAAAAAATGAACAAATTATTTCATCTCACATTTAACTACACGAAGAAGGAATTATAATGTTTGGTAGATTTTTTGAGATATGAGAGTTGTATATTTCATATTTGGAAGTATTATTTCAACCTATTTTTGGGCGATACAAAATGCCATTAGTTTTAAATAATATCCAAAGATAGAGAAGTCCTTTGTAGCAGATGCAGGTTGAGATGCAAAGCATCCATGTTACATGGGCTGTAAAACTCAGTAGACTCTATGATACTAAAGGTATCTATGGGAACACAAGAAACTAGATGGGGTTTAGGGAAAGTTCCAATAGGAGAATGTAGGCCCTTAGGGTTTTCAGCAAGGTCATTTTATCAGCAAACATCACAAAAATAGTCAATGCACCATTTGAAACAGAGCTTGTTGTATGCTACTAGGTCATAAGAAATCAAAAGGCCCTGAAGCCATAACTCCCCATAGAAGCCTGTGTGAAAAGGAGTTTGACTCCATTTTTTTTATATTTGCTAACAGCTTTTAAGCCTCATTCCCTCCCTCTTACATTGTGGCAACCTTATAAGAGAGCCCAGGTGTTCCCTCCTTTGACACTAGCAGGATCCCTCATCTTGGCCCCATCCTTGAACCACAATAAGAAACTCAATCCAGCCTTCTTATCTCTCTCAGTCCATTTTTAAACCTACTAGAGAGCCTCTCTGATCTGCACAGAAAGCCTCATTATATGAATTATAAACTTTTCATACTCTCTTAGTGTATGGTTGGCATTATCAGTTTGGACATTCAAATCAAATTTTAAGTGGGAGTCCATTTCATTTCTGAAGAGGGTTCACAACAGCCTGGGTTCTCTTAGACTTATTCATCTTATCATGTGGTCAGATAGATCCAGAAACAATACATAATAAAATGGAAAATGCATATTTATAATCAGGGAAAAGTGGGGTCAAGGGATAGATTCCAATCTCATCCACTAGTGCTACACAGATGCCTCACCCTCAGTTCACAGGACTATATGGTGCTACCCTATGATCAACTGACAGAGAAGGAAAAAGGTTGTGTGTTTAAAGGATGAATTAATTTGTTATGTAGGTGCATGTTAAAATGGACTGCTATTGCCATAGAACTCCACTGCATCATGGCTATGGTGATGAAGGGACATTTTCCCAAAGGCAGATCTTCAGGTAGGAAACCAAATTACCTACTTTTTCGTGTGCTGTGATAATGTCAAGTAAATTGGCTAATTGGTCATCTGCCTCGAAAAAAAAAAAAACAAAACTGGAATTTGGGGGACACAAAATCTTTGATATTTTGTATGTGGATAGGACAATGAGAATGGTTACAAAGTGTGAAGAGCTCTGTTTTGTATGGCAATGTCCAGCATAGACCATTTAGTATTATCTAAAGTAAATACTCAAGTTTACAGAATGGCTGAGCCAAGTGACATCATCTAGTCATTGTTACCAGCCATCACAGTACTACCGTAGTGAACACCTGGATAGAATAGCCATGGTGGAAGGGACGCTGACTATACATGGATCCAACAACACAGGCTCCCATTCACCAAATGTGAACTAGCTATTATGACAACGGTCCAACCTACTAGCTGCAGATTGCTATGCTGAGGCCCCAATATATCATTATGCTTTGTGGAGAGCAACTACTTGTATGGTAAGATGTTGATCACATTGGATCTTTTCCATCCTGGAATGGCAGTGATCCATCGTGACTTGAACTGATAACATATTCCAGGTAAGATTATGCCTTTCCTGCTTATAGCACTTTATCTAATACTAATATCTGAGGAAGTAGAGTGACTCATCAGAACATGATTCCATATAATATCATAACAAAACCCACTTCATCACAAAAGAGGGAGGCACTGTATACCTGTACATGGAACTCATTGCCTGTATCACATACTCTCACACCTGGAAACTGCTGGTCCTTAGAGTACATGAATTGAAAAATCAAAGATCGAATGTACAAATGAATTCGACAGTGGCCCACTTGGAGAAATTTGGTTCTCTTAGACAAAATTTTAGGCACTATGAATGTGGAGATCCTGGTTTCCCAAAGGATTTACTTCTACTGGGTACAGAGTAAGTGTCCTATTCAGATTTAAACTATGGCAAGACACATAGTAACTTCTAGACTTCTCTTGCCAAGAGATGAGAAGGCAACGGAAAGTATAACCACACTGGGAGGAATAATTGACCCTGTCACCAAGATGAAGTTGGATAGCTGCTATTTAATGTGGATAGGAAGGAATTTGTTTGAAAAACAGGTAATCTGCAAGTAAATCATTTGCTAATGTTGTGCAATGTTAATTGAAAATATAACAAAAGTATCTGTCATTACCTTATAGAAATAATCCATTATATACTCCAAGTTAAAAAATAATCTGTTGGCCCACATAAATTCATTCTTTACTCTGTTCTTCACACAGAAGAAATATATATATATATATATATATATATATATATATATATATATATATATATATATACTGGACAGTGAAAAATAGTCTAAAGGCACTGGATGGGGATGCAAACAGTTTTCCCTTTCACAAAAAAAAAAAATTAGTTTGTGTGAGAAATGTTGAAAGTTTTCCATTTTCATATCTGAAGAAATTTAATGATTTTGCATACCCAAGTAGTGCCCAGACACTGATTCACTGTGGATTCTTCATGTCTTCTTTTTCTTTCAGGACAGAGGATTGACAAGGTGTCTGGCAGCTTCATCTAAAGCTTAGTAAGTAGCTGGCTACTCCCACTGAGATGATGACTGCCTCAGCCAACCCTCTGTCAGATAACAGTGATTATATTGCCAGGGAATTTGGAGTCAATAGTAGCATATGGAGCCATCCAAGACAGAATCTGCAAGCAAGGGCATTGCTGAGCATCAGTGCTCAAACAGTGGGAAAGGATCAATGTCATACTGGGCTTGATGAGCTAGTGGTATATGGTGACATCTGGAGAACATTATTTCTTTATTCTAGTAGTCACGTTTTAATGTTGAAATTACATCCTGGTTATTATTCAATTAATGCTGTACAAAATTCTAATATATAGAGAGAGGGAGTTTAAAAATCAATAGTTCTTTCAAAAAAAACCTCTTTTTCTAAAAGTAAAATAACTTCCACATTAGGAAGGTCACGCACATTTCTTATACATTCTTGGTGAAATATATATGGTACAACACATTTGCTACAGTGATCCTCATTTATATATATATATTTCAGCTTCTCTGTTAAAATAAACATTAAAAAGAAATCACATTTGGGATCTGGATTGAATACTGTAAATCAATACCTTTTATTTGATATTTGATCTTCTTCTGTAACTTCACACTCAAGTATTCTACCTTATATTTTCTTGGTTCATTCTTAGCAACATGTAAGAAGAGAACAAGTTCTGGGTCCTATCACAGAACTCACACATGAAAAGGGGACCAAGACGGACCATAAATTGTTCAGTCAGAAACAGAGGTAAAACCTAGAAATAGTGATAAACGATATAGGATAAGGAAACAACAAAAATACCTTAGGGTAGTAAAAAAAAAATATTTCACATAATGGGAAAGAACTGTTTTTGAATAATAAATAATTAGCTTCAAGTCACTTCAAATCTGACGTGTATGATGTAGGACAACATAAACCACCTAATCCTCCTCAAGTGAAAATTTGAGACTATAATAAAACCTCTAGATTTCTAGAGGCTTGTAAGAATAAAGTAAGATCATGGATGTATAACTTTGAATAGTGTCTAAAAATAATAAAAACACAATAAAGATTATAATATTATTATATATCAATATTTCTATTTGAAAATTAAGCATTGTGGACCTGCTTTATAACTTGACAGTTAAGTGCCCTATCTTGAATTTTCTTAGTTCATTCAAAGCAAAACTTGAGAGAAATTTTTAAAAAGCTGGAAATTAACACAGAGTACATACGGAGATGTGAACCTTTCCTGGTAATAGTTATTTTGAAAGTGATCTCGAAAAAGAACATAGAATTGTTTTTAAAAATCAAAGTGTATTTATTTAAGTAGACTAGAGTCTCTGTGGAATTGAGCTTTAATCCTAGACTCTAGGATTATTTATTGTTTCCTTTTTTAATTAGGAAAGCAATAAAATGGCAAAGATAGAAATCATTCATCAAAATTGATCTTTGAAATAAGTTATACCTGTGGAAATAGATGAAAAATGGCTCTGTTTCTCAATCGTCACAAAAAAATTAACCCAGGCAGATTACAGACAAATGACAAAAACAAAACTTCAATTTCTTTTACTATAAAATATAGGTAAATACTTGTTTAAACTTTGGGATATGGAAAGAATTCTTAAACAAGACATAAAAACGATTGACTCTAAAATAACCCTATGTTTTCTTATATTAAATTTACAACATTTTTTTTATCAAGTCACTTTTAGAAAATGAAAATGGCAAGTTACAAACTAAAGAAATCATATTTACAATTTACTCTTCAAAAGTATATAAATAACACAAATCAATAAGAAGTGAAGAAACTACCCAATATAAAAATGGTCAAGAGACATACATAAGCATTTTACATAAGAGAAACCAACAAACATAGGAAAAGATTCCCAACGTCAGCGGTAATCAGAAAAATGCAAGTCAAGACCCTAATAAAATATTGTTTACAAAAATTAATTATAAAAAGTTGAATGCTTGAAAATTGTTAAGTGTTGAAGATATTAGTCACAGAGTCTTTGATACAATGTGAGTGGGAGTGTAAACTGGTACATCCTCTTTGGAAAACAGACATTTTCTTTTGTTGCTTATATTCCTTGAACAAATATATATCAACAGCAGCAAACATGTTCTAGAATGTTTATAGGAGCAGTTAATAATGGTGAAAACTTAGAAACAACTCTACTGATGATCAGCAGAATAGATTAATATAATACAGTTTACTCATACAATGGAATATTTAACTGCAGTCATAAATCAAAGTATAGCAGTGTTCCAAAATATGAAAAAATCTTAAAAATAAAATGTGAAGTTTAAAATTAAATCCCCACTTTTTTTACATAAACTTTTTATGATTTTAAAAAGCATATTTTAG
The DNA here is from genome assembly GCF_902729225.1 of Pteropus medius. NCBI lineage: Eukaryota > Metazoa > Chordata > Mammalia > Chiroptera > Pteropodidae > Pteropus > Pteropus medius. Next base: position 9,585,446 of record NW_024355205.1, read on the forward strand.
GAAAACATGTGTAGAGACAATAAGATTATGTAAAGAGAACAAGAAAATTATAAACATAGGACTTATGATAGTAGCTGTTTCTGATGGGGGAAGGTACACGTATGGTTTGTGTTGGGACTTTATACTAGATGCTATTTATTGTCAACGTTCTAGCTTTGGCGTAGGGTATTGAACGCATGGATGCTTATTGTATTATTAAAAATAACATCAACTAATTAATTAGAGCAGATTTTGCATGACCAATAATTGCCATGCATCATAAACTAAGGTGAACTTAAGAAATATTAAGATAAAAAAACATAAAGAGCAATCGAAGCTTATGATAAAAAAAGTAAAAATATTGAAGAGTATACAAGCAAATACGTATGTACATACATACATACATACATACATACATACATACATAAATACACAAAGAAAGATCTCACTTTATTGTTTGTTTTTCCTTGAATATTCATCACTACACCCTTAAAGTACAAAATTTATCACTCTTAATAAATTTCCTTATTTCTAGGCACTACTTATAACTGTATGTCTCTACACCGAAACTATATACAATTTATATGCGGATATATTAAATGTGGGATCTATATTATTTTTATGCAAATGATGATTACCAAAGTATATGTGTATTTTATATTTTACAGTATGTTCCAAATTGTGCTTCATACTATTTTTTCAACAACTTATAGCTCTAGCAACAATTTATGAGTGTTTTCCTCTCAAAAATCATTATCAATATTATAAAACCATATGCCCATCATATGTCACATTTTTCTCCTTTAACATACATTTTCTATTGTAAAAAAAAAATCATCATTTTAAATTTTTGTATTTTCTTGTGTTGTTTTTATGTAAATTATTTTTTGGCAAAAGTTTATCTGTGTCTTTTGGTTTTTAAGAGTTCTTAAATAATATGAAGAGAATTTTTATTACTTTTCAAAAATCAGCTTTTTAAAATAGTTTTATTTTATTATTAGTTTCAAGTATACAGTACATTGGTTAGACATTTATATAGTTTATAAAATAATCCTCCTAATTGCTCTTTCTCTCCTCTGGCTCTCCTCCTAGCTATTACATTAATGTTAACTGCATTCCCTATGCTGTGCTTCCCATGCCCATGACAATCTATCAACTACTAATTTTTATTTCTTTAACCCTTCACCCCATTCTCCCAGCCCTCCATCATCCCTCTGGCCACCATCAGATTGTCCCCTATATTTGTGAATCTGTTTTTGATTAGTTTGTTCTTTTTATTCCTTAGATTTCACATATAAATGAAGTCATATGGTATTTATCTTTCTGTCTAACTTATTTCACTTAGCATAACAACTTCTAGGTCCATCCATGTCATTGCAAATGATAGGATTTCATTTTTCTTAATGGCTGAGCAATATTTCATTGTATATGTGAACCATAACTTCTTTATCCAATTGTCTGTTGATGGGCATTTAGGCTGCTTCCATATCTTGGCTATTGTAAACTGTGCTGCCATGAACATAGGGGTGCATAGATCTTTAAAATTACAGTTTTGGTTTTCTTTGGTTATCAAAATACCAATGGCATTTTTCAGAGAGCTAGAACAAATAATCCTAAAATTTGTATGGAACCATAAAAGATCTTGAATAATCACAGCAATCTCGGAAGAATCACATTACCTGATATCAAACTATACTACAAGGCTACAGTAATCAAAACAGCATGCTACTGGCATAAAAACAGATACATTGATCAATGGAACTGAATAGAGAGCCCAGAAATAAATCCACACTTATATGCTCATTTAATATATTACAGAGGAGGCAAGAATATACAATGGGTAAAGACAATCTCTTCAATAAATGATTTGGGAAAATTGGACAGATACATGCCAAAAAAATTAGTTTTTTAATTTTAATGTGTGATCTGAAATATTTTCCCAGCACATCATTACTTTCTAAATCTGTGCTTTAATTTTCTATCTAGTAAAATGTAATAAGATGTAGTCAAATCCTGATTCTTTTGTGAAATTTATCTTTTTTTAAATATGTTGTTATATTTTAAAACGCTGTCTTCATTCAAGGTTTATGCTTTTAAAATCTATGATTTTCTTCTAATAGCTTTCTAGTTTCATTTTGACATTTAAATATTTGATCCACCTGAAATTACTTCTGATATAAGTAGTGAAAGAAAGATCCAGGTTATTTTTTCTACAAAAGGCTGGCCAACTGTCATAATAAATACTCAATTTTCTCCCAAATGATTTGAAATGTCTTTTTTGGCACCCATAAAATCATCATACACATTTGATTCTATTTTTGATCTTCCATTTCTATCTAAATAATATATTTATGACTTCATGTTAGTTTCAACCTAGGTTAATTGTTGTAATATAGTGTTTAAACAAACAGAAAGATTAATTTTTCTTCCTTGCTCTATTTAAAATTTTTTTCTTTTTCTTTTTATTGTTTTTTTTTTTTTTTTTTTTTTATGGTGACATTGGTTAATGAAATCCAGTACATCTTAAGTTTCAGGTGTACAATTTTGCAGTAAGGCATATGTACACTGCATTGTATGTTTACCGCCCATGGTTAGATTTCTTTCTGTCACCACATATTTGACCGCTTTTATTCCATCTGCCTGCCTCATCTCTCCTCTCCCGTCACTCTCTGGTAAACACTAGTCTATTGTCCATATTCATGTGTCTCTGTCCTGTTCATTTGTTGCTTTTAGGTTTATATCCCACATATAAGTGATATCATCTGATTTTCAACTTTTTCTGTCTGGCTTATTTCAAAATAAGTCAAAGTTTTTAAAAATACTGTCATGCATATTTTAAAATAATTCTATGAATCGTTATTTTTAAAAGTCGCTCCCAGAGGAGAGGGCTAAAACTGCCATTGAGATGTCATTTGTGTGTAATTGTATGTTTCCTAAATATTGAAATATACCATAGGGAGTCTTCATATGAAAGAAAAGTAGCACGTTTCCATTTATTCAAACTTTGTTACATTTCAGATTAGAGTTTATGCTCTAGAGACCCAAATAATTTTTGTTGAATACATACTTGGGTTTTTTCATTATGATTACTGTTAATGGGAAATATTGGCCATTGTATTTGTTTTTGGACAAAAAGTGTTCTTTATCTTTTTATTTTAAAATTAGTAAATTTGCCAAATTATCTGTTTCTAGTATTTTTACAGCTGATTTAAGTTTTCTAAGTGATTAATTTTGAAATATGAGAAATCATTTTTGCCTCCTTCCTTTCTAATATTTATAACTCCGATCCTTCACTCTCGTACAAGTACTCTGATGCAATGTTAATTTGTTAAATAATTTGTTAAAATTATTATTTAATTCACATTAAAGATTGTTCTAGTTATATGACTAAATATATACCTATTTACTATGTATAAAGTGTCTATTTGATTCCACTTCGATTTTGTCAAAATTGATCAAAAATATTAATTTTTATTTTCTGACATTTAAAATAATAAATTACAATAGTTAATTTCTATCTTGATTTTTCTTACATTCTTGAAATCACTGACACTTTTTTGGTGTTATTTGTACTAATATATTTATTGGTTATTATTTTATAATTTTTTTTGCATTTAAATTTATTAATGAAGTTAGTTTTTTTACAGCTATTTTTGTCTTGTGAAGTAGTCTTAGGGTAGCATCAAAAATGAATTTGGGAAACTTTTTTCTCTTATCGTGAATTGTGGCATTTAAAATTGTACCAGAATTACATTTCTAGAATAATATTTCAATGAAATAGTTCACTGATGAAAATTTTTTGTCTTGGTACTTGAGAAATGTTAGTCCTTAAAATTTTTCAATATTTTCAGGCATTTAGATCATGACTATCTTCTGTCTTTTAAGATAGTTTGTGTTTAAGATTCATGTGTTTCTGAAAATATAATGCATCATCAGATCATTCAAGCAAATGATACTTTATTTACATTTATTTTAATTTTGTGTATATATTTTTACTATTTATCAGGACTCATTTTCAATATTCTTGGCTCCTACTTTTTTTCTAGGATAGAAACACTGTAGTTTTTATTTTATTTTTCTTCAAATTATTACTTCATTCGTCTATTTTAACAAATCTTTTGTCTACCTGCTATGGCACTATTCTAGATGCTTGATATATAAAATAAACAAACACAAGTCCCTGTCCAGTGTAAATTACATTTTAGTGGGTTCAGGGTGGTAAAAGTAAAACCATAAAAAAATAAGTAAATAATATAGAATGTTTGAATATGATAATTGCTCTGGAAAAAAAAAGAAATATAGCAAAGAAAGGAAGATGAATGTGTGAAGGTAGCATGGGGAAATTTGCAGCATTATATTTGGTCTCCTTGAGAAGGTGAAACTGAGCAAACGCTGGGAAGAAGTGAAGGAGGTACATATGCAACCATATCAGAAAAGGAAAACGAACCTCCAGTGTAAGACTTCAAGGAGAAGGCATGCTGAAATGTCAAGAACATCACAAGCCAGTGTGGTTAGAGTTGTGGGACCAAGAGGAAAAGTGGAAGAGAATGAGGTCAAATAATTAACAAGAGCCCAAGTGATGTAAGGCTTTTTAAATTCTTCTAATTTTTTTTTTTAACTCTGAACGAAGTGCCAATAATTTTGAATAGGAGAATGATGTAATCTCACCTGCTTTTTTTTATTTTTAGAAAGTATATGTTTACATCAATTTCATGAAAACCATTTATTTGTTATTTTAATTGAGAATTTTTTAAAGAAATACTTTAATTTTTCTTTTGCTTTTAATATTTTGTAACTACTTTAAAATTTTTGTTAATTTGGTTTAAGAACCACACTACTTCTTTACTATCCATGATGGTTAATTTTATATATCAACTTCGCTATGACATAACGGCCAGTTCTGTGGTCAAATATTATTCTAAATGTTTCTGTGAAGGTGTTCATTGTATAACTTTTACTTGATGAACATTGAGTAAAGCCAAAGTCCTCCATGATGTGGGTGGGCCTCATCCAACCATTTGAAAGGCCTTAATTAAACATAGACTGACCTCCCCTAAACAAAAAGGAATTCTGCCTCCTGACTGCCTTTGGACTAGAACTGCACCTCTTCTCTGAGTCTTCAGTCTATCAATCTACCCCATCAGATTCTGGATTCACCAATTCTCCATAATTGTGTGAATCAATTCCTTAAAATAAATCTCTCTTTATATATCCATATCCTGTTGATTCTATTTCTCTGGAGAACCCTCACTTATACACTGCCTTAATAACTTTCAAATGATATCAGTTCTAGGTGATTCAACAATTTCTTCCAGCATGTTGTGGGGAGGGGCAAAGGGAACAATCTAGAGCAATTAGCAATTCAGGAATGTTGTTTAAAACACTTGCTCACTAATTTTGAACACACATTTCCCTTGGTTTTCATCATTACAGTTTAAGGTATTTTTCACAAGGTCTTTTTGATGCTTTAGTGTTTACTTTATATTAAATCTCTGATCTCTTAATTCTGGTCAGCAGTTATCAAGTCAAAAGTCATATTTCCCTTTCCCTCTATCTTGACTCATCTCAAAGCTACTTCTCAAAATGAGATTGTTTGGCAATAGAAAATGAAAATGTCTCATCTCTGACTGGTTAGTCCCCTGTGAGTGTCCTACACTTCTTCACCACAATCTTGAACTTTGTAATTCAAAGTAAATAATTGCTGAATGATTCTTCTGTTATTTTTATTTTCTTGTTGGGAAGTCAGCAAAGCTAACACACATACACATGTATTTATGTTCTTAAAATTGTCTTTTAGTTTCATCTAAACTTTACTGTATTTGACAGAGATATACCATAATATCTGGTTTTGAGTTTTGAGATTATCTTACTTTTATTAGAAAAATAAGTGTAGTCCTTGTTTTAACAGTCAATTTTATAGAATGATTAAAGTCCTTCTTTCATAAGGCTGTCCATGAAAAAATTTCTCACTGGGTTATAGTTCTTGCCTTTAAGTAACAAATAACTAATGATCACTCTTCTATAACATACCACCAACAAAATTTCTAGACTTTAATTTTTCATGAATTAACTCGTTGCATATTCAAAATATTTAGAAAATATGTATTACTATCTTCATTTACCAGGCAAATAAAGATGATGAAAATTAAGTAACTGTTACACAGCTGTCACAAACAAGGTTTAAAACTGTGTATTTAAATTCCAAATCCAGTGCTTTTTCTGAGCTGCTATGCTGAATTCCTCTGTTTACTCGTTCTGTGTTTGATATTCTTAATCCTGAACAGATCTAAATTTTTCACTGCTCTCTCAGTAACAGTTCATAAATATCTAAGTCTTACATTTATCAAGTCAACACAATTTACCTCCAAGTTTTACTTCTGTTCAAATCATTAATTAGGATCAAAAACAGAAGTTAACACAGCAAGCAATAGAATCAACACAATAGAATTATTAAATTTCTAACAGTGTTCTGCTAAATATATTGCATGGGGTTTGTTTCTAGTCCTTGGCATTGCTTGTATATGAAGTACTAGGAAATAGCTTATTGCTATTCAGAGCATTTATTCTAATTTTTTATTGAATATCTCTTTCTCAGTATGACAAATAAAACTAAGAAAAACAGCTAAAATTTTTCAGCACTTACTTTGTGCCAGGTATTGTTCTAAGTGCTTTGTATATATTAGCTAATTTAATCTTGTAAAAAAAATTGAAGTAGATACTATTATTATGCCTACTTTAAAGACAAGGTAATTACAGCATGAGGATGTTAACAAGTTGTTTGTGGTCAGCATTTGGTAAGAGTTAGAACCAAAATTCCAACCTAGGCAGTCTGGCTTTAAAGAATAAAATATTAGGGATTCATTTTTTTGCTAGGTTTTCTAAATAGGTCATAAAATAAATGAAAGATCATATTGAAACATAAAACTTTAGCAAGAAAGCAATCATTTAGAAAAGTTGATATTACTATCTCAAAATATTTTGCAAGTTAGATTTAGGTATAGATATGCTTTTAACAGATTATTTTAAGTTAATTCTAAAAGTAAAGTCAACCAGAGGTTTTTCTACAGATTGTAGAACAAATATTGAACCAAATGTGTCACTGCTAATAATGTTGAGTGAAAATCTAATCTAATTATAATAGTTGAAAATGAAGAGTGGAAATGAACTAATTAGCTATAAATGAAAAAAATATCTTAAATGTGTGATTTTTTAAAAATACCTGTTCTTATACACTTGCACAGTTTTAACATGGTGAGTCAATTTTATTCATTTTAGCCTTTCTTAAAAATCAGAAAAACAGGTTGCTAGGAAAAAAAAAATTGCCACTGTATTATTCTACATACTTATATAGCACATTTGCAAACCTCTACTGTATTAATTACAAAAAAATTCCACCACACATTCCTTCCCATATATGCTATATTTTATCCCATTTTCTTTAATTTTCTCAATAAACATAGGTGATTTTTTGACATTTTTACCAAAAAAGTGATGGTCAAAATAAAATGCTTTAGAATTGGCATAGTGTTATACCATCTCCAGATAAAATTTATCTGTACATCCATCATAGAGAAAAAAAGAAAAAATAAATTACAAGAAACACCAAGTCACTTTTTTTTAAAGGTACACCCAGTTGCCTTCACTACAAGTTTTATTTGGCCTCTGGGGTTTTTATTTTGTTTTTGTTTTATTTTTATATGACTGTCCACTATCTCTTGACATTTATATCACTATCTTTATAAAGGTGAGAAAGTCTAGGCATTTCTTAAAATATAAAGACTTGATATTAAAACATCAATTTTATTGAGATATAAAATATACAGATGGACAACTGTCAGACTATATATAAAGACAGAACTCTGACCCACAGTCTACAGCAATCAGTCCAAGAATCAAGCCATTTTTTTTATAGTAACCAGCTCAGCCAGTCTATTTTTTCATAAATCAGACTTATAAGAAGTCAGGCTTCTATCTCTAGCAACCGATCAAGAAAAACAAACAATAATCCCTGTAATAATTGTTCCAAATGGCCAGAATTTGAAATTAACTTATATCTTACATAATTTTTGACCTTGCTTTAAACTTAGGACCTACCAGACAAAGCCAAATACACACTCCTAAGCAAATGTATAAGATGACCCACCTCTAATTAGCTCACATCCAGCTTCCTCATAACATAACCTTCATTCAGGGCTGAAGGAAGCCTTCCCATTTTCTACTGTAAAGTTTTCCTTCTCCTTTGCCTGCTTTTACATCTGCTCAATTGCAAGTGATGGTGGCTGACTCTCGTATTATATATAAAGAGCTCTGAATAAATATCATTTGCTTGTTTTAATTTGGTTGGTCTTCATTTATTTCTAAATTATTTATCCAAATTGATATAATATCAAACCATTTTCCTGAATCAAAAGTACCTCTGTTTATATTTATATAAATATATGTTAGATAATATGGACCATTTTTGTTAGTTCAAAAATATGTTGGACTGCATGAGGGTAGAAATTGCAAGAGTAGAGACAGTCACTTCCCAATTAACATGGGGCTTGAAAGAAAGGGACTAAATGGATGAATGATCCCAATTACAGCTTAGTAAGCATAGTACGTTTTCATGTATTTTTTTTTCTTTTGAAAGAGAGAATTTAAAAGAGTAAATACAAAAAAAATTCTAACCAATATTTATTAAATACTTGTGTGGTAGTCAGTTTTTCAATCTTTTTATATTTATTATCTTCTGTAATCCTCACAGTAACACAGTAAGTTAAATATTTGTATATGTTTGAAAACTGAACTTCAAACTAATTATTTTCTGTCACATGCTGGAATATATTGAAACATGCATAGAGATATCTTTGATCCTCAAACTATTGCCTTTACCCCTCTCTTACAGTGTTACTCTTAACTTAGTACTACTATACTGTGACTCGGAAGTCAGTGATGTGTTCAAGGCCAAGAGTAAGTGAGATATGGAGCCAGAAACCAAAGTTAGTCCTACTAGAGCCACAACCTGTGCTCTTTTCATTGTGTTATGCTTATTCCCACCACATGAAAATATTCACTCATCACTAGCTGTTTTTTTCCCATGAAATATAAGAAATTGTATTATCATATTTGCTAAAATTACTTAATAAAAACAACCAGATTAAAATATTAGAAAAATAATTCTAACACAGTGTTTCTCAAAATGTGTTCAACTCACCATTATTGGCATCTTCTGGAAATTTTATAGAAATAAAGTCTTTGGTTAATTTTGTGTATGGTAACAAATAACGGTTTAGTTTCATTCTTTTGCATATGCTTTTCCAATGTTCTCAGCACCATTTAATGAAGAGGCTTTCTTTCTCTATTGTATTTTTTTGGTTCCTTTGTTGAAAATAATTTGTGCATATATATGTGGTTTTTCTTCCGGGCTCTCAATTCTGTTCCATTGGTCTGTATGTCTGTTTTTCTGCCAATACTATGCTGTTTTGATTAGTGTCACTTTGTAGTATAATTTAAAGTCAGGCAATGTAAGACTTCCAACTTTGTTCTAATTTCTCAGTATTGCTTTGGCTATTCAAAGGCAAATGAAGTAAAAATAAAAATAAATAAATGGGACTGTATCAAACTAAAAAGCTGCACAGCACAAGAAACCATCAACAACACGAAGGCAACCAATTTAATAGAATAAGATATTTGAAAACAATATATCTGATAAGGGGTTAAAATTCAAAATATATAAAGGACTCTTACAATTCAGCAACACTAAAAAAAAAAAAAACAATCCAGTTAAAAAATGGGCAAAGAACCTGAACAGACATACAAATGACCCATAAAAAGATGTTCTACTTCACTAGCTATTAAGAAAATGAAAATCAAAACCACAATGAGATATCATCTCACACATATATTAAAATAGCTATCATCAGCAGGACAAGTAATAACAAGTGTTGGAAAAATTGTGAGGAAAGAGTAACCCTCATACACTGCCAGTAAGAATGCAAATTGGTACAACCACTATGGAGAACAATATGGAGGTTCCTCAAAAAATTAAAAATAGAGTTACAATATGATCCAGAAATCCCTCTTCTGGGTATCTACATGAAAAATTTGAAAACATTTATTAATAAATAAATAAATTTGTACCCTTATATTCACTGCAGCATTATTCACCATGGCCAAGACATAGAAACAACTGAATGTCCTCTGATAGATGATTGGATAAAGGAGATGTGGCTCATATATACAATGGAATATTACTCAGCCATAAGAAAAGATGAAATACTGCCATTTGAAACTATCATACTAAGTGAAATAAGTCAGATGAAAGAAGTCAAGGATAATATCATTTCATTCATATGTGGGATTTGGAACTGAAATCGATAAACAAGACAAACAAACAAACAAACACTCACAGACACAGATAACAGTATGGAGGTTACCACAGAAAAGGGGATAGGGAGAGGTAGAAAAGGGCGAAGAGGGTCAAATATATGGTGACAGAAGGAGATTTGACTGTGTGGTGAATACACAATGCAATATACAGGTAACACATTATAGAATTGTACACTTGAAATCAATATAATTGTATTAACTAATGTCACATGGTAGAGAAGGAACAGCGTTCTGTGTTTTGATAAGATAATTCTGATCTAAATTAAAGCATGTGAACTACTTGCTTAATATTTGATCCCCTAGAGAAATTACTTTTCATATCATTTGAGTTAATTATGGTGCCTTAAATTCTTATTTCTTTTCACTATTTGTTTTTTAACATTACTGTTATAGTTAAACTTTAAAACCATATTATGTGTTATACATTTCCTCTTTTCTTTTATTTGTCTATACATTCAACGAATGTTTATCGAATGCCATATACACAGTCAGGGTTCTTGTCTCCCAAAATTTTACAATAGAAAGAGGAAGATACACAAATGAGTAAGCCATAAAAGTGGAGGATGCTTAGGGCTATCCGGAATAAGAAAAATACAGTATGAGTTGCTTATAGCATGCTACCTATTTCTTAAAACTTTTACGCCCCTACTACCTATACATTAAACTGTGAAATACTCCTTCAGATAAACAAAGCATGTCTCTTTTTATTTTCTTACATAAGCTCCAGCTTCAACTACTATCCTCATATGTATTCTGTAAATCTTTTTCTTTTCCCTCATCTTTCTCCCAAAAAAGATATCTGACATATTCCCTGATGATTAAATTCCTACAATCAAAATAGATCCACGGTAAGTTCAAAAACTGTTTTTCTCTGATCTCCATGTTTCATGCTCTACATCACTTTGTTGTCTTATCTCTTTATGCTTTCTATTCTGTAGCCTCATTTTTTTTTTAATTTTAAAAATTATTCATGCTATTTTCTTAGCCAAGAATGACCTTTGTCATAACACAACTTGTCAGTAGTATACCCTGTTTTCAAGGCATAATGTTAATCGCCTTTTCCATGAAGCCTCCTTATCTCGAAGGATCTCCCAGAAGTTCCCCCAGTACTAATGGCTTCTAATACACATACGAAATCAATCATATACTAGTTAAAGTTTGTGGTAGATTTATGTACAGAACTCATCTTCTTTACTAAATGGTAAACTCCTGAAAGGCTAATCTGAGTTTTATATATCATTAAATATTTTATATCACTTAGTATCATTCCTTGTATATAGATAAGTTAGAAAAATTTTTAACAATTATTTGTCACTTTTTGAAAACATATCTTTCCTTTGCCTCTTTCAAAAAGAGTACTGTTACTTCCAATTACAATATAAATATAATTGTAGAAATGTGAATACAGAAAAGAATGAAAATATAATTGATGCAATTCCAACTGCAAAAGATAAAAATTGTTAATATTTTGATGTATTTTCTTCCAGTTTTTTTTCTTATGCCTCTGCATGTTTAGGTATATGAATTATTCTAGTCTTTTTTACATAAACTTTGGTGTTAAGCTTTTTAAGATATTAGCAAATATCCACTGGGAGCAAAATTGTTATGTACTTTCTTTGAAGCACTCTTTCTTCTTGTAGAAACTTTTTTCCCATTTTGATGGAGTATTGAGCAAAATGAGTTATCTTTTATATTTTTCTATATCTCATTATGGTAAGAAGAGAATTACATTAAAACTTGATAGAAATGATTTATTGACAAAGGCTTATAGAGGCTTTGAAAGAAATGAATCGAAGTTAAGTTTATTAATGGGGGAGAGGTTACCATATTCTAGGATCCTTACTGAAGTAAAGTTCACACACCATAAAATTCATCCATTTAAAATAATTTTTGTAGTATATTCACAATGTTGTGTACCTATCGCTATAATCTGTTTATAACATTTTCATCATCACCAAAAGGAAAAAAAGTCACTTTCCATTTTTCTTCCACTAATCTGCTTTCTGTCTGTATAGATGTACCTATTCTGGACATTTCACAAAATGGAATGTTACCATATGTATTCTTTTGTGATGGTTTTCTTATAATTAACATAATGTTTTCAATGTTAATTCAAGTTGTACTATGTATCAGTACTTCATTCTTTTTATGACTAAATAACATTCCATTGTATGGATAAACCACATTATGTTTATCGGTTTATCAGTTGATGGACATTTTAGGTGTTTCCACTTTTGTACTACTACGAGCAGTGATGCTGTAAACATTTAAGTACATATTTTTGTACAGGTATATTTCTCAAGTTTATACCTAAAGGTGGAATTACTGATAATTCTATCGAACATTTTCAAGAATTGCCAAACTGTTTTCCAAAGCAGCTGTAGCATTTTGTATCTCCACCAGTAATGCATAAGCATTCCAATTTTCCACAAACTCACCAGCACTATCATTGGTGTTGTTGGTTATAGAAACCTTAGTGTGTGTGAAATATTTGCAGGATACTTAATTCTGTCCAAAATATCCATGGTGATATTTGCTCCATGACAACAAGTCTTGAAATTTGGTCCTGTTCAAACACTCATGGAGACATTTGGTCTATTCCAGAAAGTCTTTGAAATTTGGTCTCATCAGAAATGTCCATGAGCATATTTGACCCTTGCCAAATTGTCCTTGGTATTTGGTTCTGTCCAAAATGTTCATGTCTAAGAAAACATTCTTGGGTTCAGATAGCCCATAATGTTTATTTATATCTTTGGTTTACAAAGTTAGTACATAAAAAATACTATCATGTTTTACTGGTCCTCTAATAGTGTTGTGGCTGTGCTGTCAACAGTAACCCTTCTTGCCTTAGAGGCCTAGCTTGCCACAGCACATGGGATTAGGGAGATGGGTTGGCTAGATTGCTTCAGTGAAGTCTAGTTCCCCTGAAGTCTGAAGCCTCTGATGTCACCTCTCAGAAGCGACCAGTATGGGCATGGATAAAGTCACCCTGAATCTCTACTGCCAGAATGAAACTGATTTTAGATAAGTTCTATTTTAGTGCCTTTTTCTCTGATTTTCCTGGTGAACTTCCAGCAAATATTACTCAACTGGTATCATACCTAGAATCCACTAATTGCTACCTGATTACAGTATTGTTTTTGATAACATCCTAGGGCAAAAAGTGCTACCTAATTTGATCCACCTGAACTAGAGCCTCTTGGCAAGAGTAGTCATTGAGACCAGTCCATGAGGTTTTAATCCAATACCAGTAGAGCTTTTCTTTGCTATCTTTTTTCTTAGTACTTTCTACTGAAATTTTAGCTGATGTATCATTATGCTTATTGCCATGATATAACTGCTGGTCTCCTCTTGTTTACCACCATAATCTACGTTGTTTTTCAACAGACTAAGTTTTGAACTTCCCCACACTCTATTCCAAATAAACTCAGGCCCTGTGGAGAAGGCTGTAAACTCTTTTGTTACAGTCTGCCTCTCTCTTGAGTAGAATGTCTGAGCCTCTGCTCTGAAGTAGTGAGTGTGGACAGTGGATTGCTTTTCTCAAAGTGACGCCCTGCTTTATAAGCTGGGTTCTGATTGGGAGCAGCACCCTCTGGTCTACTCAGCTTGCCTCTCTACATAAAAATTTCCACCCTACCAGTGAGCTGCAGTGAGTGTGATTGGGTATCCTCTCATTATTAACCTGTTTACTTGAATAAAACTTTTTTCCTGAAGGCGGTATCTGAGTGAATGAAAAGAACCCCAGATATCTCAGCCTTTCTCATCTATAGTAAAACTTCTGCAACATGGAACTAAGGGAGCTACTGTACCCTCAACTAAGAGCTGGGAGAAGAGGGAGCTTTGTGTTTTTGGTTGTACATGCCAGTGTTAGAGCGTCTATCATGTTGAGTTCAGGAAGTGAAACTCAGGAGTTTGCCAAAAATTCTCACTGTTTTAATGATAATTTAGTACATTTTCCTTGAATAAGTGTTGCTTCATTTTCCTTATACCCTTAAGACAATTTCCAGAGAGTTTAAGTGATTGCTGTATTTCACCAGTTATAGTTGTTTCTGTGGAAGAGGGTTGGCAGAGGTCCTCATGCCACAGTGGCTTTTTTCTTTCTTTTTTTTAGTATTTATTCTTTCTAGACATTAAGTTCTTTACATAAATAAGTATGTTAAATGCTTCTGACATAACTCCTAATACACTTAATTTACAGATAGAAAAACTAAGATATGCCCAAGGATACACAACTAGTAAGTATTACTGTTAAAATTTAGATCCTGGTTTGTCTCAATCCAAAGCTTATGCTCTTAAACAAGAAGTTAATATACAGAGAATAAAGTGAAGTCTAGAAGATTAGGACTTGGTCAGCCTCTGAAACATTAATCTCAGGAGAGAAGCTTCAGAAAAGGAAATATTGGGCAAGTTGAGAATGATATAACTAGGTAGAGAAAAACGTGATTCTTGGTAAGTAACCGAGAAACCTCAACTTATTTTTTGTGATTTTGTCAGGGTTGCCTGCTTCTAGCAATTGCTTTGGGCTTACTGAAGTGGAATAAAAATACGCAAAAGCATGTAACTGATTACATAAAAATTTTTATATTCAGCAAAGCACTTCAAATTGCCAACCACCCTGAAAATTACTATGAGTATATTATAATCTGTACAGAAGAAGCTCTTAATGCAGCCAAAACTTTTCACTAGTAATGCAGCACCTTAACTCATCAACCAATCACTGTGATTTTTTCACGTTATATCAAATGCTAGACAAAGATTTAGGGGAAAAAAAAACAAAAAACCCATAAACACATAAGGAGGATTAATTTACAGATTAGGGTATATATTCTTTGGTATTAGTTCCAGAGTAAATTAGCCCATAAACATTTGGAACCTGTTCTCACTTACTTATTACACCAACCCCAATGACAGAATTGATATCCAAAACTAGATTCTGAAATAAAGAGTATTTTTCATTGATAAAACAGATTCAGCAATGACTCGTTATATTTTATGCCATGCTATTACTTTTGGATTCTTTTTTAAACCAAATTTTATTATAGGGCTGTATTCAAATCATTCCCTTAATATACTCACCAACTTCTATCTAAGCCCCATTAAAAATATGAACAATGATTTTGCCTAAAACAGAATAAATAAAGCATGTACTAGTTTATTTGCTTTTGCATGATTGCTACATTTATAGTATTAAAATTATATCAAATCAAGTATAATGCAAATTTTTAAACCATGTCCCTAGAGAAACTTCTACTTTAGAATGCAATCCTAAAATGAAACTCAGGTAGTAAGGAAGGATAAGAGCAATCTATATTGTCTTTATCATATGCAAGCTGTGGTATTATGGACATTAATTTCATGAGGTTGATACACGATATTCTCCTTTCGCAGGTATAAAACTGAGGTGCCAGCACTTGTGCAGTAGAGCAGTAGAGCAAAGCATCAAAGCTCCGTCTCCAAAACCCACTTTTATTATCTCTATGTCCCTAGTTCATCGTAGCAGATGACATACTGGGTGACCTTCAGATAACTTAGAGTTCTTATTTCTATTCCTCTTAACAAACCCATATTGTTATGTCAGATTATGCACTCTTTAACACTAGGTGGTTAAAAGAGGAAAAAAAAGGACACACAAAAAATAGTACCAATTACTCTATCTCAACCCCTTCATGCACAGGAAGTATGTATCATGTTAAAGATAATATTAAGGGGTCTTTGCAGGCTGCTTAGGTCCTTATACTAACATTCTGCTGAAAGCTAGAGGACAAGCAGTGATTCTAAGGATGTCTGCCTAACAAAATGGAAGTAATGCTTCAGAGCTAGTCTGTGACGAGGGCTCAGGTTGCGTATGGGGCTCCCCTCAATTGCGTGTTGTCATAAAAGCAAACTGGATCTCATTTTCCTGATGCAATTATATCATAAATTACAGAGGCTTATTGTCAACTTTACTAGGTTATCTGATTTAAGGAGATACATTTAATAAATCAGAACAAATATTTTTCTGTTTAGGTCTTGTTTAGCAGTCCAGCATTAACTTGGCTTAGAACTGATTTTTGGTAATAACATATTCAGTAATTCAGAATTGGCACATCGATGGCAATTATGTACTGAATTATGTTTCCTAATATTCATATGTTGAAGCTCTACCCCCCCAAAGTGAGTGTATTTGGATATAGGGCATGTAAAAAATTAATTAAAAATGATGAGGTTATAAGGGTGGGGCCCTGATCCAATAGGACTGGTGTTCTTATAAAAAGAGACACAGAGATCTCTCTCTCTCCACGTGTGAGAACAATGAGAAAGTGGTTGTCTGCATACCAAGGAGCGAAACCTCAGCAGGAAACTATCCTTGCCAGCACCTTGATCTTGGACTTATATCTCCAAGAGATAATAAATTTCTGTGTTTTAAGCCTCTGATTCTGTGGTATTTTATTATAATTGCTCTAGCTAACTAATACAATGGCTAAGGGCAGATTTAAGCTGACCAAAATTTGTTGTTTTAGCTAATATCAATTTAAAGGATGATATAATAATTTACAGTTAAACACCTTTGGAGCCTAGGCTCAATAAAAAGCTCTGTGTTTTAAAACACCTCAGCTTCTTACCTGCCACCGTAAGAATTATTTGAATATACAACCTCTAAATGCAAAATGCTGCAACTACTTTCGAAGGGAGAAAAAAAATGCTTATGGACCCTTTATTTAATTTGTTTTAGTATCTGTTTGGTGCCAGTTTAAAAAAAAAATGAAAACTTTAATTATTTTATAGAAATTACTTGAAAATGAGAATGAGAGAGAGAGAGAAAGAGAGATAGACAGAGATGCAGTTTACTTTTCTAAAAAAGTAATGGTAATTCTTCAGTTGTGAAAGTATGAGGATGGAGAAATAGGATTATTTACAGTAATCCATAAGGCATAATTTTTACCTAAGTGAATTTTCTTTACCCATTAGAAATTACAATATAAGCAAAAATAAAATGAATATCTTTTTGGAATAAAATATATATATTTTACATTCAGGCAGAAGTCTTTTAAAAATTATACTTTTGAACTTCTTTTGGATTGTAATCACCTGAAAATTTAACTTAGACCATGAAATGAACATTCTTTAATAGAGGCAATCTAAAATCATCAAAAAACAGGCACAGAGCTGTATGATTAAAATAACCATCTAGGCATTATAAATTTTAAGTTATTGCTCTAAACTTCTACTTAAATTTAGGCTGCCTTCTCTCAAGCCATACACAGATACCACTGCAAACAGATCTGTCTCTCTTTATTTGGTAGAGCTGTTATTAACAAGTACTGAGTGGATATGTTGTATAATGCTTGAGATTTCTAGAGTGTATCTAGAAAGAGTCTTGACACATTCAAGGAATTACATTTAGAAGTCAATTATGAGTGTTCCATGATAAAAAGAGTTGCATGCTCTGAAAAGAGCATGCATCCTTCATGTTGAACTGTCATCAGAACAAATACATCTACTTTGGAATGTGAAGCTAGCCAAGATAAGTGTGGAAGTATGTGTGCTACCACTATAATAAATTCAAACTTACAGTAGTTATCCCACCACTGATGGCTGATGTCCTATGAGAGAACACATCTCTCCATCAACTCTCAAAGATCTGCATGTCTCAAATTCTCAGGAGAGAAAGAAAATATAAGAAAAACTTATTGAAGGTGAAAGTATATTTCAGATGAAAGCCAATAAAGTCTTTCCTCAGAAATTTACTGACTACTGGTAGAGCAAACATTCTTCTCAGAGTTGAAAGACCAGTTGTCCTAAATTAGATGACGATACCAACAGTATTCTCAGTATGTTTGCCATTCATGAGGTGGCTAATAGCTTAGAGAAAAATTAAAATCAGAGGTGATATTGACAATTTGGACTAGGTAAAGCAATATACACAATGTTAAAATTAGTATGGTTAATCTTACAATTATTAGCCAATTACAATTAGAAGTTGAGAAATTAATTCACATAGAATTCAAATGGCTTTGTGTAAGTATAACTACACAGAAACACACATCTGAACACAGGTAGGAAAGCGTAATACTAATCATTATGCTGAAAATAGAGTCAAGTACTTTTGATTATTTTTTTTCTTTTAATCTGAATTAATCAATCTAATAAACCATCATTTTTACTTATTACAATTTCAGAATAAATTTGAAAACATGGAGAAAAGGATAAAGAAACACAATTTCCTCTCCTCTTAGCTCCCAAATTATAAATATTAAACTAAGCATCTACAGAAATTTTAAAAATCCATTTTCTTTAATATAAAATATTTTAAAAAGTAAATTTTTAATTAGTACCTTCCTATCTGGAGAGGAATACAATGGATGTTTGTCCCATTTTATTAAATATTTATCTAAAAAGTAGGTTGTAACCAAAGCAATAGGAATTTCTATATGTAGTAGAAAGAACATGTATGAGAAATAACCTTTTTTTGCTGCCTTCATACATATACCACATAACAGATCTTTTAAGGTTCTATGAATCTTACTTAAGGAAGTTAAATGTAAAGGCATTATTTCAATGTTTAAAGTGTCTGCCTGTATTCCCACATCCTCAATATAACTGGTTGCTTAATTCTTATTTTCTTTTTCTTATTCCAGTTTTCTTCTTCCCTTCTTCCATTCCTTCCTTCCTTCCTTCCTTCCTTCCTTCCTTCTTTCCTTCCTTTCCTTCCTTCCTTCCTTCCTTCCTTCCTTCCCTTCTTCCTTCCTTCCTTCCTTCCTTCCTTCCTTCCTTCTTTCCTTCCTTCTTTCCTTCCTTCTTTCCTTTTCCTTCTTTCCTTTTTTCCCCAGAAACACTGAGTGACTCTGTTCCATTCTTAAAAAGTAATATGTTGAAGAAACAGCAACGCATACCTTCAAAACCATGTTATTAGAAACTGCAAATGTTTAATAACATATTTTGTCTTTAAAATATTCAATAAAATCTAAATAAGCTTACCCCAGGTAAAGTACACCAAAAAAGTATTTGTAATTTGCTGAGCACAATATGTTTAGACATATCTAATAGTCTCTATTTGACAATTTATGTTACAAAAGCTACGAGATAGAAACTGCTTTTGTATCCAATTTAAAAACATGAATGTTCTTCTGTTCACCCTAGAGCTTAAAGACAATTTACAGAAGTAGGCCAGTATGAAGTATTGCCACAATAAACTGTTGTTTTACTTTCCTTTTGTAGCAAAAATTAAGAAAACACTGCAATGCTGTTGAGTCATAAAATATGTTAGCAATAAAGCAAATACAAGCTATCGAGTTTATTTAATTTCTACTGTTACCATCATTATTCAGAGACCTCTTTAAAGTCTTTCATATATTTGAAAGTAATTTATTTTGAAAAAACTATATCAAAGTTGGAATAACAGATTTTTTCCCAAAATTCTCAGTTATTAACAAAATCATCTTACATAAAAGAAAATATAAAGAAGTTTTTTTTATTTGTTTCACTGCAGAAGATATTATTTGAAAATAATTTTGCTTCAAAAACATCAATCTCAACGGACATGTTGTGGCAATATACTTGGTATTATTTTTAAAGCAATAAGCTATTTTTATTTGCCCTTATCAGATTACGACCAATTGTATGAAGTAAATCTGTGTTAAGTAATAAAATATACAAGAAAAAAAACCATTATTACATTTTCCTCTATTCAAAATACACAGTTGTTACAATACCAAAAACTAAACCTAATTATTGTCATTTTGGTTTAATAGAGAATACTTTTCCTATTTTAAATTGCAATAATATATATTATAAACTTAGCTTTTTTGTAACTAATCCAAGTTACAACAGTTGTAATTAGTGGAAATGACACAAAAAATAAAACTGTGAGAAAAATAATTTTATAGATTCAAACAACTACTTAAATAAATAATATGACACCTTCAAAAAGTTGTTAAAATGTCATACTCAAATGGTTTCACAAAAAACATTAATATTCTATGCATTTGTTTCTAATTAGCAAATAAATCAATTTTTATGTTTATCAACTATAATGGAGAGTATATATGAATATTTTATATTATATATATCAGTGTTTTTTAAAAGATGAACTATTCCAAAATAAATGGCACTCTGTATTGATATTATTTTGTAAATTTATTGCATCAGGAATTATTTCTGAATTTTTCTGGAGAATTAATTTGGTAGTTCTCAAGTCCATCAACTGGGCTCAAGGCGGAAAATGCATATTCTAAAGACTCTCACAACTCTTTCAACAGGTGTGAAGAATGATCCAGTGCAATGGAATAAAACTTCATTATACGAAGAAAAGGAAAGTTAGCAGACTTAAAATAACCTCTAGCTTCCTCAGAAATTATCAAGTCCATCAATAACAGTAAAATCAGAGCACATACACTCTCTGATTTCAGTTACCATGGAATGTTAACTGTGAATAATTGCATTAAGTACAAATTTTGCTACTAGATCTTCATTCCATAATCACAATGTAAGTAACACTTTGTATCAGTGACCAATCGTGCCAGTTCTTTCAAAGTCTGCTGGTCATTATTCAGTCACTATGTATGTTTTATTCAGCCATACACAGTCAGTGTAAAATTGTATGGCCTCCTGGCCTACCAGTAATAAACATGACGTTTCCAAAAACAGATAATCAAAAGAAGAAATTGGCTAATAAAGATGAAAGTCTAAAAAAAAAAAAATAAACAGTGAAAATGCTGAATATGAAATTGGATGTGATTAAAAGGTAAATGCCTATGGTACTGTTGACAAGTCCACTGTTTGAGACATGATATGCAGCCAGAGGAACTTAGCGAAAGTAAAGTTATTAACGTAAATGAAGAAAATGATGTGTTTAAAAGGATGTAGATGTCCTAGAGAAAATGACACCAGCAAAACTATTTCACATTAAAGTAACTCTTGAAAATATTTCATAACATCGAAAATACAAAGGACAAATGTTGGAAACTAACCCAAACTTAGAAAGAAGTATGAAATTTCTTAAGGCAGCAAAAGTGTTCACTCTATATTGTAAGTCGTAGGATGAAAAGAAGGCAAGTACTGTTCAGCTACTTGAAAGAAATAAAATACTTTAATTCTTAATGCTTCTAATGTTTAAATTAAACTATACTAAATAAGTATTAGTTTAATATTCTTTTCTTTCCCTATGTATTTATGATCAATGCTAACATAGTTTTTAATGTTTTGACAAACATTTTTAAAGGTTAAGAAACATTAATTATGCCTTGTACACTTTCAGCTTACGCAATTATTTTTATGATACTAAGCTACCGTGCAAAGTAAGGTAGTTAAAAGTTTAACAAAGAAATAAACATTGAAAGTGCAGAATATGAAATTGATTTGATTAGAAGATAAATGCTTGTGGGAATTATTGGCAAGTTTGCTGTATGAGATATGGTACTTGTTTGCATATATATCAATATATATTAATATATATAAAATATCCTTGCCACTTCAGACTTTATTTTTTATATTTTTTTGTATAACAAAAATCCTTGGAAGATAGCTTTTTTCTCCAGAGCAAAAGATAGGCATGTTTAGTGCCAATCATAAAATATTAGGATTCTAGAATTTCATGTTTTTTTTCCTATAACACAACCCATTACATATCTATGTATTATACGCTTTCTTTTTTCCATCCTGTGGGAATTTTATCTCTGGGAACCAGTGCAAAATTCCAAAAATGCTGCTTATCTAACTATTACTGTTGCTATGAGAAATAATCTTTCCCTCATCTCTAATCCAGGAGTTTTGTGTCTTCTCTCAGCATTTATAAAACTATGACAGGCTAACTTATTAGCTCAAGTAGGATAAAATCTTTGACCTAGTACATTTCTTGACAGTTTACTAGTGGGGAGGGGATGTGACATTTATGACTTTCTGGAAAAGAATAGATGAAGTCTTCATAAACCAGCTGACAGGATTTGAAAGAAGTCTGTCCAATCAGCAGTGAAAATGATGATCAAACTCTATGGTTGTCTGAGCAATGCATTTTTTTTTCTTCCATTTATTGCCTATTAATGAGGAGGTAGCTGTAGGTCAAGTCCCAAGATAGGTTCAAAAGTAACTGACTTGGTTGTTGTTCACCTCCCTTGTGTAGTGAGACTGCCAATCTGGCAGTCAACCATGGTCTGCTCCATTGTAATGACTAGTACTGAGATATGTCCTCAGTTGGCAGAAGGTTCTGACCCTTTTCAAACTACAGAGATGTGCACCTACACTGTGGTAAAAGAAGAGAAATTCACAACTTCTATAGGCAAAAACTAGAAGAATCATTAGAACATTGACTCAATCACTTGAGATGAGGTGCCAAGACATTTAAGAATTCTTAAGAAGGAATGGCAATAGCTGAACTGTCTTAAAGTTCAGCCCTTTCTATGTTCTATCATGCCAACATTAAATCCATTTGGACATGACAGTAAACGGTCCCCTTATTTTATTTTATTTTTTTTGTAGTGGTTTCTGGCTGTCAGAAGGCTCTCTATGGGAAATTTCTCTGAGAAAGATAAACTCCTGTGGTCCACCAAAGCATTGATTAGAATTTGGGCTCTTATTTTCCAGTGTTGATGCAGGTAACCTACTACAGAAACTGGAAATTTTTCTTAGCTCTTAAGTTGAAACCAGGCCAAAAGGAGCAGAGCTTCTGATTAAAGTGGACTTCTAAAAGTATTTTGCCAAGCCTGAGTCAGACAGAAAGTTCAAACTCTGCGGTCATCTACAGAAAGCAGACTGTGTTTACTGAGCCAATGCATTCTCAAAGCTGAAATAGATGACATTACACATAAGATAGAGTACTGGATAGGGTGAAAATACTGGAAGTTCATTTGGTTGAGTCACGAGACACAGTGTTATCAGAAGAAAGAAAGGAAGCATATTTTGTTTGGTAGCATTTTTTGTAGGAATAGAGCTACATTTAACATTGAACTAGTCTGCTTTTACTTGTTTTTCTGCTACTTTCAATAGATCTTACCATATTAAAAGTCTGTCTACATAATGTATTTGAACTTCTCCTGAAATTTTTTTCTGAACCTCAAACTGCAAATGCTTAAAATAGAAAAATTATATTCTATCAGTCCTCTACTGACCAACATTTTGGTCTAGTAAATAAAGATATTAATAAAATAATAATAATAATAATAATAATTAGAACATTTCAGTAGAATTGATTTTAGCCATTTCAATAACTCTTAAAGGGTATAGTGTCTAAAGTGAACCAACCCATATCTGCACTCTTATTTCCCACAATATAATATTCTCTATTACTTGCTATATATTTTTTATAAAATAACTTATAGCTCTAGTATAAAGTGGTTTACATGTTAGCATTAAAACATAAAGGCATATTTAAAGTTAACCAGCAAGAAAGCATTTAGTATAATAGTTTATAGGCTAATTTATTCAATTCCTGAATCAGTGAGTTTAAATTTTAATGAGCTTCTGTTATTTTTCAGTTGTTGTTATCGTTGTTAATATTTTCTTTGGGGAAAAAAGTAAAATGATAATACAAACTCTGAAAGCAAAGTTTAGGTTAAGAGGTTCTGAAAATCTTTTGCCCACTGACTTGATTTAAATCAAAGGCACAGATTTAATTTCATATCATAAATATTTATATATTTCATATATGAATATAAAAACTCTCTAAAACTATGTAAAATTATAGGTCTCCTCAGTGAAATATTTTGAGTAATTGCAAAGAAAAATTGCACTGGGCAAAGTTAAACAGGCAAGGAAGACTTTAACCAAGTTTTTTGCATTGGAGGAGAAAGTCTATTCAACTCCAATGAATCAAAGGGTTGGAGAGTTTTAAAAACTGAATAGGGGTAAATCTTAGGTCGCCTGTGTTTGCTGATTGGCTTTAACCAAAGGAAAAATAAATTTTCTCATATCCTCATCACAGGAAGTAATTGATAACTTGGAGGGAAATACCCAGCAAAATTATTCTTCTACCCTCCCACAGAGACTCAGAAACTGAAACACTATCTTCCTTAATGATTGCATTTCAAAGAAATAGCTCCCAGGTCCTTGAGAAAGAAATTCCCTGGATCTTAAGACTGTCAAGAGACTTTTAAGGAGATTTATGTACATTTCAAAGGAGGCAGAGAAAAAAAAATTGCAGTTACAGTTTTCTAAAGTAAATGCTTTAAGAAAGGGAGATTAGGGAACTACAGTCTAGAATAAACCTGTCTAAAGTTTAATCAACATGAGGGATCAGTAAGGCCATTGTGACCAGTAATACATTGATTTATAATCTTTCTAATAGAAAAGCGTCCTAATAATAAAGTGTCCATTGTTCTATTTTAACTAATAAAGAAAATATCTGTGTATGCGTTGTGCCCTGAATGTGTGAAATGAGGAAAAGATAAGAAGGCTATTTCAATGACCTAAAGGGTTTGCATCTGTAACCAGGCTGGCTTGATTTTAATTAAGGACCATCTGTATTTGAAACACAAGCCCATTTGAAAACTTAACTACTGTAACGATGGTACAGATACTCTGAAAGTTTTGACTCTTTTAAGAGCAATTAAACTTTATATTTATTGGTCAGTGAGCTGGTGAATCAGAAAACAAAAATTTTAGAGTTTTTATCTGGTTGAAATTACATTTAATGCCATTTCATAATAACTATGATTTTCCTATTGGATTTTTTTTTTTTTTTTGCTATAAAAAAATGAAAGTCTTAATGCTATGAGCTCTGCAGAGCTTCTCCTGCTCCATTCTGTACATTTATAATTCTGAATAAAGCATTTCTTCTTGATGGCTAATTATGTCTATTATCTATTAAACCATGGGAGAACAAGGGATAAGCCAATAGTTTAATCCCTACTATACCTTTTGATAGATCTGCAAACAATATTTCTTAAATTAATTGAGTTCTCTGTCCTATAATCTTACTGATAAAACTGCTAAGAGACAGAGACCTAGATAAAAAAAAAAGACAAGAACAAATGTAGCAGAATAAATGCAAAAATTAAAAGCATTTAAAATATTTTTATTTAAAAATCTGAACTATGTAAAAAAAGTCATTAATAAACAAGGCTCTAAGCTTCTTTCAATGTATGGGCCTTTGATTGCTCAGAATAATTGTTAAAATGTACATTTATAAATTTTCATTTCCATCCTCCTATATACACTTTCTAATATACTCTCTATTTAAAATATTTTGATTCAATTTGATATTATATATAATTTGATAGTTTTTAAAGAAAACTTTGAAATAATTTTTTCATTTGTTTATCTTTTCTCTCTTGAGCAAATTTATATATTCACCCTATGTAATATTCCAACTGCACAATGGTCTTTGTAATATGAATATATCAGATGCATAGAGGTATTCTTGCATCATTGTTAAGAACAAAAATTTGAAGAGGAAAAATTCAGTGTAATTGCTACCTCAACATTTACTTTTTGTGTCACCTTTGTAAATTCACTGATATCCCTGAAAAACTCATTTTCTGCATCTGTAAAAGGGTAAAAAATATCAGCACCTGTTTATAGAGCCACTGTGAACAATACAATTAATAATGCATGTGAAACATTTGTTACAGAATCTGAAACAGTAAACGCTCAAAAAAGATTATTATAACTGAAAGGACTCATAGTATTTAAAACAAAGCAAGTGGATTTCAACTTATTTTATGTCATTTTATTAAACTTTATGTGTATTTTGTCAAACTGCCTTCTGCATTTGTTGGCTTTCCTAAAATGTATTTCCCTTATAGAAATTGGAAGACTTTGTTAGAGTAAATATATATTGCAAGACATCCCAAATAAATTATTTCTCTAAAAATGATAAACTGTGTTTCTGTGTTGCTTATTGTACATAATTTGATATTTAACTGTCATAATTGTGGTGTGAAAGTAATATGATAGTATAAAATCAGTAAAAGTAAAACAAAAGGTACCCTCATGAAAATCATCCTACATATGTATAATTCATATTAAATGTAATCATAATATACAATTTTATACTCTTTTTATCATATTTTCTTATTAAAATACTTTACCATATTATTTCTTATAAAAATGTCTGTCTAGAAAATAAAACTTTGGTAAAAAAAAAAGGACAGATTAATTATGGTTCCAGTGATTTAATACGATGTACACATAAAATATAGAATACCAAAAATTTGGTTTCAAGATTTTTTCACACATTTTCTAATAACAATTAAATGCCAATTCAATATAGTAGTCATTTATTTTTCTCTTTTTGTTTTCTATTTAATCACAAGTGTTTTGTGTTCTTCTATGCTTTTTTTCCTGTTGAACAAAGTAATACATGAAAATTTCCTATGAATTAAAATGGTACAGAATGGTTTAAGATGAAAAGGAAAAATTTCCCACCTCATCTTTCCTCTCTTCTAATACCACACTCCAAAGAGGTTATCTTTTTATTGTTTCTGATTTTAGGTTTGTTTTCTTTTTTAATGATGACAGTGCAGTAAACTGAATTATTGATCCCAAAATTTGCACCCTCACCTTTAAGATATGCCTTACCATTTCTTACCATTTTAGTTTGTCTATTAGACTTGCTCTGGCCAATAACATGTGAATTAGTCAGAGTTTTTATGCTTTTTTCAAACTTAGACTTTAAAAGCTTTTGTGTGTCTTCCTCATGCCCTCTGTTTCTGTCTTTACCATGAAAAGAATTTGGCCCAAGCAGCATGTCGGTCAAAGGAGGCTGAGAGATATGAGGAGCAGGCGTTAGCTAAACCCGCAGCAGAGCTAAACCCAAGCAGATGTGTAGCTTGAAGCAGAGTTGTCCAGAGCAGCTCGGAGTAGATCCAATGACCCCTTGATGACCTGCACATATGTGAGAAAGAACTACACTATTGTTTCAAGTCATTGAATTTTATTACACACAATATCTGACTGATGTGTTTCCTTACATGAAATATCTCATTTTATTTCCATCTTCATAGTTTTATAAACAAATTATTATATTAATATTATTTTTAAATTTGCTACTGTTTTATCTGTAACTTTTAAAAAATGTTATAACTTTAGGTCTATTCCATCACTTCAATAATATTGACTTTCTACTCTGCAAGATGAAGATAATAGTACTGATTTTCTGTCCTTCTGTCTGTATCTGAGGAACTATTTTCTTTCAGATGTTAATCACATATTCTTTTTCCTATGCAGTTTTTTATAAAGCTAAAAAATATAAAAATGAGAAAATATAATAATAGTAATAAAATTAAAATAAAAAAACAGAAAACATCAATAGCAATAAGAAATGACAAGTAATATGTTGAGGTTACATTTCATTTTTAATCTATACAATGTTAGTATCTTTGGGTCACTCTAAGTAGAATTTTATTATGAGTAGTCTATTATTAGTGTATACATTATTAGTGTATAGAAAACATTAGTGTCCATATTCACTAATTAATGACCTGTTCATCTTAAAAGACTTCCACTAAAAAGAGCAGTGATAGAAATTTGCTTCCCTTCTTTTTTACACCCTGTCACTTAAATATACTGCTAAATTTGGCAATTTCTGTGTATATCTTGATAAAAGGACAAGATCAGATTCAGACTACAGAGGTCATACTAGATATTTGTTCTCCCAGAACCCTGGAAGCTAATGAACTGGCAAGGAGTCTCACTGTAGCCAATCAGGAAATTCTATTCAAGTACACGAATATGAGTTTGGGGGAAAAAAATGTAATACTAAGAATAAGAGGCAATTGAGATCTTCTTCTGGCTGTTTCCTGAATTCAATATTTACTGGAGTTAGCATCAGAAAAACATTCAAACCAGACTTCTCCTGGGAAGATAAGCTGAGTTTTTGGTTACTATTTTTTAATAAATCCCATTTCTATTGCATTAAAGAGAATTGTTTTATCCTGGCAATTAAATTTCTCAACAGGTGTGCCATTCTTAAAGTATTTTATTTTGAAAATCATGGTTCTTTAATCTATGATTGAAAGGTAAATTTTATTTTGCATGCATTACATTTTAATCCCTACCTTAAGCACAATTTCAGCTATATAACTTGAATAATTCTGATAATTATAATTTTCAGTAAAGGAGAAATAATGGATCATTTTAGCTTTTTTAAAGCATTTTGATAAATACATTTTGATATGATAAAAAAACTGAATTAGAGACTCACAATTACAATTGCCATCAAATCATCTCTCAGTTTTCACTTTTTTTGCATTCTGTGTAATTTAGGGAAATGTATGTATTATAATCCTCCACTAATACACTCAAATTATATTGAAGCATATAAATGATGACCTTAGGGGTCTTAAATGAATTAACAGAGTAGTTAAAATACTAACAGATATTGCTAATAGGAAGAGGTTGATATTTACACAGACCTGCTAAGATGATATGTCTCATTTATGAAGCAATACAGTTAGTTATTCCAATAGTATTACTATTTTTCCAAAAAAAATCTTTGCAATTTCTTTCTTGAGATATAGTTCAATATCAGTTTTGTGAGCTGACCATTAAGTTTAGTCTTATTATTTTATTTTATTTTTTTTCATTTAAGCAACATTTTATAATTTATTAATTACTCTCTTATTCAGAAAACATCTCAAAATTGGTTTTGCAGTTTCCAAAAATGGGATCCACCTTTAAATGATAAACATTTTCCATGACAGAGACTATTCAAAAGAATGTGCTATAGCCCATGAGAACAATTCCCCAAAAGAAGATCCAAAAATATTTTGAACAATGTCATCATATTTTAGAAAAACATGTGGTCTTGCATTGTCATTATTCACTATTCTCTCTAAAAATGTGTGTAGATATATTTTAAAGATAAATATTGTACATCCTTTAAAATCAGTACCTAGAAAAGACAAATTTTCTCAGCATTAATTTACATATAATTTAAAGGAATTATTTTACCTTTGTAAATTCTATGAAATTTAACA
Organism: Pteropus medius; assembly: GCF_902729225.1. Taxonomy (NCBI): domain Eukaryota; kingdom Metazoa; phylum Chordata; class Mammalia; order Chiroptera; family Pteropodidae; genus Pteropus; species Pteropus medius. Next base: position 9,614,686 of record NW_024355205.1, read on the forward strand.
AAAATGTACTTTATAATTTTCTTGGCAATTTACACACATGTAAACAAGAATGTGGTATTTAAAAATAATAGTAAATTTTATTTATTTTGAGTCTGAGATGATAGTTTGCTATTTGTTTAGTTTTTTATTTGTTAGTCTTCCTATGGATTACCAGTAAATAACCCCTCACTTGACTCAATTTTTTATTTTATGTTTTCACTTCATAAATATGTATTCTATTATTCCTAGTGTTAATTATGCAAGGTGAATATAACAGACATGATCTTTTTCTTTATTGGAACTTGTATTTTAGTGTAGAAGAAAAATAAATAATTCTGCATCATGATGAGTACTCTGAAGGAATTAAATATGGTTGAGAATGAGATTACCATACTAGAAATTCTAGTGATCAAGGAGGGAGTTTACCTGAATCTTGAAAAATAAGAAGCCAATCACACATTCCAGGCAACAGGAGAAAAACAAGACTCTAGAATTTCAGAAAATGCCAACATGGATTGATCACAGAGAGCTGATGGGTGGGAAATGAAATGGGGTGATTCTGAAGTAATAAACCAAATATAGATTATGCAAGATCCTATAGGGAAAAAAAAAAAGAATCAAGGTGACTCAGAGTGCGCTCTCTTATACAATTTTAAATATTTTGGTAGATTTTAATGAGGTTGCTAATAAAGATAAAGAAAGATATTCTATGGAGAGGCAAAAACCATTCATTTTATTTCGATCCTGTTATTTTAGAGATTATCTTTACATACATGTGTAAAGATATATATATATGTAATATATATATATATTTTGTGTGAGATATATGTGTAGACAGAAAGATAGATACAAACACATGGATATATATATACATGCAAATTACTCAATAACAGAATCTAAAAATATTCATTTGCAAAAGAATTCAACAATAGATTACAACATTTAAATACATATCAGTATTTAAACGATAAAAACTATAGAATTAATTGCAACTGGTCATGCAGATAATTAAATAATTTTTGTCTAACGTATACTTTCCACATGGAAATCTTATGAATTCTCCATGCTTCAATTCTTAATTTTTTGTTAGGCTCCAATTAATATCTTGCATGGCATCTCTTTGAAAAAATACAAGAAAAAATTAGTAGCTCATTTCTCTAACTCAAATACCCATAAATAAATACATAAACAAAATTTGATACATCTGTACAATGAAATATTATTCAATATAAAGAGATATCAAGTACTGAAACAAACTATGACACACATAAAACTTGAAAATATACTTGTAAACATAAAAATGTAAACAAACAAAAAAAATGAATTAAAAAAGCCACAAACTATATTATTCTATTTACATGAAATATTCAGAAGAGGTAAATCTGTAAGAAATAATAAATAGACGAGAGGCTGAATATGCCTGGGGGTGAGAAGAGGGATGAAAAGTTACTACTAATTTGTACGAAATTTTCCAAAATTAGTTTGTCGTGGTCATTGTACAACTCTGTGAATATACTAAAAACCATTGAATTATGCACTTTAAATGAGAGAATTATGTGATTTCTACCTCAGTTAAGCTGTTAAAGGATTAAAATTCAAATACAGAAAAAAAAATTAAAAAGAACTCAAATAGATATAATTTCATACAATATTATAAAATAAATCGGTATATTTAGATGAAATGCTAGTTTCCTAGGAAAGTATGAACTTTCAAAATTAACTTTAGAAGTTTTAGGAAAACTATAGAATCTAATAACCTCTGAAGAAAATGAGCATATCATCAAAATTTTACCCCACATAAACACACCGTGCAAAATTATTTCATAGGCAAGTCCATCCAAATTGAAAGAATAAAAAATATATATCTATGCTATTCAGAATATTCTATTACTTAGGGAAAGATAAGATGGATAAAGCAAAACTAAACAACAAGATGATGAATATAGAATAAACATACAGACTCATTCATGACTAGTGACACAAATTATCAAGTATTATTAAATTCAATTTATCTGTACATTAAGAATAATAATACACCATGACCAAGTAAATTTTACACTGAGAATGCAAGAATATCTCCATAGTATATTTAGCAAATTAATAAATCCAATGTAATCATGGGAAAGCAAGTTTATGATCTATATAATAAAAGACGAAATGTCAAATAAACATGAACACCCAATTTTTATCAACTTTCTCTAAATATCTAAAGAAACAAGCAATATTTGCTACTATGATTTTATTTGTATGCATATATATAGCTATGTATTAATATCAATTCAAGTTAACAGCCAATACATGCTCAATAAGGAAACACTGAAAACATTCACAATAAAAAAGAACAGGAATATAAAGCTCTGGCTCTATGTTATTTAACATGGCTTTTGACATTTCAACAACAAATTTTGACAAAAGTATGAAATATGTTATACGTGTTAGAAACAAAAGAAGAAAAATTGAAATAGTCATTAAAAATACTCGCTCTGGAATCATATTTTCTGAATTAGCATCCTAATTTCTGCTTTATCTCATCAAATACTGTTTAAAAAACATGTGACATTTTTGTTTTGAAAGTCTTATAAATATTTACACATGCAGAGGGAAGGAGATGAAGAAGATAACAGAAAAATGTCAGGCTGGTGTTTCAGTTTGTCTGGCGAATCCTGCTGCCATTTTTATCAATCTGTCTCGGTCTCAGAAATGTTTACCCTGTGAGTTATCTGTTCTTGCTGCTTTAAGATCTATGTCCCCGAGGTAACCAGAGGTAGGACAATTGCTATATGTGTTTCCAAACATTTTTGACATGTATTCCTATCAGTGAAAAATTTGAATGTGCATCCTAATAAATGTGTATGCATTTATTTAAGAATTCTATCTATACACTACTTTATTAAACAACACAAAATAAAAATTGTACAAGAAAGAAAACAGATGAAATAAATATTTAAGAGGTTTTCTTTAATAGCACACACACAAAAAAACTATCTTGTTTAGAGAAACTATTATTTTTTTTAGTGAAATCAATGTGACCAGATATGCTTGGTTTAACATTTTGATGCAGTGATTTGCGTTTTTATCCTAATTTTTTTAGTTTTATATCTATTATCATACCTGAAAAATCTAGCTAGCAAAAAATCTAGCTAGCGCAGATATCCATTAATAAAGATCACTATTGATTGTTCTTAATAAATATTTTTTTCTCTCTCAATTTTGCCTACCAACTTTGCCAAAATTTTGATGAAATTTGACTGTTTGCTTTTCATCTATCCATTGGTTGTTTTTATAAACTAATCAAAATATATATTTTTACAGTTTCAACAGATTCAAATTACCTTGAAACTCTATTCAGAAGATTTTTAAGCAAGTAAGAAAAGTTACACTTTTACGTTAGTGTGCAAATATGAGTGTTTCTATAGATGAATACTATACCATTTTAAAGAGTGGGATAACAATAACAAGAACATTTTTAGACATCTATTGTCAAAAAGTTTCAACCATAGCATACGTCACTTTGAAAAGTAGTTGCTTTTTCATGTATTGTTAAAATTAATTTTTTGTCTTAAACAGTATTTGTTTATTTCTTAATATTGTGCTGGTAAACTACAATGGACAACATTTTAGCTATGTGTTACCAAGGGAATTCTTAGAAAATTTGGAATATTTGGGTTTTTGTTGCCAAAAATATGTAGTGCATTATATTTGAAATCTTTTGAGTATTTTATTATGAGATAACATGTAAATTTCTGAGTAAATAAAAAATAATTTCTATCATTCCCATTTTCTTCCACATTATTATAAATATTCTACTATTAAAAGACTCAGTCATATAAAATTAACTGTCTATGACTTTGGGTAGATAGTAAACTAAACTAGGTTAAAATAGAATAAAAGGGAGTGAGCGAATGTGAATACTCTTCAGTGTTACTTGAAGATACTTCACATATGCACTGACACATGACTTTAAAAAAATGATTCAATATTTTAAATAAAAAATTAGAAATTAAAATAGCACATGCCAATTTGGGAGAACCACAGACTTTGGAATCTTTCTAATGAGCTGAATTTCTACTTGAATCTCTTGAATTTGTCTACTGCAGACAGATTTTCATTGAGCAGAATCCTGTTTTTCATATCCAGGTTACACTCAGGAATAAAATTAACTGAACTCATGAAAAAGAGGATAATAATTGACTAAAAAAGTCTTTAATTTATCTGTTCCCTTCCTTGTAATGAAAGTTTAATAATTTTGCTTCTGTGAAGGATTACTGCCAAATACTCATTCAGATATACATTACTATAACTTCCTTTGCACAATCTCAAATATGCATTCACTAATTGTTCTAACAAACATTTATTGAGTGCCTCCTTTTTAAGCATCATTATTTTAGAGACTGTAAATTTATATTAGGTAATCCCCAGACAAAGTCCAAGCACTGATGAAATTTATAGCCTCTGGCATTTTCTATGATTTCTAATTTTATTCTTCAATACGAAATCAACAAAATTAAGCTATCTTGATACTTGGACCTTTGTAAATAATGTTCATTTATTTATTGTTTCATTCATTTATTTAGAGATAGATGAATAATGATAATAAGTAGTTACAATTCTTTATTATTACTCAAAATATTTTTTTACCATCTAGTTTTTTCAATGGTATATTTCCTGTGCAAGCTTGGTGAAATGCTAAATCCAGAAACAAAATAGTGGATGAGATAGAATGAACTTTTCTTGGCACCATCTTCGCTACCCTATTTATCTCTGTTTGTCTGCATAAGGCATCAGACTTCAGTTCCAGGACTCAGTGGAGTTTCTCTAGAAACAACATAATGCTCTGATGACAGCGATCTTATGTTGCCCAATTTTTTTTTTAATATCAAAATTGGTGGGGAGAAGGTAGAAGCTGTAGTCTCTAATGTATCAAATTAGAACTCCTGAGATTCTCTACGTATTGATTCTTTTTCTGTTCCTTCTTTTGTACTAAAACCTCCCTCTCAGGTACATTTTGCAATACAAAATTGTAAATGGCATGAAACCTTTGACATGTTTTGCTAACAGTAAAATTATGTAATGAGTTATATGTTAAAATAATCAAAGGGAACAATTTAGCTGATCTAAGCAAATTTTATTTTACACTTCATGCAGCAGGCAGTCTCTACTTTCAAGAGTCCAGAGAACTACAAAGCAAAGAAGAAGGTTGAAGCTTTTACAGAGGCAGACAATCAGGGAGCAAGGAAAGAGTATCTGGCTTAAGTTGATTAGCTAGGGTTACATAGCAGACCTTATTTAGAACAGGGAAATCCTTGCAGATTTTTGGCAGCTGGGGATTGTTTGCTGAAGTGGTACCTCAGGAAAGAGTTACTCCTTTTGGGGCCTAGAAATGTATTTCAATTGCTGAATTTCCCTAACACTGTTCATTTGATGTTCGTATCAAAGGCAACTGATGTTTCCAATAAAGAGTTCGAAGGAGACACCAGTGGATAACAAAGATCATACAGTCTGTTAAATATAGCTGAGCGGAAAAATTAATTTTACCCCATAACAAGGGACACAAAATGCAGCATATAGTATCAGTCCACAAGGTGCTTATGATCTAGAAGGGTATATTACTCTTAGTCATATATAACTACTGAAAAAAGTAAAAAAAAATTCCATGTGAGAAGATTTTGTGAGGTCCAATACAGTGTTTCAGAATTAATTGTGATACTGTTGTGTTAATTTAGAGAGAATAGCTGTCAAATGTTTAACACTGGCATCTATATGAGAAAAATATTACCTGCTAATATTAATGCTACAAAATAAGATACATCTCTAGCTAAAACACATATACAATAATAGGTGGGACCACCAAAACAAAACCATATGTGCGATTTATTTCTCTAAATCCCAGATAGATTCACGTTCAATAAATGCGAAGCAAATTACAAATGCAATTGCTTTTCTATTATCATATCAGATTAGTATCACTCTCATTTTGGACTGGCTTAAATCACCTCCCTACAGCTAATCTTTATTCCTAGGGGATAGAGATACACCGATTTATTAAGATTATAAGATAGACTCTATCGGTTAATCAGTTCATCCATATGGATTGAGAGTGTGAGAAGATGAATTGCCAAATAAGGCAATTGCAGGAAGAATTAATTATAGATGCTCAGAAGAAAGCAACAAATACAAAGTAGTAGTAAAAGAATAAGTGCAGGAAGTTCCTTTACTGCCTTTTATCATTTAAACAGTCCTTTTAGTAAATATTTGGTCTCTCTAGAATAAAATGCTAAGTCTCTCAAATTGCCTTGCTCTTCTTTCCTGCTTTCCTCTCAGAACAATGTCTGAGAAAAGTTTTATGCAAACGTGTTAGCAGGAAAGAATTGGGCATTCTTGATGTGTTGTCTACCGAATGTTCTGGTCCTTATCAGCTTACATGCCTGACTCCATCTCCTGTTTTCCAACCCAGAATCCTTTTGATTATCCCTTAATATCACCTACACTTCACCCACAGTTAAGTAGACTACATAGTCGCAAGAACTGGGGCAGAAGAGATATCTTCACTACTATAGTACAGGAGAAAATCTGTTGTAACTCCTCTGGAAATACTAGTGATAATAATAATAACTAATGCTTATAAAGCATTATGTGTCAAATATATTTTTAAGGACATTACATTTATTAACTCATGTAATTAAGTTAATCACCATATTAAATCATGACCTCATACTTCTACTAATTCTGTAAAGAATACTAGACCGTTTTCTGGCAGATGTGTTCTTTAGGACAACAAGGATGAAGATCCCGCAATCAAAAATGTCAAAGTGAAAATCACATTAATAATTCCTCTAGAGTTTCTCCTTTATTTCTTCTCATCTTTTGTAGACATATAACCACATAATTGTTTTACTTACAAAGTATTTGCATAGGCATTAATAACATGTATTACAGAATATAGTAACATCAACTCTGCTTTGCTTAACCTTCTCGAGAGCTAGGAACATGGTCTAAATGTAGGGGGAAAAGAGAGAGCAAGAGAGTGAGAGCGAGAGGGAGAAGGAGAAGGGGAGAGAGAGAGAGAGAGAGAGAGAAATGGAGGTAGGACTGAAAAGGCAGGCAGAGGAAACTTCAAAAGTAGAAAGAGGCAGGAATAATACAACAATAATGATACATCTAAATCCATTGTATTGAAACAGAATTGTGGATTTATTTATCTTCTTCTTCCTCAGCATGATTGCTCAAATTTGTAACATAAATCCTACTGTTCTCTTTTCCCAGAGCAAAAGAAGAAGCAGGGAGTTTGACGGGAAAGGAGCAGAAATGGAGAAGAGATGGATTGCTGGCCTAGGATAAATGAGAAGGAAACCTAGCTCGGATGGCTTTTCCTGGGCCACCATGGGATATACAAGAGACATAAGGGACAACGAATATCAGTTTAATTGGTTTGAAGCTGCCTGTAATGGGAAGCGGCACAGCATTTTGAAAAGATCAAGAAAAAAACTGAATGGCTTGGCTTGTGGTTCCAACTGCTACCAGCTCTTTGATCTCGGGCATGTCACTTTTATTTGGCTTTATTTTCTTCTTAATGGTTCTGAAACCTAAATATTAATCATAATCACACATTGTCTTTTAAAATATAATATTTCTGTGTCTCACCTCAAATCTATGAAGCAAGAATGTATAGAAAGTCTATATTATACAGAAATCTCTTCGAATGATTTAAATAATCAGCCAGTTTGGAAACCACTGGGCCAGAACATATCTTAATTTTATTCCAGTTTAAATATTCTGATTTTAATTCCTTTAAAAAAAAAAAACACACACACACAATCTACATAGCATAAAAAAGAGCCTTTGTTGGTTATAGTATATTCACAAGTTTATACACTCATTATCACTATCGAATTCTGGAATGTTTTCATCTCCCCAAAGAGATACTCTCCACCTTTTCCAATAGAGATGGAAAATTCTCAAAATGCGAGAAATCCATTTCATTTCTGGAATAAATAAATTAAAATAAAAAAAAAATTAAAGAGGCATAAGAGACTTTCCAGCAAAATACAATATATAAAAACCTTTGGAGTCTGATCCAAACAACCATGTAAAACTAAGTTGATATTTTTATGCCCTTGTAGATATCGATATTTCGGTACTACAGAAAAAAATTATTTTATGCTTAGGATTTAGTTTAAAACAATCTATTGTGGAGACAAAGGTGTAAGATATAAATGAAATAAGATTGGACATATACTGATAATTATTAAATCTGCTTAATGTATATGTGGTAATTTATTATATTATTTATTCACACTCAAATATATTTATCAATTTCTACATATAAAATTAAAACAATAAAGCAATGAAGATTTCTTTTTCATGATGCCATCTACTAAATAATTACTGATACTTCTTTAATTATTTTTGCATATGCCTATGTTTTATTGAGAGATATGTCATTTACTCTTTTTAGGAAACTGGATAAAATTGATGTTTTTCTTTGTCCCCAGTTTTCAATTTGGGGCTACACTCTTACTGACATAATCAAGAAAAAATTCTTATTTTTAACTCTAAGTTTTTTTTGAAAACTTTAAAGATTGTCAACAGCTTCCACACGGTGAAAAATGTATTTGTTAAACAAAATATTGAGCAGAATAAATATAGTTTGTTCTAAACATTGTTGAAGCAGTTGGGTGGCTTAGCTTGATTTTAGAAGAAGATAGCCACATTGTGTGGTATTCTGTTCTGTATGGCATCCATTAGCATTAAAACTTATTTTAACATACTATGGGTGACATCAATAATAACTATGGGTTATTTTAACATACTATGGGTGACATCAAAATAACTGGAAAATGTTTTCCCAGTTATTATTTCCTAATCCTGTGGGTGCAAGCATACTGCATGTATTGCTATTCTGGAAGCTTCAAAGTTGTTATATAACCTTATACTCTGGCCCCATTTATCAGAATAGATTTTATTGAACCAAGCTGGATTTATGAGTCTTTGGAAGCTGAGATTCTAGATAACTCCTTTGCATGTGGACATTATAATGTTTAAAACTGGGAATTATCAGTCATGTTTCCCAGAATATGGAAAAATAAAAGTGAGAGAAAGAAGAAATAATCAATACACTGAAAAAATGAAATAAGAATTGGAGAGAGTCCTTGTGGGTCCTATTTTCAGTAGTAACTGAGGTCCATCTGCATATCTTTTCTTGTAATTTGATTAGTTCAATCATCTTTGGATTCCATAAGGAATTTCTTTTTATGTTTAACTGAATTTTATTTTACTTTGGTTATTTGGAAACAAACAAATATGCTGTCCAATGCCGTAAATGTTACTAACTTCAATGGAACAAAGGCATTAGATTAGCACTTTGATCAAAAAAATAAGAGACTATAAAGTCTTATGCTCACGGTTTTTAGAGTCACCTGGCCTGACAACCTTCTTGTCTCTTGTGTCCCTATACAAATGTTATTATTTTATTTGCATACCATGCCATGAAGAAGATTGGAAAGCACTGCCTTCGAGCATCCAAAATAATACAACTTTTTGAAACAACAAAGGCTCTTTTTTATATATTGTCATTAGCTATAAGTACTTAATTATATCTGCCCTTTAAATTCTGTGCTCAAAACCAGCTGCTTCCTCATAAACACCTCAGGGCATTCTGAACTCAGCATATATTGTGACAATTTATTAATAAAGAGCCTATTCAGACTACCGTAGTCTACCCACAGCCTTATAACTCTTGACTTTTTAAATGCACTTCCATGATGAGAAGGCGCAGGTACGTGGAACTAAGGGAATATGCAGTATATCAACATGTTTCCTATGTTCTCACAAATCATTGATTACAAAAAGCACATTTCCCTAACGTGTCAAACACCTTGCAGACTTATAGTATGTCACTTGTTCTGAGCATGATCCAAGATATTACAAAACCTTCTGCAAACTTTTCTATTAAGAGTAATCTGGAAATAAGGTTTCTCTGAATTAGGGACTTTGGGGATGTTCATTTGGTAGAAATCTAAAAAAGCAGAGATTGTGTCATTTTTCTGTATTATACTTTAACTTTCTGGTATCTTCTATCCATAGACTGTGGGTGGGAAAGGAATTCTAGTGATTCAATATCCACAGGCTGCCCTAAAGCAATCCCTAAACATGTTTAGCATTCTCTGTATGAGTCCTTTGTTGGTACATAATAACCTCTTCTCAAGAACCTTATGTAGCTGAGGTGAGAATAGTTTTCAATGGTCGATATTCAATATTTATAGAAATGATACAACAAATAACTGCCATGGAAAAAGCTTTTCATAAAATAATTTGAACATATGTCCCCCTGCAGCCCATTCTTCACTAGATTCCCCAGTGCTTTTCTGTGTATTCCTTTCTACTATTTTGGCCTCCCCAATGCCAGAGGATCAGAGTCTCTGGAGTAAATTTGGCAGATGCTTACTCAGGTGGAATCCAAGAACGAAGCATGTCTGGGACCTCTCTGATGTTTCTGACTTGCCCTTGAGACACTCCCCAATACCTAAATATCTTTCATATCATAAATATCTGCATTTGTGCCATATGACAATTGCTATCACTGCCTTTAAAGGATACAAGCATTGTTTAAATTAGAGCCAAATGTCAAAGCAAGACACTCTCAAGAAATTATAGAGCAGTGCCGATACTGCCCTCCCTTTTGTTTAGACTGAGCTTTCAACTGTAATTATAATTTTTTTATACATTGACTCTCAATATCCTGGGAGGAGCAATTTTTGTGGGTACTTAGTCCCTAAAGTGACCGACTACTCTTTCCTCTTTTTCTTTTTTATAAACGTCAGGATGAAGTACAGTTATAAAATATTTACATTTAATAAATACTATAAATAAGCCCCTAGCTAAAAGGAAATCTTCTCAATGTGTCTCCCAGAAAAAAAAAAGAAAAAAGAAAAAAGAAAAAAAGAGAGCCATAAACGTGACCTCTAGAAATGCATTCCTCTCCATACACTTCTTAATACTTTTTCTTAGGTGATATTTGGAAGCTGAAACTTCTTCTTTCACTCCTCTTTTATTCCAGAAGCAACTTGTCAAATCCTCACCTTTCTGTCTTATGCCTCACTGTTTTATTTGTCCAAGGAAACCATTTTCAGCATTTAGTTATGAAAGCTTATTAGGATATGAAAAAACAATAAAGCATTATTAATTCAGGTGAAGTGTACAATTATGCTCAGAAAGTTTATTTAAAGCACAGCCATAATCTGAAAACAAAAGTGAATATAGATAACAAAATATTGGTAACTATTATAATATATGATGTGGTCAAAGATATTACATAATATGTTGTATGTGTCCTCCCTTATTATCAATACATAATATGATGCACTATGCAAAATTACAGTAAACTCTGTGCATTAATACTATATTCTCTTCAGTTACTGGGTTGCCTCAGATGATTTGTGTCTCTGATTTTCACTAAATATATATGTGCCTTTAGTATACCACTGAAGGGATTTGATATGTAACAAACATACCACTATATCTATGTGTTTAGCTTTTATGACCAGTTATGTAATTAATTCTATAAATCATGAATTGATAAAAACTTATCCCAAGCACTGAAGTGTAGTTGAGAATAAGACAGAAAGTGGCTGTCCTCATGAAGTAGATTATCTAGACAGAATAACTGCATGTGAGATGGACAGAATGCAACATTGTTTATAAGAGCATATAGCAGGGGACTTTAGCCTAGTCTACAGAGTTAGGTAAGACACTGATAAAATGACATTAAATGGTAAAACAGACATTACTGAAGTGAAACTTCAGGATTGGATGGCTCAGTTCAGTCTAAACAGAGGATATAGCATATATAAAGCACTAAGTCAGAATGATAATATGGCATATTTTAGGCACTGTAAAGAAATCCAGAATATCTGGGTGCAAAGTTTGGTGAAATTATTCTGGGAAGGAAGTTATGGGTTCATATAGAAACCTTTATAAGCTATATTGAATGCTTTTGGATTTTATATCAAAGGCAATGGAAATTTATTGAAAAATTTTAGCAGACCTGCCACAGCTGGATTTTTACTTGAAAATAATGTGTTAGAGCCAGGCAAGTGGATGCAGGGAAACCAACAGAATACTGCAATAATGAGGACAAAGATGTGGTGACTCATGCTAGTGGCCATGTGCTGAGACGTCAGTATACTATTTAAGGGACATTGGATAGGTAGAATCGATCACTGGATTTTGGTGATTGTTAAATTTAGTGGGGCATGGAATAAAAAAATCAAAGTTATTTCCAGGATTGAGTAACTGCGGGTTATTTAATGAGATAGAGAAACCTAGAAAAAGGGCAAATTTGTGACAGAAAAAAAAAATAAATCTGATTTTGTACATTCTGAGTTTGAGGTATATAAGCTGTCTGTTAAGCATACAGAGGTTAGAATTAGGGAATTACCTGTTTATAGATGGTAATGGGGCCTTTGGTTTAGATGCATGCATGTGGGTGTCGGTTCAAATTGTTTTATCCCTTAGACTAGAGGCAGTTAAAGCATGTTTAAAATGTGGTTAGGATAGAAGTAAAGAAGAAAGGGTTTTAGTACTTTAAAGGAATAATTTTGGATTTAAACAATTTTGGGGATATTTGTAATTATCCATTCCTTCTAAGGAGGTGGTTTCTAGTTAGTGGAGGGTCTTAAAACTATTGAGTGCAAGTCGTCATTTTAATAAAGTGGTTTTCTACATAGCAGAGAAGAATTTTAAGAGATGAAGCAAATATGCATCTAAGAGAAATATGACTTAGTTCACTTTATCTGCGAGAGAGAGAGGGAGAAAGGGGCTTGTGACACAATAGGGGAATACCTGGGAGTAGAAAATGTAGAAACAGAACTACTGGGCTCTATATAGGAAAGAAAGAAGAGACATAATGCTGGCAACAGTCTAAAGAGACTGAGAAATAGACAATAGATACATTAAATTGGGTTTTTGCGTGAAATTCTACTCAGTGTTTGACATAAAGCAATTCTTCAATTCCTATAAAAATTCTTAGTAAAATTATAACTTTTTACCAATACCCTAATGTAAGTTGACTCTTTATATTAAATATAAAGAACCACATGTTCTCTGTTAAAGAGGGTCTTGGACCAGTCAACATTTAAGATGGAAGTCATAAGACAGGTATGTGTGGCTCTTAGGGTGAACCACACCTTTCTGCTATGATAGATAGAAAAACATGAAAACAACTTTTAAAAATGAATGTGGATAAGTATAGAAAATTAAATCTCATAGCAAGGTAAATTGCTGAAAAGGATGGGAGAGGTGAAGTTACTACCAGTTTAAGAAGATGGGGAAGGTCGAAATAATTATAAAGGATAGACAAATAATTATAAAGGATAGGAGTTTACAGTGAGATACCAATGTAAAATTGCCAGCAAGAAGTGAGGACCACAGTGAGTGCCAGTCTGCCCACCTATGAGATAGCTTCAATAGCCAGTGAGTGTCGGATCAGGAGGTTGGTTAGATTACACCTAAAGATTTATATTCTTCCATGACGGTGTTATAAAATATCAAGGGGACAAGGGAACTCACTTAGTAGAGTGACAATTTTTTATTTCTAAGAGTTTCTCCTATAGAAGATGGCATTTTTGAGATGTTTCATCTCCATTCTGCTTTAAAAAATAGTGTTTTCATTATGCAGAAGGGCACTTCCTTTTTTTAAAAAATGCTAGCTTTCTAATTTCTTTTTATGTGGAAAGATCAAAACCAAACAAGTACAAATGGATGCCTGTTAACATCAGATCTGACTCACAGGATGTACTCTTACTTACCCAGCATTACCAGTAAAAACATTGGCTTTCCAGCTTCAATTAAAAATATTATCCTGCTTTATTTTCGGAGGCAGTAAGTGATGGCTTTGAATTTGGAACAACATTCTGTATAATCCTCCATCATCCTTCTAATTGTGTTAACCACGAGAGTTAGTAAATTCCCAAATACGAACTCCACAGATTTGGAAATGCTGTTCTGTCACGGGAACTCCACGCATGCTGTAGTGTCTTAAGTATTTCTCTATTGTTGTGTTTACAAAAATTTGTTAGCAATGGTAACATTAATATTTAAATTATAAACAAAAACCCAAATGAACACTCTTTAGTAGGAACCAGTTCAAGAACAGTTAGATCCTTTTGGGCTTTTCCTTTGTCTATTTGACACAAGTTTAATGGGATGATTGACAAGATTCTAAGAAGCCTGGAAGGAGTGTATAAAAATATAAAGTCATCTTAGAAAACGGAACCCAGACATGACCTTCCATAACTGTAAATCATGATAACAAAGGCAAAAGTTCCTTATATTGTTCCTTCCCTCAGGCTGTTCACCTTTTAATAAATGACCAACCATATACAACATTTTCAGTGTTGTACGTTTGGATATTTGCAACCTGGAAGTATTTTTATCTGCTACCAGTATTGAAAAACAAAGCAAAACTTAAAAATAGGTATTCGTGTAATGAAAAGACACATTATTTAAATGGAATTAGTGCTAAAAATAGCAACTGCATAAAAAAAGCCTTCATAAAAAATAATCCATGCCTATCTTTTTTATCGTATGGTCCCAGAGCTTTCTTTTGCATGCAATAAGAACCTCTTATGTTCTAGAGCGTCTAGCATGTCTATTGTCAATTGAAGAATTCATTCTTAACCTAATAATTTATTGTAACAGCAATAAATATTGTAGAACCACCAATCGAGAGAAACATTATTTCCTCACATTTTTAATGAAGTTCATATATAGCATCCATAATAGCTATAAATACAAAGTGATATTTAAAAATAAAGATCATTCGTCTTCATGACAGAACAATTAAATTAGAGTGTCATGGGATAGTAGTCTTTCTTTTTCCATGGAGGATATGTTTCAAGCTCCCCAGTGGATGCCTGAAACTGCAGAGAAGACTGAACTATGTATACATATACTGTTTTTTCTTATCCACGCATACCTATGTTAAAGTTTAATTTATAAATTAGTCATAGTAAGAGATTAACAACAAAAATATTTCCTCACATTTACTGACAATAAATGTTGACCTAAAAAATAATAAAAAATAAAATGTGTTTTAATGTCTACTATCTAGGCTCACCAAGTAAATATTTTATACAGCTATATTAATTCTATAAAATATTTCTTAAGATTCAAAGCAAAATTTATTATTTTTATATTTACTCTAATTTCCATTCTATTTGTCACCTCTACAGTTCAGGTGGAATTTAGAAGTTTATGACTTCACAGTGCAATAGCTACCTGGAATTCTTTCTCCAGCACTTTCTTTACCACAACCTTTCATTGTTATCAAATTGGAAAGTCAATAATTATGGGTTAAAATAAAAACTTTTTTGTTAGACTTTCAAAACATTTCATATTTTCTCCAAATCTAACTTGTCAAGCTGCCCTCTATTTATTCTTTTAAGTGAGTATTCTGCTTCCACTAGCCAACCGAAATATGTCTCTTTTGAAATTATTTCCTCATTCGCATTTTTGCTCATGTGTTTTCTTCTCTACATGAACCCTGGAATGGAATCCATTCTCTTAGAAAATAAAAATCTCATCTAACTTTCAAAATTCCACCCATTTCACATCTCTTCAGTAACAACTTTCCTGACAGGCCAAACCCTAAATTGTTTCTCCTACTAATAAACTGTCATGACATAGCTTTCTGCAAAACTGTCATCTATTTCCTGGAGCTTTCATTACATGAGGTGTAGTAGGCAAAATAAAGTTCCTCTAAAAATGTTCACCTCCTTAATCCATAAATCCTATGATTATGGTACTTTCCATGGCAAAAGGACTTTGCAGATGTGCTAAGTTTACTGAGATGGGAAGATTATACTGGTTGATTCAGGTGGGTCTAAGATAATCACAAATGTACCTGTAAAAGAGAAGCAGGAGAGTCTGAGTCAGAGAGATTGGAAAAGGGAAAAAAATGAATTCCCCGCAAAGCTTTCTTTTAAGAAGAAATGCAGCCCTGCCAACACCTTGACTGACAACACCCTGTCAGACCCATTTCAGAACTTCTGTCCTCTATGAACATAAGATAAATTTATGTTGTTTAAAGTTACTAAATTTGAGGTAATTTGTTATAGCAGCAGTAGAATCTTAATACATGAGATAACCACATATAACAGTGAGATGATGCTTTATTATAAAGATGCACATGGAAATAAAGGGCAGGAGTTCCAGTCACAAATCTTCATCTCATATTCTGATATCCAGGAGCAGGAACATAACCGGCCCCATAACTTGAATTAAACTACCTTGTGGATTCTTTAATCTATTTCGAGCATCTCCACAATAGTGAGAAAATGTTATACTTCATCATTAAATTTAGTCAATTTCTTTTTTTTCTCTACCTATACCCTTTCTGTGGCTACTATTAACTCTTCACCTTTTCTTCCGCATATCTATTCTGTATTTCATGACTTTTGGTTAATCTTAGCTTCAGTTTATGTGTGGCTGGTTTTAGTCTCTCGCAATTTTTAGTGGTGCACATGTTTACGCACCGTCACTTGTGTTTATCTTTCAGTTCTGCCTCCAAATGCCTGCCTGCCCTTATCTCCACATTTCTAGGTCATTTCTGGAGGAAGAGAATTCAAGTGGTCTAGATAGCACCTAAGGCCTCCACCTGAGTTCAGCCTCCATATCAGGCCCCTTTATCAGTCATAGCTGGCAACAGTTTTATTGTCTTGGCCTGCTCTGGCACAAATTTGACTTTCAGTTCCTTGTAGGTATGTTAATGTTTTGCTTCTACAACCCAATAATGAGAACTTGATGTCTAGGACTACATGTTATACTGTATTTAATCCACCATCACATAGCATGGGGTCCAGATTATCGAGGTTTGAATTAATTATTTTGTCAATTGAGTAATGAAGATAGAAAACATTGCCATTAATACTGCTAAATCTGCTACCTCTTCAATGTAAGGTAGATAATGAGTACCACAAATTTAATTCTTAAATTTATTCTTAAATTCATAAGATATACATATATATATCATAATATATACATGTATACATATATCATAAATGCATATATAAACACACATATTTATATGTGCATTTATGATATATGTATACATGTATATATTATGATATATGTATATATGTATATCTTATGATATGAATGTATTTTATATGCACATAAACATGCATATATAAATATACATATACATATTTATATATAAATATGCATATTTATATATATAAATATGCATATTTATATATAAATATAAATATACATATTTATATATATGTAAATGAAAACATGTTCTATAGTTTAGTGTTTCAAGTGGAACAAATATACATATTCTCTCTAATTTCTCAGTTAAAATATCTAATCAGTTAATACTTCATTAAAATTTTTAATTTAAAAACATCTCTGTTATTAAAAGGTATACACTTTTCCTATAGAATACAAGAATCTGTTTCTAACCAAGATGACACATTGTCCTATGGTCATGTTTCTTTTAAATTGACGACATGTTGAAACATTGTAGGAAGCTGTGTAACATACTGACTTTGACATAAAAACTGACATCAGTTATTTTTATTCTATATAATTTACTCATGTTCTATAAGGTCTTTTTATATAATGTTTACAATTTCTCTAACAAATAAATGATCCTAGTTTCCTGTACAATGAATATAGCATTCAACTCTAATTTATATGTTGAAATGTAAGTTTTATTAAGAAAAGATAAATAGATTTCAAGATAAATTGAGATTTGTACTTTTGCCATGGTAAACACTGGAGAAAAACAATCTGCCTTATAATAGACATATTTTACATTCATGTATAACAAAACTTACATTTATCTACCAAATTACATTTTTGCCTGAAAAGGAGCATTAATTCACATTATTTCTTATTATGGAGAGTTTTAAAAGAAAAAGTATTCCTAATATTATTTACCAAGAATGTACATTTTCTCTTGCAGAGCTCAAATACCCATGCAGAAAAGCATATTTTATAATATACATAACAGTTCATTTCTTTCTTAGCAGGAGATTCTTCATGAAAGGAATTTAGGTGCCTTGTTATAAATATTTCCTTTTTTAGTCATTATGTTATAATTTCATAAATAATTTATTAATTAGAATATAGAGAATATAAAATGTCTCTCTTTTCTTCTTTTTTTTTTAATTCAGAGACTGGAGATACTTTACGAGTTTTGAAATGAACTAGATGAGGCAATAATCCCCATAATGTTTCTTTCAAGTGAGTAATAAATAGTGTAAAAGTGAAATCAATGGTGTTCTCACTACTGCATACAGGAGATGATTTTTAAAATATGATTAGTTCCTTCTCATGAACTATTTTCTATTTATTGTTTAAGTAAAAAGAATAAAAATACCATAAAAAGAAAACTAGAGCAAAAAAGCAGTCTGAAAATAAGATGTGAAAAGTCACTCTGGAGTAGGTTGTTTTTTCTCTAGGTTCTTTTTTTATTTCTTTTCAGATATAAAATATAAGGATAAAGGAACTCAAAGTGAAAAATTACAAATAAATAATAAAGAAAGAACGCATATTTCTTGCAACATTCTCTGGATAACTCCTTTTAGCTTCAGTGTTTGCAGAGGTTAAGAGCTTTGTGTTACCATTATTCATTCCATAAACATATAGGAGTCACACAGCATGTCAAGTCCCTGTGCCTTTAGCTTATAATGTAGCTTTCCTTAAAGAGTGTTGTTTTGGCACCTTTTTAGTCACCTAAAACCTAAATCTTGAGTCTCAATAATGTTGTTTGTCTACTTGGTCCAAGTTTACTATAAAATTAGTAACAACTATTTAAACTAGGCACCTTGCAGAAGAAAATGCATTCTTTAAATTCTAATGGCATTGTATTAACTTATAACTAAAACTAGAATAGTAAAAGTCTCTATGAGTGGCATATTTTTTCTCTATTGACTAGTCAGTTTTATAATAAGTAACAATAAGATTAATAGCCACTCATATTTAATTAGAACTTATTAGAAATTATGATAACAAATATTTACATGTATGCTTTTATATAATTTCTTTAAATAATTTCATGAAATATATCTGATAAATTAAAGCTTGGAAAAATTTGTCTACATTTGTGTCTTTTTAGTGTGTTTGTAACTGTGTGAGCAGAGAAAGAATAGAAGATGAGGTAGAGATGAGGTCAGGGAAGTGGCCGTTGCATTAAAAATAGACTGAAGCAGAACAAGCTTGAAGTAGACAGATTACTGAGAAGGTTCTTGCAATAAACTAGGTGAAAGATGATGAAAGCTAGAAACACTCATGATAAAAGTGGGCAGAAATGGAAATATTTTGAATGTCCCCTACAAGAATTACTTATAGTTTGTATTTGGAGTGTTTGGCAAGAGTCAAAGGTGACACTATTTCCCCCCTAAATAACTGGAAGAATGGAATTGCCTTGAATTAGATGGGAAAGATTTCAAAAAGAGATTTTTGAAGACAAGGATATCTCTGAGATTCTGAGCCCTAAAGACTGGAGCTGCTAATGCTTGCTGCAATGTGGAGAAAGCTGCCTGAAAATAAAACCAACAGGGAAGACAGCAGAAGTGTGAGATGGACTGAGAAAAGAAAAATCAGCTTTCATAAAAATCACAAAATTATCTTTCACTAATCTCTTTCTTGTTAAGTTCCAGTCCAACTGGCCTGCTTTCCTTTTTTCCAACAACCTAATCTTTATCTCACTTCAGGATTTTTTTTACTTGAAATGCTCTCCCACTTCCTTTGGCTTGCTTTTGCTCATTCTTCTGATATTAGGATGAATATTAATTCCCAAGAACTATGTTCTCTGACAGCTTAATCTAAAGTAGAAAACTATGTTATCTGTTACTCTCACTCATTTTACCTTATAGTATATACATACATAAGAAATATGTTTGAATATATTAATATATTATATACATTGATTAAATTAATATGTATTAATTATGCTATTAATATGTTTGCTTATTATATGTTTATCTGTTTATTCATTTAATTTTCTGATAATGGTAGGATTTACTACTGTATTCTCAGAAATTAATACAGCTCCTGGAACTAGATATATTAATTAATTAATTTAATTAATTAATTGGCTTTGGTGATAATCTGTTCTTTCTTTAGTAACCACCTTCCACTTCATTCTTTATTAAAGGAGCTAAGTCTTGTCAACCAGACTTCGATGCTACCATCTGTTTTAAGATGACTCAGCACAATTCTGTTTTGATTTCATGTATTTAGAGCCATCCATTTTACTATAGAAAATAAGTTTGTTTTCAATGCCCAGATTTATGGAAACATACTTATCAGTAATTTGGAAGGCAGGCACCTAATACAAGCTAATTCTATCATCTAAATTTTAAATTGGCCTTTTTCAATGTGACTAAAAGCTTGAACACATTTTCTTCACTCTAGCATATTGGTTGTATATTGGTGAGACATTGGGGTGAATAAGTATATATGTAATGAAAAAACTTTAAAATAGTCCAAAGCATGACTAAATCTTTATTGGTAAAATTGCCTAATGTACCACTGGAGTCACAGTGACTTTTCTCTAATGTAACCCTGCTGATTAAGCCAAGATTAAAAGAATTAGGAGGTTCTGTTTAGCTGGTCTTAAGGTTCTGTCTCTGAATAAGGAAAAAATTATGTTTAATTTCTTTTTGTCGGTAACTAGTTTATTTTTAACTGTTTGAAAGTTGATAATCATTTCAGATAATGACAATATTCAAGGCATGAGAGTGTTATTTTCCTTACCTCTCACACATCCCCACACTAGCCAGCTATTGAGAATTCATTCAATTAGCATTAACAAGTATGTCCTTGTGAGCCCAAAATAAGTTGTGTAGAAAATATAAAGTGGAATAAGATAGACTCTCAAGTCTAACTTTTAGATTGTTTATTGATTATTGTACTTGGATATTAATATTGACAAGAAAGGAGGGAGGAATATGAAGACAATTTATTGCAGTAAAAGGTAGTTGAATGAGTTAAATGAGTTATGGGAGCAAAAAGAGATAAATTATAATTAAGGTTATGTGCAAAATATAACAGTGATCATTTTATTTAGAAATTCCACAGTATGTGTCTCTTTTCTTATATTCAGAGAAAATGTATACAATAACTAACAGAAAACTACTGGTACAAAGAAGGTGAGCTCTGCCTAAGGACCAGCACTAGAAAATTCTCTCCCTTTAGTTTTTCATAATAAAAGAAAAGAATCCCACTTCTAACTTCTCTGGGAACATTTATGTTTAAACAGATATTTTCTTTTTTTGTTTCAGCACTCACTGAACATATTTCTAAATTATATCAAATCACATTTCCATCTTTGCAGGTAAAAGTTAATAGAATTTATTTGTATAGTATAATTATGTTATATAAGTGTCCTATGTTCACATTTTTGAAAAGTTGTTAAGGATCTCACTCTGTATTACTTAGAAGATTGGCTGAATACAAAAATATTCTGTAATTTTGAATTAAAAATCAGATTTATTACATTTTCTTTGACAGCTCTCTTTTAGTAAAAATAAGAAAATTTTACTTAACTGAAAGATCTAGATGTTGGGGTTTAATAATTCCAAATATAAATTCTAACTGACATAATTTGATTTACAATTCTCAATTAACATAAGAAGATATTATTTATATTATCAATTTTTCCTATAAAGTGTAAGTATAATCTAGGTCACTAATATATAAAATATTAGTCTAATTTGGGTTTATAAATGAAGTAATAAAGTTAAATTAATAATATTTGATGATATTCACTTAATTTAGTTTATTTATTGAGTCCATCTTTGTATTTCCATGTCCCTTGTCTTTGTCCCTTGGTTTAGAGATTTGGATCTTTCCCAGATTTCCTGACTTAAGCCTGGTGACCTGATTCCAGACACATGGAGCATGGTTAGGTGAAATATCAGAAAGTTTACGACTTCGAACCCCTAACCCTGCCCATCTTACATAACTCCCAACATCAACACTGATACTTTTATCATAAAAACTTAACTACAAAATTCTTAACAAAAAAATAAAAGCCCATTTTGTCTCTGAAATGTTTAAGAGTTGACTTTGTATTAAATTATATAACCCACCATTTTATGTTGGAAATATCCTGTTCAAACAGTGCACTTAGAACTCCACACTGTTGCAAAATTCTAGAGCTGCTCTGGTAGGGCAGCCAACACAATGTCTAGTACTACTGACTCCACCTCTTATTTACTCCATCATAAATTTCACTGCTCCCTTCCTCACTTGGTAACCTAAGGCTGAATCCTGATTGCTTTAATTCTGAGATGCTCAGTGAGGTCTGTGAGTGCTGCAGGTGACATGCTCATATTTTCCTCTCCTGTTTCTCCAGCACCTTGCATATAGTAGGTGATAAATAAGTATATTAAAAAATTTTAACAATGTGTTTGATAGAAAAAACTTGAAAAATCTTAATGCAATCATATCCATATAGAAAATGCTTTGAAATTTTGTCATTGTTGAGATGAATGTTTATAACAACTATAAATAGCTTTTTTTCCCATGATAATGGCTTGCAGAAACCACAGGTTCTGGCTCTCCCATGGTTTATATCATGGAAATGGAATACCTGTTTTTATAACCTTTCTGCTCAGGTCATTTATGAGAAGAGCAGACCCAGGAATGTACAATTTTTTTACTCAGAATCTACTGCTGTCAAGTCTCTATGCTACAAATATGAAAACAAAGATGAACATTATGACTCCACCTTCAAAGAGCTTGTAGTTCAGTAGAGTTGATAAAAGACACTCACACAGAGCTGCAACACAGACAAGATTTCGAGAGGCAATAGGCTGTATAAAAGTTACAGAGAAAATGATGATTTTTCATACTCTATTGTGACAATCTTGCACCCCTGTGGAGATGTAGAACTATAGTTCTGGAGATGTGCAGAGTGTATTCTTTTGCAATAAGTTTTTATTTTTAATTTAATTCAAACAAAATGTTTGAAATTTGGTGACTAAGAGGTAGTATTCTTTTTCTTTTATATGATTATTTTCTATAGATCCAAAAAGAGGAAGACTTAATATGTCAATGATCTATTCATGCACATATAAAACTCAAGTTTCTCAGTAATGACTCAGCCTTCACAATTATGACTTTTTAACATATGGATCATTACTGATTTCATCTTAATTGATATGACAATTTTCTTCACACTCTGTAGCAACATTTGGCATTGTGATTTTATTCAAATTGAATAACTCAAATATCTGACATCTTAATTTGGAGACGTCTGTCAGTCTAAACTGGAAATGATCATTGATTTTTCAGCATCGAAATATTTACAACTTATAGAGAGAGAATGTAAAATAATCTCTGAAATAATTGAATCATTTTCTATAAATTATATATTCATATCAAAAAGTTTGCTATATCAGCATGGACAACATATTGTAAAACTTTTTTCCTTATAAATAATGACTACATGGTAAAATGTATTAAACATAATTTTGTGTTGAAAGAATATACTTTCCCTCTCATTAAATAGCAAGTAATTTTTGATTCTCTTTTAATAAAACAAGACAAAATGAAATCTCCTCTTAGCTAGTTTCTGAAAGATTTTTGGTTCAGTTACTATATATATGAAATATAATTTATAAATAAATCTTTTTATGGATATCACCAGTACTATATTCTGTGATTTTTTCAATAAAATTCGAAATAGCACATTATTGGAATTGGCAGTAATAGTTGTTGATAAATATGACATCAAAGATTCTCAACTAAACTGGAGGTGTAACCAGAATGATCTAAGATCATTTAAATTGACTACTTCCCCCACTAATGTCTTCTTTTTACACCTCTTCCTCATTCCTTTTCGATCGCCCCTTTAGTCAACCATTCTTACTAACAGGACTGAATTTTATTACTTAGGTATTTGGAGGGACAGGCAAATAGTTGAGAACAACTGGATTACAATACTTTTAAAGAAACTTCACATTTAGTAAAAAAGAAATCATTCTTTTCTGATGCCATCATATTTAGGAAATTTTCATAGACAATGAAAGTAGAAACAAATTATTTCTATCCCATTCCAAAATGTATTTTATATAGGAAATTGTTCTTTGTATTTATTCTCTATCTTTGCAGATATAGTGACTGTTAAAACAGCATATGCACTGGAATCGTGTGTTAAGATTTACAGTGAGTTTGGTCAATTGTAATTATTATCTTTGGACATAAACATAGAAGGCCTTGTGTGAGGCCGAAGACCCTGTATTTTCCACCGACACTGATGTAAGTAGTTTATGGATTGTACATGGAGAAACACTGCCATGGGATTTAAGTTTAAAGTCTTTGCAGTCATACTGTTTGGCTTTGAACCCTGGGTATGTCACTTTTCAGTTGGGCCACCTCAGGCATTGCTTATTTAATGTAGTTAAATCTCAGTTTACTTAACTGCAGGAATAATAACAGTGCCTATATCTTAGAGTTGTGGTGGGGATGTGTTGAGATGATACATGCAAAGCATTTAGTACAGTGGCTGGCATTATGAGGGAGCCACTCAGTTCTGCTATCATCTTTGTCATCATAATCATCATCATCATCATCATAATCATCATCAATATCATCATCTAACAAGCATGGTATAACACTCCATATTAAAGATATTTAGAAGAATCTTCTCTTAAAACTTACTATTTCTTCTGATAATATATTATTCAAAATTTTATTTAATTTGCTTTTATGTGTTATTTGTTTGAGTTTTGTTTTCTTTTTTGGTTGATAGTTTTGTTGTCTTAAGACAGAATTTTTAGAACTACTTTATGAAAGTAATTTGTATTCTCTTAAATGTTGTAGATTGCTAAAACATTTTAGGGGAGCAAAAAATAAAACATTAAATTATCTAGCTGTAAAAATTCAGCTGAATGTCTAGAAAGAGTAATTTGTTCATCTCCAAGTGTGAATTTATATTTCTTTCCTTATAATAAAAGCAACATCCCAACATTATGCTAAGTGAAATAAGTCAGACAGAGAAAGACAAATACTGTATGATATCACTTATATATGGATTCTAAAAAGCCAAATTCACCAAAACAGAGAGTAGAGTGGTGGCTGCCAGGGGCTTGAGGTAGGGAAAATGTGGAGATGTTCATCAAAAGGTACAAACTTCCTATTCAAAGATGAATAAGTTCCAGAAATCTAAGTTACAGCATCATGACTATAGTTAACAATACTGTATTATATATTTAAAAGTTGTTGAGAGAATAGATATTAAATGTTCTCACCACACACACACACACACACACACATACACAAATGGAAATTATGTGAGATGATGGGATGTGTTAACGAATTCTGTGGTAATTATTTCATAATACATACTGTGTCAGATCATTATGTTATATACCTTAAACTTACTCAGTGTTATATGTCAATTGTATTTCAATAAAGCCTGGGGAGGGAGTAGGGGAAGCAAATATCCCAAGAGTGGTAGAAGTACTTCTACAGAGAGGACCCACGTCAATAGCTCTCTACTCACTCATTATGCCACACATGAGAAGTAACTGATAATATGGAGAGACACCCCGATCACTAATATAAACTGCATCTACCCAGCAGTTTGGTCTACTAATAAAGTAAAGATCTCAAAGGAATACTTTTGCATTCAAATCAACAAACGGGTGAAGCTTAATTTTAAAATAATGTTTCAACAAGAGAATATTGGTTGAGAAACACATAAATAAGTGCCACGTTGTTTCTTGGAGCTTATTTTCTTACATTTTAGGCTTTCACCCATATTTCCAGTCTTAGAGCATTCACTTGCACAATACATTCTCATAAGTAACACTCTAAAGGCTGAGGTAGATAAATATTACTACCTCCCACTCACCATACGATTTGTGTGGAGGGATGCTTTTTAAACTATACTTAACCCCGGATATCCTAATATTTTCTAGATTGGGTCTTTCTTCACTTCAGTCCTACCCTATCCCTTTGAAAATCATGTTCTGTAAAAATTACCCAAAACTTCCTGAGGTGATGGAAATGTTCTCTATCTCTACAGAGGTGTTGGCTTTATGAGTGTACACATTGGTCAAAACTCATTTAATTATACAATTAAAACATATGCACAAATTCCCTATACATAAATTTTTCTCGATTAAAAATAGCATAATCTACATTGATGTCTTTCATTTGCATTTTAAGATAAAGTTTTACACTGGTCTTTTATTTAACACAGAGATATAAATCATATGCTTACTTCTCGTAACTCAACCAAAAGGGATTAAGCCTTGAAGTCTAGAATATTATGTGGCACACAGTCACCTAAGTGACAGCATACTACCATAGCAAAAATGAGATTTATAAGAAAAGTTGCAACACGGAGCTGAAAATAATGGAAAATCATGGCTTCTCAATGATAGACCCTTCTTTTAGTTACCATACTTCCTAATTTCTTGCATCTTGAAACCAATGTAAAATTTTAATCTATGAAGTGTATCTAGGATTTGAAAAGGACTAATAAACATTTCTCACCACTCTTAATATTCTTAACAAATTGAGAAAAAGAGAAAAGCCAAAATATTAATTTTCCAAGGCTACTTCGGTGTATACAGTTTAAATGAGAGTCAAAGGGACTGACCCTAGGTTCAGGCCAAGAGACCCTAAATGAGAAAAAGTTTAAGTAGGTAGAGGAAACACTCTCATTCTACTTTCTTACTTATACTGGTCTAAAATAGAGATGGAAGAAGA
Organism: Pteropus medius; assembly: GCF_902729225.1. Lineage (NCBI taxonomy): Eukaryota > Metazoa > Chordata > Mammalia > Chiroptera > Pteropodidae > Pteropus > Pteropus medius. The sequence continues at coordinate 9,641,401 of NW_024355205.1, forward strand.
GACAAAATCTCTAGTACTCATATCTTTTGGTAGATTAGCTCAATCAAGTAGAAAAATGTATAATAATAGCTTTTATCCAGCAACAAGACAATAGGCCGTACCTGTGAAAGTAAAAGTAAAGGGTGAAGGAAGCTGAAAGAATCATTTAGGGAACACTGAAATCAGAAGTGTGAAGGAAGGATATTTTCTATTTAACAGAGTTAAAAGACATATATGGAAAATATGTGAAATCAGGATATGAATTGTAGGTATCATTGACCTCAGTTCTGGACCTGATGTAATACAGGTCACTATCATTGCATTCTGGTGATTTACATATTCATCAAAAGAGGTCTTTGCAGACTTAGACAGATTTTAAAAATATTATTACAATACCAAAACATCAGCATGAAAAATAAATAAAATTGATAAGTACATCCATCAGGTACAGCTTGCTTAAAAGAGTATTTGTCAGTTCCTCTATATTATTTCCCAAACCATGTTAAAGGACACAAGTGGTTATCTACTGCTGGAATTAAGGACAAGAACAAGGTCAGGAGACTTCTGTAAATCTGATAGGATTATTGTTACTTGGAAGTAGGAAAGAGTAGAGACAGAAATCAGTCCCAGGGGAGGACACCGAAGCCTGCTTGTAAATGTAACTTATCATTAATGAAATCTCCAGGCTTACTGTTGTCTCTCTAAACGCTCCAATTCACTCAAGGTCAAGGTCAAAGCCCAAACTCTGTTGATGATCTACAAGGTCCTACATGATAAGGGCTCCCATAACCTTTCTGCTCTCATCTACAACTACCTACCCCTTTGTTCAGTCCACTCCAGGAGCACTTGCCTTTTTGCTTTCCCTCAGACACAGCAGGCAGGACCCTCCTCAAAGTGTATCTGTTTAGCTCACACCTTTCCTTCTTTCAAGAGCCATGTTACTTGTTTTCTGTGGAACTTGTCCCCCACTACTATATGTGTACTTATTATGCTAGACTTTGATTCCCCTGGCTGGAATAAAAATTCCAGGAAAGGTATTTTTGTTTTTTATTTGCTGTTATATCTGATGAATGAATATATAGTTTCGTGTAGAATGACTAAAGCAAAGGGCATTCGGAATTTCCTGATGCTGCAGGATACACATCTCCTGTCTGCCACGATCAGTAATACTCCTGACACAGACAGTTAATCGAACAGCAAAGAATCATCCACAAGTACAAGCTAGTTTTTTGGTATTTCCCCAGATAACACTTGGAAAGCCTTACTGCTTAGCTGTCTCTCTGGTACTGCCTTTCTGGTCCTGTGTCTTTGGTCCCTGGCTTCAGTATACCTTAGACAACTGTGCCTCAGCTTCTGGTCCCTTCATATTGATGATGGGTTTGGGCTCCAGTGGACTTCTTGCCCTTCCATCCTAATCTCTATGTTACATTCTTGCTCACCATTCATCCAGGATCACCACTGTCGTCCTGCCCAAAGGGGGACAAATAGATAGCAACCTGCTTCACTTTTACATTTTTAAAATATGCAACCCTCAGGGTGGTAATTTGCCACCTACAATTTTGTACCTATAGCTATGTCTGCAATTTTAAAATCCCAGATATCACATGCAGAATATAAGGAGGAGAGGCACTTTTTTCCCCATTTTTTAAATATTTTAATCATATTATTTTGTCTGTTCTTCAATAGATTTTCCTCTGCTCTGTAATGAGGTATTTGCTGCTTGCCTTGGGACCTGTCTTCCCAGACAGTATCCTGGGGCCTGTTTCCCATGCCTTGCCTCTGTATGTTAAATTTCAGAAGCAGGTGTGTAGTGCAGGCATCTGAAACACATCATCTGCCAACAAGATGCAGGGTGAGCACTGGGTGGAGGCCAAGGATGAAGCTGGTGTGGGGACTGGAGCCAAGATCGAACTGGCTCGTGATGCTGCGATGTGAAATTGAAGTCATGGAGCCAAGAAAAAGAGCCAGATATCAACTTTTTATCATATTGAGGTTTTCATTCTGAGAAAAAAGAAAAATTTATTTTTAAGTCTTAGTGTCGTCATTTGCTAGTCATATAAGAATTGACAGAAATTTTTACTCTTGCTGTTTTTATCTGGGCTTATAAAACCTGTTTCTACTGAATATGGCTGACAGACGCTAAGGTCCCTCTACTTCTATGCCATTATTCTGGCCAACTGAGCTTCATGCTTTTGTATAATACTCTCCTCCTGAGTATGGATAGGACTTACATCTAATCAATAGAATTTGGCAAAGGTACACGATGGGTGTCACTCCTGTGGTTATGTTACATTAAATAAAACTCTATCTTGCAAGCAAATTTGCTCTAGAGACTCTCTTTCTTCGCTTGACGAAGTAAAATGATATTCCAGGGAAGTCAACATGACTGAGAACTGCAGCAACCTCTAGGAACTGAGGGCAGCCTCTAGCAGCTTAGAATGGCCTCCACCCTCTAGCCAGCCAGAATCTTGGGCACTCAGTCCTACAGTTGTGAAAAAATGAATTATTCCAAAAACTTGAGTGAATATGAAAACTGGTCTAGCTTATCTGGAGGCTGGACTAAGAAAGAATCATTTCTTAGTCCAGCCTCCAGATAAGCTAGACCTTTATTGTAGCCTTATGAAACTCTAAGTAAATAAGCCAGCTAAACTGGGTCCACCCAGATCTTGACCCACTAAAACTTTTGAGATAATAAATTGGTGTTGTTTTAAGCCTTTGAGTTTCTGGTAATTTGTTAACACAGCAATGGATAATTAATACACTGAATTTGCAAACTCTAGTGGCTTCCCTATGCAAAAACACTTAAAGGATACTGTCATACCAACAGCGCCCCCCTCCATATTTTTACTAAATGAGACTATTTTCCGTACTTTTCTAGCTGCATTTTACTATACCAGGATTGGACAACTGCCAGTTTCTCAACTAAGAGATGTTGTGACCTTGGTGCTCCTGCTTGAAAATCAAACTGAGCCAATTAGATTACCTTAATGCCATTAAAACTAAGGAGTGCCCTAAATGTCTCACAGACTTTCGGGAAGAGGGTCAGGTTTGAGAACGTAAGTGTGTGTTTACTATAACATGAATTCTATCTGCATATAAAGTATTTATATTCCACTTATTATAATTTGCAAAGTAAAAAGCACCTAAATGTCAAGTGTAGCAGTTAACAATCAATATGAATTTATATTTATTTCTATCCATTTGTTTTGTTATTTCTGTTATGTAAAACTAAAAAAAAATTATTAGTAATGAATTTATTTGTTATTAAATATTCTCTAATGAGAGATATTTATATCAGAATTCTTTCCAATGAAAGGAAACTAAGAAAACATGGGTCCTTCAATTTAGTGAAGTATAAAAATGTGTTAGTAGCAAAATAGGTGTTTAAAAATGATGTTCAGGGCATAGAAAAATAATTTTTTAATTTTATTATGGTTAACCTTGGTAGAAATCCAAAATCAGGTTTTCTTAATAACAGTCACATAGTCCCTATGATTTATTTAGTTTTTTTAAGATAGTAAGTATTAAGTAGTACCTATGATGACACATGACATATGCCACCAATAAAGAGGTGAATAAGACACAACATATTTTATTATATAACTCACAACTAAAGGGTAAATATTACACATCCATATATATTTGATTCAACCCTGATTAAAATTAATGTTGAGGGTTAAAAAAGTACAAATTAGTAATTGATAGATGGTCATGAGGATGGGGAGCACAGCATAGGGAATGCAGTCGGCATTAATGTAATGGCTAGGTGGAGAGCCAGAGGAGAGAAAGAGCAATCAGGGGATAGTTTCATAAACTATATAAATGTCTAACCAATGTACTGTATACTTAAAACTAATAATAAATAAAATTTAAAAAATAGATAAAATTAATGTTGAAAAAAAACCCACATACTTCCACTGTTAGTAAATGAGAAAACTGTGAACAAAACTTTGATATTAGATCTTAAAATATAACATCGAGTAGTTTTTTAATAAAGAAAGAAAAAACATTAACAAATATAGATGTCATAGTGAGTTATATACTTATTCTTATCAAAAACTAGAATTCTACCTATTTTAATTAATAAAATTGCCAAGTTTTAGTCATAAAAAATTGAAGGGTTTACCTTTATAATTCCAGAAATTTTTGACTTAGTATTCTAATAATAAGAATGTTCGTTACAAGGAACCAAGTAAGGTAGAATATTTGTTGTAGAAAATAATACCAATTCACTTAAACTCATAAACTATCTCACAGGAGGTGGTGATATTGAAATACACATTATTGTCCTGGGAGCATGGAAGAAGGAAGTCACCAGAAAATATTTAGAAGCTCAAGAGATGTTAAATTTTGTTTCAGAGAATAAGCAAGCATTGAAAAGAAGAGAAGGAGTGGCAGGAATAAAGATACAGAAATAAAAAAGAATGGTATATTAAGAGCTAACATGTACCTTTAATTAAAATGTTTTATCAAGTCTATTTGAGAAGTTTTCTTTCAATATTTGTGATTGATGGTGCAAATATTTTAGTAACTACTCTTTCTCTAATAAACTAATGGCCCTTTTCTTTCAAAAATAAATGTAGAGTTGGAATCATATTTAAATTTTATAAAAAGTGGGAAAAATGCTATATAAACTTGTTATTTAATATTTATATAACATCATAAAATTGATTATTTAACTTAAATAGACATCTCAGTTGACTTGATAGGGAATCATGTACTTATTATATTTTTTAGAAATATGCTTTGCATTGGCAATTTTATACTGAATTCCTTAAAGAGAGAGAGGTGTGTAATAAACGCTTGCAGAAGGAAGTGTCTAAATACACAAACAGTTCTCCCATCATCGTTAACACAATACGGAAGGTACAGTGTATACATTAGCAAAATGATTAATTTATAATATGTCAACTTGGTTGGACCCTGGTGCTCAGAAATTTAGTGAAACATGTTTCTGTGAAGGTGATTTTGGATGAGATTAATATTAGAAATTATTGGACTTTGAGCCAAATAAGATAGTCTCATAATGTGGATAAGCTTCATCCAATTAGCTGAAGGTCTAAATGGAACAAAGACTAACCTTTCCTGAGCAAGAAGAAATTCCGTCAGCAGAAAGCCTTTGAACTTGAAAATCGTTCTTCCTTGAGTCTCCAGCCTGTTGGCCTCTCCTGCAGATTTTGGACTTTCACCTCCACAGTCATGTAAGCCAATTTCTCAAAATAAATCTCTCTCCATGTACCTATATATCTTAATGTTTCTGTTTCTCTGGAGAACCCTGATTGATACAAGTATCTCTGTCACATTAAATATTTAACTACTTTGAATAACAATTCCCAAACCATAAAATAGAGGAACTAGTCTAGGTGACTTCAAAATCCCTGATAGCCAAAATTTCTATGAGCTACAATATAAGGTTATATTTTTTAAAGAATTGTGAGATAAAAGAGTCTGAATAAGCATATTCTATTTCCATTGTTGATCACTTAACAATGTAATCCTTAGCAAATGCTAAGGGACAAAGGTTGTACTTACATACAAATTAACTAACCATGTGTTTATACTATGTTTCAAAGGAAATAGGTTTATATCCAAATGATACCATGCAAATAACAAGAAAGAAAAAAAAAATCTAGATCCTCCACCCCCAAATTACTCCTTTGTTATTTTTTCATACTGTTTTCTCATGAAATGACCAGAACAACTTATATTTGGTGATCGTTTTTGTTAAGAGTTATTGCTTTGATTAAAATTTATTTATTTTCGATGGTTATGCCATCTTTACAATGTTATTTTGCCTTTAAAAACTAATGATCTCAGCAGAATTCGCATGTATATATCATCAAAAGCATTTTCATAAAGACACAAAATAATTTATTTTCTTGATAATCCATCCATGTTGGCAACTAAATTTTTTAAACAGATGGCACTATGATAAATTATCCAATATGTAGGAATCATGGCATGAATCTGGAAACTTTGCACAGATGCTTATAATGAGATGTTCATGATCACATACCATTTGCACATTCAGAGAATGACGGAGCCTTCTGTTGTGAAAGACACTTATATGGTGAGGTTTCTTTTAGTAATTTTTAATGATGTTGCTTTGATTTAAGGGTGATGTATTCCCTGGAAAATACATTTATTATATTTGGTGGTTTTAATCTTTAAGGTAAAATATGTCTCAGAGAAATTTTTGACGGAAAAGATTAATTTAGAATTTATACATTTTAACAAAAGAGTTGAAAATACTCTGGCTTAAAGGTGTTTATAAAACTATCTTTTCAAATCTCAATGAAATTTTAATTTTCAACCACAGAGCTCTCCAGGCTGTCATAATGTTAACTGAAGAAAAACTTCATTTTATAATATGGAGAAAATATTGTTTCAAGTAAAAAATAAAATGTTGATATTAAAATATCTGAATCGTGATGCTATGTTAATTCTACTTAAAATACAGGTTACAGAAAAGCAAGTAAAGTGGACCATTCAAGGAAAAAAATATATTTTATTCCAAAGGCACAAAGCTATTCAACTTTAGTTGCAAAAGACTTTAAGATGATATTTACAGGGAGCTAGTGACTTAGAATGTTGAGTGATGATTCCCGAGGAAAGCAGATAAATCACTTGACATAATACAATCATTGGCAGAAACATGGATTTAACAATCTACTTCTTGGTTCTTTAATACTGAAATATTTAAATCTCTAATATTCCAATATCTGAGTCTCAACTCTGAGCATATATTCAGTCTCTCTAACTTACATGTGAAGAAAAACACGTAGATCTTAACATATTCCAGGCCCTAATTTATTTATATTTACTCTCTGTCTCTGTGTTTCTGTCTCTGTTTTTGTGTATGTGTCTCTCATACACAGACCACTATTCACACACAAATACATTATCTAAAAATTCAATGGAGCAGACATAGGACTGCAAGGAGCATATACATTGTTAATTTCATTTTGGACTTGATATTTCTAAATTATATATAAGGAATTCTCATCTATCTATGTATTTATTATATTGGCAGTCATTATTAAGCTTTAAGTCCATAAACCAATAATTATGAGCCAAATTATATGCCACATGTCTTTTAGTTTTATAGTTCTAAAATGAATTATGAACACTTTTTACTTAGGCACTAACAAAGTATAAATTTGGAAACATAAAATTTATTTATTTTAAAAATTCTAAATATCAGGAACTTTCATTGAGGCAAACTGTGACAATAAATACTAAAACTAGAACTTAAAATTTGATAATATTTTTATTTTTCTTATGTGGTCCATAGTCATTTTCTTATTAAAATGAATATAATGATCCCTTACTGAGTCAATAGAAAAATGTGAGAGCTATATTTTTTTCTTCCTTCCATTTATACTTCAAGTTAAATATACTTTGATTAAGAAAATTTTTTTTTAAATATACAGAAAAATTTATGAGAAGATAAATTAAGTAGACATGAGAGAAGAACAGTTTTTCCCTATATTTTCCTTAATTTTTCTCTCTACTTTACTTTTATTTATTTTTATGTTGAGGTATTATGTTTTAGTGATTATAACAAAACAAGAAAACTATCAAAAAATAATTAGGCCAAAAGTTTTCAAAATATAGTCTAGAGTTCCTTGGGCTTCTATAAGACCCTTTTAGAGGTTTCATAAAAGGAAAACTCTTTTCATAACACTGAGACCTCATTTGTCTTTTTCACACTCATTATCTCATGAATGTGCCATGGAGTTTTCCAGAGGCCACATGATATGAGATATTACAAAAAATTAAATCCAAAGCAGACATGAGAACCCAACTGTCCTATATTAAGACAAACATTTAAAAATTTTTCAAAAATGTAATTATACTTTTCTAATTTGTTTTATGATGAAAAATCAAATTATTTTACTTAAAATGTATTTAAATTAACACATAGTTTATTATCATTTAAATTAATAAATATTTTTAAAATCCTCTGTTTTAAGTTTTAACATTCATTGTAAATATTAATAGATATAACTCACATAAAAATGCTATTTGGAATCCTGATTAATCTTTTTTTTTATGCCTACAGCATCTGGTCTTCCTAGGAGGTCTCCCATCCAAGTACTAACCAGGCCCGACTCTACTTAGCTTCTGAGATCAGACAAAATCGGGCACGTTCAGGGTGGCATGACTATAGATTTGAATAATCTTTAAGTGTATAAAAGAACCCAGAGTTTTAAAACTTTAAGAACCTCTGACATAAATTAATTCCCAATATCTAGGATTTTTGCCATTTTCCATACAAACATAAAAACTTAAAGTGACCAAGATGCTCTAGTATAGACATCTTTCTCTTTTGTTAACTTACGCAAGTAAAATACATTAAGATTTTTAATATTCAAATCACTGGGCTAAGCACTGGTCCTAGAAGGATCAATAAGACCCTGCATCTATCACAGAAGGAAGCAGCATCCTGGATTACCATAGTCTTACAAAAGGATACTGTGGTATGCTTTTGTGAAATTGCAGCATGTATCTGATATGGAGTATCATTTACTGAAACACTGTTTTTTGCATTTTTACATTAATTATTATGCCTTAGCTATTGCTTATCTGGCATTGTAGCAATGAATCAAGGTGACCGCCTTCCTACACATAAGGTCCTGGTGCCTCAGTCACGGAAGGTCCAGATTCCACCTGGGCTATGGACACTGCCTCAAAAAAGTTTGTTTATTGTGGAGGAATTGAAAAAAGAAAGAAAAGTATCCTTACAATATAAGCTTTGGGAGTCTATTTTTAAGTAAAAGTTTTCAATTTATAAAAGTTGGGCTTTGTTAAGAGAATAAAATATTCTTAAAAAGCAAAAGTGAAAGCACTCAGAATAGGAAAACATAAGCTATGTTACAATAAGAATTGGAGAGATCATAGAGGAAGACATGTAACTTAGCCCCAGGAAGATGTAGCTCATTTGTTCTGGAATGGAGCTGGACACTGTAATAAGAGATTAGATTTCTGAAGGCTGTATATTGAGAAGCAAATATAGCTTCATAAGCCTGGTCTGCATGGATCACACCGTCATCACAGAGCTACATGGGATGCAGATTAATGCTTGAGGCACATCAATTCCCATATGAGCATGCATGTTCCTCACAAGTGCTGGGCTAAGAGGTCACATGGGTTATATTTCTCATCATTGCCTGATAAAGGGCCTTAATCAATGATTTCCTGCAGATTGCCCATGAATCATCAAACGGAAGTGATTCTCACCTATGCTGCAAGATTTTTCAGCTATCCATTCAAAATGGCAAATGTGGGAGCTCCCATATTTACTTCTAGACCTCTAGCAAGCTTTTGGAATAACTCCAGAAAATTCCTAAAGTTAGAATGATATATAAAGGAAACACCTTATCTACTAGACTACAGATGTACAGGTGTAAGCATCTTGGACCTCTTACTCATGAGGATTTATATCAGTTCTACAGAGTCATTACCAATCCATAGAATAAAAAGTAAAAACCTAGTTATTTCTAGCCAAGGTCATGACTCTTTGGAGAGGGAGAAGATTAGATAGATGACAGATAGATGATAGATGATGATAAAGATAGATAGATATAGATAGATTTAGATAAATAGATATCACCCCAGAGAAGAAAAAGGTTATTGAGGAAAACAAAGAGAAGAGAAGAAAAAAGAGAAAGAAAGAAAGAAAGAAAGAAAGAAAGAAAGAAAGAAAGAGAGAGAGAGAGAGAGAGAAAGAAAGAAAGAAAAAGAAAGAAAGAAAGAAAGAAAGAAAGAGAAGAAAGAAAGAAAGAAAGAAAGAAAGAAAGAAAGAAAGAATTAAAAGGAAAGAAAAAAGAAAAGGAAAGAAAAAAGAAAAGGAAAGAAACATAAAAATAAACTTCTTTCTTGGACTTTGAATTTCCATCAAAATATGAAACATCTTTTCAGGTACAGAATATAAATTTCCACAGCTCAAGTCCTAAGTATTGTGTCCTAGAAAATATATGAAGGGATTGAAATCTGTAGGAAAAGACTGGTGTCTATATGCAGGTCTGAAAGAAAATGTTCAGCTAGTAATCTGAACACTAGGTCACTTTGGAGATGTCTTAGTGAGACAGGATGTCACTTGTAAAATTCTTAATCTTTTAGCAGGAAATGAAATAGGGCATTTCTTGCAGAGTTAATCCTTTTAGTAAACCTAATTAAGTTTTCTTCCCTCCTTTCTGTGGAAAAAAGGCCTTCTCCCTCAAATCCTGATAATTGCCCTGGCAATTCAGATCCTCTGGCTATTGATAAGGGTCATCAGCCTATTGTTAAGCAGAAATGGTGTTAAACCACGCAGGGTCCTTAGAGTCTGAGGGGGAGGACATTCTTTAAGCCAAAGGTCTTTCTTTTTACTCTTTAAAAAACGTATTAACCAAGCCTGTTCCCCTTTACTCATTTAATAGGCAAATCAATAATAGAAATTAATAGATATATGATTTAAATAATGTGTTTCTATCTTCTTTTCCTTGTCTAGGAACTGAGATGGCACTTTAGAAGGAAACTCAAGACCCCACCCTGACTAAGGCAGAAAGGGAAAGGGCTCCATGAAACCCCTGTAGACAGGAACTACAGCCATTCTCAGTAGGAAGCAGATACAAAAGAGACCTCTCATCTGTCAACATCCATACTTATAAGGGGGTTCATGGCTCTTAGAAAAGAGGTAGGCAGGAAAGTTAGGGGGTTTTGGGTCTGCCTGCCAAGACACTGAGGTCATCCTATCTTAGAAGGGATCTGCCCTAATCTGTCCACAATTAAGCAAGCCAGAAGGCATTTTTTCTTTTTAATTCACACGAAGAAACCAGTAGACAGAGATTTAGGTACCAATTTAAGCCAGTCACTCATACCTGCCCAATGAAGATCTTAACGACCTTCAACTCACCTGAGTCTCATTATACCATCATTATAATATGATGCATATGCCTGGAAGTTCATTAATATCATTATAACAGACTGAATTCTGGGAACAAACATGCACAGGAAGCAAAATGGTGAATCGCTGAGTCCTGTCAATCTTAGTTGTCAATCAAGGGAGCCCACTCTAAGTAACTACCCACAGTAAAAAGGGATAAAAACCTTGAAGTCTTTGTTACCAGGCCTTTTGAGCCACACTTGTCTTGCTCAGGCCCGCTTCCACTTCTAGAAGTGTACTTTCTTTTCTAATAAAATTTTTCTTTTCTACTGAATTTCGGTGTCTTGCTCAATTCTTTGTTCAAGACATCAAGAACCTGGACAACGCACCAGGAGAGGACCTCACTCTCCGGTAACATTGGGAAGCCAGAGAATAGTCTTGCCTTTTTTTTTTTTTTTTTTTTTTGTAGAATGGGAGGACACTGGCATCCCTCTTGAATCAGATGCAGTTATGACTCACAGCTAGATGATAATGCACAACTGCTCAAAGAAAGCTTTGCCTATGCTGGCGGCAAAGCTACTAGAGAAGGAAATGAACCTTCTTGGGCTGCAGATCTACTGAATCAGAAACTTGGAGCAGTGCCCAGAAATCTGCTTTAACAAGCCCTTCAGGTGATGATGATGCACAATTACTTTGAGAACCAGTTTTAGAGTAAGACAAAGCATCCTCTAGTGTTCTGACTTTGGCAAGATGGCAAGTGATAGAAATATCATTTGACATTTAACTTTCAACTTCTAGGATGTAATGTTGCCCTTACATAAGATAAGCATCTTTATCAGGGAAACAACGTTTTACTGGCGTAGGATGAAATTGAGGTAATGTTTTTGCAGATGAAAACTGTCGAGTTCTATTCTCAGTAATCTCAGTTATACTCTGGCTTCAATATCCATTGAAATAATGGTATACATTGTAACAGAGGAAGTTCAAATACAGTCTAAATAAGCTATTTATTGATCAATTGGGGGTTTCAAATTAGATATTAATTTTTTAGTCATCCAGGAGATAATAGACTTTGTTGTTAATATTTTTCTACATTTTAGCAGCTTTGAAAATCAGGATAAAATTTAGAGGTCTGAATATAACTTTTTGCCAAAGCTAAAGTGTAGAAAAGAAATAGTACATAAATAATATGAAGACAGCTTTAGTGTGAGTTAGAAAGAAAATAAATGTATAAGTAGCGATAGGAAAGTGAATATGCAGAATAGAAAGTTTGTTAAGATATTGAGCTGACCTATGATAAGACCCAAAGCTCCCACTTAGAAGTGGGAAAAAAGATAAAATAAATGTAACACAGAGCAAAGAGCAAGGTAAAAGGGAAGACCTGGAAGCACATTCTAGCCACATAAAAGTAGAAGTAGCAGCTTGACATTCATAGGCAGAGGAAATGGTGACACAGGAATCCATCTCAGAGCTTGCTTGAAACATACAAGAGCTATAGATGCTCTTTTATCACTCTTCCAACACATGGCAATACTGAGGACTTGTGACCTGCAAGGTGCCCTAAGTTGGAATAAGGGAGCAGCGGAATCTGGCAACCTTGAGGCAGTAGGGAGTTATCAAATTATCATTAGGGAGGACCAACTTGATGGTCTAAAACCAGGTTGAACCAGGTGCACCTGAGCGGACTGTGAGCAGTGTTCAATGAGGACAATACGTCCATAGACAACGCCTTTCATAAAGATTAGAAAGCTTCACTTTGAACGAAGGTATCAAACTGGAAAGTCACAGTGAAAAAGTCTTTGAAGTATAAAATAGCCTTGATAGTATGCTTAAACTTTATACTGACTGAATATTTAAGTAAAAGCAACTATTTTAAACCAGAAGAAATCAAATTACATTTAGTAAGCAAATGTCAGGTCCACTCCTGTGTCACCATGATCAGCAGGAATGTATGTCCCAAAAGATAATGAGGTCAGTTCCGGATAATGAAGGTATGTTTTCATGGTTAAAATCTGTAGCTAAACACAGCAGTCAGGATCCATGGGCTTCTCGTTTCTAATAATCCTTCTTAGATCTTTCCAGTAAAGCCCTCTCTTGCATCAAGTGAGGCACTTTAGTAACATCTAAGTAGATCAATTTTGAGTCCAAAGTGATGTTATATATGCACTTAAGTAAATGCACACTCCCTATCTGAAACAACAGTTACTGGTAATCAATTCATTAAAAAATAGCAATAAACTATATTTGTTGAGGGAGAATTTTTACTATCATATTAGCATCTCTTCAGATAAATTTGAGAAGAAGCTACAACAATCGAGAAGTTTCCTAGAAATATGACTTCTTTACCAAAGCTAAGCTGAGTAATCTGGCATGTGTGTTTTCAAATATTGGCATCCTTATATGGATAGCCTATATCCATATAAGGCCATCAGATATAGTTTATAGCCAAGATTCGAGTGCAAACAATTCGAGATATGCTACATAAAATGATGCCGAATGTGATAATAAACGTCTTCTATAAAAATAAGACTTACTCATAAAAGATATTTTTTTGTGTCTGGATAGATAACTCATGCTGACAGCTTATGAATTCCAGAATTCTTCGGACAAGTCTATTCACCATTCTCTCTGGTCCAAATTTATAATGTTCACTGATTATCACAAAAACGTGGCTACGGATGCATTTTAAAATGAAAGTTTGGATAATTTTGGATTTGCAATGACAACAAAGAGCTTTGATATGTTATATTATACTTCTAGATATGTAGACAAGTAAACGGGATTAACCACTAAAGAAAAGATTCCAAGAAAACATGCATAGTTATATAATTAAAGTTGTATCTACTACAAGCAAAAGTTTCCAAACAGCACACATTTTAAAAATGCAGCCACAAACCTATTTAAAGGGCTTCATCATTCAGGCCTGCAAACGTAGCATTGTCTTTGTCAATTTGTCTGTAGTTCGTTCTGGTAGGTGACATTGTTCTTGAGTACTAATCAATTGATGTCTCCGTGCCATCTGGCATTCTGTTGTTCAGCACAGCTGCAACCCTGTAAGGTGAAGTGTCAATGGCAAGAAGCAGAGTTTGTGTTCATCACGATGTCACAGTCCAGACTACACAGTCAATAAATCCTTCATATGCCTGGCTTATCCTACTAAGTGAAGAAATGCTTTGGCAATGCAGTGGAAAGTAATCACTCCAATGAGATTTTGAAGATCTCGCTTTGTTTATAGAGTGATCTCATAAGAAAAAATTCTGTTCTTCACTCGAATTGAATATATACAAGTCATTAACTGCTATGTCATTACACAAAAAGATGATATTGAAAACTCTGAGTTTATAGATGTTCTTTATCACTTAAATATATGTATAATATTTCTCACTGGCTACTTTTTATCTATATAATTTGTCTTTAAATTTCTGTAGGTAAAAACCACAGCACTATTAAAATTATGCAGAGATAAAAGGCATATACCAGGAGTGTCCCAGACAAATATAGTACAAGTCTGCAATTTGAGAAAGCTTGGTCCGATTAAATATTGTAAAATTCAAGTAAAAATTTAAGCTCTTATCAAAATGTTCTCCAAAAAACTACAAATGATTTGCTTTTAAAATATCATAAATAAGCTTGGGTGTGGTAAATTTTACAAAAATGTTCTACTAGGCAAGAATAACAAGGTGTTGATTTTAATTATAATTACTAATGCATCAGCAGTATAACCATAGTGTACTTATACATTCTGTAAAGTTTCTCTTTGCCATTGTATTTTATGACTGCCACAATCAGCGTAACCCACCTTGGGAATGTGTGTGACTAGTTCAAGAACATCTTTCTGAATTTTATATTCCAGATCTTCTATTGTATTCCTTAGACAAAAGAGACGTGTCTAACCTTCAAATAAATTGCTTCATCGAGTGTATCCAGCTGGAATAGAACTAGTTCAGAAAATACCTTGAGGAAAGGTACTGACAAATCCCTGTAGTAGATAACCACCTATAACAGATGAATAGTTTCAAAAGATATCACAGTGATGAGAAACATTTCTTGTTTTAAAAAAAGTGTACTTTCTCTTTCTAACAATGAAACTTTTAGAGAAATAAGCGTAATGTACATTTAAAATGGTTTTGAGAAAAATTATCTATGTTCAAGCAACTATGAACTTTGATATAGTACCTACTATGTGCCAAGGAATTTGCAAGGTGCTGTGAATAAAAAGATAAACAAAATGACATCCATTTTATAAACTCAAATAGAAGAGGGTGACACAAGAAAATGAACACTTACGGAACTGTGATAAGGTACTTATAAATGCTCCCTTCTTTTTTCTCTGACCACTTATCCTGGCCTATTCAGATATTTTAAACAAAGTGATTATTTTTCTATGTCCATTGATATAAATTTGCATAAGCTTATACATCCATATTTTTAAGTTACTGTGTAAAAATAAGGTAGATATGTATATCTATTAGTAGAAGAATACTTTGTACGGTCTAAAATTAGGTCACCCTTTCAAGTCATGTTTCTTGAAATTTGTAGCACTAATCTATGTCTTATGTCATGTTGATCATTGAAACAGAGCCAGAAATCTCTCATCAGAAGAATGATTATACAGAGAAGAACTAAAGCGCCATCTCTTGGTTTTAAGGAGGACATCAAAGGTAGAACCATTACTTGGAGACAGCAAATTATCTTAACAGAAGTTTTCTCAAGACTAGCAAAATAAGTTTCTCTTTATTTACGAATATACTATGAACATTGTATGATAAAACCCTTCTTTGTATGAACGGACTGAAAAACAATAAATATTAAGATACAGATCATACTAAAACATAGCAAGGTTAATTATTAATTGACTGATTATATTTAGTAACTTCAGTAATGCATGGGCAATCCAATGCTTAGTTAAATGTCAGACTATTTAGCATTACAATTATAACCTAGTTGCAAAACAAGTAAATCTAAGAAGTTCACAACTTCCACTTTGTGGCTTCTGACTCAATTTCTCCCTACTCTCCCCAAATATAAGATTTAAATTTTGCCTTTTGCAAAGTCATCTTGTGATAATAAAAGTAAAGCTTAAAGAAAAAGCAGTAAAAATGGTATCTGGAAATATTGCCAAGAAGATAAAGTGAAAGAAAACATAGAAGAAAAAATTGTCGGGGAAAAAAATATTGAAGAGATATTACTCTGGGCATGAAAGCAAAATCCTGGTTGGGGAGGTGCTACTGGTTGCTCTCTTTCAATGTTTGTCTCAGAAGCCATTCTAAGACTCCAAAATCTGCTCTTATAAATTATTTTATAAGAAGCTTATTTTAATTTAAACATGTTAGTGCAAACTAGGAAAATTTTCCTATTACAGAAATGGAGAGGGAATGTTACAATTTTCTACCTACGAATACAGTAGCATAACTATTTTATTTTATACTATGTATATTTCTGTCATTTTCCCCCCATCTTAGACCTAGCTCTGCATATTTTTACAGCCATTGTCTCCATAGCATGCATACACAGACATACACACCACACACACGCACGCACGCATGCCCTTTAGAATCATGGAAAAACAATGTTAGTCGCTACTAACAAATTTAAAGATTCTCAGGAAGAATTTGCACTGCACTACAAATATTGTGTCTTCCTAAGAGTCGTTACTGTACATGTAACTCCCCAATATTTTACTCTTTAGGGCGGCTCCCCACACCACTCCCTTCTCTTTAAACTGTATCTGTTCTCACCTTATTTACCTGGCCCCACCCTAAAATCTCTTTACTCCAGCTTCTGCGAACTATAGCTTTTCTCTTTTTCTTTTTGTTGTCCTTAACTTGTTTTGCCATAAAGTTTATAGCATTTCAATAATATTAAATGGGCACTTTGCCAAGTCCCCATTCTCTAAAACAATTAACACAAGATAAAATTTCTTGCTAGATCATCTGAGCATAAGGTGCAGGCTGGAATTTTTGACTTATCTATTTAAATTTTATCTTCTATTTGAGTAAATATAAATAACGATTACAGGAACAGTACATTTGTACTACAGAAAATTGGAAAATAGTGGGAAGTAAATATTTAATATACTCACTATCATTAATATCTTAATACACATCTTTCCAAATCCTTCTCTCTATGTGTTTATGTGTTTGTGTGTGCATACCACAATGAGATCATATTTTTATAATGTTTTCAACTCATTTTTTTCTATTCAAGAATTTTCGCCAGTTATTCTCATCTAATCTAATACCCCCAAATTATTCAGATTTCCAAAAATGGCTTCCAAAATATTCTTTCTAATATTCAAATCCATTTTTAGTCTGTAGACTAGGTGTTGTGTGCCCAATATTCTATTGATCCCACCATATATGATACTAAATTTGCCCCTCTACTTGTTATGAAATTCTGAATGTAATCTGTGTGGTTTCTCAAGAATAACAATAATCCAGTTCTCCATTACTCTTACACCTAATGATTTTAATACCAATGGTTAATTCTTGCCTGATTCAATATTTTCATCAGGGTTTGTGAAATTTTTGTTTCTAACATAATCTTCCTTCTACATATGTTGGTTATTTTTCTTTAAATTAGAGTTGTCCCTTAGTAACAGGGCTAGTTTTATATTCTATTTATCAGATTGTTGATCGAATTCACTCTACAGCCAGAGAGCAGGTAGATTTTCACAGATCTTGTAAGAATCTTTAAGGATAAAGGAGCGTGATGGCTGCAAATAATACTGAAATAGTTCAGGAAAAAAAAAAAATGAACACATACGTACATACTTATATTCTTATATACATAAATATGAAGAAAGAATGATATTGAAAATGGATCAAAACAGTAACATGTGGTAAATCTGGGTAAAGGTATATGAAAGTTTTTTATACTGTTTTGATAATTTTCTATAAGTGTGAAATTATATCTAAATAAAAAGTTATATTTTCAGAAACTAATAAACATGAAAATATGGTTGATCACAGTAATAAGCAAGTGAATTAAATATAAAGTTATATTTTATTAAGTGACAAAAAATGTGAAATATATACTAATCAATTGTCTTTTGAGCATGAAGGAGATACATATTTTCTTGCATTGTTGGCGAGAGTATAAATTGACCATATTTCATGGAGGTAGTTGGTCATATGTGTCTTAGCCATTAAAGTGTGTATATCTTTTGAAAAATTCTGATTTAAGTACTTATTCCATGAAAAATGAGAAATGTGCATAATATTTACAATTGTTATGTCTATTTTTATATTACTATTTCTATGATAAATTTAAAACAATCTACCTTTACAACAAAAATGAGTTAGATAAATTATAGAACATCCATAAAACCGATAAATATACAGGCAATAAAATTAAGCTAAAGAAAACTATGAAGCTGTGGGTTTTTCCTCAGAAGCTGTGGGTTTTTCTTGATAGTATTTGATAGTATCAATTACATAAAAAGTAGATGATAAAATATATTTGACACATTTCCAAATTAGGTTAAATAAAATGTATAATTGCATATGAGTTAATAGGAAAAAAACATAAACCATACACATGATCGAATAACAATTTTCTGAGAAGCCAGGACCCAGGACTCTGCCTCTTAGAGTGTGATCTGTGAATTTCCCAAAACAGTCTCACATTGGAGGCTAGTTTAAAAGATCCCACCCTAGATCTCTGGAGGCCCAAGCTCAAGGATGTAACTCAAGAATCTGGATTTTTAAAGAGCACTCAGAATGATTTGGTAGCATGCTAATGTACAATTTTTTTGAGAGTAGAACTCTGAGATTAATCAAGAGTTCAGCAAGAATAAATTGAAGCCGATTCATTAAATTAGATTATAAACAAAGAAACGTGTTGCTTCTTTTTCTCTGCTTTTTTCATGTTAAGAAATATTTTCTTTTCTTTCTTTGCTCAAGCCCTATGTAGTTTTAGAGTTCATCTCCTTACTTTGATTTTCTTGCACTTGTAACTTTGACGAAAATTGACTTGGTACCACATTTCCTCAGAAGCTGTGGGTTTTTCTTGATTTTATTATCTTCTTAAAGTCTAGTATTCTAAACTCTAAATGAAGTATTGTTATCTACAAACTTCTTTCCAGATTTCCTTTACATGATCTACCTGTATCTCTGCATAAATAGCACATGACTAGTTCGTTCAAACTCCCCATCATCCACTCTCCATTAACTCCAAATGACCTTTGTTTTTTCTCTTAATGATGCCACTGCCTGCACACACTTCCATATTAGCTGCCACCATATTATTAAAGAATTTTATTGCCGGCATGGCTTGGCCCACTTCTAAAATCTGTCAGGAAATTCACTTTTAAACACCTGCCACATCCAAATATAAATGTCTAGTCTCTTAGTTCCAGAGACTTGTTCAGATTTATTCTAATTAAGAACATTTTCCTCTTTTCGCAGTAATTGTTGAAAACCTATTCTTATTTAACAGTTAATAGAGGATCTCAGAAGACTGCAAAAAAAAAAAAAAACCACAAAAGAAATTACTTTAAACTAGTCACTTTGTTATTCTACTTCCAGGAAAACAAATTAAGAAAATAAGCTAATAGTTGCACCTAAAATTATTATTGTCATTAATAACAAATTGTGCAATTACGGTATACTCATCCATACTATATCATTCACTCGTTCAAATATTTTATTAAAAATTAAAATCATGAAAAATTTTAAAAAAGAAAACAAAATTATGATAACCTATTTAACTATTGCTACATATAATTCTGTAACTATAACTATATACATAGATTTTTTTTAAAAGAACTAGAATGGAATACATCAAATAAACTTTCCATCTCTGTGAATGTAAAATGTAGGAATAAATTTCTTTTGTAATCCATATTTTCTTTAGAAAAGGCATTGTTCTTATAAAAAAATTAATAAAAGATTAGAGCATTTTTGTGGCATCAGTATGCCTAAGGAAGATAATGTATAATACAGGATTAATATTTCCCACACTGTAGCAAATCTCCTTGAAAACTACTATCTAGAAAATAGCCAGCCCAGTGGTAAGTTACAATTAAACCTTAAAAGTAATACAGTAAGAATCATTATAGTCAAGATAATCATGGGTGTCTTGTCCCAGCTTCAACATATATAGTTACAGAATCTGAGCAGTGTTAAACCTGTGTCAAGAGTGGTATGATATTTCAGCAGTGTCATTTACAAGGCACACTCAACATTTAACAGCATGATCATTAACCATCAGACTGTCGGGTAACAGAATAGCACTTGCTTACTAACCCTGAAACACGACTCACTGCGTGTGACCGACATCCTCTGCTGGATATGTGTGAAAAAATGACACTTCAGAAGTAAAGCAGAGGCTGTATGTTCAGCCACAAAGGAAGAAACCCTCAAATAAGACAACAAGAGGAAATACACTGAAATAATGCATCAAATAATGTGGCACAGCTGAGAAATCATGAGAGAAAATGAACTAAAAGGGCAGTAGCTAAAGGTGGTTTACTGAAGCAAAACTATTGAGCAGAGGAAAAATTGTCAGGTTTTGTAGTCAGTTGATGCTGTTAGTCAGCCAGTTGAAACATATGTTAAAAATAAAAAACTGCTTGCAATGGATTATTTTCTTTTTTATCTTCCAGTTTAAAGATGAAAATGACATTATATAGATGATAGATATAGATATAGATATAGATAGATATAGATATAGATATAGATATAGATATAGATATAAATATAGATAGATATAGATATAGATATAGATATAGATATAGATATAGATATAGATATAGATATAGATAGATATATACACACACATGATATATTTTACATAGTGGCGAATGGATATTAGTAGCATACATAATGCTCTGTTGAAATCTCTAACATCAAAAACATCCCTCAAAAATTGCAGAATCTGAGAATAAGACCAACCAAATGCTAGCACAGAAAACAATGCAGTGGAGTTGTGTTGGAAAGAATTTTGACATTTGGATTAAAAAAATCACACATATTCTACCAATGAACTCTCCTTCATGTGGGTCACCAGAATAACTACATTTTAAGCAAAAATGCCATCTCTTTACAAGACATTGTATACCTTAAGTCTCCTCCTTTTAAATAGACCATGTATTTTGTAACTTTTATGTAACTTTGAGTAACTATATTTTAAATATCTTACAAATCATTGTGATTGTGAAGTTTATTATTTAATAAATACTTTCTAAGTAACATTTTTTTCCAGAAAAAGAAAATTTTAAAAGATCAAAATGGCTATTGGAAAAAGTTAACATGAAATGACATCAGACAAATCTAAGTTAAAATTCTGATTCCAGTAGGTTCTAGTGATAGGATATATAATAAGTTTCTGATCTTTATAAGCCTTAGCTTCATCATCTGAAATTGTGGTTAATAATATTTAACTCATATATTAGTTGGAATAAAATAAAATAATTTATGTGAATGGTCAATTACGATGACTGGCACAAGATAGTATCAATAAAAATGACAGTTCTTTTATTGCATATTTGAATTTTTAAACAATATTAAAAAGCAAAACTGGATTGCCCTACAATTACTTGCCTACTGATTAGTTGATGGTGAGCCCTAAAGTGAGAGATTTAAAAGTGAAAGCAATCATTTGCAAAAGATAAAGAACGTAAGTGCATTGAGATGTCAGGCATTAAATAGTTCATTGTTTTTATTTTCATTTTGCTAAATATCTATTTGAAGGAAGATAAGTCCAAGACACATAAATGCACCCTCCAGAACTTGCACACTTCCAGGTGACCAATGTATCTTTCTGTGGAATCTGGTGAAAATTGTTCTTTGTATTTTCCTTATCTTGACCAGAAAATTGTGGCTTTTCTTTATACTTAGCTGCCTGCAGGGCACATGAATAGGAAATTACTAACGCTGAGATTCCTATGACTTAAATAAGTGTTGGAGTGTGGGTGTTGAGAAAGCATACATATAAGAGACATTCATTCAGTTAATATAACTAATCTTTTGATCTTCATATTTTATCTAGAGAGTATTTTCCTAATTTATCTTTTAAATTCCTTTATAATTACATGATGGGCACAGATTGAAGGTACAAAGATTTCAATAACAGCATTTTTTTAGAACAAGATATATATCTTTGAATCTTAAAATGAGTAAAAGAAAAATAAATATTCAATAAAAGAGGGAAAAATCTTAAAAGTTCTGGTAGTGTTAAAAAAAAAATGTGCGTTTTCTATTCGGTTTCAGCTTCTGTTAAAGAAGCTTCTTTTTTTCTCCCTCTCTCTGAGATGAGCTCCTGCAATCTTGAAGCATGAATCCCCTAATACTTTTGTAAATGAATCACTATTGCATTCATACCATTAGCCTCTGAACAGATGTCAGAAAGTAGATTGGCTGCTTCTAGATCAAGTTGCTGCTGCCAACTCTCGCGAGCTTTGTCAGTAACAGTTGATTGTAATGTCAGTGCAGTCCAATTTACAGGCTGGAGCAGCAGCTGCATACTGCATTTCCCTGAAGTATTACATGATTTGCACTCCTTGCAAACTTTATCATCTTTGTTGCAGTGAGTCGGGTAAGTTGCTCTGAATTTACATCTTCGTGTAGAGATGCAAGTTACTGTGAAGCTCATTCTGTAGGCTTGTGATCCCTTCATGTGTTTGCTGTGCCCCTTTGGTGCTCTGTGGGGGACAGTCACTGCAAATTGGACAGATGAAACAAGTAAGCAGGCACATGCATCAAATCTAACTGTTATTCTGGGAACACAGGCTGAATCCATTTAACTGCTGAGGAAATAATGAACTTATTCAACTTTGTTTAAAGGATCGTAGCACTTGTGGAATCACTGTTAGGTATTTTCTTGATACACTTAATCTAAGGGGATACATTTCATGCTGTTTTACCCTTAAATGCACTGTTTAGTTCATTTCTTCTTAAAAGACTAACAAAATTTGTCTTTGACCAGTTTTAAACTATTTTTTTTTCTTTTTTTTTTAAGTTACATGAAATAAATAGTTTTCTTACTGTCTGGCTTGAGAGGGTACTTTTCCTAACATTTTGCCATCTGAAACTTTAACAATATCAATTGGCAGAGCAAAGATCTAAGTTTTTGTTTTTATCTAAAAGGTAAATCTATTTTCTAATTAGATTTACACCTACCATCCCCTTTGTCATGTTTGTCCTCTTTCTTTTAATATTGCATGTTAATTATAGCAAAATATTTTACATTTACTATTGTTTTTAGTATTATAGAAATTAAAAGCAAATATAGACTTCTGCTTAGCTTATAATCTTGTAAAGCTACCTTTATTTTGATTATATCAGTTCTTGTTTAACCAAAAGATTAAGCATTAAGTATAAAATGTATAAATGATTAAAAATAAACTAAATATAAACAAAAATATTTCATTGTTTATAAATTCTATTTGTAATTTTCTTTTAATTTTTAGATTATGCTTTCCAAGTTTCTATGAATATATTGCATGATGATAAGCTCAATCAGGAGTTACTATCATTAATCTGTGTAATGCCTTCCATAATATAAACTATCTCATGGTTATGATAAATACAATTATATTTCACCTAAATAAATACTTTATTTAAGGATGGCATGAGATTTATAGAATGACTTTATAACTTAAATGAAAATGTTTAGAATTTTCTGTGAATTTGAAATAACATGACCTTATGTCCTTTTGGATACCAAATAAAATTTCTAACTGAATTAGCAAAGTTCTGTTTATTCTCATAGATTTGTTGTTATTGCTGTTTGTTTTTAATGTCTTGCTTCTTTAATTTAAGAAAATATTTGGGATCTACTCCACATTTTAGTTTTTAAAATATTAGCTAATAATATCTTATTTACAAACTTAGTATGTGCTTTCATTAATTTTTTTGTAAGAATTAATAATGCATATTTAAATTGTATGTTGTCTTCATTTTAATTCTTTTATGCCAAAATGTTCTCATTCTTATAAATACTGAACTGTCTCAGATGTTAGAGAATTATAATTGAATAGATGTCAACCTAAGAACAGATTCAACTTTCAAAGAAGACCCAAGATATCTCTCTAATATTAAAAGTTCAAATTACTCACACAATGAAAAGTTTGTGAATGTTCTTCCTGATTGAGAACAGATACAGATCTTATGTTTCTCATACCTAATATAGTGTCTTTCATCTGCACACATCCTTTTCGTGACTAATGGGTTTCCGAAGGATTCCTGAAAGACAGTGGTATAGTCTATTTATAAACAAGACTTCCACAGTTCCCCACTTCACATAGCCCGCAACAAAACAAGCTTTTTAGGGTCAGTATAAAGGCTTAGTTGTTTTAATTTGACCAAATATATCTTAGTGGTGCTTGTGCTAGATCATATTATTTAGATGGCTCTTTTCTCACCATTTTAAGAGCCATTATCTTTATATAGAAACATATATTCTATTGTAACTTTTTCAAATATAGGACAATTACCCTATACTCATGAAAACTATTATCAATATATGCCTGAGCATCTTTTAAGAAGTCCTTATTTGACCAGTTATTTTGAAGTTTGGTTGATATCCAATTATGGCAAATGTATGGTAAATAAATAGTTCTTTATGGCAATTATTTTATCATGCTTATATCTTATAGCATAACATTATAATTGTCTTTTAAAACGTGTCAAGGAATTTTGATACTACATTCAAAATTGAATTAAAACTGCAAAATGAAGGAAATAATTGTGTGCCTTTTTTATTGTGAAAGTCATATTTTTAAAAGTTTAGAATATTTTCCCAAAATTGCCAGTAGATTTTTATATCCAGGAGCATTTGATAAACTTAAAACACTATAGTATTCATTATCTTTCGGGTTTTCCCCGCTTCCTACTCCTCTCATTCATTGCTTTTGCAATTCCAAACAAAAAATGCAAACTTTTATTTTAAATATTAAACAGTATGATATTAAGTTTGTGGATATAAATTCAGAAAGTTATATTTGGCTTAAAAATATTTTTTATAATAAACATGTTATGTTTGCTCAGCGTTTAAATTATTTGATGTGACAGTACTCAATTTACATGAGAATTATGATGAAAAACAATAGTTTTATTGAATATTTTAATTATTAATAAAGTTTTAGAGAGATAGACTAACATTTTCTAGTCACTTAATTATTTCTCTTTAGATCGTTTAATCATGTGATGACATATATTAAAAATGTAAACATCTCTTAATGGTAAAACTACAGAGCTACATGTTAGGCTTGAGAATACCAGACTATAAAAAATACAAAATAATTTAAATAATACTTATTTAAATAAAGTACTACAGCTAAATATAAAAATATAAGCCTACTTCAATAGTGAGTATTGAATACATGTATATTTTAGTATTAAAGTCTAGATTTAATAATATGGTATATAACATTTTCCACCAGAGAGTATGAAGGTCAGTTGGAATTATATACACTCTCTTATAATGAACACGTTTCCAATATTTTTTTGAATGTTACTAATTACATTATTTATAAGGTGATGATTCATAGATATCAATGTTGAAAAAGCAATATTATTCATATAAATCATACTACATAACATTAAGGCCTACTCAACACAAAATATAAATAAAAACATACATGAAGTTGTTAAGTAAATTCAATGAAGTGACATGGGAATGACATTACAATCTTTTAGATGTTATAGTAGCTGTTTTTTAACATATGCAATAACAATTATTACATTTATCAATTACTTAGAAAAACAAAATATTTTAGTTATAATTATACTTGCTGTGCAATAAAATTAATAAACTATAGAACAAGAGTTTGAAAATTATCAGAAACCAAAAATTATTAAGATTTGATGTTTGGTTTATAAACACAAAATTATATATATATATATATATATATATATAAAATCAAGAAAAAAAACAGATGATCTTTACATTAGACTCAGTAGAACATTCATTGAGTTAAGCTGAAGAGAGGAATGAATCTGACCAGAGATGCTGTGATTAATCTGTTGAAATGCAATTCAGAGGAAACCGGTTTTGTATCTTAATTCTTTTTGCTTTCCAAAGCAAGTTTTTAAAAAATAAAAAAAAAAAATGCACCGTAATATTTTGCTCTTCTCCAAATACCCACCCCCATTAATTTAAAAGAAAGGGCTTAAAAATTATAGAAGAAAAAAAGCAAAAACTATGGTAGCAGTGCCTTTAATACTCTTAAACTGTTAGAAATATAAAATTTAATTAGTAAGTGTCAAGTCATAGGAGACTTTCTATTATTATATCATATTTATTTATTATTATTTATAATATAACAAATTATGTTTATTATAATTATAATAATACCTAAATATTATAAAAGTATAAAAATAGCATTAAATATTATATTATATACTTAAATAATATAAAATATTGGTTTTGGCACAAATTCAATTGTATCGAAATGGAGAACATAAAAAATAATAATCCCATTTGATTTTTAAAAACCTTATAACTATAATTATATATATGTATAAATACATGCATATATGTGAATATCAATAGAATTAGATATAGATATACAGATATAGACACAGTCACAGGCATAGACAAAGATAGAAACAGAGACAGAGATGGAAATAGAGATAGAGATATATCTGTAAGTCCTGGGCACTGGACAAAATACCATCCTCAATGAATTAGTTTATTCAGATATTTTGGGAGGACCAAAAATACTTGTTAATTACTAGCTCCTATGAGCAGGTGGTGAATGAGGCTGATTTTAAATGGAGTATCTCCAATCTGAGACAATTATCAGAATAGGGCCTTACAATCTACCTTTTAAAACAATATAAATTGAAATAATAATAACAATAATAATAATAATAATTCTTAATACTTAGAGAATTAGCTTCTTGGACACATAGGTTGGATTTATAATTACAGTGTCAAAAAGTAGTAAAGAGAAGACTTTGTATGTTTGTGGACCTTTGTTATTATTATGTGGATGAGTTTAGTGTTTGTATTTGACAAATTGAATCAGTTTTTCTTTCCATTATACAAAAGTGTTAGTGTTTTTAAATGGTATTTTGCATTACATTTTCTGTATCTCCTTGTCACATGGATTTCAGAATCTGATTTTTCAAATTATTTTGTTTTTAAAAACTCAAGAGTGCATTACAAATTTTTAATAAAACTTTGATCTCCCGAAATGGTCTTTTCATATCACCAAATGAATATTATTTAATAAAATTATAAATAATCATGATTTTGTAGGTCTCAAAGATTACTTTTGCTTCCTCCACTTTTCCAAGTAATTTATCAGATTTAGTCCTTTTATTTCACTCATTTTGTCCACTATCAAAATACAAGTAAGTCTGACCATGCTAACACATTTAATTTTGCTAGTTGCACATACTTTAATCTATTAACAAATTAACAGTGTGCATTGCATAATCTCAGTGTAAAATTACTTCTAAGTCATTATCTCCTCCCACACATATTATCAACCACTGGTTCTCTCCATTGACATTGTAATTCAGGTAGAGAAGCCCTTCATGGTTATTCAGCTTCAGACAAATTGTTACGTATCCACAGCCCTCCCTTTCTGTTTTTTTGTCCCCCCCCCCAACCCCACAGGCCTTTATAATGGTAGCAGATCTTTTAGTTTTCATAATTTGTAGGATAAAAGGTAACTACTGGGTTTTTTTTGTTACTTAACATTCAATGAATAGATTGTCCAAAATCTATTCTGAGCATAGACTAAGATTATATAAAGGAATAAACCACTAGGCAAAAAGGATCACAGAAAAGACCATGGAAACAAAAAAAGATAATAACAGAAGTCTAAGGATCCTTAAATGATCTTAACATACTTCACAGTTCTGTCAGAAGCCAGCCAGCCATGATTAGAATTGTACATATTTCAAAGAATACCAGATCTTATATTTCTTCCTCTAACTAAGGTAAAAATTATATTTGCCATAAGTAGGCTACCACTTAATGCCACTTATTGTAGGGCTGTGTGTATATATGTATATATATATATATATATATATATATATATATTCTTCTCTACTATGTGTGTGTGTGTGTGTGTGTGTGTGTGTATGTGTATATATATATGCGCCTGAGACAAACTTTCTATTCAAAATGCTAAATCTTCCTTACAGAGGTTTGATAATAAATTTTTCCAAAGTGAAATAATTTCAATTTTTTTATTCCACTTATTTCTTTTTGAAATCAAAAATGGAAATATCTTCAACTGTTTTGTCATTTTTTTACACAGGCCTTTCTAGTAGTAGCAGATTTATTATTTTTCATCATTTGTAGGATTAATAAGAGCTACTATATTTTAATTAGCATCAATAAAATATAGGTGCATGAGACTGTTAAAACTTCCTATCTACCTCTCTTTCAGAAACCAATATGCAGAGCAAGGGTACAATTGTATGCATCCAATTTCTTTTGCGGTTTCTTCTGCTCTGGGTGCCTATCGAAAAGTCACACACTGAAGAAGACATCATTATTACAACCAAGAATGGTAAAGTCAGAGGGATGAACTTGTCAGTTCTTGGTGGCACAGTAACAGCCTTTCTTGGAATTCCCTATGCACAGCCACCTCTTGGTAGTCTTCGATTCAAAAAGCCACGATCCTTGGCCAAGTGGTCCAATATTTGGAATGCCACAAAATATGCAAATTCCTGCTATCAAAACACAGATCAAAGTTTTCCAGGCTTCCTTGGATCAGAGATGTGGAATCCGAATACTGACCTCAGTGAAGACTGTTTATATCTGAATGTGTGGATTCCAGCACCTAAACCGAAAAATGCTTCTGTAATGATATGGATCTATGGTGGTGGTTTTCAAACTGGAACATCATCTTTACATGTTTATGATGGCAAGTTTCTGGCACGGGTTGAAAGAGTTATCATAGTTTCAATGAACTATAGGGTGGGTGCTCTAGGATTCTTAGCTTTACCAGGAAATCCTGAGGCACCAGGGAATGTGGGCTTATTTGACCAACAGTTGGCACTTCAGTGGGTCCAAAAAAACATAGCAGCTTTTGGTGGAAATCCTAAAAGTGTAACTCTCTTTGGAGAAAGTGCAGGAGCAGCTTCAGTTAGCCTTCATTTACTTTCTCCTAGAAGCCAACCATTGTTTACTAGAGCCATTCTGCAAAGTGGATCTTCTAACGCCCCTTGGGCGGTAATGTCTCTTTAC
Source organism: Pteropus medius (assembly GCF_902729225.1). NCBI lineage: Eukaryota > Metazoa > Chordata > Mammalia > Chiroptera > Pteropodidae > Pteropus > Pteropus medius. The sequence goes on from NW_024355205.1 coordinate 9,670,406, forward strand.
GAAGCTAGGAACAGAACATTCACCTTAGCTAAATTTATTGGTTGTGCTAGAGAAAATGAGACTGAGATAATCAAATGCCTTCAAAATAAAGATCCCCAGGAAATTCTTCTGAATGAAATGTTTGTTGTCCCCTATGATACTCTCTTATCAGTAAATTTTGGTCCAACTGTAGATGGTGATTTTCTCACTGACATGCCAGACACACTGCTCCAACTTGGACAGTTCAAAAAAACCCAGATCTTGGTGGGTGTTAATAAAGATGAAGGGACAGCATTTTTGGTATACGGTGCTCCTGGTTTCAGCAAAGATAACAATAGTATTATAACTAGAAGAGAATTTCAAGAAGGTTTAAAAATATTTTTTCCAGGAGTGAGTGAATTTGGAAGGGAATCGATCCTCTTCCATTACATGGACTGGTTAGATGATCAGAGAGCTGAAAATTACCGTGAGGCCTTGGATGATGTTGTTGGGGATTACAATATCATATGCCCTGCCTTAGAGTTCACCAAAAAGTTTTCACAATGGGAAAATAGTACCTTTTTTTACTATTTTGAACATCGATCGTCCAAACTTCCTTGGCCAGAATGGATGGGAGTGATGCATGGTTATGAAATTGAATTTGTCTTTGGTTTACCTCTGGATAGAAGAGTTAATTACACAAAAGCTGAGGAAATTTTGAGTAGATCCATAATGAAACGCTGGGCAAATTTTGCAAAATATGGGTAAGTGTCAATTTTTGTAATTGTTCTTATTTTGTTTTGCTTGTTTTGTTTGCTTAGCTTTGCTTGGTGTCCATTGTAGACTTCATTAAAGGCACAGAAACGTTTTAAATATGTCCTCTCTTTGTACCTTAAGCTGGTTGTTTATTATGATGATGATGATGATGATGATGATGATGATGTAGTGAATTTCAATTCCTTGCATCAGTGTGCTTAAAAGGAATCATCAAAGAACTTGCATGAAAAATATTTTCTAATTTAATTTCCAAAATATTGCAAAGCACTTTAGCAATGTTAAAGTTTATATGGAAACTAGAATTAAAAGTTGGGAACTAGAATTATTGTGACCATGCTTTTTAACCTGAAAGTTTGTAATGTTCACAGATTTAGGAAAGGATAGAAATATTCCTTCTCTTTATTCTCTTAAGCAGGGGTACAGTGGTACTTGCTATGTGAAGAAACACATGCCTGATCTGGGAAATCAAAGGGCAAGACGGTAATAGGTTTGGCCCTCAGATTGCTTAAAATACAGAGTTTTCCATTTTATCAAAATTTTTACCTTAATAGATTTGTCAGCACTTTTAGATGATGTGCGTTGGACAGGAGCTACAAGGCTTCTCATATGTAGCTAAGCTGTTTTCTACTTGAGCACTCCTATGACTGATGCATAATCAGAGACTACAAAAGAACACACTTAATCTTATATGTTTTAAATAGTGTAATATTATGTCTTTAAGAGTCTAAAGAAAATAATCTGTTGGAATATATTTTCTAATTTGCATATTTTCTAAAGATATAAATGTATGTGTATAGGTAATAAGGTTTTCTTCTTCACTGCATTTGTAAACCAAAAACAAATTTTATACATTACAATAATTTGTATCAATGTGAATACATTAAAAAAATAGAAATTTGGGCATCTATCTTTAAAAGGAGTGCTTAGAGAAGCTCACAAATTGATCTATTGGATTAATCCAATCTGTCATACTGTCTTTTATAATTTAAAAGAATGTTGATAGTGATATGATTGCTTTCTGGTTTCTTTTCCATCCTCCATTTGAAATTCATTGTACTCCATGTTGTTATTGTGTGTCTCTTTCTACAAAGTGCTTATAAAATTCTTAAAAATGTTTTATACTTATCTGTGTATAAAGTACTTTATACTGTGTATAAAGCTAAAATTCTTCCATCTAAAGCATTAAGAAGCCTCTGTAATCTTGCTGCAACCCATATTCCCCAACAACATCTGACTGCGTGGTAGGCCACGTAGCTCATTAATGCCAAAGATTTAAAGCTTAACTGTACCTTAGAGCCTTTCCTTGCTATGTGCCTTGTTTAGGATATTCAGTAGCCCTCTCCTTTTTGATGGCACAAGTCCTACTAGTTTTGGGTTTTTTTTTAAGGTCCTCAGCACTGGTATGTTTCATCAAGCATGTCTTTAATTCCTAGAGTTGTAATTGCTTCAGACCGCTTTTACTCTCACAGAAGTTATTGACTATACCTTGTCCATATGCTATCTTTCATTGTGTCTTGAGCATCCTAAACTAGACTAAACTAGCTTCTTGAAAGAGAAACCCTGGTTTTTTTGGATACTCATTAGAATTACTTATATCTCATTCTGTTCTCTCCCTAAAGGCTATATCCGTATTAAATCATTTGAATGTTTTTAATTCTTTCTCACAATTCTAGAGATTATAAATAATTTAAGGAGAAATAGTTCATAAAATTATTGATGCTTGTAATTTTTAAAGGACTTTCTATGTTTCAACTTTGGATGTTGAAAGCATCAAGAAATTTATATCTTCTCATGCCACAATCGAGAACACTGAGAATCAGATGTGGTAAATGTCTTGTTTATGGCACTCAGACAGAAACAGATCAAAGAAGAGAATCTTTGACACTTAATAGAATAAATTGTTTAATCCTAGTCTACTTCTATGATTAACATAGTTTAATGGAAAAAGATGAAGATTGACACATTAATTATAATAATAAATTCATATAAATGAGATTATAAACCAAAAGATTAAAGTAGTTTACCCATAATGAGATGTCGCTTTAGTTGATGAGTTTCTTTATAGTTACACAATTGAACAGATACAACATATGCATTGAGAGTTCACATGATGGCAAACATATTAATATCCTAGTATGCATTATCTTTTTCCAAAGCATACTGCTAAACAAATATAGAACTTAGAATGGTTAAGTAAACTCCAGTGGAAACAAAATTGGTAAGTGCTAGGTTTGGAATCTAACCACATCTGTCTGCCCACAAACATGATGCTCTAACTTTGTGGTTGTCATCCCAGGGAATAACGTCTGGAGCGGTCTTTTAGTGTCATGACTAGGAGTGTAGGTGCTACTGGCAAGTAAAGGCCAAAGAAGATGCTAAACATCCAGGGAGCCCCCAAAACAAAAAATTATTCATTCCAAAGGTCAATAATGCCAATATCTAGAACTCGTAGATTTATACTTCCACATGACCTCAAAATGACATATTCAGAAAGTAAAAGAATAGAACTAAGAATTATAATTATCATTCAGGAAAATAAGTTTTAATAGATTATTTCCTTCTTAAATAATGAGTCAAATATATACTGTATTTTTCATTACGATTAAGTTCAAAGTAATTGTGAATTTTTCTTTATGATTATTTTGCCACTGAGTTGTTTAGTAATGTTATTTAACTTCCAAATATCTGGATAATTTCTAATTATCTGGTTGTGTATTTCTAATTTAAGCCAGTTCTAGTAAGAACTGTAAATTCTGTAGATTTCCCCTTTGAAATATATTGAAAATTATTTTATAACCCAAGATATAATCTTTATGGGTTATTATTTTATAACCCAAGATATAATATTATTTTATGTATTCTTGAAATAAATCTGTGCTCTTCAGTTATTTGATATGATGTGTTCTGTAAATAATTAGTTTATGGTTGCTCAGGTCTTCTAATACTCTTCCTAATATTGTCTACTTTTTTCAATACTGAGAGAAGGGTATTAACATCTTTGAATATAATTGTGGTTTTATTTATTTCTCCATTTAGCTCTGATAATTTTCCTTTTAGTAATTTAAATCAATGCTATTAATTCCATGTACATTTATGATTATGCATTTCTGATTAATTTATTTTTTTATCATAAAATGTCTCTCTTTGTCCTGGAGTTGGCTTTTTCTAATATTGTGATAGACACATCAAGTTTCCCATGGTTATGTTTACATAATATATTTTGTTCCACATTTTTATACAACCCACCTATTTTTTTTTTTTTTAAACCTTCTTCACACAGTTGGTGTAATGAATCCATTTAGCATTTAATGTAATTATCAATATGATTTTGTTTAATTCTACCATCTTGCTATTTTTTAATTTGTCCTTCCAATTGCTCTTTTGAAGCTTTTTTCGCATTAATTGAAATTTTTTTTTATTATTCCATTCTATTTTTATATAGATGTTTTAGTTTGCCTTTAATTTTTTATCCACTGGGGGATAAAAAATTAAAGGGGGAAACATGTTTTATTTTACCAGGCAGTTCAATTAAAGGGTGTGTTTAGACTTGAATTTGACTTAAATGTATAACAGGCTTGGCTTTATATTTGTTTAGGGTGGATCCATAGAAGGTCCAAGATATTTTATAGACCCTCCAACTTGGCAGGGTCTATATTGAGGATATTGCAGGTACTTGGTTTAAAAATCTGTTAGGGTGAGCATAGACTAGGTCTCATTGTATTCTCTTACTTCTAAGGTATTGGACTTCCACTCAACTGAACACTGAGTATCAATGAGGTATTAATGAGATATAAACAAAGTGTTGTCAATATTATTATAGTTATTCATTCTCCAACTTGTCCAATCATTTTTCTGCTCTCAGGTCTGCAGCATTGTCTCTCTGAAGAGCCTCTTATACTCTCACCAAAGATCTGCAGGGAGAATTCTAGCTCATACCTTTTGCCAAGCTTCCTCCTTTCTGGAGTCCTGCTCCCCAGATTCTAGCTTCTTCCATGTCTCAGAATTCTTATTTCTATCTCTTAACCTCACTAGAACTACTATACTCTGCTTAGGCTCAAGCATGCTGTATCTTTGATAAGAAATTATCATGTGAATAACCACAGTAAATATGGACTCGCCTTGGAGTTCCCCATCTCAAACGTCAGATTTGTGCTGCCTATTATCCAGTTTAGGAAACTTATTGCCTTGTTTTTTCATTGTCCAGTATTATAATTGTTTATGGTGAGAGGACTAATCTAGTTTCAATCACTCCATCATGGGTGAAGATAAAAGCGCAACCTCTCCTCTCATTTATATTTCAAGGGAATCTTAACCTTTATATTTTTCATTCAGTTCTTTGAACTCATTTTTTGTTACTTTAATAGATTTTACTAATTTCCAAGATATATAAAAACTTTTATAATTTGATTTCTTGACAAAAAAAAAAAATCACTCTGTGGCAAGAGTAAATGGTATTCACATTTAGTATCTTTAGCAGTGTTTGAGATTCCTTGCAAAACAGAAGCCATGATATAATTTAGGGCTTTGCTAATTGTAATTACCACCTATATGTACTTTGATTGCCTCTGCTTTACCCTCAATCTCATCTCTAAAAGTGAACTTAAAAAGCTTACCCTAATAGCACACAAGTATATATATATGCATTACATCCAAAATCTTATGCTAATATATGTTGAAATATCAATACAATAAGTATATATATATACCATCAATTGTTCATCCAAGTAATGATTTGATGACCAACAAATTAAATTAAGCAGCACTTAATAACATCCTTCCAGCACTATCCCAGCGATAAAGGAAATTAGTGAAAGCAAACTTGATTTATCAGAGACCGGAACAGTTAAAGAAGAAAAATAAGCCAAAATATAATTAGTAGGATAATGTAAGATAAAGGAAGATCATTATTCCAGGACCCGTCCACTTGCCTCCTACTGTTGCAGAACATCTTTTGTTTACTAAACCCTCTCTAGGTCATCTATTCAGAGCTCTTTTGTACAACTTCAAGGGGTTGTCATTCACAGAACAGTTACACAGTCTTCCCCATCGTATGTGACTGCCCTGATGTGTTTAGTGTTAACCTTTCTGCAGATTCTATGTATATATAACCTTAGGCAAGTTACTTAAAATTCTTAACTGTTTTTTTTCTTATCTGTAAAATGGGGATATAAATACACCTCTCTAACTAACACATTAAAATATACCTTTTCAATGACAGAAAATGTCATTCCTCCTTTCTGTTAAATAATTCAATTTTTCCACTACCAACACAAACTACTTCGATCTATTCTTATCTAAGATTAAACTTGGCTTCCACTTAAAAATGTGTAATTGTTTAACTTCCTGGCTTAACATTAATTGATCTGAAGTTTTCAAACAAACAAAAGTAAATTGCAAAGTTGAGGCAATTAACTTGCTTCTGTTTTTTTTTTTTTGTGAATTTATTTATTCAGAGCCCCTCTAAAATGGTTAATGTTTCCTAACACATTTTTGTCAAAAATAAATGTTATTGACACAAATCACTTTATTTTATCCTATTTTGATATCATGAAAACAAAAAATTATTTAACAAAGTATTTGTAAGTAACTTTACAGCAGCATACCTGCTGCTATTCTCATGTATTTTATTTCTTTATTATTTATTCCTTTACACTGTAAAGAACTTTATCACAAAATAATTGAATTTTTAAATGGAAACAAAAATATATTACTAAAATTTTAGTCCTATGGTTTACTGATTTGTAAAAAATAGATAAGAACGGTTCTTGATTTTTTTAATGGAAAGTAGATGTGATTAAATTAAATGCTAAGCCATAATTTCTTAGTGCATAAGATTTCTTGAAATAATTGAGACAATTTAAAAATAGACACTCTTCTGTGTACTAAATTATAATTGTAATCATTAAATATTACAGATTTGCCAAATTTCTAAAGCAGCGAACTTCCTAATTTGGATTATTTGAGAGATACATATAACTCATATATGTATATATGTATATATAACTTATATATATATATCTGTATACACACACACACTAAGAGATGTATGCTTCATATATATTGCCATAACTTGATTATAGTATAAGAAATGTACTCAATAATAACATATTTTCTAATATTTATAATGTGAAGTTGATTTAATTATATGTAGTGTTTAATAGGTATATTTTTTCTTAGTTACTTCTATATGACATGAGAAATAAAGTAATTGAAAAAGCAAAATTTCAATCCTACTTATTTTTCAAATAAGCATATTTTCTTTGTGTATTTCCTGATTTTTCTTATCTGGAATTATTTTATGTTTCCAAGAGGTAATAGGAAAGCTGAAGAAATGTCAAAAAAAGTATAAGTGAAGACCCAGTACTCCTTCATTCTAAATCTCTGTATAGGAATTTAGCATATGTCTGTATTCATTATACAGAGTTTATGCAATTCCTTCACCAAGGAATTAATTTTCAAATTACACTCGAATTTGTTTTTTTAAAATATATTTTTCAACTTAACAAAATAATTTTCTAGGACTTAATTACAACACACTTAAGAGATATCTTAAATATATCAAAAAGATAGTTTTAACATGAATGGAACCATTACACTGATGAGGTATGAAATATATGGATTCTATTAGAATGAAAAATGTTGAAACGATGACACTATCTAACATTTTTTCAGATGAGAAAAGTGTGGTCCATAGAACAAAAGGGAATTGGAGCTAATAGGTGACAGAACAAAGATTAACTATGACTCAAGACTATTAGCTTTCATTTCCTTGTATTATCTATTCACCAGGTTGCCTTCACCATGAATTATTAAAAGCAGTCATTAAATACGCTTAGGAAATGTATTTGGTTGCAAACTCATAATTTTAACATGTTAGCATGCTGATACCTGCCTGGTTAATGTTACAAAAGTAAGGACAGAGAACAGACTAAAATTAGACATTGTGACATATAACGAGAAATTTAAATCTGTGAAACACTGTCATCTGGCTATCTAGTCCAATTATTATCAGGCTTATAATTAGATTTTCTGACAGATAATAGTTCATGTGGTTTCCAAAATGAAGAAAAAAATCTTTACCCTCTGATTCTATAATTATTTGTGGTATGTTATTGTAATTAACCTAACTGGAACATTTTGATGACTTTGCAAAAGGACCAGGGTTCAAATCTCTTTGGATTTATTTTACTGCTATGTTGACAGCATTAATGTTTTATTACTTTAAGTCCTTTTCCTCCCTTAAGAATTAGGTGAGGAATTATTCAGCAAGAAATAAAACAATTAATGTTAGCTCCAGTGTTCCTGTTAAAGTACTTTAAGTTTGCCAGATAGAACATAAATGTAGGTGAAAAATGATATATATACATTAGTGTAATTTATTTGAAAAGAAAGAATTATGTGATGTTACAGGACAATTTAAAGTGTACATAAGATCACTTGTAAAACCATTTCAGAGTGCAACAGTATTTTACCATCAGTGACAGTGGAATGAGAAGAAAAACCAAATCCCCAAAGGGCTACATCTGTGAAGACAGCTATAAAACTAAAATATATTTGACTAAGTGTTTCAAAATACTCTATCACAGTAAAGAAAGAAAAACAAATGCTTTTGTAGTATAATGGGGCTCATTAAAACATAAAAGTCAAATTTATAAGATCCACTACTTAGAAGTAACTTAATGTGCTTTGTTCTCTGTTTCTCAGTGTTTTCTGTATTTGGAAAAAAACTATAACATTTGTAAACCTTAACTTTAGTCTGAAATTAGAATTAATCAATTATTTTTTTATATATTGAAGTTATAATTATTTCAAGAATATACATATAAATGCAATATTTTTAAAAAAACTATCAGATATGAAATAATAACTTCAAATTTCACAAAGAATAAAATGCAGAGACTTTATTTATTTTATAAAATGCTACATGTTTTTGACTGTTCCTTAATGAGATAAAACTACAATGTGTTTGGTCAGATTAATGAAGTCCAAAAAATTATTCTTAATCCAATTTGCCTTCCCAGTCAATAACATTCAAATTCGAATGCTGAAAAAGATAACTGCATTCCTTTTTTTATATATATGTTAATATTTTGCCTGGATTCCTTCATATTATCATGATAGGAATTATTAACTTCTTGGGATTATCTGTAGATTTATTATAAATGAAATGTTAATAATAACTTGTCCACAGACCTTTGTTATGTAAAAGCAAGTGAGTCTTTACCCTACACAAATGAAGTTGAATTATTTTTGGTGTATCAGTTTGTAAAGATTGAGATCAAAATAATATTTGTTTTATTACTAGAGTTAAAATATTAATTAAAAATATATTTTATCTGATAAACCATTACAAACCAAAATTATATCCAGTGTTGTCACATGTATTAGATTTTATGTTTTGCTGAGAATCTATAATTTCAATCATACTTGTTTGATAATGTTTATGAAAGTATAAAAAATTATTCATTTTATCAAACTCCTTAAAAAATAATCTATATTTATATAGAGCACTTGCTAATCACAAGTAAAATTTTTTTGTGTATAGATGGATCGTGTATTATAGTGATTTGTTTTTTCATTCTCTCATTTAAGTCATTCAGCAAATATATTTGAAAGCCTATGAGCACCAATTATTACCTAGAGGATACAGCAGTAATGAAAATATGTGCAGAGAAAAATACAAAAAGCAAAGAAAAACACTGGGAAGTAACACAAAGCAAAAATCTCTAGCTTCAAGGGCCTTACAATCTAATAGAAGGAAAAAGACAATAAACAAATAGATATATAATATATTTTATAGTGACCAGAGCTCTGAAAAAAATATTAAGCATAATTGGGTGTATAGAGTAGATTGTAATGTTATTTGTAGAGATGTCATGAAAAGCCTCTGACAAAGCTATATTAGCGCAGAGTGACAGAGTTACTCATGTGGACATCTGGGAGGAAATAACCATGTCTATATCTTAGAGAAGTTTTCTCAGAAGAGAAAGGAGCAAGGACATGCTCTAAGACTAGAGTATTTAAGATGTTGCAGGAACAGCAAGAAACCTAGTATATATGAGTGCTGAGTGGTAGAAAGTAAAATCAGAGAAGTATAGAGGGCCAAGTTATATAGGATTTGAAGCCTAGATAAATCCTTGGGATCTGAGTGAAAGAGTAAGCCATGAAAGATTGGGGGCAGCTGAGTGGCATAGTTAGACTCTAACTTCATAGGCATCTCTCTGATTGATCTATAAATAAGGGTAAAATAGAAGAGCTAAGAGGCCAGTATAGTAATTCAGGTGAGAAGTGATAGTGTCTTGGATTTGGTTTAAGTAGAAATAAAGGATTAAATTCAGGATATACTTTGAAAGAAGATCTGATAGGGTTTGCTGATAATTTGGGTGTGGGATACGAGAGAATAAGTGGAGACAAGGATTCTCTAAGGTTTTTGACCTGAGCTAACAGGATAGAGGTGCCATTTTCTGAAATAGAAATTATGATGGGAGGATATTATTGGGATTTTGTAATCAAAAGCTCTATTTTAAACATTTTAAGTTTAAGGTACCTATTTTGCAGACACTTGGAGCAATAAAATAGTTATTCTGACACTAAAGTCTGGAATTCAAGAACGAGGTAAGGGCTAGAGATATAAATTTGGTATCTAATAGCATAGCGATGTTATTTAAAGCCATTAGACAAGATTATATCATTTATGGAGGCTGTAGCCAGAGCAGATGTCTGAGCTCTCCAAAATTAGAGGTCAGGAGAAGGCAGAGCAATCAACAGAGAGAATGAGTAGCCAATGAGTCAGAATATCTCCCCAAAACCAAATGAAGAAAGCACTTCAAGAAGGGAGTGAATATTTGTAGCAAATAAAGAATGAGTATAATGAAAACTATATAAAACTGTATATAAAGGTCTGTAGGTTAGGAAATGTGGAGGTTATTTGTGTCAAACGCATGTGATGTTTTGAAGGAAGAGTAGGAAATAAAACCTTAATAGAGATTCTAAAGAGAGTGGGAGGAGAGGAATTAGAAATTGAAATGTGAATCAACTTTTTCAAAGATCTTTACTCTGAAATACAGTAATGAAATCAAATCAAGGGATGTAGGGAAAAGCAAGGGTGGAATTTTTTTATTGTTTTTGCATTTATATGAGGAATATTACAACATATTTGTGTGCTGATAGGAATTGTATAGTGATTAATGTGACTACTTTTGGTTTTGTGTCAGCATCATAATCATCTACCTAATTTTATTTATTTATTGGTTTGTTTGTTTATTTTTTTTAAGAAAACAATGCATTTAAATACAATACAAGCCATTTGGTTAGAAGTCAAACAGTAACTTGAATTTTGTGGAGGACAAGCTAAGGGAATCAAGAGATGAGAAACAAAGGGAAAATAAAATCACCACCTAAATATTTTGAACATCAATAAAAGCTATCATAAAATATTTTTTTATTATTTTTATTCCATAGAAAAGGTTGCATTTCATCATTTAGAACCATTGACTTGTACTGCGCCCTAAATTCTAAAGAATTCTTATTTTACTTTTTAAGATGAGAGACAAATCAGAAGCTGTAGTTTTCTGAGAACTAAGGTAGAAAACAAGCAACTTTACAATAGTCCAAGAAGTCACAAGCTAACAAGACGAGTAGCTAGAGAAATAACCTCTGATATGTAAGCTAGTAAAAGTAGTGACAAGATATTGACCTTGAGACTACATAACATGCTATGTAGTGTGTTCCATGTGTCCTCTAGCATTGAGGGAAATATACAATGTTTGTTAAAATTTAATTTGTTAATGTAAAATGAATATGTCATAATAAAAATAAGTCCTTGAAGAATGCTATTTGCATATAATAATAATTATTATTATTTAGCCTTATTGTGTGGTCAGAATATTCTTTAAAAAGTACTGACCGAGTAGGCTTTGGATTAATAATTTTAAGCCTACTGTGTTGTTTGTGTTAATAATAACATTAATTAAAATTTATTAGCTGCTTATGTGCTAGCTCTGTGCTCAAGATTTCATTTTCATTATGACAGCCCTCTAAGGAAGTATGATCATCATCAACAGGTGGTGATGTTAAGGATACTGAGGCTTAAAGAGTTTAAGATGCTCAAAATTCCACGGTTATTAGAAAAAATCAGAGCTCCAATTTGAACCCTGTGGTCTGATAGAAACCAGGTATATCTTCCCATACTTTGCTCCTTCTCTGTTGGAATTTTTGTGTACCAGTAGCAAAGAAAAAGAGTATTACATTGCAGAAGTAATAGAAACCTAACAATGATAAAAATGATTAAAATTCAAAAATGCACAAGTTCTGATCTTGTCTTATTCATCAATTTTAGGTCCAGATAGTCTGTTGGTTACTCAGGTTTATAAAAGACTATGTATAAATAAAGATAAATTTTTTGATCTCTATCTAACTTATATAGAGCCACATTGGTTGTTTTATACCTTTTTTTATTTAATTACATTCTCTTTCTACCATTAGAACTATAGAGATCATTTATATGTAATAAGTAATATTAAATTGAGAAAAATTATTTACTTATAAATATGAAATTAAACTTTACCTTTAAAATTGCCCATTTTTATGTTAAAATTTTTAAAGAAAATTTATTTAAAACTTATGTTTACATTTTTTGTCATCAAATGACGAAAATAGAACAATTTAATAACAGAGTTTAATTTCTTCAAGGGGAAACAATCTATGGATTTGGGAAATATAGTGTCTCACAAGCAGTGGAGCACTCTTCATAAAGGATGTTTGAACAAGAGCAAGTGTCATAGAGCATTAGAAGCAGCAACACAGCAACAGAATGTGACTAGTTGGGGTTGCATATCTGACCTTATTTAGAGAGATCAAGGAACAAGGAAAATAGAATAGAGCCCAGAGTGGGTTTGATGCTTGGGGATTGGCTGACTGGCTATACTGTATTTCTGGCCAAGTGGAGCATTTACAGGAACATAAAAATTGTCTATTTCGATTTGCAAATGTAGGCACCCATCAAGCAGAAGCAGCTCCATCTTGGGCCTAGAAATTTATTTCAGCATTATGTTTTAATGTTCTTCTTGATTTTTTGAACTGGGAAAAGATTTTGGTATAAGTAAGTAAATCTAATTGGCAGATTAATTATGATTTAAACAGAATTTACCTTCAACCAGCTCTTCATACTTAGGGTTAATAATCTTTATTTTGTAAAGTAGTATAGACTTTACTAAATATTAGTACATCATATATAAATTCTATCATGAACCTGCTCTAAATATAAACACAATTAGATATTTACAAATGGAAAATAGCAATTTAATAAAAAATAAAAATACAAATGAGAATGAAAGATGATTATAGTGAAATGATCAGCAAAAATATTTGATAATTTAATACCTAAAAAAAGAATATAAAAATTAGTTCAACCTCAAAAAGATTCCATCTACGCGTTAAGGTATCTTTTAAATTTTATTGTTAAATAGACAAAGTGAACCTTGAAATAATTGAAGTAAAGTTTTAAATCAAAGTTTTGACCCCCCCCCCCGCCCGCCCCGAAATGTATGCAGAGGACCCTCATGAAATGGTTGAGAATGAAAGTAAAAATGATTGAGCAATTAGAGAATTGTGGAAATCTTACGGCATTATGAAAGGTGTCTTGAATGTTTTTAGTAGCTTGGAATGAGACAACAGAGAAAAGAGTCTAGAAAACCATCTGGAAGAACTAATGCCAATGTACAATGCTTTGGAGCATAGCTCCTTAATGACTATACTATACATCCATGTTTAAGAAGAAACCTCCTCCCACAACCGCATACTGTTAGTGTGTATGCCTATTTGCAGAATTATATTTCTTTCTATAGAATATAGGTCAAACATTTTTCATCATGAAAAATAACCATATTAAAGACATCCTGAATAAATATCAATTATACTACTGGTAACTAGCAAAAAAAATATGAAAAAAATTATGTAAAATATTTAAATTTATTTTTATTTCTCTAGAGCTCTAAAATAGCTGTTATAAATACAATGTAAGAGGTTAATTTAAAGAGAAATAAAGATATTGTAATTCACAAAATTAGAAATGCCAGCGTAAACAGTTTAAAAATTGAAAATGCCATTTATTTCAAACTATAATAGTTTTACTGTTTTCTTATGTTTAGCATGTGAAATAGATTATTATGCCAACAAGAGCGAATTAATGCCTTCAACTTAAACATAGCGTATAAATGGTGATAAATACTTTTGTTTTTTAAGTTTTGTAGTAGAACCACAAAAAAAATTTAAAGACTAAAAGATCCAATTTTTATACAGTTATGAATTCATATTTAAGAATCTTTGAATGAAGATATTATAGTATATTTTTATCTTTTCAAACTATTTAACTATTGATGAAGTTGTATATCTCAGATGTGGTACAAAAGTGTTGAGAATAGATAGATAAAAACCAAATAGATTCATTTATATAAACTTCTGTTTATTTCTGATAGAAATGAGGTGGTCTCTTTTCTGTGCTTGAAAGTCAGTGTTTGCAGAGTCTTTAGGATCCAGCCTGCAGACATTCTGAACTCTTGAACTAATCTACAGTATAAAGAATCTCTAGAGCATAAAGGATGAGAAGGAGATAAAGGGAGAAAAGGAAAAAAAAAAGGAAATTTTAATTTATCAAGTTTCTAGCTTTGGACTAAGTGCTTTCACATATATTAACCAACTTAATTTTTATAATGAATTTTCTAAGCAGTTATTATCTTTACCAGTTAAATGGAGAACTAGGGTGAGTTAAATTGGACAAATCAACTGGCTAGACATAGTTTGAAATGAGCAATAACCCAAGTCATTCTGATAACAAAGCCCATTTCTTTCCGCTAGATCACCTAGACACCTTGTCACTTTAGATTTTACTTACTCACAATTCCATGTTTAGGTTGGAACTCCATGCAGTAGGAAGGTAAAACAATGGTTATCCATATGTCCTATCATCTCGATGAGGAAATAAATCTAAATTCTAAAATTAAATTGTGTTTATTTCAAATTTATAAATTAAAAATGTAATGCTAAAAACAGAAATAAAAAATATAATTTTTGAAGAACAAATTAAATTAATTTCTTTTATCAGTTGAGTTTTGTGTTTTTGGTAGATGCAGAAGATTCAGTTATTTCTGGTACATTTCCATTGTCTTTTCATGGAAGACCTCTCTCATGTTTAAAATTATTTTTCCATTTATTCTACATTTGTGCAGACTCCACATTCACTTCTCCCTCTCTAAGGCATGTTTGCACACAGGCGAAACATCTGCTCATTAATATATAAGTAGGTATGTCTTCACTTTATTTCAGACTGGTGTCCTTTGATAATACATGGAAATTTAATTAGAATATGGATTAGACCTCCACCCACATGTGCAGAATCACTTCTAATTTCATTTATTTTGTGGAGATTGTTAACTGACTATTAAATGGAGAAATCTAAATCTCTCAACTTCAGATTAATTTGCAATTTCAGTCTTTAACTTTTGAGCAAGATTGTTTTATTTCTTCGGTTTTATACTCTACTAATTAAAATTTAGTATCGCTACTGTTTTCATGGTTGATTTTTGAAAATTAAAGATTAATTGCATCTATTTTATCGGTTGTATACTGCAGCAGCTTCATTTTTATCATTGCTGTGAAATAAATTTCAGTCAATTTCTTTATAACAAGTAAAATGTGAAAAAAAGGATACTACTAACTGTTTGTTTTCATGTGTTAACCTTGAGTCAAATGTTTCAGTTCTTCCAGAAGTTTTTCCTCAGATTTATCTTCTGATCTTGCCACAGTTTGTCCTATAAGATAAAAGTTCTTTATTTAATGGTTTACTAAAGAACAACAAATTTTAAAGGATTAAAAGAATAACAGCTTGTCTCAAATACTGCTAAGGAAACCAATGTCTAACAACTTACTATGAATTTCAGATGGAAGAACATTCTCCAGATGACTACTGAAGCAAGGCTGATAACAATGTATCTTTCTCCCAGTAGCAATTTAACTAGCGGTGTTTGTCCCAATATCACAATCTACCCTCAAACTGAAAAACTGGCAAAAACACACCCAAATACAAATGGAAACAAACATTATAAAGTGATAAAAGTGTGCAAAGTGTGCAATGAATCCCTTAAAATACATTAGCACACAAATGAAGGAAGTATATGTACTGGGAAGGTGCTCTTTTCCAGGACTCTATATGTAGTGTATGTCAGGATAGTATGAGTTTGAAAAATCTTCCTAGTAGGGACAATGTCAAAAACTATCATAAAATCTGCTGCTAGAAAATCACAACTTGAACAGAAAATTATTATCCATAGCTCATGTTGAGTATAACTATAGATAATAAAACTAATTCTTTTCAGGTATCTATTTTAAAAAATTCAGTAAGCAAGAATATAGCCTTCCTGAAACTTATTATTTTTTGCCTCTAAAGTAAATATTACTTCTGTAATTGGTGTGAAAATAGAGAATGTATTTACATTACTTAATGCAATGTCTATCATATAGCGAGCATGATTAAGAATGGTAATTTTAATGATGTTACTAGCAATCATAAATATAAAAAATCCTAACATGTAAAATTCTACTGACCTCTATAAGATACCAAGGAAATAGTGGTATTTTCCCATAAGTTATGATAATAAAAATGTTTAGCTTGATAACACTTGAAAAAAAAAGTTTGACAGTTAAAGAAATTTAAAGGCTGTGTTCTTTGAGACATAATTAAAGTCAATTCTTGCTATTATAAATTTAATAATCATAACAACCCTGCCTCTTCTTTTAGAGATCTTGTATATAGTATACTATGTACTTTACCTTGAAAGTTACTGTAATATGAAAGTATGTTACTTGTGGATTATAAAAAATACATATTAACATGGGTGAGATAGTTAGAGGGGAATATACCTAACAAACATTTGCCTTATGTACCACTGATAAAATTTTGCTAAGTATGAGCAATGGATCTAAATAGTTATTCATGTGAGTAGGTATAAACACATACATAATGAAAAGAAACATATTTTAAAACAACTTAGATGTCAAACAAAATTTAAATCTACTTATTCTTCTTAAACTCTTATTTTATAACAATTTTATAATAAAAAAAGATTAAGTTATATTTAGAATGCCACACAAGAGAACCATGAAAATTCAAATTTAGTAGTAGTGTAGTCTTGACATGAGTTGAAAATTTTTATAAATTTAAAAATTGAAACCACATGGAAATTAGGTTTAGCTATTTTTTTGTAACTGGATATCAATATTTTCACTTATATTGGTTTAATGTTACCATCTAGACCCTCAAATAGCTTATATAAAATAAAAGGTGAAACATTTTACAACATAGAAAAATGAAAGTTAATCACAATTTTGTCTTCTACAAGCTACATACCAAATAATATTATGAACATCTATTTTTCAGAAAAGTAAATAATTTTATAATAATGAGAAATATATATGGATTGTTTTCTTTTTAAATATATTAGGTAAAATAGTTCATGGCTTCCTTAGTGTTGAAACTTAATGTGTAGAGTCAAAAGGAGTAAATAGCTATAAATATATCACTCCACAATTGATGATAGTTTTCTTTTTTTCTACATTTCACTTTCTGAACATACCCACAGATAAGATTATAGTTAGTATTTTTCTTTAGTATATGTCTCTTTGATTTGAATGGCATTTGGAAGTATATTCATAGCAGTCTAAATGCTATCCAAAATCAGCCTTCTTATGTTATAACAAAAATAAAGTAACCACAGTATAGTTATAGCCTTTAAAATTAAATATTTATTTATGAGGTTTATAAAAGACCAAATTCGTATTTAATTAAAATAGAAGATATTTCTCAAGCACTATCTTATCACAGTGGATTATGTAACATTTCTTCATAAAATATCACTGCAATATTATGAATTAAATATACAAAAAGTTACTAAAAGGAATATGCTAAATTTTTATCGTTTCCTTATAATGTATATAACTGGTATACAAAGATTAAGTATGTACTTGACAAGTCCAAAACAATTCCTTAAAATCTATTTTTTATCAGTGTACATGATTCATAAAAAGCATCTGACAAATCTATTACTCCTTTTTCAATAGCTAGTTTCAGAACACTTAACAGATTTAAAATAGGCAAGACTATATCAAGTAGTCAGTTTTTCTTAATGAAATTTTGATCTAACAAAATCTTTATCACAGAAATTTCATTGTGAGTAAAATACTTTTTACTTTAAACATTCTAATAATAAAATTGCTTTGTTTTGATCTCAATCATTTTTAAATGAATATCTCAGTGTACTGGGCAGCGATAACTGTTTTTTTCTTTTTAAAAAAAAACAACTATAAATATTTTAAGCATATTAAATATTATTGTGTTTCAGATAGGAAGAACCTCAACTATATTTCCTAAAGCAACTTATTGGACAGACAAGCTACTAGAAAATATTACTTTTAAATTGGCCTTTATCATGAGAGATTGCAGAAAAAAAAGAAATAAAAAAATATTATATGATGTCAGAAAGGTAAATAAACTTTATAATTCAACTTTAATTTATCTCGATCTGAAGGATTCTTATTCCGAAGTTAAACAAATTATCAAATGCTGATAAAGTTAATAAATTAAAGTGAGGAAACTAATCAAACTTTGTTGTTCAGTAATATCTCAAAAATAGGAAGGAAATAAAAAATATGTACTATTTGAGTTTCCATCTCTATTTCACCAAACGAAAGAAAAAAAAAATATCGTGACTTATAAAGGAAAATATGATAGATCATTGTTGTTTTAAAGTTTGATAATATCTATTTAATCTATCCTCCCAAAGACACAGCATCATTATTTATAGTTGTTTCTAAGATTATAGTGTTCTAATCAAGATATTTTTTTTTTCTTTCTAATTTAACGACTGAGTTTTGCATAATCAATCAATATATGGAAAGAACCCAGTTTGGTCATTAAAACACTCAGAACAATATTTCATCATTTCAACTATTATCCAGGCAGATTAAAATAAAGCACATAATTATTTTTATAAAGATGAGATTATACTACTATTTGAGCATCTGGTTCTAGCCTCTTTTTGGTTTATCCAATATTATGAACATAAACGATGATTATGAAAAATCAAATATTTTATATTAAATTTTACTTCACATCTTTATAATATAATTTCATTCATTGAACAAATATTTATCAAGTCCCAACTATGAGCTGAGTACTGTGCTAAATGCTGAGTCAGTAGAAGTACAATGCAGACTAAAACACAAACCTACCATCAAGGCAGTTACCACTTTCTTCTGGAAGAGAGAAACAAATAAGCAATTTACCATGCAAGGTTATAAGGACAATGACATGGTTAGCTACAGACATCTGTGGAATAAAACATAGAAGAACTACGATCCAGTCCTCGATTCTTATGGAAACCTTTCTCAAGGAATCAGAGTCCTTTGGGAAGATAAAATAGTATTTGCAAAGACCCAAAAGTGATAGAGAGAGCAACAGAAAAGGCAGGTATGGGGAGACATGAATCTGGATAGGTATGCAGAAATCGGCTCATAAATTTGTAAATATTTTTATCTTTAAATTATATCCCAAGGATACTATGTGGAAACATTTTCATTGTTGTTGTTCTTTGTTTAAATCAGGAGAGAGTGAAATCAAATTTGAATTTTAGCAAGAACATCTTCCATGTTGGGGAGATGGTGGCTTAAAAGTGATTAATAAAAGTGACAAGAACAATTTGGAGGCATGTTGTAATGGTTTAGGGCAGAAATAATAATGACTTAAATTTGCAGGGTTACACTGGGAATGAAAAGACCAGGCTGACAATGGACTTGAGAGGGTCAGTGGCTGTAAGGTTTTGTTAATTACTTAAATATAGAGAGTTTATGAGAAGGGAAATCAATGAATGTTATCCCGTTTTCTGACTTGACTAGCCAGATTATTTCACTGAGTTAGGTACATGGGAAGGACAGAGTTAAATGAGGAGTCCAGTCCTTCGTACATTGAGATAGTGCCTATGAGACATCCATAGAGATAGATTGAGTAGGTACGTACACATAAATGGTAATTTAATCAGTCAAATTGGATGCGATCATTAGATATTTTATGTACAATGAGAAGCCTAACAAGCCTGGGATAAGTCAATAGCCAATGTCAGTGAGGAAGTAAAGGAAAAGGTGTCAACTTCAGAGTAGGATGTGGCTAGAAAATTAGAAGAAAAAAAAGAAATTTGTGGTGTTTCTGAAGGCAATGAAAGTAAGTTTGTAAAAAAGAAAGGTAAAAAACTAGCAAAGTAAGCACTAAAAACATGACCTTTATTTTTAATGATTGAGGTCATTGTTATTCATCTGTGCTGTATCTTAGATCTCCAGAATCATATGAAGAGAGACAAATTTCTCTCCATCTGCCTATATACATATGAGTGTGCAAACATCAAGATAAATATTCAAAATATGTAACACAATATCTTGTGCCCCTAAGAAATATAACTTTGTGTTTAAATATCTTTTTGTAAATATATTTGTGTTCCTTTAATTAAATATATTGAAATAGACACTAACCAAATTTCCATCTTTTCAAACTTCCAAATCCCTTCAACTGTTTCTTCTGAAATTCCCATTTTGATAACAAAATTCACTGCAGTTTCAACTTCTGAACATTTTCTTTACTCTTTGGCTTTAACTGATGTCTGGCTGACCCTAAAGGTTCTATTTAACCTTCAGCGCATTCAAGTGATGACTATTTTTATTCCACCATTCACATAACACAGAGGTGTATACGAATATATATTTTTCTGAGTGCTCATTACCATTTTTAAAAGTTATTCTTCCCATTCCCTTAGAATAATTCAATTCTCTGAAGCAAATTCTATCAAATGATATCAGACTATGCCATCCCACTGCCGCTTCTTGCTATAGCCATCTGCTTAAATCGAAGTAAATCTTACTCATTTACCAGAGATTTTTAGCATCTTACTTACTTTCCTTCTTTCTACCATAAATTGTGTAATCTTTTAGAATTATTTCAGTATTCATACCAATAATCCATCCAGTGATTTAACTCCTTTCTCTCAACCTTCTCATATGCAGGAATCACAATCTTATTAATGTCTAAATATATAATTGCAACCAGAGCTTAGTGTGACTGTAAACACACACACACACACACACACACACACACACACACAGTACTAATAAATTGAAGACTTTCAATTCAAGAAGATCTTTATTTTTACCTAGTATTAAACATCCCTAACCAATTCATTTCCCCAAATTTTCTACAAAAAATATTTTTATTTTTTCTCCTCAAAGCTTAAAAAGTCCTCTTTTATTTACACTTTCAGTTATAAACTTTCATTTACAATGAAAATAAACAAACAAACAAACAGACTCAATGAGCTCACCAAATCTACCAACCTATTAAAATCACATCTGAATACTCTACCTTCCTCCTTCTGCGATGTGTATTCCGTCTCTCATCTCTGCTGTGAGTAGGATTCCATAGAGACCATTTACTCTTGACTGTGCAAGAACTTAGCTTATAAAATTATTTTTCTTTTCTCCTTCAATTTCATTTTCTCATCTGTACTATATATCATTATTTTACTAACATACAATAAATCTAATCTTTGTAAAAAAGACCTCAATTGTTCAATAGCTACTTTCTCATTTTCCACAAAACTTTCTAAGTGAGCTATCTCTACCAATTATCTAAGTTTCTCTTCTCATTCTGTATTTAAGCTATTCCACTATCATCTAATGCTGACTACTCTCATAATTCTCAGCAATTGCCTCCATATTACCAAGGCATACAACCATTTCTCAATCATCTTTCTTAATCTATCATCACCATTGTGCATTCCCTCCTCCTTGAAGTAACCACCAGCTTTTGTCTAACCTTTCTGAACTTGCAGAACTTAGTTTCCTTTGGTGTCTCTCCTCTCCTTTTCATCTCACTGTTGTAGAGTTCCAAAACTCAGCCTTGGACATGTTCTTTTCTAAGTGATCCCATCCAGTTTCATGCCTTTAGCTACCATCCATATAATGATGACTTCCAAAGTTACATCTGTAATTCAGACCTCTCCCTGAACTCCTGGACTTTAGATACATATCCATTTAGATATATCTAATAACTGTCACAAACTTTAAACATCCATAATTTACTTTTAATATTCTCAAATGCTTCCTTGTCTCACTTAAAAACCACTCCATTCTTCTATTTGCTTATGACAAAATCCTCAAGGATTAACATCACGGCCTCTCTTTTTATCATTCCCCACATCCAGTCAGTAAATTATGTCAATTTGACCTTTAAAAAATAACCAAGCCAGAATCACTTCAAGAGTACAAATTGCTCATAATTACTAATATCCATTATGCATCTTTTGATCTAAAATAATTAGAAATATCAACTGGGCATTAGGTGATATTTTAAAAAAAATATTGTTAAATTTATTAGGTATGACAGTGTTGTTTGGCTAAGTAGGAATACGTCCTTTTCAGGGGGAGGGAGATGCATACTAAATTGCTTAGGTGAAAAACGTGATATCTGTACTACAGAATAAAACAAACAAATAAATACAATGATTTAGAAAAATATCCAGAATTTAGCTACTCTTGACCACTTCCAGTGCTACTGTTTAGATTCAAACCATCATCATCTCCCACTTGTATTTTTTTGCTAGCTTTCTCTCTGGTGTCTGTATGGTCTGTATTTGCTCAGCTTCCATCTGTTCTCAACACAGCATCTCCATCCCACAACAGCCACATAGATTCCCAAGTTACTGGCATATATCCAGAAATACTGAGAACTTTTTCACTGACTATCCCTCACTAGTCTCTTTTTCTCCTTCTCCAGATATTTTCATGAATATATCCTTCATTTTCTTCAGGTCATTCAAAAGTCGTCTTTACATCAGAGTCTTTCCTGGCTACCTTAACACACTTTCAACTCTCTATACACTTAAAATTTTCCTTCTCTGCTTATTTTTGACCTCTCTGCAAGTATTATTTAGTTGATTGATCTTGTTCATCATCTCTCTCTCCCACTAAAATATAAGATCCAGAAAAACAGATTTTTTTTATTTATTTTATTTAGATCTGTATATCTGGGACATTTTTGGGAACATAACAGGTAGTCAATGAATAACTGTTTGATAAGTGAATAAGTGAAGAATTGAATAATTTTCATCATCTTCTCGATCTCTAAAGCTCTCCAAGAGCTTAGTTCTTAGATCACCAATTTTTTCTTTTTCTATACTTTTCCTTAAGTAATCTCATCTATTTCTATAATGTTAAATACCATATATATGTTCATAAATTCTGTTTATATCTCTATAAATGTCTCTTACATTTGCAAGTTGCCCAAAACCCAAACTTTTCTGTATTTAATTCCTTACTTTCTTCATTTCACAGAAGTAAATTCTATCAGCTTAACCTTCAAGATAGATCCAAAAATAACTTAGATCCTACTATTTTCAGATTCAAGTCTATTTTTTTCCACCAATGTATCTTTTTCTGGTTTACTATAATAACCAGTCTCCCTGATCCCATCGCTGTCCCTCTATAGTTTGTTCTCCTCACTGTGGTAGAAGTTATTTTTTCAAAATGTTGCCTAGATAATAGCTCTCCAGTGACTTCTAATTTTATCTAGAATTAAATTCAAATTTCTCATCATTATCTAAAGGGCTTATATGACATAATCTTTGGCTACTCTGTTAAGATTCTCTCCCTGCTCACTATACTTTAGCCAACCTGGCCTCCTGGAGACCACTTATTAAAAATATATGGATAAACATATCACACAACCAATAACATTTTAAATAAATATTTTTTCTACCTCGTTTCTTGACATTAAAATTGTTTTTAAATTATGGTACTTGAAGTAATACTTTAGAACTTCTAGTGTCAGAAAAAAACTTTAAGTTATAAAATGAATATATTCCAGGAATACTTTACTTCTTTATAAAACTATCATTCTCTATGTAGAAAATAAACTTTTATCCCATCTCTCAGATTAAGGACATTTTCAGATTTCTAATTTCAAAAGTGTATATATTATTTATTAACTTTATATATTGTTTCATCTTTATCATTTAAACTTCATAACTATGTATTTATATAAAATGTTGACAATATATCTAATCATAACAAAATGAATATTTCTGTAGTTCTAATCATAAAACAATATACAAATTAATAGAAAAGATACCTTTCATTCTTTAGCATTACCTTAGATATTTTTGCATGAAACTCATGAAAGTTTCCTAAGAACACTGCCTTTAAATTTATGAGTTATTAAATCATACATCCCAGTAGGGAATGATTATCTTTGTAGTTTTTATTATGGTGCATCTGCCTTGGACAAGGAAGTAAAACTTTGTCACTGACATAGCTGTAATTAATAAGTGATTCGGAACTCACATTCATCATTGTCACGAAAAAAGCATCTGGAAGAAATCGCCTGAGCTGTATTTAGAATCTTTGAGAACTGCAAAGTCCACTCTGTTCATCCTTCTCACATTTCTCTTTCCAAGTAAAAGCTAGAAAGCTGTAGCCAAGTAGCAGTACAGGAAGTAAGGTTTGCTTTCATTACCCTTCTCCAGTTCCTCACACAATTTTCTATGGCTCAATAGCCAGTTTTGAATTACCACATGCTCTTTACAAATACTTGGATATACTTCCTGTCTTTCTTCATAGACAATATTATTACCTGAATTTTCAATGTCTATAACTTTGTTTATTTATCTATTTCTGAAGATTAAATGGATGAATCTCTGAGATCAGGGACCTTATCAGTTCTGTTCACTGCTGTATCCCTTGCCCATAGAGGAGTTCTTGGTACACACTAAGCAATAAAATTCAATGGATGAATAACAAACAACTTCCTGGAATAAAAAAGTATTTGATATTTTATTGTGGATTTAAAAAAATTCAACAGAATACTGGCTACGATGTGATATATCTCTAGATAAAAATAACCTTGCTGTCTCACAAATGAAGAGGTTATCTTTAGTTTGGAGGACCAAAAAAAAAAAAAAAGAATTTTGTGTAAGGGAGTGAATGTATCTGCTTTCAAATAAACAAAAAATGTACCATAAAAGACAGTTTAGATACAGTCTATGTGGGAGAACCTTTGGGTAACTTTTATAGAGAGATTTTTTTTTAGCTTAGTATGAAAACAAAAAATTCTCTTTGAGAAAGAATGAAAAATAGCCCCAGTGCCCGGAATTCTAGTAAGGCCTGAATACGGGTCTGTTTATCAACTAGAGTTAGTGATGAATAAAATTGTCAAGGTTTGATAAGACCTTGTCCAGAACATGCCACACATCCCATTATGGAAAGTGAGCAAACAGAAGCTAGAATAGCTTTATGCAGATATTCTAGAGAGAATAAAACACTGAATAAGAGATTTGACAAAATTACTTCGAGAAAATTTCTATTGTATTTAAAGGACATAATATTTATCTTTTAGTAAAAAAATAAAAATGAGATAAGTAATAGAAAAGTGAGAAAAAATATTCAGAAAAGTGTTAACAGAAACAATTTTTTAAGAATAGAAATCTTTGATTATAAAATATTTTCAACTACATGCTAATAAAATATGATGCTTCAATGAGAAATAATTGAAGGCTGAAATGAGATATCATAAAAGTTTTAAATAATAAAAAATATAAATAACTTTTGAAAGATAATTTTTAATTTACTGATATTGGTCCAATAATATGATAGAAAATTATTGAAAAATAACATAGTATTTTATATGTCAGGTAGCAAAATTATTTGTACTGTTATCTCTCCAAAGTTAGTATAGATTTAATATCTCTCAGGTCAAGGTTTTCACCAATTAGTGAAATTATATAAAGTTAATCATCGAAATGAAATAAGATTATTTTGTATAATAATCATTTCAATGATTACGAATTCAATAATCTTGGGTTCTCACTTTGGCCAATTCAGTAAGCATAATTTGAAGCTTTAATCCGTATTGCAATAAAACTTACTTAAAATATTTGTTGTACTGACAGTTTCCTCCCAAAATAGTGTGATTGCTAGCTATGCATCTTACAGTGGTGATTTGATTCTTTAACCTTACTTTCCCTAGAAGCCATGTTCTGTAAATCACAAACAAGATCAAACATACATAGATATTTTAAAACTTTTAGTTTGCTATATATTCAGCATAATACTGAACTATTTTCTTGGCACATTGGAAATACATTTTGTGTGTGTGTGTGTGTGTGTGTGTGTGTGTGTGTGTATGTATACACATACACACACATATACATATATATATACACATACATATATATATACATATATATATATATGTATATATATATGTATACATAAAATTACACCGAATTCCAATACAATCAGTCTAATGTTTTACTTATTGAAGCAAGCCCTCTGGAAGGTAAAACCTTTATCAAGCAGTTTTTGTTGAACACCGACTGTGCTAGGCTACAAGAATGAACAAAACAGGTATGTTCTCTGTGCTCATGAAGCTTTCTAGTCTAATGAAGGTGATGAGTCAATTATAGGGACTTCCAGTGAATAGTGATATAAAGAAAATAACTTTGAATTTTAGAAGAATTATATGATAAATTTAAATTACCCATTGAAGAAAAAAAATCACAATAATTTAAGGTTTTATATAATTTTCTTAGAACATTTGATTTCCTAAGTCCCCTGTAATGTTCAAGTGTCCCCTTAAAATCCAGCTATTTTAAGACTCTTATATGCTACTATAAGAATGTTTCCAGGACTTTTTCTGGGCATTTCTTAGACTTATTTCTGAAAATGTAGGTTTGCTGCCATCGACTTCATGGCACAGACTAGAGCAAACTGACATGACGAAGAGCAAAACTGATAGAATTTGGAATACCAAAAAAAAAAAAAGCCAATTTATTTCAAGTATGTGACTCTTTCCCTATCCATAATTAATATGGTGTGCCCCCTTGTTAACATAAGTGTTCTAGTGTCATTATGTAGAAGAGCATTTGAACTTTCTATAGACCTTTGTGCTATCATCGCTCTGGGATTCATGTGATTGTATCTAAATGACAGCAGTTGCTCTACTATCACTAGAAAACGAAAATTGGCACAAATATAATGCATTTTCACATTTAGAAATTAGACCAGATATCTTAATGCACTTGCTAAACTAATGAAAAAGAAAAGACAAGGAAAGAAAGAAAGGAAGGGATGGAGGGAGAGAAGAAAGATTTTTATGCTTTTATCTAAATCAATCTAGTATTCAGCCAGTTTATTTTTTGGAGAATTGTAGGAAGCTAAACATTGCCTAGTATTTCTCTTTAACTTTCCAGCTGATTAAGCAAATCTTTCAGACCAATAATTCAGAGAAACGAAGAAAGACTAATCTTCCAGACCATGAGGGCTTGGTTCATCCATCATACTAACAGTATAGTAAAGATCTTTGAAATTTTTTGTCTGGCTACTTTTTGCCCTTTTAACTGAGGAACAACCAGAGATATACAATCCAACTTAATTGCTAAATGAGAATTATGTACTGGGAATCAATTTGTTTGCATGACCCTATCCAACTACTTTAGTGAAGTATTTAGAAGAGTGGGTTAAGTACAAAAACCTCTTTTGAATACTAATTAAGACTTAAATATTCTTATGAAAAAGAAAATGTGCTTTCAAATGGGCATCTGATTCCTAGTCATAAATTTAGACAAAAAATACCACATCTCAGCAAAGGCGAAAATGTGTTGGAAGATATAAATGTGGATTAAAAGGAGAAAACTGTGTCTAAGACTTTTTTTACTCCTCTCCCCATCCCTACCCCCCTTAAATATAATTGAGTTTAACAGCATTAATTGACAACCTGTGCCAGGTTCTTTGTTAGATGCTTGTAATAAAAATTAAAACAAACAAACAAACAAACAAAAAACATGAAACAAGTTCCTAACCGCAGGGAGCACTTAAGAAGTCTCACCTTATATGTTGCATTCAACTTTACTTTTTCAAATCATCCTTTAGACTGGATGTTTCTTTCTTACCTACCAGGTATCCACTTTCATACGTCTAGCTATTTTATAACATAGCTGGCCTTTGCTTATTACTAGTACTGAAACCTCATCCTGTATTCTGCAAACATCTAGTTACTACAGTTGCTAATTATTCTTAATGTTAGAAGATGCTGTGCAGCTAAATATATCTCATCTTTCTACTGACATTTATTTAACTAAAATGTCATTTGTTCCTTTGTATTAATGTTGAATAAAAATAAACCTTTCTTTCCCACCTCCCCTCCCTAGAAGGTTTAGCCCACTGATGTGTTTTGCCTTTTGAGCAAATTTGGCAATGAGATCATACAGTTTATATCTTTCCTTTGGAATTCCTCTTTTTTCTC
The DNA here is from genome assembly GCF_902729225.1 of Pteropus medius. NCBI lineage: Eukaryota > Metazoa > Chordata > Mammalia > Chiroptera > Pteropodidae > Pteropus > Pteropus medius. The sequence goes on from NW_024355205.1 coordinate 9,698,532, forward strand.
CCCTCCCCTATTCACCCTCCACCTTTCCTACTCTCCCCTCTTCTCCTCTTTTATCTCTTGTAAAGATCTGTATTTCTATATCTCTGTGAAGTTGAGAATGTATCCCAATCCACTAGTTAGGAATAATGAAATAGTAAAAATGTAATAACCAATTTTACCATGGACTCTACTTACATAATGAATTTAGATCCTAGAAGTCATTGTTGGAGAATTTCTAAATTATTGCAAACTTTCCCGGTATAATAATATAATTCTGCCCCTCGAGTACCCAGATTCTTTCCTGTTGAAAACAAACTTGTTGAAATAAGGAGGAAACTTAACAAATAATGAATCTAGGAAATTGTTCTTCAATAATTATTTCTATAGTTTGCAATAGAAATGTCAGGAGATGGGAGAAAGTAAGTAACGAAAGTGAACTATATTTAGATATTTGCATTAAATATAATCTAAATGGTAAATAATCCACTTATAAAAATTCTCTATGCACAACTACATTATTATACACTCCACATTGTTTAAGTAACTAATATATTTGCCCTTATTACATCCAGAGGGAAAACAGTATAGTCAAAAAACCTTCTTAACAAAATATAGTGAGTCTAGATAGACATAAATGAGCCTTGGAAAGAGTTGAGTTTCAATTTGTGAACAGACTTAAGAGAAACACCCATATCGTTACTCCTTATTAGCTGATGTAGGACTTCGAAGTCAAATACGGTATTATTTCTTTAGGCACTTGAAGAGGCAATGTGAGTTTTCAAGTTTTCAATCTTAAAAGAGTAATACTTACATTTTTTTTATCTTAACTCATTGTAATAAAGTGAATTTCTCTCTTTTAATACTGTGAAAATTAATATTTGACAAATGATACTGAATTAATACAAAACATATCCAAAGTTCTAAAGCCTATTCATTTAGTCCTCATTTCAACAAGCATTTACTGAGCATATACTTTCTGCTCAGGCTTATGATAGTTGCAAAAATAAATAAGATGTGATTGGCTATGAAGTTCAAAATATAGTCAGTATTTATATAACTTAGCAACCTTACAGTGAGTTGCAATAGTATGTTATGATATAAATTAAATTTTTATGCAAATGATATTTGTTAAATTATTTCTAGTATCTTTAATTTTCAAGTTACAGAATATATATATGTATACACACATATATATACACATATGTGTATATATGCAATATATGAGTCAGATACACAAAAATGGGCTATTTGTGTGAGTTTGTGTGTATATTTGCAAATAAAATTATTTAAATTATTCTATTCATTTTTAAAGATTCATCTTGAAAGTATGTAGGAAATCATAAAGTTTAGTATAAATTTTATAAACTAATCAATCAACCCAGAATTAGCTTTGTAGGTTAAAATATAGCCAGTGTGATTGAAATACTGGAAATGCATTCATGAATTAATACTAAGTCGCTTTAATAGAATTAAGTAAGTATTAAACTCATTTTGGTTGGTTATACAATTAAGAATAAATATTATAATTAATGAATTAATTAAATTTAAGAAAGTTTTCTTTAGGTCAGTTTTAAAAATTACAGATTTTAGGACAATTAATGAAACATATCAGTAATGGAACTTGGTCAAATTTATAAATATATTGCAGTCAAAGAAAATTCTTCTAGAAGGAATCAAAAACTACTCTTTAATGCCTATATATATCCTAAGGAGTCTTCTGTATGCAAAATGAAGCAAAGACTATGATCTTAGAAAAAACATGATTTTATTTATTCTTTGCTATTTATTAGTGTCACCATTTCACCTGTCTCCATGTATTTTTATAAACAAGATTATGTCATTTATTCATGTTCATCATTTTACACTTAAATTTGAAGAGTATATTTGTTTACTATTTGAAAATCACTTTGTCTAGCCTTCATATAAATATGTCAAAATAATTGAAGCAACTTGTGAAATTTTTCATTTATTGCTACCACTACTAATAGTGATACTAACTCAGTGTATCCTTTTTATTTTTTATTTTTTTGCTCGATTTTGCTCAGTCAGTCCCTAATTTTTTTTAAGAGTCCTAAATTTCACTTTTTAAATGTGGATCCTTTAGGCGCAGGTTATATGGTATGTTATCAGTTTTATTTAAATGTTAAACTATCGTGATAAAAAAGAGTTTACAGGTAAGGCACATGTTAAAACTGTCACAAAATATCTTACAGCACAGTAAAGAACTTATTTGTAGCATAATCTCACATTATTTAGCTCTGAATACTGATTTTTTTTTTTTTTAATTAGGGAAATGATTGCCATGGAAATATGATTTTCTATGTGGTGGAAATTTTTAGATTCCTTCAGTAAAATAAAGATTAACCACTAAATTCCACTTTCTCATTTACCATCTCTATTTGAAGCTCAAATTTAACATGTGAAGAACTGAATTCTTGATCTTTTCCTCCAAACATGCTCTTGAAGAATTTCCGTTCTCTGTAATGGCAACTCAACTCTTCCTTCCAATTTCTCAAGCCGGAATTCTTGGCATTACCCTAGACTGCTTTCTCTCTCCATATCTAATCTATTGGCCAATTAACTGCAAGGGCTTTATCTTCAAAATATATTTAAGATCTGACTACTTCTCTCAGTTTCTACTACTATGTCCCTGGTTCAAGCAACCATTATCTCTACCTCAATTATCCTAGTAGTCTTCTAACTGTTCTCTCTGCTTCTGGTCTTGAATTCTCTGCACTCTATTCCTAGAACTGTGGCTAGATGATCTTTTAAGAAATATAAGTGAAAAAAAGAAAGAAAGAGAGAGAGAAAGAGGGAGAGAGAGGAACAAAGGAAAGAATACATGAGATTTTGTCCTTTCTTTGTGCAAACCTTCCAATTACTTCTCTCACTGAAAGTAGATATAAAAAGCTTAAAAAGATCTGCAGGTCACGAAATAAATGTGGCCCTCCTGTCACCTCTTTAAGCTCACCTCAGACTACTTCCTCCTTGGCTGACTATACTCTAGCCATACTCTCCTACTTGCTTTTCCTGGAAAACTCCAGGCACCCATCTGTCTCATGGCCTTTGCTTTCTATTCCTCTTGTTGTAAGGCTCTTCCTCCAAAAACCTGAGTGACTCCGCTCCTCTTTCAAGTCTTCACTTAAAACTCCCTTTTCTCTCAACTATTGCAGTTTTCCTACCCAGAGTTAGCCAAAGCCAAGATTAAGGTTGCAGTCCTTCAGATTTCCAAGTCAGCCCAAGATTTCTGACACGTTGTAAGTTCAGGGACCCCAAGGCCACCCTCACTTCAGACTAGAGCTAAATATTTGGAGGTCCCGTGGACTCCTCAGATTTGATAATTCACCTTAATAACTAGCAGAACTCAGGAAAGTACTATAGTTACAACTAAAGTTTTAATATAACAAAAAATATACATTACATACAGTCAAAGAAGAGATACATAGAATAGGATCTGGTACTGGCAGGGTTCCAAAGACAAAGCTTCTGTATCCTCAGAGATGCAGTACCTCAATGTCATTATTTGTGGTAATGTGCACATAGAATATTGTCAACCCAGGAAACTCACCAGACCTTGAGGTCCAGAGTTTTACTTGTTATATAGGCATGAGTAATTGAATTATTAGCCATGTGGTTGAACTCAATCTTCAGCCATCTCCCCTTCCTGGAAGTCAGGTTGACATCATGTGGCTCAAAGTCTCAACCCTCTAATCACATGGTCAGTTCCTTCCCTAAGATTAGCAGCATGAGAAGCCTCACTCTGAATCGTGTCATTAACAAAAGCCATCAGGTGCCCGTCATAAGTCACCTTGTTAGCTTAAACAATCAGTTATGATGGGAAATTTCCAAGATTTAGATGTTACCTCACAGAACTGTGGACAAAAGCCAATTAAATGCATTATTACACACTCTTCACCACTGCTCCTCTCCACATATACTTACTGGTCATTTTCTATCCCTACTCTCCATTTTATTATCTCTAGCAGTTATTACTCTAAGATATCTTTTTCTTATTTGTCTCTTTTACTGTCTATCTTCCTCAAATAATGAAAATTGTAAGAGGCAGGAATTTCTGCCTATTTTGTCTTTCTTGAATCTTCTGTGATTTAAGTCTGACATAGTATGCATTCATTAATATTTGTTGAATGAATGAAAAAATGAATGATTTTTTTCTCTAAATTCAGTTTTTCTTATAGTCTCTCTATTCTTTAAGCTGAAATGCAATTCAAATGTGAAATGACATGAAATATGAATCCATGAATATTTGTATTTTAAAAAAATTATCCAATATAAGCTGTTACCCTTTTAACCCTTTATGACAATGGAATATTTCAGGTGGCTTTTCAGTTTACGACTAGCAATAGTGGCTTCATTTTACCAAGTTGTAAAGCAAACAATATATTTACTTTAAAATCATCGTATAGTTTACTTAGTCATCACTATCTTTGAATTTTTAGTCAAAAAGAATCATGATTTCAGTGTTAAGCTTGGTAGGCAATATTGGGTTTTATACCCCAAGGAAGCTTGATGCATGAAGCTGAATGCATACTACTTCTTCATATCAGGCAACTTGAGTCAATTAATGTTATTTAAAACATCTGTTTATAAAATCTGGGCTCAAACATCAATGGCGAGCAGTTTTCTGAAACACAAATGTTAGAAAAGTAATTTACCTTTTTTGGTTAAAGAAGCTATGTCTTAAAACTCTCAAACCTATAGAAGAACAAGAATAGTAGAAGATCTTGAGATCACTTTCGTATACCACAAAGTAGACAAAGAATCTGATAATAAAAATAAAACAGAACTTACTATATTTCATGGATTTTAGGTATTATCACTTCGAAGTCTTTATTTTATGACAGGAAAAGAAATATTTTTGAAAAATAGCAAAGTCAAGATTTCTAAATGTATCTTATAATTTTGAGATTAAATTATACAGTGTTCCAAAATTGTGTATCTGGAAAAATGTTATATTTCACAAAGTTTTAATTGACACAGATTAGAAGAGGATTATATCTCTCGATAATTTAAAGTCTTTGGAGACTTCTTCAAATTGTAGAGTAAAATGCTTTATCACTTCAGTAACTCTTGCAATCACTTTTTGAAAACTGTATCTGCATCCATAGGCAAAGGAATTTTATTATCTCTGAATTGTAACTTGGAATGTCATGAGTTATTTCATCGGACAAAGTTTGTTAAATGAACACTGGCAGTGCCATTAGTGCTTCACTCTTGAACTCAAGTACAAGTCAGCTCTGTTTAAGTCACCATTTGCAGAAGACTGAAATGAATGAGCAGTTAAAATGGTGCCATAAGTTAATTAGAGTGGAATTAGAAGGAAAGTGGGCAATTTAGGAACATAAGAATTGCTGTACCGAATCAGACCAATGGTTTTCTTGGTTTAATATCCAGCCTCCAGCAGCTGTACTTGTTAGTTTCTAAAGCTTTAAAGAAAAGGAAAAAGACTCCATAATTCACCTAGACAAGTGTGCCTTCTGTGATTTGGAGAAATTTTCTTCATGACTTCTCTCAAATAATACCCTAAAGCAGGACGTTTCAATCCTATTATGATATGGGTTTAGCTTGAATAGCTCTGGTTATTAATAATTCTTATTAAATCATCCAATTCCTACATAAAATCAACTAGTCCATCGAGTAGCTCTTTATCACTAAAGCTCCTGAATTCATGGTTGAATATGTCTGCTTCTGTGATAAAATATGAATTTATAGTGTTTGTTTGATACAAGTTCTTGATGGCAAAATATATCTCTAGATAATCATGCTGTATGAATGCTTGCTTCTCTTTCCAAAATCTATTGGGTTCAAAGGCTTTTGGAATATATATTATATATATATATATATATATATATATATATATATATATATGTAAAATATATATATGTGTGTGTGTGTGTGTATGTATGTGTATATGTATGTATGTGTGTGTGTGTGTGTGTGTGTGTATATATATATATATATATATATATATATATATATATATATATATAAAAAATCTGTTAACATTACTCCCAACTTTCTGTCTATTAAAAATCTACAGAAGATATTGAATGATGGAGAATTCTGTGTGCTGAGCTTTTAGGAAAGTTCAACTAGAATTTTTCTTATATGATTTTGCTTGAGGCAGAATGGATCTTAGAGAAAGGCATGATTTACTAATCTTTATCACTTTAGTCTTCTGTTTATGATAAAAATACCTGTTATGATTTTATAGGTTTCTTGATTATTCTAGATACCACCCCCAGGTCAATAATTCTAAAATATTATATTCATAGTAAGCCAATTTAGTCAAAAATTCCTCAAGAATAGTAAATGCCTACAAGTTAAAATCTAAATCATTTTTTTCTGGCTGTCAGATCTTAATGTGATAACATTAATATCCTAAAGCTATAACACTTATAGGATCTCCTCTATCCTAGAATCCAAGAAAACTCATTTTTCATTGTTTTAGTCTAAGATGAACACTTATTATTGGTGTCTATGTTAATTGTGTTTCTTCTCTTTAGCTTTCCCAACTTTTCTTTCTGGTTCATTTCCTTGTTTCCTCTTCTTAATTCAGCTAGAATCTCATTTCTTCAGGTAATTTCCTTTCAGACATGTAATGATTGCTCCCTCTTCTGATGGTTTGTGTTGCTTTGTTTATGCTTGTTTTAGGCTGCCATATATTGTTGTTTTTTTGTTTTCATGGATATTCTTATTTGTAAATTTCCTGAGGAAGCTATGTTTCCATATTTATTTGTATTTCTAGAGTCTAGAGCAATATCTGACTCATAATTATAGCTTAAAAATATATTAAAGTAAAATCTATAGAATCTTTAGTGACTACTTACAGCCACTTTCAAAATGTTCACTCTTCAAGTTTCTGTTTTTATGACCTAGGTAATAATATATTATTGAGTGCTATGATGGTGTAAATGAACCCAAGACTATACATTTCTAAAAATATAGTCATATGTTATTGATTGAAAAATTACAATGAAAGATATAAGAAAAATCAGCATAAAGAGAGAGTATGAAGGCTCTTAATTGACTTAGGCACATGATGTTAAGGAATAAAGAAATTTCAAGCAGAGATAATTGCTGGGGCAAAGTCAAAGAAATGAAGTAAAGGAGGAAATGAGTAAGAAACTATCTCTAATTTCTGTTGGCTCATGAAGAGACTATCTGAAAATAAGCTTGGAAGTATGGGTGGCATCATGTTTATTAACCTTTATCTGAACCTACTGGGAAATTATTGAAAGGATTTTAAGCAATGAACTGACCTATAAGAATGTAAGATTAACTTAAAAGTGAGACTGAGGGCAGCTTCCTAAAGTAACAAGGTTATTACATAATAAGGAAGTGTATAAGAATAAGGCACTAAGAATAAGAACAAATGGAATAAAATAGATGCAAGAGACATTGAGTAGATGGTATTAATGTTCATTGTGAAAAGACTGGGGCTGGCATAAGGGAAACAGAAGTTAACACTGCTCTTTTGAGCATGTTTAAAAAGAAAACATTAGCACTATAAAAATAGAAAAATTTTTTCTCCCTGTATATTAAGCAGAGATGCATGTTAAAAAGTTCTTTGAATTTTACTTTCTATAATTTTAACTCACATATTGCTTCAAGGTACTAAAAACTTTCAACTCATTTACATTTGACATCATCAAAACAAATTTACAATTTTTTTCTGACTTTTTAAAAAGCTCTTTTTGGTTGTTGAGAATAATATTATTTTTTTTTTATCTAACAATGATTTCAGTAGAATTATGTCTTTCTTTAATTTTTTAGAAATCCAAATGGGACCCAGAATAGTAGTACAAGATGGCCTGTCTTTAAAAGCACTGAACAAAAATATTTAACCTTGAATACAGAGTCACCAAAAATATACACTAAGCTACGGGCTCAACAATGCCGATTCTGGACACTATTTTTTCCTAAAGTCTTGGAAATGACAGGTGTGTTCTTTTAGTATTTGGTTAAATAATTGGTTGCGGATTATGTAAAAGGGGGAAAGGTAGACCATACAAGGCAAGGTTGCGATATTAATCTGTGACTTTACAATTACTTGATTCCATTGGGTACATTATATTAAGAACTTTCTTACATCAAGTTTGGATATGTTTTGAGGGCTTACTATATAAGCAGCACTTTAGTAGTTAAATAAAGAAAATCAAAATAGAAATTTTCCCTTAGAAGAGTATAAAACTTATTAGTGTAACTAAAATAGGATACTACTTGCTATTCAGACAATATCTATGGAATTACCTAATGAATAATGACTAAATAAATATATAAAATCAATAATTTATACAACAAAAATAGAACAAATAAAATATTATCATAAATATAATTTATACTCAAAAAGAGATAAAAAGAATTTATTGATAAATATAATCCTTGATTTCTAAAGGGGAAAAAAACTAAAATTTACATGTTTAAAAACACAATCCAAATATTTCTAAATATTCCGAACTTGAAGGTATTAATCTAAGAATATGTACATGTATTACATAACACAATAAACAAATAGTAATTTAGTTAACTAAATCTTCAGGAAGTGATTACCTAGACATATAAAGAAATACTAAGAAAATTGATTCAAGTTATATTATTTCAAAATTCATTAGTAAGAAATTATTAAAATCAACTTGAACAATCAACTTGAGTGATCATATCTTTTGTGAGAAAAATTACATACATATCCAATTCGATGTCTGGTTTAAAAATGTCCAGCTGTTTATAACCCATGTGGCTCTTCTGGTCTATTCTCTCCCTTAATTTTTCAAATAAATGTAATTGACTTTCAACTATCAGACATATAGTCCAGTTCCTTTACACTCTACCATTTTTTTCACTGTAACACCGTAATTTTCAGACTATATATTAGGATCAAAATATAGTAGATGTTTTCAGTTTCTTATTTTGAGAGAGAGGAGATTAGTTTCAGGCAAATATGAACATCCAGAGCTGTCTTTGATTGTTTAATATGCCTTTTTATCAGACATTACTCACCAAAATTATAATTATGTACTCCATCTGTTTGGGAAATTTTTCTAATATACCAGTGCTTTGTGTATTACCAAATGTTCTGTGACATAATATATATCCAGAGATGGGCTTCTGCATTCCTTGGCAGAGCTACAGTACTGCCCTTGTGTCCTCTGGGTGTGAATAATGATGAGGTAACTCGTTTAAACTGCCAAGAGACCAGAAGAGATTCCATTTAACATTCCGCAGATTATACATTCTTAATTGTTATTTAAAACATTTTAAAATGAGAGGGTCATAATTTGAGGAAAAATAAAAAATAAGAGTTGAGGGGATTGTAAATGACTAATTCACTAGAAGCCACACGAAGTTGTTCTGGTTCAGGTACATATGGTCTATTCTAATTTATTTGTTGGTAAAATAAAATTTGAATATCAATAATTTTTGAAGATACACTTCAAAATCTCTATTTATAGATACTCAACTGCCATAAAGCAGGTATAATAAACAAACTCCAAAATTTTAGGCTGGCTACTGTTCCATCTTCCCCAGTGCTGAACAACTTTCTAGTTTGAGCAACCCTGGATAGAAATATCATATCTGCCGTGGATTAGTACCATGCTCTGGGATAGTTTCATGTGCCTTGAAAACATAATTTAATATTTTAGCACTATTCTTTTCAGATAAATCCTCTAAAAAGTTACAGTAAAGATATTTTATAAATTTTAGAGTAAATTATATGATTTTACAACGATATATTTATTAATAATAAAAACTTACATTTAACAAAGCCAATTTAAAATCACATATTTTTAGGTTCTATAAATAATAAATAATAGCGGAGTTTAAAAAGGTTAAGAGCACATTTTCTTGCCATGCCTTATATTTTTGAAATTGCAAAACTTCAAACATTCTGATTTTTAATGTTTTGAAAATTGAGGTTATTCAGATGACCTGGGCAGAAGTTTTTATGAAAATATTATTTTTTAAAAATGCAGCTCTACAAGTTAAAGAAAATTTCAAAGAATAACTAAAGGGTGTATTTCTTCAAAGGAGACATATAATACTGATTTCACTCAAGATAGAAGCCCAATAAGCTTTATAAGTACCACTTGAGTAGTAGTTTACATTTGAGCAATAAATATTCTCATATAAAATGGTTGTTAAGACTAGTTTAAACACATAAATTCTAGCACTTAACTTTCAACTCTACTTTAGTACGTGCCTATGCTGTGATTGTACGCACCTGCAAGAAATAAAATGTACAATATTTGTTTCGAATGTTATCAAATTTAGAGTTTTCACTAAAAATGTACGGTACGCTATCTCAGAATAATTTGTAAAAGAAAAAAATTAAACAGAGAAATGACTCTTTCAATGTCAATAAGATATCAATATTTTTCACTAAAAGTGGAAGAGTAAATTTATTTAAAGGAAAAAACATCTCTGACCTTCACATCTTCTCAATAAAAACAAATATTAGATATAGTACTTTCTCCTTTGGCCTTTGAATGAATCATGAAACATTGTTACTTGCCAAAACTAAAAAGGATCAAATATAAATTTAAGAGCTGGGATACCACTTGGATTGGTCACTTTGAAAAATTATTCACTGCTATTTGCTAATCAGTTAGCAAGCCGGGAAACCAAAAATGAGAGCAGAAAGCCTGTTTGGAAAAAAAAAAAATCAAACTGTTTTGCTATTTTCATATTTTTGAATTTTCTATCTCTCATTAAAGCGAAACAAAACAAAACAAAAGGCTTTGGGTAACTTAATAATTAAATTAAATTATCTTTTTGTTTCACTTTAAAAGTACATGAAATCTTCACAAAGCCTATCCTGAGTTTATAGCAGTTCCATCTACTAACAAATCCACACTCAAAATTGTAACACTACAACTAGTAAATATGATCTATCGCATAAAAATTATGCATTCCTTGGTAATTTTAGTTGGTCGACAAACATAGAAATAAACAAATAATAGCAGGGACACAAGAGATTTTCAGTGAACTCTTAAAATACATGAAATATGGTGGGGGTTTTATTATAATATTCAGCAGAATTCAAAATCAATTTAATCTCTTCTTTCAACTTGACTTCCATTAACAATTTTGAGTTAACTCATCTTCCTGTGTTCTCTCCTATCTTCTCAGACTTGAAATGGACTCAGCTCCAGTGAAATATAGCTCACTCTTTTTTAATTGACAAAGTAAAATATAACTTTATTATTATAACTCTTTCTGTAGAGAATAAAGACTGACCTTTTTTTCTTTTTTCAAATGAGACTGCAATGTGGATAAAACAAAGATTACAGAAGTCCTGAAAAATAATGTCGATATGAACTACTGGTTTTGATCTAGCCTTACATAGATTCAATACAGAGCAAAGTTAGGAATAAATTTGTTGTGAAAAGGGCAGTAAATTCATTAGTGGAGCTCCCAATAGGTACACAGAACTTGATTTCATAATATACATACCATTTCATCTATCCTTTACAAGAACACTGCAAAATAGGGACTATCAACCCCACTTATAGTTGGAAAACTAATTTGAAAAGTTAATTCGAAAAATTATGAATATTTTTCTGTCACTAGTATAGGTAGTGGTCAAATTGGAATTTCAATCCATGTCACTTCAAAACCTATACCTGATGTTCTTTTCTTTATCTCACACTGCAGTACTTTGTTAACTGAAAAACAAATACTTCTACATCTTGCAGATGGTAAATCTATAGACACTTAAATAACATTCCAGTTTTGGAGAAAAAGGAGAAGGATGGGGAAGAGAAAACTTTTAATTTTGGATTTTATTTATGTCATTGGAATCAAACTTTTTATTATTGTTTTATTATGATGTATTCAGTTCCTCTGGATTCTGTTAGAAAATAATTAAATGTTTTATATTTTATTGTCTCAATCAGTACTTCTAAATGAAAAATGTAGGCAGATTTATAGCATATTTGCACACTAAATCATATAGATGTTTGATTATGACACATAAGAAAACAATTGCATATGTATAAATTAATGGATTTGTAATTATTCCATCAACAAGAAAAGAAAATTAGATCTAGGACATATTCTCTAAGTATTAAAATTCATGGTGTAAATGCTAAATTACCAAGCATTTATTGGTTATATCAAAATTTTGTTCTTTCTGAACTTTAGAGTTCTTATTTCATGTAACATTTTAAACAGTTTTAATTATCATTAAAAAACAAAATAAGAGTGATCATTCGGTATGATATTTAATATCTTTCTTCCACAGCTAATAATGTTTTTTGACTCTTTAGAAAAGTTCTATCACTCACAAGGAAACTATAGTCATTAACCATTTAAAAGCCATTTTTACATAAAAACAGGACATTTTGTATAAATTCTCAAATGTTTATCTAATGTCCAGGCATTACAAATATTTCAAACCTAAACTTATTTTAAATTACAGAGAATATTTTAATAGCTATACAAATATTTTCAATATTTTGATTTTTATATAAACTAAAAATAAATCACTGAATGTGCTCCATTGAATGAAAGGAAGAAGCTTTTTCTTCTATTTATATCATATGTGATCGTATGAACTGTCTTTTCTAAATCACTATCTTACAAAGTTATCATTAATTTCAAAATTCCTAAAAGTATATATTTAAAAAATTATAAGTCCTTATTTTTAGGACAATAGAAATAAATTAAAATTTTGTTTTTAATTCAATGATGATAGCTCATAATCTTAAAAGTTTAAAGAGTAAAAGAACTACCAAGGTACAAATTACTTATAAATTTAACTAATTTAAATCTTCTTCCAAACTTATCATATCTATTTATATTAGAAACATAAATATATTATCTTGCAATTTTGTAATTTGAGTTTCTATTCACAAACTTTATTCGTTAATGTAATACATTTTCAAATGAGTCAAAATTTCAAGGTTCTTGTAGTAGATAAACCATTTTTGGTTTATTGCCTCATTATTTCTGGTATAAACACCTTTCTCCCTTGACACACATATACACTTTACAAACTACTAAAAAGCAGAGATTGTAGTAGTTGTCTTTGTAATTTGCAAAGCAATTAATAAACTGCTTTCCTATAGTAGTTTCAATAAACTGTTTTCGATGACTATGCATTGTTTGGAATTAAGATAAATTTTAATAGGATGAGTATAAAATCTATATAGAATGCCAATTGTCAAGTTATCGCTAAACAAAATATTGAGATATGAACATTTTCATTAGAAATAATACTCTGCTATATAATGATATATGTAAATAAGATTCATTAAATGAGAAGTTTGTAATGAGTAAGGAGTCAAGAAAATAGAATAGTATCTATATATCTTCTTAGAAACAAAAACAAATATATGTAATGTAATATAATTTCACAAAAAAATATATACACTTATCTTTGAATTTTGTTTTATACATTTTATATTTTATATACATTTTATACATATGTATTAGTTGCATTTTCACATACTGTATACAAATTTTATTAAAAGCTTTTCAGATAAAGAGAAAAGCTCACAAATAATGAAGAATAGAGAGTTCCTGTGCAGCATACTTGGATAAAATGGCATCTGTAATAAAAATTATTTTTAAACATAAACAGAGATTAAAATTTAGATTAATTCAATTTATTCCATGTTTTACAGGAAATATTGATGAAGCAGAACAAGAATGGAAAACAGGATTCCATCGCTGGAACAATTACATGATGGACTGGAAAAATCAATTTAATGATTACACTAGCAAAAAAGAAAGTTGTGCAGGTCTCTAATTAATAGGTTTACCCTTTATAGAATGTTCATTTTCCTATAGATCAAGGCAAAAATATCAGTAGCTCTCTTTCTTACACACCTCGTAAGAAAGCTATTATATAGCTGAATAAAAATGCCAGAAGGATAATATAGATTTTTCACATCTTTCACTTAGCATTGCACCTAGCATTTCAAAACCCAAATGGCTAGAACATGTTTAATTATATTTTACAATATACAGTTTGGCAATTATGTGCATATTACAATGATTTGCAGCTTCAAACTTTCTCTTTCCCAAATAACTTTAATATTTTTTCCCAAAAAGTATCTGTATTCTGCTTTTAGTTGCATATTTATTTTCATTACCATTTATAAAAAGATATCTTTTAAAAATGAATTAGGACTTGAAACACTGGATACTATCTATAATATGCAATACTTTTTCCTCTAATTTATAAATTTAATGTCAATATGAGTATAAAAACAAACAGAAAATAATTGGCCCTTTTATTTTTTATATAAAATGAGAGAGACTCAAAATAAGAAGCTTATTACTTGGATAGAAATAAAATGTTGCTACCAAGAGACAAAACATAAAATAAAATAATTACTTTGGTTTTATATTTTTAAAAATATGTATGCTTAAGAGTCCTCAGATTGTATATTCTTTCAACTTTTGCCCTTTCTCAACTCCCCACTCCCTGACTCTCCTCAAGCATATATATGTGAATACTTTTCCTATAACTCAAAAATAAAAAAGGTGGATGAAAAGTCCAAAGTCAGAAGTCATGTAACATATGGGATAGAAGAACCCTGGCTGGACCCAGAAATATCAGGATTTTCATAAGAAATCATTCAATTCCAAGAGAGAAATGTTTATACTTTCAATTGACAACTGACATTATTTTTATAATTTAAAAAAAATTATGAAGCTATATTTACTAACTTGCATGACAAAGGAATACATCTAGTGAGTAAATTCACTGAATAGTTCACTAAAAGGGAGAAGTTTCAGAAAAGGGCAGTATTCATTGATTATGCTAATTAAGCATTGAAAACTAGCCCTTAGGATAGGATAAAGTGAGTCTATAGGGTTGTACACTGTTGGTTAGTGCATATCCCATTGTTCATTTGTCTTAAATGAGATCCAGTATGGGTCTGCCATCCTCACTCAAAGTTCATGATACTTTATTAGCTTCAGCTAGTTAGAGAGAGTTATACAAGCCAAGTCAGTTTTGATAACACTTTAGTGCTGCTATAAATGAACATTTTTGCTTTATAGTTCCTCCTTCATCCCAAGATGAAGAAGAACACATATAATAGGTTAATTATCAGGCTTTTCATTCTACACAACCATCTTGATTTCAGGTGCCATTTTTCCAAATTCCATTTTGTGTTTCACACTCATTTAATCCTCCTTTTGATGCAGAATCCTCTAATATATGAAATATTAGGATGATACCTGTTCAACAGCATTAAAGACCCTTTAAAAATACCCTTGATAATGGCAATAATTAGAAAAATGAAGCTAATGTTTGTAGAATACTTTTAAGCTGACTCATATGGCAAGTTCCAGGCATATGAAAAAATCCCATGGACCACTTTGTCTCACCTTGGACAAGCAATTGGTTTGTTCTTGAATTTTATCTAGACACTCCTTGACTTACTCTGAAGCTTTTATCCAAGTGCCACAAGAAGTGTTAGCCTGCACATAAATCCCTCTATATTTCCTGGGTCCAGCACCTTTGCAAGAAGTTAGGTTAAGGCTTTTTAAAACCGTGCTTGTATAACAGAGTCTATATAGTTTTTCCCTACTATGACTGCCATTTAAAGGACAGTTTAAATGCAGGATTCTAATTCAGAGATCCCAAGCCAAAAGAGAAAATTGTTCGTAAAGTGATAGAAATCAGTGCCTCTGACCTCTTGGAGATTTGCATGTCCGCAGGCTCACAGATAAAAGAATTTGATGATTTGACATATTAACAGTATATAAGTATTAAAAAGATAAAAAATGGTTTAAAACCCTTTTTACAGGACAGAGCGTGATGAGATATATTAGCATAAATACACAAAGCCGCAGAAGCTATCACCTACTTCTGGTAAATTTTTGAGGTGTGCTTCTCAAAAACATGAGGGACAGTTATGTCTAAGATTACAACGGAACAAGTGTAATTAGTCCAATCAGTGTTAGGACATTAGCTTTATGGTTTGCTGTTCATGTAATATTTATAAGGATTGAGGTAACAAATCACATACCTTAAAAATATTGCAACTAGTTTTGGTTTTCAAAAAAAAAAAAAATGACTACTGAATCTTATCAGCATGAAGGGTATAATTTTTAAAGGTAAGGTAGTTAATCAGAAATTAAACTCCAGGGATAAATCTTAACATAATTGCAGCCGTGACATTTTTAGCAGATACTCTAATAAATGGAACCTTCCCAACATTACTGAAGAAGGAAGACAAATTCAACAGTTAGTAAAATTTCCAGTTGCAGCTGTAGCCTTACTGAATTCAGCAAAAATATTCTCTTTATAAAGATAAAATATATTTTATAATTATAAATATATATTTATTGTGAATAAGAATATAATAATAAAATAATGTTTACATATGTAATATATATTATATTAGGGCCAGTTGTGATAAATAAAATAGTCATTTTGATATGTCATTGGCAAGTGCTACTATAATTGGAAAACAATTTATTTACAAATTTATTGAAAAGATATAATAGATCTATTGTGTAATTAGTAACAGAGTGAGGAATATTGTCAACCAAAATAGGGAGAAGTCATATCTGGTTACAAGTAGGTAGAAAACATAAAGCCTTTACATAGTAACATCACAAGTCTAATACTATATCCAAATGCAAACAACAACTAAAATTCAATTTTCCTGGAAAAAAAAAAAGAAGAGGGATAAAAGAAAGAACGAGAGAGATGAGTGAGAGAGATGTAAGAAAAAAGGAAAGAAAGAGGGACAGAAGGAAGGAGAGAAAGAAGGGAGGAGGGAAAGAAGGGAATTGCTTGACTTGGCCCCAGCTTTCTTTAGTTTAGCTTACTTTGCTCTGTCTTGTCCCTGGTCTAAAATCTCACCTTTAGAGTTAGAGAATACGCAGAAGAAGTGGCATAGCAATTTTAAAGATAAATGATAACACAAATAGCCATATACACAAAACACAAAACCAATTTATCTCACCAAAAGGAGGCTGGTTTTTTCTCCAGGCATTGTCCATTCTTAGGCCAGTTTAACTCTTTATAGTAATCTTAAAAGGTGAAAAAAACCTGAATTTCCTTATAGATTAAAGAGTAATGATTTCTCTGGAGAAGAAATTACAGGTCCTAGATTAGTAGTTACATATTAGAATCACCCGGCGAGTTACTAGAAATCTCAATATCCATGCCACACCCCATGCTAATTAAATCACAAGGTGAGGATGGGAGCCAGGCATCAGTATTCCTCACTAACCGACAACAAAGTTTGGTGTCTATATAAAGCAAAATTTGAGAATGAGCAACCCATTCTAAATAGTTAATTTAAAGAACTAGAGGAATATTCATATTGTTTTAGTACTTACAAGCTTAAAACTTGAAATTTTATGGAAGAAATGTGTTTGTTATTGATATCGAAAACCTAATTGTTTTCTCTGAATAAGAAACTGTAACAGAGATTACTGATTCTGTAGAATAAATTTGGGGTGCCCATTTTTTTTCTAAAATCTCTACTCTGCAAAGTTATCTTTTCAGCATATTTTATGCTTTAGGGACAGTTTGAAAAATAAGAAGTAGTCAATGAAAAATATATAATATTTTATAATGGTTTACAACATAGCAGTTATGACAGTAGATCACTGTTTGCTTTGAGATAACCAAGAATTTGCTCATTTGATGATGGTTGATAATAGTAATTCATATTCAAGATAAGGAATCAGAATTTTAATTCCTATTTTTCAGTGTATTTTTTTATGTAAAAAGCATTGACTATCTTGCGATCTCTCAAAAATACAAGCAATTATTCTTTCCAGGCTCATAAAAAGATGTTATTAGGATTAATTATTTAATGAACTAGATAGATGAGTACTAAGAGTTATTTTTCATCTCAGAAGAATTAATAGATATCCTTGAGAAAATTACTGTATTATCTTGTTTTTCTGAAATAAAACCTTCCATTCCCCTTTAATTGTTTTCTATTTCCTTCAACAATTCAGGAAGAAAAAGGAAAAAAAGTATTATCAAAGAAGAGTCTGGAGAATAAACTATAAAAATGTATTTAATGATGTTAAGAATTTAAAAATCTTTGAAATAAATATGCCAAGAGAATGATCTATCTACGTACCTATCTACCGTCTATCTATCTGTGCAGGTATTATTTATCTAGGATAGCCACCCCCAATTTTAACCAAGGAGGAGAAAAAAAAAACTGTTAGAGAAATATTGCTGATATAGCTAAATTTAAGTTATTGCCTTGACCAAGGTAGCCTTAATGTTCCCCTCAGCTTGTCTAAACTTTGGACAGATTTCTTCCTGACAATAGGCCTCTAAACTCCCATTTCTTAGAGCATTTACTTTAAAACTCTCTAAATTCTTTCTTTGTCTCTTACAATGTATGTAAATCTACCAGTCTTTTGTGGTTTTACTGCACAGGAATGTGCTTATCGAAGACCTGGGAACTGTTGCTTTGAAACTAAATATTGAAAGAGATAGTACCTCATCTCCTAGTCTCTGTGGGAAGGTAGAAGCCTTTGATGAGAGCCAATTACGAAATATAGATGGCTTTAACATATAGAAAAACATTTGCAAATTTAATGTGCTCAACACATTCCAAAGGTCAACACTTCCCCAGTGTTCTTCAGTACTTTTTCACTAGCTCACCTAAGCACTGAAAAACCTTCACAGCTTTTGTTTCAGTGGAGTTCAGTTTCTCTTCTCTTTTGCAGTAGTCTTAAACAAAGTCTTCCTTGCCTTTGACTTTGTCTAGTGAAATTTTTACTTTAACAGCCTAAATCAAAATCTAAAACTTCTTAAAATACCTAGAGCACACTCACATTTCTACCAATATTTTTTATTGCCATGTCAGGAAAACACAAATATTTTTCATGCAGCAGAAACTTTTCAGAAACAGTCATTCTCTTAACCTAATGAAGAAGGTGGCAGAACTTGAATTTAAGAGATGTTAAATACTTATTTTTTGGTATTTTTTTCTATCTTTTAGACCTGAGGCAGATAATAATTTGCATACCTGTGTCAATCTCAAGTTTTTGGCATTTTTCATTTTTAGCATTTCTTAATATTTTGGAGTACTTTTTTCTTCTTTCTTTCTACATCAAAGTTAAGTTTTCATGGTCATACTGTTTTCCTGACAGAATGGCTGTGAACGAATTCATTTTGCATATAGGATTTCTTTTTTTCTTTTTTCTTTTCTCTCCTCTTCTCTTTCTTTTTTCTTTTTTATTAATTCAAAGGAATAACTAGAGAGCCCTGGGCTGTGGTCTAGAAGTCACTGGTGATATGAAAGATTACATATTCATCTCTAATGCAAATTTTCATTATACTGTTAGGCCTTTGGGAACTGAGCCTAGAAAATAACATTTTCCAAAAAAAAGATTTATCTTGAAGTTTATATAATTTGAACTTCAGGAATCTTTATTTCAAGGACTCCTTTGAGGGCACTGTATATAATTTTATATTTACTATATATATATATATATATATATATATATATATACAATAATAATATTACTATAGATGTATATATTCATATACACATATGAACAGAGATAAAAGACAGGCGCCATGCACACACACACACACACACACACACACACAATACTGTCAATACCCAGATACATTTTTTCCCTTAAAGAGGATTCCCAGAAACAAGAGTTTTGGGAGGAGCAAAACTTGGTTTAGCTATGATTTTTCACTGGATCATTGGAAATGAGCCGTTAGTCTATAGTCCCAGGCACAAAACATTTTTAGTTCAAGACTCTTCCCTTCCCACTGTTCTTAAAGATATTTCCCTGGTTTTCTTTAGTTGAAATGTGCTATCTTTGTGTTACAACACTGTAATATGTTAATTTTGAAGTTACTATCTTTGCGCAAGGTAATGCGTGAAAAACTCAAATGCTAACATCTGCCGTGGCATTTCAATTTTAAACCAAATGTGTGTATAATATTCTCTTTGGTAAGAGAATTAACATTTTCACATAACCATGAAAGATAAAATTTTCATAATCTCCCTTGGAGTTGTCTCTTTGAAGTCGTGTGTAAAATATTAAGTGAGAATTCCAGTAGAACATTATTCCTTCTTTCTTTTAAGATATTTGAAGGTTTCAGTGACAGAGAGTACCATGTCCTCTCTCTCAATTCACCTGACATTAAAGCCAGTTAGAGAGGCAGCTATTTATTTATCTTAGAGTGGATCGAAAGCTACCAAGGACTATGTCAAATTTCAGAGCACTTATGCTTCTTCATCACTATTTGGCACTGCTATACGGAATTTTATTTATATACATTTTTCAGTTCCTGGAAAATATTCTAACATTTCACTGATGTCTTTTAATCATCTTTTCAACCTTTAAAAAAAAAAAAAACTGTTACTGTTCTTTAGAAGAAGAAAACTTTAAACTATTATATGCTAATATCTTAATGAAAAGTACTTGAATTATCACATTATCAATATCAGTCCAATACATACGGTGTCAATTTTAGTAAATTGGCCTGAATCCCATCTCAAGAGATTCAGTGGTGGGATGTTTTGGGACATTTTCCCCTGTAAGTTACACCTACGCAACAGATTTTAAAGGAAGCTTCAGAGGAGAATTCTTCATGCCATATAAGAAGATAGGTAACTAAGGCCCTCCATCTTCAAAACAATTCGCTCATTGCATACCCATATTCTAATTAATTATTATTGCTTTTAATAGCACAGGTTTGAATTTTAAAGATATGTATTCACTGAAAAAAATCTTAGAAAATATAAAAAAGAAAAAATATTGTAATTGTATTGACCAAAGATAACTTTTAAATTTTTTTACTTTTGTATATAAATTTTTGTATATTACCAAAAAAGTATATATGTATATACTTACATAACATATATATTTTAAAAAAGTCACAAGATATACTGAGACAAATTTTTACTCATTATTTATTTATTCAATTAATGTTTATTCAAAAGTGTTAATTTGGAGAAGTAAACAAAAATTTTCTGTCTAAAAAACTGTTTGAATAAACTCATTATTTTCTGAGACATGGAAAGCTGTTAGTTTCCGCACATCTAAATTAAAGAAACAAGGGTTTGTTTCAGGGTGTGTTAATTTTCAGATGCCTATTAGATATCCAAGAAAGAAAAAAACACTTTGTTAAATAAGGGTAGAGCTGAAGGAAGATGTCTAGATTAGAGATATAAATTAGGTTGTCTCTAACATCAAGATGGTATATAAAGCCATAGGCTGAAAGAGATTACCTAAAGATTGAGTGTAAATCTGCACTGAGCAGAGACAGCACTCCAGCACTCCAGCACTGAGAATTAATTTGATGTTTAAGTCTCTGTTAAGCTACAGTGCTTATTGCCAGACCTTTATAAAACAACTTCCTTCCTAAGTTTCTAACCTTGATTTTTTTTCCCATCTGTAATTCAACAAAACTCTTCTTCAGGAAAAGTAAACCAAGATTTTTTTATAGTTGAGAAAATCTTCTGGTTGACTTTGCAAATAAATGACTATTTGGTTTAATTTATAATGTTACCATTGAATATATATTTTCCTCAACTCCATAGAATTTTTTACAGAATAAAATTCTAAGAAAACTTTGATTTTTTTCATGCATATAATCTATATAGCCAGATGTGTGTAAGATTTATATATCAGGCATACATACATATAATTTACAGGCTAAATAATGGCCTCTCAAAAGATATATACTTCCTAATCCTTGGAATTTGTAAATATTACCTTATACTGCACAAAATAATTTTGCAGACATGATTAAGTTGAAGCTCTTGAGAGGGAGAGATACTATTGGATTATTCAGGAGGGCACAAAATACAACATGTATTCTTATAAGAGAGAGGCAGAGGGAGATTTGACACACGGAAGAAGAGAAGGCATTGTGACCACAGATGCAGAGATGGGAGTGATTCAGCCACAGGCCAAGCAATGTCAGCAGTCAACGGAATCTATGAGACAAAGAATGAATTCTTTCCTGGAGCCTGTGGAGGGAAGGTGGCCCTGCTGATACCTTGATTTTAACACTAATTTCAAATTTCTAACTAAACTCTAGAATTGTGAGGGAATAAATTTCCATTGTTTAAGCCATCAAGTTTGGGTTAATGTATTATAATAGTCACAGGAAACTAATACATATATATAAAATTTCACCAAGATATATATAATTATTATTTATCCTAACATAATTTTTCCTAGGTTTTCAAGGTATTTTCAGTCTTCCAGTTAAAATATGTCTTCATTTTATGATAGTTTCTAAATATGTCTTTGTTATTTTTGCTCTGTTCACTCTGTTCTCACCTCTCACAGTCCTATCACACGTGAATCTGATTACATGAGTTTGTCTCAGTTTAGCCTCACGTTAATTTTTTTCTTCATTGCTTTCCTTAGAAGCATTCTAATTTAGGAAGTTTCTCATACAGTGTTTGCTCTTTCTCTCACATTTGTCTTCTATATCTAATCCATTACTTAATTACCACCATTATTTTCATTAAATTTTAAAATTTTTGTTTTGTATCTCATGCAGTTTTTCTTAATTCAACTTATTCTCTTTATGATTCATTGTTACAAGTTCATAAATACAGAAAAATCACTTTAACATTTTAAAATAAATTTTTATTATTCATAAATACTTTAAAATTCTTATTATTTCTGTACTAACAGAATTTCAAAAGCAGGTTATCTTTGGAAACAGTCATTCCATTCATATGAATTATTTCCCTTAGTTTTATGCTAACACAGCATTATATGATATAAAAGTTGAAATAAATTTTGGCAGAAATAGGTGGGAATTTCTAGTTTAATCTTTCAGACACAGGCAAGGGAAGAGGACACAGATTATTTTTAATATAACTTTAACTTATCTGTGGGGAGATCTAATATCTGGTAGGGTCTAAAAGAAAGTCTAGTGGAAGAGATATATATCTTGATTCCAGAAAGTTTCTTCTCCAAGATAGGTGTAATAGACATAAAATTGCCTTTGCAATGTCACATTTCAGTGTGTTTTTCATTTTGTTTCTTTATTTTAGTTCACATTATTTTAAAATTACATGGCCCTGGGATGCACTGAGATTTACCTTCAAAGGTCTGTTGTGCTCTTTGCCTGTCTTGGTTTTCAGTACTAGAAAAAAGATTATTTTAAATGGTAGAGTCCAAATCTGTTGACTTGCAGGAGCAAAGTGTTTTAAATCTTAAAAACATAAATGGGTATGGGTTAGAATTATGTGCGATGCCCATGTACTAATTTCTATGCTAAAGAAGAAGAAAAGACTGCATCCTCAAAAACTGTAGGTAAGCGTGTGACAGAAATCTTTACTGATCATAATATTGGAATTACTTTTTCTATTAAAAAAGACAACGAAAAATGTATATTAACACCATCAGAAAAGTTACAAAAGCTGTAAAATTATTTTTACTAAATCATAACACTATAGTTTTCTCTTTGAGTTTAAGTAGCATTTCTACCAATGATTTTATTTCTTTATGATAGGCTCAGAAGAACTTTATATGCTTATATGTTCAGTAGCATTTAAAGGCTCCTTTTATTTTTTATTGAGGTACGTTATTTATTTAAGAGTCAAGAGATACAGTGCTGCTAACCCTTAGACAGAGTAAATCTTGTTGCTCAGACATATTAAATTCACCCAATGTCTCCTTTTTATTGTTTTACGATAGCCTTGGTTAATGAAGGTCAGGATGAACATGTCGGGATCACTAAGCTAAAAGATTTTAAATGTCATAATTAAATATATAAAATTTTATGTTAAATATAATAATTTATTTTAATAAACTAAAGAAATGATGTCCTAATTCAATAATATCTTTAAAAAAAGTCCTGCCTCACACAAATTTTCTACAAATTATTGGTCCCAGAATTCAACTCATTGAAATTGAGAAACTGGCACAAGTTTTATAGGAAAATGCTAGAATAAAAAAAGGAAGAAAACAGGAAAATGATGGATAAATTAAAAAACACTCACTAGGGAAAGTAAATGATTTATTTCATGGAGTAGATAAAAAATTGTGACAAATATATTACCATTAAATTTTTTAAAATCTTAATATAACAAGAAATGGCATAATCAATACTTTAAAGCAGAGACGAGAATTCAGGGAAAATGTGGTAGGTCACAAAGAAAGGCAACACATAAGTTAGCAAAGCACAGGAAAGAAGGAAGAAAGGGAAAAAAAAGAATTTTCATTAGAAGCAACACAAAACACAAAAGAGAACTATCCTGGCTGAAAACAATGAAAATATAACATGATCGAAGGATAAATGAAATAAAATAAAAGTAAAGAAAGAGTAAAAGTAAAAGAAAGATGAATATAAAACATTGAAAAAGAAGGTCTAATACAATCAGCTTGCTAAGTGTGAAACTGAAATAGGAGGAGACAAAAAAGAATTGATGATGTAATTCGAGAAAAAGTATGTTAAATATAAATTTTTGTAAATTGAAAAAGGGTATTATTTCTCAAAAAAAAAAAAGTTAGACTAGTACACATATCCCAGGAATTCTTCAAGACTTTAAAAAAATTCTTCTTTATACAAAAATTAGGAAACAACATAAATGTCCAGTAACAGGACAATATTGAAGCTTATTTGATTTATTCATAAGATAGAATACCACACAGCAGTTAGATGAGGTAAGTCTTTATGTGCTGATATGAAAAATCTCCAGGGTTTTTGAATTGAAAGACATCAATGTGCATAATATTATAGCTGCATTGTGATTTATATTTATAAACAATTACTCTGGAAACTTAAAAAGAATAACAGTGAGTGAGGAAAGAACTAGATGGCTGTGATAGAAATGTGGAACTGAGAATTTATTTTTCATGTTCTTTTTTTCAGTGCCTTTTGTACTTTTATGCTTTGAGTGCTTTTATACATATACTATTCAAAACAAATAATTAAATGTAATTTTAAAAAGGCAGACAACCTGTTGTTAGTTATTCTCAGGGAGGGAAATGCAATAACAACTGAATACCCATACTGTTGCTTTTGGCAGGCATTGTTCAGTAATATAACGGATGATGTTAAATGATTCCATCCAACATGTTAGTACCTTCAACTGCTTGGAGCAGCATTTTGCTGCTAAGTAACCCACGAAAGCCATGCTTTTTAAAATTATTCATTTGGCAAGAGATTTATTAAGTTCTTCAATGTCTATGGATGACTATAGTAACGCCTGCCCTTAACATTTCTGGTCCAAAATGGCTCTTCCAGGCTCTGTGGTGCATAACTCTGGGATTTCAACCAGAGCGTTGATTCTTTTACAGGGGTGGAAAAAAATCTGATAGAACTCCTTAAAAGAAAGTACAATTTATCATCATTAATTTCCATAATGGAATGTTAAAATGGGCACTTATAGTTTACTTTAATCAATATCAGAATATATCTATGCCCTAGCTTGTCAGAATAGATAAAATGGATGTGATAACCCACCTAGCCCAGGTCATTTCTCCTTCTCATAAGATAAAGGAAAAGCAGCACCAACATTTTCGTAATATAATCACACCCTAACATAATTCTTTTGAACATCATACACACTCTCTTCCTCCATTTTTTCTGTTGATAAGATGTAAAAAGAGGGTAACACAGGGCAAAAAGTAAGAATACTATGCCCAGACAGGTTGTCAGATAATTCAGCCTATTTTCTGATCAAGATAAAGCTATTTCTTCCTAGAGTTTCCACCAGATTGACTTCTGTAATTTCTGAATAAAACAAGTATGATTCTTACACTCAAGATATTATTGTTTACATTTTTAGTTACACAGCAAAACTTTCTCAATAAAGAAAGTAGCACATTGTTTTATATTTTGTCACAAGTTCCTTATTTCCTTTCACAGCTAATCAGAGGGTATTACTTGGAAGAGTACTGTGACAGTGCATGCCTGGAGGATAACTGAAGTTGAGTGCTCACAAATGGTCCCCAAAGACACTATTACCTAAATCTGATATGAAAATAACAAGAAAAAGACCTTCATGCTGTAAACTAAAATTAATTTCAGACTGTAATAAAGAATAAAAAGCATTATTTGAGCAAAAGGAGCTGCAGCCTGAAGGACTCAGGTTCAGATAGCAAAGAAAGTTTTATTCAGCCAAGATAAAGGAGAGGCTTCCTTTTACAGAAGTTCCCGCCCAGATTCCCAATTATGTCCATTTTATGTAAATGAGGTATCCAAATTTGTACACTTTCTGAGTGGTCTGAATCACACAGTCCTAATTGGTTGGCATTATGCGTTTGATTGGTTGTCATGGAGCAGTTCTGATTGGACTGTGCGGAGCTTAGTCCATTAGTTGATAGACAAAGCTCGTAACTGCCTTATGAAGTTGACTTACATGGCTCACAGGAGCAGGGCATAGTGCAGGAAGTCTTGAGTTCAGTCTGACATTCTTATTAGAATACAGAGTACGTGAGAAGCCCACATCAGTAAATGGCTGCAAGGCTCTTATTATTTATAAAATGTGGGCCCTCAAGTGACCATGGGGATTGTATCTCAGCATATAAAGTTTTCCGAGGGTTTACATTAAATGAATCTTTCTTCGTGGGGCGCACAATGCAAATAATCTGAAAAAGAATATTCTAGGCTAGTGAAAAGACCCCAAGGGGAAAAATAAGCTTATTGTGTTTGAGGCAAAGAATGAAGTTTAGAAAGCATAGCAGGAACCTCAGGAGATAAAGTTGAATCATATAGAATCTTATAAAAGCATTAAGACTGCATTTTATCTTAAATAAGTATGATTTAGACTTTTTAAAAAGGTCATTCTGACTGCCATGTGACAAATAGATTCCTTTTCCTTGGGAAAAGTGGTCCAAGTAGAAGAAAAGAAACCACTAAAGAGGCTATTAAAATAGTTCAGACAGGAAATGATTGTGGCTTGAAAGTCAATAATAACAGTAAATGTACAAGTAAAAGATAGACTATGCTTTGAAGGTGAAATCATCAAAGCTTTTCAATGGATTGAATATGGGTGTGAAGGAAAAGGAGGACTTGTGAATGACTCTTAAGATTTTTGGTTTAATTAACTCAGTGTATTGTGGTGCAGTGAGATTGGGCAGCTAAGATGGGGAAACTCGGGAAGTGGAACATGTTTATTAGTTAAGGATGTAATTCAAGCATTCTATCTAGAGATGCTTATAATATGCATTTCCTGTATTTAAATAAACCCTATACTCCTTAGAATAAATAATTAACCTTCATTTCTGATATAAGACTATCTCTCCAACCATATCTCTAGTTAATCCTAACAAACATATATAAATCCCATTTTCCAAAACAAACCTGCTCTTCCACTTCTCTTAGTTTGAACTACCTACATCTGCATACTTTCCTAATGGAGTACTATACATCCTAAGCATATGTCAGTTTCTTTCTATTGCTTTCCTTGACCCTCATTAGGCAGAAGTTCCTCTCCCCCAGCAATATCACTTCACTTTATTCATCTACTCTACCATGAATTCCTCAGGGGTGAATGTATCTCTAATTCATATTAGGATTCCTGGAAATCAGCCCAGTGCACAAATTCTCACTAAAGAAAAATTTTCACATGTACTCATGCTGAAAAAATAACACAAACAGTATTTTCAGGCCCAACCACATACATATAAATACCAATCACTTTCTCTAAACATGTGTCTAAGTATGAAGGACAAAGTTATGGTTGAAAAATCAAACATTTAATTTTAAAAAATAGCAAATATATGTATGACTTTATCAAAGAAAACCTCATTTTAAATATATTTTTATTTTGTTGCAGAAACACTTTATTTTGAATTGGGAAGAAAAAATACTGTCTTCAAGTTTCTCAGTTTCCACTCCTTTGTTGGTAGTAAATACTGAATGATGAAACACATTATTTCCATACTAAATTTTCACATTTATAATGAGGCCAAAATTGTTTCCTTGTAAGTTGCAGATAGCAATCAAGAACATGACAGTGATTCAGGGACTAAAGGGCAATGATAGCAGTGAGTTTGGCTCACGTGCAGGGCCCATTGCAGATAAGGATGAGTGCCAACTGAATGGCTATACACTCTCTCTTTGCTTCTTTTTACAGTTGTGGGGGTCTGCCAAAAATCTGTATATTGCTGGCAGGCAAGCAAAGCCAATCTAAGCACCTGTGTTGCAAAACTCAGCAATCGTGTGATTGCCATTAGTGATCCATCTGTGAAGCTGGTACTTGCCACATGATAGTTGATTCACATAAGATGGGTTGGAAGGGAAATTCCATTAGATAAGAAAGACAGCAAAATTAATACATCATTTGTTCTTCGTGACTGTAAAAATATAGCAAACATTGATGGAAAGTGAGAATTTTAGAAAGTATTTGAATAGATAGGAATGGCTCTTATATGACAAATGGCAAAGTTTTAATTCAAAAAGGAAATAAATAATATATAATTTGAGGAACAAAATCTTTACTTTCTTTAATGACTGATTGCATACAAATGGAGTACCAGAGTCACTAGTCTAGCAAAGAGGTTTAAAAAAAGAAAAATAATGACTTACCAAAGAATATAAAACATTAGGTGAGGTCATTATCTTAAATTCTTAGGTAGCAAAATCTCACTTACCGAGACTCAAAGGATTCAGACTTTGTGGTGTCAGAATGTTTCTAAGCTGAAAATAGGACTGCATTACCAATAAAAAAGGCAAAACTTTTATGAAAAAAATGTTGAAACTTTTGAGCACAACATTTTTTGTGCATTTTAATCTGTCAATATGCTAAAAATGTGCAAATCAACAGTAACATAATAATAGCAATTATCACTTACATTTACTGAGCATGTGACATGCATTGGACAAGGTGGCACAAGCATCTTATTTTACTTTTCATGAAGCTGTTAAGTTTCAAGAACTGAGGGTCGGAGGTTACCTATCTTAACCATTCAACAAAATGACCTATTTAATATTTCTTAAAATAAATTTTATTTTCTTTACATTATTTTTGTGGCACTATTCATGATGGTGTCTATCAGGCAGTGCTTGATTAACATCTCAGTTCCTAAGCTACTGAGACAGAACAATCCAATAATTTTGTATTATGAAGTACATGTACAATACTGTAGTAGCTGAGAAAATCAATAAAACATAAAATACCCATGGAATAGGTCAATGAGAAATCTGAAGGATAAAAACAAATATTTGTCATGATAAGGTTGAAGTGGTAAATGATAAATTTGGATTTTAAGAAGCAGTGTTTCTGGCCAGATTTATTAAATGACAAAAATAATATACATTTACATACATTTGCTTCAGTCTCTCTTTTAAAAAGCCACTTAATAAAGCAAATTCTAGAAGAATATATACCAAATATCTCTGAAATATTTCTAAAATGCATAACTATTCATTGTGGAATTAAAAACTTAAACGTTGAAGATGACCCATTATAAACAATGAGAATGGTACACATTGAACTTAAAAACTCCAAAGGTAAATTAGTTTAAAGCAATATAAAATACTATCATGAAATAGTAGAAATAGAGATTTTTCTAAATTCTCAAGTACATAGATATATTAAATGAGAATGCATTTTTTATGTTAGGAAGTAACATAAACATTAGGTGTTTATTTTGTTCCAACATTTCATTAGGATAATTTTCAAACACACAGAAAAGTTTAAAGAATTTTACAGTAAAAATTTATATTTATACTATGTATCTGCTGCAATTATCATTTTACTATATCTGCTTTATCACATATCTATTTATCTAGTATATTTCCACAAACACTTCAACATGCATATTATAAACCAGAGTTTGATATTTTTCCAGTGCTTTTCTGTTGCTTTTGAGGTAAATTTTATATACAATTAAATGTATAGATTTGTATTATCTTTTCAATGAATTCTGACAAATGCATGTAGATGTTAATTTTAAAAGGGCATGGATTCATATAAAGCAAATTGTCTTATTGTTTTTTCCTCGATAGCTTTCCAAGTTGGTGGATTGAGGGTTATAAATGAAAATCAAATATTCAGAAGTGATTTTATGAGTACTTTCACTACTTATTAGTTTTCACTATTTAGTTTTCACTATTGCCTCAACAGAAAAGAAATTTATTGAAAAATATATTTTTTGCATTTAAAAGAATAGAAAAAAAGCACCAGGAACTGGAAGAGCCAGGATCAAAAACATGGAAACATAGGCTAAGATTATAACTAAGATCATTAACAGGGTCAGGGAAGACCCTGTTAACAGACACTGAATACCACCACAGTGCTACTGTCACCTCTAACTGGGATGAAGTCAAGCACAACTACCTGAGCTGCCATGGTCCAACACCCAAATTCTTGTTTGTGGCAACTCTACATCAAGATGCACATTCCCCATGGAATGCTGCTGGGTGGCCCACCTGGGCCATATGTTCATGCCTGAAGTTTTAGGGAGTCTTGGAATGTGAGAATCCAGCATTTTTAGCTTCTATAGTATGTGCAGGGAGCTTAGCTTTCCAACAAGAACCATAAAGAAAGAAATTCTTTAAATATAATAAAGAAATTTCTATGATTAGTACAAAAATATCATAAATATTACTAACATACATCATTTTTCTACTCAACAACCCTATAAAGTTATAGCCAGGGCAAGCAAAACATTCTTGTCTCATGGATAATGGAGTTTTTTAGACAACTGATATCAGTTTGACCTTATTACTATATTTACTTGTTTTACTAGTGAGTGTTAGTCAGATTAGAACAATGAGACCACTTTATCTAGACATAGTTGCAGGGCTGCAGGGCCCATAGTGGTTAGACTAGGGGTGGTAAGTTACCAATACCACCTGGTCCAGGTAGATCCTTAACAAGGAATCTAGACATTTAATCTCGATTGTGGTATCCCTCTACAATAGGAGATTCTAAACTTGAAAACTAAAGGCAGTCATTTTTAGCTACGAGAGGAGTTTGGTCAGCCCCAAGAGTGAACAAGAACACAGACCAAAGTAATAGACAAAGCAAGAGCCCTAATGGCATTTGTTTCAGTTTTTTTTTTTCCTGAGGCCTGGGTACAAGAAGTCCTGTAAACTGTGAACTACCTTTATATTTTATTCTGGTTATAAACTTTCCTTTCTGATTAAGCAATTCCCAAGGGGCTTGTTATTTCCACTAAGAGTTATAATCATTATACTAATTATAGATAGGTGATCCTGATCGGAAACTCTCTTTGACCCACATTGCAAAGATAGATCACAATTTATTAAGTGTGGACCTCAATATTTTCTAACTATAATCTTTCACATAAGTAATACAAAATTTATTCCCTCCTTAATAAATAATGCCATAGAATAATGTTTCTTGTAAAATGAGAAATGCCTGCTTGTACCCTTACAAGTAGCTGAGAGACTAAAAAAAGGATCAAGATGTACAGAAGAACCATCTCATCTTCATTTAAATTATTATCCATTTTATCTTCTCCATCTCATTTCTATAAAACATTAATAAGGCTGTAAGGCTGTAAGCTCTTATGTCACTGTAACTGTGTAGCTTTTGGACTCTACAAGAGATTGACTCCAAATATGGTATTTTCTTGCTACAAGTAATGTGCATATGAGAGGCAATAACTCATCTCTGCGAGCTCTAATTTCATAATAATTTATTCCAAGGGCTTGGCAGCTAATGCTTCACTCACTATTAATAGAAAACTGTGCAAGTAGTGTAGGTGGTACTTTCAGTTTAGTGATGCTGTAGTTAATTTCTTTAATTTATAAAGTATTTATAAATCTCATTTTTGTAAAGCTGCTGAAACTGTGTAGGCAGAAACCAGTTATCTCCTTATCTCACAGTCTTCTAAATTGTATCCACTCCTGTAGCCTACATAATCACTTATACTCCTATTACTAAATCTGTTGCATGACCCCATCTGTTAACTTTGCATCTTATGAAATAGCTGAGTATTCGTGTGGCTTATGTTTAGGACTTATTTTGTTATTCCAATTACTCTACAGCAAGTTTTGTTTCAGAGGGATTGAGAGCTTGTTACAATCAGAATCCTGGGCTCTATTTCAGCTCTGGCAGTAGCACTTTCAACTTTTACCTTTATGAATTTTTATTTATGTCTGGTAATACTCCATGCCCTGAAGCCTAAAATTATATCAGCTTTATCATACTCAGTGTTTGCATGACATATCTTTTTCTCATCCTTTTACTTTCCAGTGTTATAATGAAAGTTTATTTATGAATTCTGAAATTTGAATTTTATATAAATTTTCATTTGTCAGACAATATTTTCTTCTTTTGATTTTTTTCCAACCATTTATAATGTAAACACTATTTCTAGCTTGTGGGCCATACAGAATCAAGCAATGAGTAAATTTAGCTGAAGGGACATTATTTCTCCCAAGCTCTGCCAGGAAACACAAAACACAGTCCAATTTAAAATGTTGAGCTCAATATTTATAGTTAACTTTTACTTGCTCAATTGATATTTATTAATGATCTAAATTAGGCAAAGTACTACACAATTGCAATGGTAAGTAAATAACTCAGGCATGATTTTAATTCCAACAGGGGAATAATACATATAAATATGTAGAAAATCCAGTATTAAATGTGGTAAATGGCAAAGAGTATTACATAGAATACTGGGCAGTTCTTTCAGGTTTTGTTGAGAGAGAATTTACATGGAATAAAATGCACAGATTTAAATGTATTGCCCAAGGAGTTTAACCAATGTGCATTCCTGTGAAACCACCATACCAGTTAAAAAAATAAAAAGTATTTTCATCACCCTGAGAAAATACCATAGTCCCTTTACAGTCAACCCCCCACCAAGAACAACCATCACTGAGATTTTCCATAGATTATATTAGTATTTAATGTTCTAGAAATGTATATAAAGTCATACAGTATGTCCAAAAATAATGACAGATTTGTCTAGTTCTCCCTTTAGTTCTGACAGTTATTAATTCATGTTTCGTTGAACTCTGTTATTAGGTGCATACAAGTTTAATATTTTTAGATCTTCTTATTAAATTAACTCTTTTATCATTATGAATATTCTTTGTACCTGGTAATACCCTATGTCTTAAAGTCTACTTTATCTAATATTAGTATACTTATATAAGCTTTATTATTATTATTTAGCATTTTTTACTTTCTAGGGTAAAAAGAATTTCCAGGCTCATCTTTTACTTTCCCTGTCCCATGTCTGAAATCAGTCATTGTTTTAAAAAATTCTGTTTCATTTTGATGGTTAAAGCAAAGTAATATAGTATTTTAAAGCAAAGATCTGGGTACTGGGTATCCTTCTGTCTATATTATACTATTATCTTTGGACCTTTTCAATGAAAGAGATAAGAAAATTCTTTTTTAATGACTTTATAGATATTTCCATTTCTGTCCATAAAGCACTGCTATGAAAATGAACTTGCTGTTGTAAACAACTAATTTATATATAATTTTATATATATAAAATAACAGATTTCAGACATTAGACAACAGCCAGAACAGTACTGTGATGCTTGAGAAAAAAAGAAGCAAATAAGCCAGCCTTATAATTGATACAGATTACTTTCTGAAAGCAGTTTCCAGGCTGTGGTGCAGGAAAAGAGAAACTAAACAAAGGCAACCAGTCTCAAAGAGCTGAAGAGCCAGAAGTCAGAGATAAAGGATGTAGAGCAGGCTCAAAGGTACTGGGAAGAATACCAAAGAAGAGTCAACAGCACAGGAGAGAGAGCTTCAGGGAACTACAGAGAGGTCTCTTTGAATATTTAACTTTTCACTTGTCATTACATGAATGAGGTGACATTCCATGAGCTGGTTAGGGCAATATCAATATAAAGAAATCCTACAGCTCAAAAATGCCAAAAGATTAAATTCATTTAAATTTATGGAACATCAGATAGTCCACAGATGGTTATCACTTTAAAAGTTAGTTCAAATCAGTTGCAGGCTAAAGACTTCTCCGAACCCACCTTAACAATGTCTAAAAGCTTTTCCAAAAAGATCAAATCAATGGCAAGTAACTAACCTACATGACAGAGAAAAGTTCAAATCTCTTTAAAGAAATAAAATAAATCTATCACCAACAATAAGATTCATAATGTTCAGGATCAAAAACAAAATTACTAGATATACAAAGAAAGAAAAAAAAATGGCCTATAATCAACAGAAAAATGAATCATGAAAGATGCAGAAATTACAGCAATGAGAGAATTAGTAGCTAAGTATCTCAAAATAGCTATAATGTGTATGCCCACAATGCTCAGGAATATAAACAAAACTATGAATATGATGAAGGGAGAACTAGAAGATAACAAAAAGACCAAAACATTTTTAAAAAGAAAACCATAGAACTTTTAGAGATGCAAAGCAATATTTGAAAGAAATAATATACCTGAGGGTATTAGCAGCAGATTAGATACTGCAGAAGGTCAGTGTACTTGAAGACATAGTAATAGAATGAAGCACAAAGAGAATAAGGCTTGATAGGAGAAGAAACAAATATTTGAAGAAATAATGGCCAAGGAATATCTTTACTTGATGAAAACTATGAATCTACAGATAAAAGTTCAAACCCCATCAAAATAAATATAAAGTATATCAATGCACATCATAGTCATATTTTCAAAACCATTGAAAAAGAAAAAAAATAGATTTTAAAATTTAGTATTGATAAAGATTTAATGAAAATCCTTAAAAGTAGATTGATTTGTTAAATCTTTACTAGGTTGATTTGCTTGTCAGAAAAAAAATAAAAAACAGAAGGGGCTAAGGTGTAAAAAGAAAATTACCAGATTTAAGAACAAGAAGTGAAGTACTAAAATAAAGATAATAACATAGACAACTAATAAGGAGTTATTGACCAATAATTGTACTGCCTAAGACAATATCTGTTTTGCTCATCTATTATTTATATTAATCAGCTTTTTAATGCATTCATCTTTTCTTTGTGAGTTTAGACTTGTGAGTACCTAGACCTTAGAAAATACTGTACATTTGTGATTTAATGACATACTATTTTTAGCATCTCCTTGAAATGCTGCAAAATTAATAATGCCACATATATAATATAAAGAGCCTTGTCACTGAATTTGCTGCTTGAGCAACTTTGCTTTAAAAAAATGTAAATTACACAGTGGCATTTAATGAGTGAGATATTTACAATGATGGTAACCCTTTGTTATGTATGCAGAAAGAGTGGCTTTCTAAGTATATTTTAAATCTTCCTTAGAACACAATGATTTTTTAAAATCTAAATACATATACCTTATACTATCTATCCACCTACCCATCTATAAATTTATTTACATTTTTGAGAAAGCTACATCCTATGAAATCTAATTATTGTGGAATTATAGAAATTATTCTTTATTAAGTAAGAAAACATAAACATTAATATTGCACTTAATGGCAGTTTAAGAATAATGTCACAATTATATTATGTTTTATATTTTATAAAGTGCATTTGTACACACTAGAATTTTATAACCTTGTGATTAGAGAAGAGACTTAGTATAACACCCATTTTAAATAGAAAAAAATATAGCATACAGAAAAAACAAGAGATTTGTTTAGTGTCACATGGCTAGTATTGGACTTGAAGTCTGCTATTTAGGTAGTTATTCCAGTGCTTTTTCTATTATAACACAAAACCTATTTAGAAACACACATCAATTTGTATACTTCCCTTACATTGGTTATACTTTCACTAAAAGTAAATATAATGTCATTATTATAATTCCTTAAATTAAACATAAAATTAAAGTTAATAAAGTTCATCATTTTTCTATGTGATAAATCTCAACATTGAAATGTCTCAAAAACTAAAACCATAATAGTAATGAACATTGATCGAGATAGTATATTAGATTTCTATTACTGCATAACAAATTACCACAAATATAACAGCTTACAACTATGCCTATTTATTATCTCACAATTTTGGTCAAAAGTCTAGCACAGCATAAGTGGATTCTCTGCTCAGCATCTTACAAGGCCAAAATCAAAGTGTTGGCAGGACTACAATTTAGTCTAAGGCTCGAGGTTCTTTTCTAAGATCACTACTTGTTGATAGAATTCATTTTCTTCTCACGCCTTTCCTATGGTTCCCTCCATCTTCAAGCCAGCAATAGCAGGTGGAGTACTTCTCATACTTCAAATATCTCTCATTTCCCCTTTATCTATATCTGCCTGAGTTCCTCTTTTGCTTTTAAAGGCTCATGTGATTGCATTGGGCCTACCCAGATAGTCCAAGATAAATTTTCTGTCTTGAAGTCAACTGATTAGTAACCTGAATTACGTCTGCAAAGTCCCAGCCAAGCCCAACCAGACTCACAGCTTGAAGAACAGTTGTCTCACCAAGCATAGCTTATATCAGCAAACTCTGAGAATCCACAGAGGCATTAGAATAAATAATTTTGAGTTTGGAGTGATTAGATATATAGCAATAATTAATCTATGCATCTAGCACTTCTCTATTAGATAACTGGATGACCAGACATTTTTATGAGAAGACTAAGCACAAAGTCATACCAACGTATTTTATTGATCTCAGCAGTGAAATCTATATGTGCTTTTTTATTTTGAACCATGACCACATTTACTGTATTAGAAACTACAAATGCATGGTTTTAGGTGGGAAACTAGTATAAATATAAATGTCAGAGTATATCCCACAGGTGGTGGGAAGTAGTGTCTGAAATGGTAACCAAAATTAGTAATTGAAGCAATACTGAAGCAATTTTATTTTTTATTTCAAACGTAGAATGTCTTTGTAAGCATTTATTCTCTGTACTTGGCTTTCTAATGTAGTTTCCCCATAATTTATATTAAGCTAACCAATTTTCTGCTCCTCTTCTTGTCATCACTAAATGCCTTTCCAATAAGTGTGTTATGACAACTGTTTTCAAGTCTTCAGGAATCTGATCTGTCACAAGTGCACATCTAAAAATATCATTTGCAACTTCCCTAATTTCTGCTGCTCTTACTATGAAGTCTATGGATGTTTATGCCATGTGTTTCCAACACAGAACACTTTATTTCCCTGAAGAACAATTGATGATACCTGGATGTTACTGGAAGATCTTTTGTAAAATGAAATAATTTTCTCTTGTCTAAATTACAGTGAACCTCCTCTACAGACAGCTCAATTCTTCTATAAATAAAGACAAATAGTAACAATTAAATCAAATGTTGAAACCAGATAAACACTCAAATTTAAATACAGTGCCCACTGATATTGGACAACTGCCTTTTGTCTCCAGCCATTTGCTTCTCAGCTTAATGCCAAGTTTACAGGTATCTTATGATAATTAAATGAAATCATCAATGTAGCAGATAACCTGGAAGTGGTAAGTTGTTCAAAAGTGGTATTTCTTCTTTCTATTTTTACTTACAAAGAGCTCTTTTCATATTTGGAGAGGCTTAATGTTAGCTTAGTGACTTAATGTCAACTTAATTGTGCTCTTGCTTTAAAAATAAGTTTTTAGTACTGAAAATGTCAAGTGGCATCTAAGTTGTAATCATTATAATAACAATAAGGAGGAGAAACAAGCTGAGTTATGAGACCATAATACGTACCTATGCAAATTTACTAAATAAATGCTTCTTACAGGTAGATGATCATTTTGTTACTTATAGCCATTGGAATTCTAGTGCAATTGAGAAACTGCTATTAAGTTGTTAACAAGAACAGTATTAGTATTTTCTAATCCCTTGGAGGAAGATTTACGAAGGAAATATGTAGTAAAATTGGTTATATTATTTCATTCTGCTGAGTGCTAAGGGTAAAATTTTTCTGAAGTCAGGATAAATTATAGTATAAATATGGAGAAAAAAGAATCCACATATTGCATATAATAGAAATAACATTTATGCAGAATTCGACATGTTCTAGGTATTTGCTACACATTTTACATATTAATCAATTTAAAACTTACAACATGCCTGTGATACAGCTGTCGTTATCTCCATTTTACAGGTAGGACACATAAGTGCCATGTATTTATGTCACCTGCCTAAAGACACACAGCTGGAAAAAGAGCCAGTAACAAATATTAATTCATTTTCATTTATAGTCAATACTTAAACCTTGCCATTACTCTAATATCTTCCACTGTGGAAATTTAAATCTAATATTACAATTTCAGACCAAAATTTCCTAATTTTTTAGTTGTCTCAATAATTTGTCTTCCTTGTACACTTCCAAATCTGTGCTTAGACCAGAAAATAGAAAAAAGTTTCATATCTCTATGTTTCTTGCTACATAAATCTAAAATTCCTAAGTACCATTGTGTGTGACATGCTCCCCACCATCCTTCAACTCATCCCCAGTAAAATCCCACTCAGTGGTGGAAAAGGGACACTTCACATCCTCTATTCCAAGCTATTACCAATCTCCTGTTACTTCTGACTTGATTACCACTGTGATTTCACCCCAGGAATCAGAAATGCTTCATAATTCAGAGAAAATCGACTTTCATCTCTTCTCATCCAAAAAGTAACTCCTCATTTTCTCCCAGCAAAGCTGAGTCTCCCTAAGTGGTTCTTAACTCTGAACAGTATTAGCATATATTCACTTTCTCAAGATAGAGTCATTGTTTACACTTTATATTTTCTCATCTTTCATATTCGCCAGCAATTTCTTGTGATCTTGCCTCTTAAATCGCTAGACTCCATCCTCTTTTCTCTCTCTCCACATTCTTGTCCCCAGAACAAGCTACTATAATCTCTTTTCTGGGCTATTGCAATGCAGTTCTAGTCACTTGTTCCTCTGCATTCACCCTTGCCCATCTCTACAAAAACAATTAGTTCACAAAGTAAGTCTAATCAGGTCAAGATCCTTATTCAAAATGCTTCAAATTTTTAGCAAAAACATTTTTAAAAACCTAGCATGGTATTACATTATTATTAGTTTCTATCTTCTACCACACTGGTCTTTTAATCACCTAACTGAACCTCTGGGTCTTTTACATGTTTCTTCCTGTTTTAAGACAGGAAGCTTTTAAGAGCTTCCTCTGCTCCACCTGTTTATTTTCTATTATTCCTTCATATCCCAATTTAATTTTCTCAGGGAAACATTCCTTGGCCCTCAGCAATAAGTCTTCCCTCTACTCTTATGATATTTATCTTCATGAATCTTACTCTGTTGTAATTGCGATATTCGTGATCATTTTATTAATGTCTGCCTCATCTGCTAAAGAGCTGTAAATTCCATAAGAACAGAGATAGTATCATATATTGAACCTTGAAAATAAAAAGGTTTTAATAAATATTTGTCTATTAACAATTGATTGATATCAGTGTTAGAGGGGTCCTTTAATTCTACCCATTTCTGGACTTCTGGAGTTTAGGATGATGAGAGTAAAATTGTGTTCTTTTAAGCCACCAAATTTGTGATAATTTGTTAAAGCAGCAATAGTAAACTAATACACTGATATAGTGCTTATAACTGTAGAACTCATTTATAGCACAGCATTGTAATTTTGTCTGTTATGCCTCCCACTAGATCTTACTTCCCAGAAGAGAGGAACTTTTCTTGAATAACCTGAGTAACTCGCACAATGCTAAGCATATAAATCGATTGAGTAAAATAATAAGTTTTATTCCAACAATCTAGTAATAGGGAATAGACTTTTGTACATAATGACAAAATTTTTATTACTTTTAGGTTTTGTGTACTTTTTGTGACTATTACAGAAGTTGTCGGTGTCCCTTTTTGTCAAAAAACAATAAGATGCTTTCTCAGCATTCTTTTTTCTCCTTTGCGATAAAAATGTTTACTTCAAACCTAGCCTTGAATGTTGTTTTACATTCTAATGACAAAACAAATCATTATTAAGAATAGGAAAACATTATTCATCTTTTTCTACAACAATGGCTTTTTCAGGCCACTATTTTTCTACTTTTCCTGATTTTTTAGAAACTCTCTTTTCTGAAAAAAACAAAATGCCTAATAGTCAGTTCATTGAAAAAATCCAGTAGGTAGAGAATAGATAATAAAATACATTTATACTTTAAGCAATATGCTATATGTTAAAACAAAAATATTTTGATATAGAATTGAATGTATTTCTTTACCGTGGGCCCACTGACTAAAATTGCATGATTTGTAATATATAATTATATTTGTGATATTTGAAGTAGAGTAAGAAACTACTAAAAAGCAATCTGAGTTAAAAAAACCTTACAGTAAATATTTTTAAATTTTTTCACCATATCTTTTAGCATTGTCATATACCTAGATTGATAGCAATCTTAATCCTTTTCAAAACATACAAATAAGGTTTTATATAGATGACTTTTATTTTGTTCTGCTTCATCTGTTTATGTAATATGTCCTTAAATATAAAATTATAATAAAATTTTAACTGAAAGCAATTTTAAAAAATAAATGCAGCATGTAATAAACATATAATACAACTGATGGAAGGAAAACCACATGGGTTTCAGTAGAAAGCAATCTCATCTTCCAAGCCTGCTTTGGGGTTGTGTTCTGATAATTGGAGGGGTAGTTAATCTAATTAGTTCAATGGAGGATTCTTAACAGAGCTACTACTGCATATGGTTTTCTTTTCTACCTGGAAATTTCTTATTCCTCTTTTAAAATTAAATTTACATACTACCTCATCCAAGACACCTTCTCTGACATTACCAGAGTTAAGTATTCCTCTATTCTCTCACAGTGCCTGCAGTACTTAAACTTTGTAATACTCAGTGTATTATTTTCCTCCTTTAGTAACATTTCTTTGATCTCCAAAGTACAGGGATTATATTCTATTCATCATTATATCCCACTAACCAGCATAGGCCGGCATATACACTAATAGCTGATTAATGATTTTTTTGTAGTGAGTGAATTACATTCCAGATATAAATATATGCTAGATACTGACTGGGTTCATATCTCAAGGAAAAAAAAAAGTTAAAATGAAGTAAACATAAAAGAAAGACATTATGATGGATATTTGAGTAAGCATTGTACACGAAGAAAAGTTTTAAAGGTAAAAATTGCAGGAAAGGATTGAATGCTAAGCTTTCATTTATAGCTGCCTTGTTGTGTATTAAGTAGAAGCAGCACTAGGAAAGTCATCACAAAACTGCCCAGAGACATGGGAAGTAGGAAATGATCAAACATGAAATAAAAAGTTTAATCAAATATGTAAGGAGAAAAAACAGCTGAAATTTACTTCCTCCAATTAAATATAAACTAAAAGATAATATCAGGTATGATATTTAAAATAATATTTAAGAAGTAGTACAGCATGAACATTGATAAATAGAATAGACACAAGCCAGTTTGCCCAACTAAGCATATTCACTCTTTAATAGACCTGAATACAACAACAACATTCTTCCCAATAGACACCAATTTATTTTCACTTCTTAAAAAAAAAAAAAATGTTTGGAATAATTTCAGAGTCTATTCTTTGAGGAATTACAGTTTTAGCACTCAGTGTCTTTATTTAGCCCATTTTTCTATTTTTCTCTTAAAACAGGTGTTTAGTCAGATACTTAGATTTTGAATTTCCAGCAGTTATTAATAATGCTGACTTTTCAGAGTTTTTCCACTATAATTTAAATTATAATTTTCTCCAACATTTCTTTTCAACATTATAATGAGTTTAATGATATTTAGAAATATAACTGTTCTTTGATGGAAAATTCATAATCCAATAAAGATTAGGATGGTTTTATATTATCCTGTCAAAAATAGATTTTAAATTAGAGCTACAAATATATTATAGTTTTTTTCAAAATACTTTTTGTGTATATTTTCTCTTTTTTATCAACAAAATCATCTGTTCACATTTTTCCAATGTGACATTATTTCTTATGTTTCTATTTGCAAACATGGAGTTGATACGTTTCTCCATCACTTTTGTTCCATTCCCTCAACAAACAAAGCCTTCTAAACTGACCTATGCTAAAATGCACTCTTATTAAAATATATGTTTTTGAATAAAACAATAAGCAATTGAGTAAAATGATGAAAATATGAATTCACATAAATATAAATTTTAAAATTCTTGCTACTAATCGACTTCTCAAACTGTTCCATATAGATTCACTAATCTTTTGTTCATTCAATCATTCAAAAGATATTTACTTAGCACTTACGATAAGCCAGGTAGTATTCTAGACATCAGTGACAAATAAAATAGGTAATGTTTCTATCTTCATGTCACCCATAATTTAGTAGAGGGAGACAATAAGCAAATAAACCAGTATATATTTGGATTATGAGATAATAAATATTATGAGTAGAAAGAGAGATGAATGAAGAAGATGTGGTAGACAGTCTTTAGGATGGCTCTGATGACATAACGATCTGTCTCCTATTATTCACACGCTCGTTTAGTACCCACCCTGACTGTAGTAGTTTAATACATTCCATAACTCATTACAGTAATTGAATATAACATGTAGTACATTATTATCGATAGCATACAGCAGAAACTCTGGTATGTTACTTCAGTTACAAAAGCCTCTACCTTAGGGTAGA
Organism: Pteropus medius; assembly: GCF_902729225.1. Lineage (NCBI taxonomy): Eukaryota > Metazoa > Chordata > Mammalia > Chiroptera > Pteropodidae > Pteropus > Pteropus medius. The sequence goes on from NW_024355205.1 coordinate 9,740,937, forward strand.
GTATGCTCCCTCTAGGATAACTTGTTTTAGGAAAAGCATCTTGCCATTACATATGCACATTATGGAAGCCTGTGAGAGATCCATGTGGCAAAAAATTGAAATCTTTGGAAAACAACCAATGAGAAACTTTAGCCTGCCAACAATCACATGAGAGAGATTAGAAGTAGATCTGCTTCCCATCCCATCAAACCTTCAAATGGGACTGCAGTCACACACACAGCTTGTCTGAAACTTCGTCAGACATCTTGGCCAGAATTAACCATCTAAACTGCTCCCTGAATCCTCACCCACAGAAACTGTGAGATAATAAATATTATTTAAGCTACTAAGATTTGGGGTAATTTGTTATGCAGTGCTGGATAATATAACAATTACATTGGAAATAGAGTGCAATCCTAGGACAAGAAGGTATTTTATTTGGTTAAGTTTCATAGATATTTTGACTTTGAATTATAAGACTTAAAGTTTACTTTAGAAATAATATACTTACTATCATTTTACCTAATTTCTCTCTAATCAAATATGTCAGTTGTCCCTTTAAATATAGCTTTATTGGTTTTTCTTATCACAAAGGTAACGTCTATGCTCTATATAAAGTTTAAATATTACAGAATATGTTAATAAATTGTATCCACTAGATACAGAATTTGGTGACGATTTCACCACATTTTTTTTTGCGTATTCATGTATTAATATGTTACATTAGCTTATTTGACCCCTAAATATAATTGGATAATGTTATATGTTCTATTGTTAAACATCCTATTTTACATTTATCTTCAACAACTCATATGGATATAACCCGTTCTTTCCAAATATCCTACCATACACAGTTCTATGGATAAACTGTCATAGGATTAAAAGCTTCTCTCTTGATAAACATATGGGTTAATTCTAGTTATTTTCTACTGTAAAGAGTATTTTCTGAAATGTCATAAGTGTTTTTTAACAAAATATAAATCATAATATTTAGAAAATATTGTATTAATAAGCCATATCTTAAAAACAATGAAATAAAGAAAACAGCTGACCAATTTCCTTACAGATTTAACAGGTTTTTAAAATGTATTTTAAACATTGAATTAATTTAGTTAAAATGACTCAGTTGTTAGAAAATGTAATATATAAATATTTTATCATAAATTCTATACTTTTCCTTAACAAAATAGTAATTGATTAGTTGAAATTTTGATTAAAATATTTAATGAATTCATCATTCATTTTATCTGCCTGCGCTCCTACTCTCCCATATTGAGTTCAAAAATAAAGTCAACGTATAATGAATAAAATCACAGATGTGATTGAGTTACCCTAAAGCAATAGAATGGACCAAGTGAGCTGATTTTAGTGTGAATTGTTTTAAAATGTAAACATGTTAAATGGATTATGTCAGTTGAAAATAAGATGGTCAGATATCGAATTACAGAAAATGTAGAATGTAAAAAATGTTCACTTCAGGGTTTTTTAAAAAAGAAGAATTAGCCCCACTCTTTAAGCTGTTTGAATCATTGACAATTTCCACACAACCACAAGGATTATTATAGCAGCCTATCTTAACCTATGCCACTAGATAATCAACTGGTCTAACCGGGATGAAGTCATCTACAACTCACCAAATGTTTGTATGCGTTTCCACATTTGTCAGCCCTCTTCCAATTAGGCAACACGACTCATTTTGGTTAATCAGTCGTGAGCAAAAGTAGTATGTATCACTTTCAACTGCATATTTGAGAACCAATTTATTATCTCTCCATCTCTTCAATAAAGAAATTAACTCTTGTTATATAAAACCACAAAGATTTTAGAGTTTAATATGTTACCACAGTATAAACTGGCCTATCTGCTTAGTGCACTAATTCACTTTATTACAATTTTATATAATAACCAAACAAAAATATAGTTTTGCTCTGCACATAACCCTAATTATTGAGAAAGAAAGTGTGATCGGGCCAATATGAAAATTCTTATATATATGACAAGTATATATTCTGTTGTCAATTAACATAATGGTAGCAGGATTTTATACATTGGCCTTGTTTAGGTTAACTTCAGTCTGTCTAAAAGATAACTACTTTTTCTACATCTAAAATAAAGTTTTAGAGTCTAAACTACTGAGTTCTGGTAACAAACTATAGTAATTCCTCCGTGAGTGAACAATAGTAATTCCTCATACACACAAATGCCTACCCTCATTGAAGTAAAATATTTCGATATATTTTTATTCTGGTGTTGCTGCATGTATTTTTTATTTAACCACTTTTGGCAATATATATTTAGAAAAGCATTTATTAAAATCATAAAAAGGTATGTATAGAGATAAAAATAAATAACATTTTCTTCTTACCCAAGTAGCACTATAAATAATTCAACATGCTTAAGAGTTTAGACTCTTGCCCTCAAAATGCTATAAAAGTACCAATTTCAAAAATGATTCAAGTGTATTATCATACAGTTCATCTTTATGTTTAACCTTTTTTCTTGATACAATTTAAGTATGCTTTTATATATTCTGTTTTGGGGCTCAAATAGAATTTTCAAAACTCATTCCTCAAGATTCTCTTAAAAAAGCCAACCACCTTTTTTAAGCCTTCTTTATATATCTTACTTTCTAGGCCATTTAGTATTAGCATCACTCATGGCTATACTCTCTGGATTCTTTCCCAATTTTGTTTTCTTCTTTAAATTTATACCATAAAATTATCAGAATAATTTAGACTTCATACAAAAACAAACAAACAAATAAACAAAAAATCCTCCATATTTACTGATATACTTGTCATTCAATGATCTTACACTACTTTTCCAAGTAGAAATAAGGTCTAAGAGACAGCATCATTTGATAAATAAAATGTCTTGATTTTAAAAAGTAATGGCAACAAAGTGGGGCTGCAATCACAGCATGAAAGTGCATTTGAATCTATTTCTGTTTTCCCACTGATGTCAAAGTGAATCCAAATACATTGAGTCCACAGTTAACATCATACTCAAAGGTGAACATCTAAAATTTTTTCCTCTAAGATCAGGAAAAAGATAAGGATACCCACTCACATTATTATTATTCAACATAGTGCTGAATGTTCTAGCCAAAACAATCAGACAGGAAAAAGAAATAAAAGGTATACAAATAGGAAAAGGAGAAGTAAAACTCTCACTATATGTAGATGACATGATACTTTATATAGAAAATCCTAAAGAATTCACACACAAAAAAATTAATAGAGTTAGTAAAAAAAATAGTAAAGTGTCAGGACATAAAAATAATATACAGAAATCTATCACATAACTACACATTAGTAATAAAGAATCAGGAGAAATGAAGAAAACAATCTCATTTGCAACTGCATAAAAAATACCTAGGAATAAACTTAACCAAGAAGTTGAAAAACCTGTACTCTGAAAACTATGACATTGAAAAAAAGAAATTGAAGAAGACAAAAGTAAATAGAAGAGTAGACCATGCCCATCGACTGAAATGAATGACTATACTACTACACAAAGCAATTATCAGATTCAATACAATTCCTGTCAAAATATCAATATCATTCATCTTAGAACCAGAACAAATAATCATAATATATAATCCCCAAATAGCCAAAGCAATCTTGAGAAAGAAGAACAAAGTTGGAAATATGAAATCATGCTCCCCGATTTCAAACTATACTACAAAGCTATAGTAATCAAAACATTATAGTACTGGCACAAAACCAGACATATAGTTTGGAACAGAATAGAGACCCCAGAAATAAATCCCCATTTATATGGGCAACTAATCTATGACAAAGAAGGTAAAAATATGCCCTGGAGTAATGACAGTCTCTTCAACAAGTGGTATTGGGAAAACTGGACAGATATGTACAAAAAATAAATAAATAAATAAACTGGACCACTCTCTTATACCGTATACAAAAATAAACTCAAAATGGATTAAAGACTTAAATACTTAAATATAAAACCAGAAACCATAAAACTCTAGAAGAAAACATAAGAAGTAACATTTAAGATCAATCTGAGTAATATCTTTTTGGCTACATTCCCTCAAGCAAGGGAAACAAAACAAAAATAAACACATGGGACTACATCAAACTAAAAAGCTTCTGCACAGTGAAGGAAACAAACAAAACAAAAAGGTAACCTATTGAATGAGAGAATGTATTCACAAATGATATATCCTAGAAGGAGTTGATATCCAAAATATATTTAACAACTCAAACAATTTCATAACAAAGGAATAAAATACCTGATTGAAAAATGGGCAGAGGACAAAACAATACAAAACAAAACAAAACAAAACAAAACAAAAACTCATTTTTCCAAAGAAGACATACAGGTGGCCAACAGACATTTGAAAAAATGTTCAATATCACTAATCATCAAGGCTATGCAAAGCAAAACCGCAATGAAATATTACCTCACACCTATCAAAATGACTATTATCAAAAAGTCAACAACAATGTGTAGGTGAGGATGTGGAGAAAGGGGAACCATTGTGCACTATTTGTTGGGACTGCAAATTGGTGCAGTGACTATGGAAAACAGTATGGCGATTCCTCAAAAATCTCAAAATAGATATACCATATAACCCAACAATTTCACCTCTGGTTATTTATTTAAAAAAAAAAATCACTAATTTGAAAAGATACATGCACCCCATGTTCATTGCAGCATTATTTACAATAGACAAGATGTGGAAGCAACCTAGGTGTCTATCGGTAGATAAACGAATAAAAGAGATATGATGTATAAACACAATGAAATATTATGAAGCAATTAAAAAAGAATGAAATCTTGCCATTTGCAAAACATGATAAATCTAGAGATCATTATGCTAAGTGAAATAAAACAGGCAAAAGACAAATATCATATGATATACAGAAATCTATCACATAACTACACATTACATAGAATTTGTGCAAATTATGTTTTAAAAACAATTATTTGCAAAATGTTTCTCTAGACCAGTGATTCTCAACCTCAGCACTATCAGCCTTTTGGGGATGGATGTTTTTGGGGAGCGGGGACTGTTGTCCTGTGCATTGTAGGTTGCTTAGAGCATCCCGAACTCTAGCCACCAGATGCCAGTAGCAATAAAAAATATCCCCAAACATCGCCAAGTGTACTCTCAGGGGCAAAATTGCCCCAGTTTGAGAACTATTGATACCGGCAATGCAGTTTTTCTTCTCAGATTTGAACTTACTGAAGGGAATTTGGAACATTACAATGAGTATTTGGACAGAAGGGCTGAGGGAGGAAAAAAAAGAGCAAATGAAAGGATGTTAAATACTCATAGTGTTCTGAGGCCGCTGGTTCAGAGGATGGTGTTAATTTTTTGTTTGCTTTTAATGCTTGTGCGGTTTGCTGACCTGAAACAATTTCACTTTATACTCAAAGCATGGAAAATCTTTTTTGATCTCTTAAGCTTCATATTTTAACTCATCTTCCTACATCGTAAATATTTAAGGATTCCTTGGACTTCCTAACTCAATTCAACAATCTGCCTGGATAGCCTTAACTGCTAGTATGCTTTAAAAAACACCACCATCTGATATCTAAATCAGGTGTCACCAATCTCGACTTTTATCCAGAAATTTCCATCTGAATTGAAAACTTCAAAATCAATAGCTCACTAAAGCCTGTTCATTTTTAAGCTGTTGAAGCATCATCATTCTGCTGGTCTCTAGAAATGAAGAATGGGAAACTAATGCAAGTTCCAGCTCATTCTCACCTTTTTCAGTTTGTCCCCAGTCTCCCCACTTCACATCCGTTTTAACTTCCCAACTTCCTGCACTGCTGACTTCAGCTTCCAGCACCAGATGTTTAGAAGGAAGCCTTTCACAGGCTTAATCAGCTCCCACATCGTGTCAGCTCAAACCACTATAAGAAATCCCTTATGTATCAGTCTTAGTGATTCTGTTTCTTTGATCGAATGAAGAATCTCTTATTTTGATTCTTCCTTCCTTTTCATCATCTTCTTCTCCACAGAGGAGACAAATCAACCTATCTCAGAAATAATTCCGTCTCCTATAGAGTATACACAGTAATGAGAAAGACAATAAAAATAGCAAGGAAGCTTAATAAAATTAGTATAAATGATGATAAGTGCTTGGAAAGATGATGAGATAGAGTGTAACTGGAGAAGTAAGGAAAGGCATATTCTGGGTAACGACATCTGAGAAGACTCCTTAGGGAGGGATATTTAAGTTGAAGCCTGAAAGAAGAACAAAAACTAGATAAGTCACTGTTCAATTGAAGGAGCAGAATAACTGGAATATACCAGAGATTTCATAGAGAGATTTGAGTACATACAATGTGGGAGCTGATTAAGCCTATGTAAGGCTTCCATTTTTGCATCTGATGTTGGAAGGTGAGAAGAGAAGATGAATGTGACGTGGAGAGAGTGAGAACACACTGGAACAAGTCAGAATGGACTGGATCTTGTATCAGCTTCTCATTACCTTTAAGATGCCAACTTCTATAATTCAAGTTACTTTCTAGAAAAGCTGGAACCCTTGCCATTAAATTAACATAAACATGCACCTAGTAGAGAAGTTGAGAAGTTCAAGGAGGAACTGGCAGTTTCTGTAGGAGTTATAGGCCTTACTGCTGCTCCTTGCTAACAAGGTGAGCCAGCTGAAAAGAAAAACCCTGTATGAACTACAACAGCACCTGCACATATTTCCCTTGCACCGAATGTCTGACTGTGAAAAAATATATATCTGCTGCTCCTCTTCTGCATTTCAAATCTCCTGCCAAATATCTCTTGCTTCTAATTTAGAACCACACAGGGAAGAGAATTCTGGGTAACATTCATCCCTCTTAGCTAAGTTGACATAATAAAATTCCACCAAAAATATTACACTAGTCAAGTAAAGAGTAGGGAAAAGTACATTCTAAAAAGTACATTGGGACTAATATGTGTGAAGTCCTGAAGCACAGAAGTGTTTGGCACATTTGACGAATTAGAATAAAAGTGATTGGACAATAGTAAAAGAGCAAAAGAAGCACTTAGAATGATATTAAAGACATAAGCAGGACTGAGATTCTGCAATGTCATATGAGCTATGCACATGGAAATGCACACCATTTCCTTCAAAGTCTTCTGTTTTCCCCCCTTAGTAAATCTATTTCTTTTTTTTTTAATTAAATTTATTGAGGTGACATTGGTTAATAAAATTTATAGAGTACGATTCAAGAGTACGATTCAATAATACATCATCTGTATATTGCATTCTCTGCTCATCTCCAAAAGTTAAACCTCTTTCCATCACTATATATTTGATCTTCTTTACCCTTATCTACCGCCTTCCTCCCCACATTCCCTCTGGTAACCAATAAACTGCTGGAGAGGATATGGGGTAAAAAGGAACCCTTATATGCTGCTAGTGGGAATGTAAATTGGCATTGTCGTTATGGAAAACATTATGGAGGTTCCTCAAAAAATTAAGAATAGAATTACCATATGACCCAACAATCCTTCTTCTGGGTATTTACCCCCGAAATTTGAGAACATTTATCCATAAAGATATATGCACCCTAATGTTCACTGAAGCATTATTCACTGTGGCCAAGACATGGAAACAACTGAAGTGTCCTTTAATAAGTGATTGGCTAAAAAAGATGTGGTACCTATATACAATGGAGTATTACTCAGTCTTAAGAAAAGATGAAATACTGCCATCTGGGACAACATGAATGATCTTGAGATAATCATGCTAAGCAAAATAAGTCGGACAGAAAAAAATCAAGACCCATATGATTTCACTCATATATGGGATATAAAATTGAAAGCAATAAATGAACAAGACAAACAAAAACTCATAGACATAGTAAACCAGTTTCTTGATTTTGCATCCTAGCTGCTAAAATGGAGTTATAACATCTAACCAAAGTGAGAAAGCATGAACGCTCTGAATGAACATTATAATCCCCTAGAGAGATAACAAAAATCCTATTATTGGGGTTCACTGCCAGAGATTATATTTTTAATTGTTCTGAGGTGTATTCCTGGTATCTGCCGAACTAAAATAGCATAGAGATGGGCTTATACCAGGGTACTGGATATGTAAGACTTTTCACTAGCTATTAGCCACCTCTTTTCTGGGGCCCTGGAAGAAGAAATGTTAAGATAATAAAACAACTAATTGAAGGCAAAATATTGAGTCCTTTCAGATGATAACACACTTGAATTTTGCTAAGTACCTGCTTGTATTCTTAATACAGCAAGGATCTAAATGACTAATCCCATTTGAGATGACTAACTGTGAGAAAAGATTTGCAGGGTCACTTTCCTTTATCACTCTCTTCCTTTTGAATGATGTAACTCTTTCTTCTGCCTCCCTCTCAGGCCCTCCACCTCCTTCTAAAAATAATGAAAGAAGACTGAATATGATTTGTGAGGAGAATTATAAATTGTGTTTTATCCTCTGCTGGACCCCATAGATATGTCTGATATTTAAATTAAAAATCTCCTCGGTAACACATCATTCCTTACTCCTGTCTACACATTAAAGCATAGTAAGGAGTAATGTATTTGAGAAGAAAAATGATATTGCTAATTTTCAGTTTTAAACTTCAAGTTTTAAGTTTTAGTGGGAACTAGTTTCTTCCACCATTTTCTACACTTTATTACCACCCAAGTCTTAATGAGTCAATGTAACATTACTAAACCAACACTAGTTTTGGTAACTTTATTAATTTCACAGTAGAGACATAGGAGATAGGATGTAGATATTCAATATTTAGATTTATGTAATACATCTATGTGGCAAAATAAAGTTGAGCAATCGCATAAGAGGAAAGTCTCTGGAGTCACACTTCTTCTTCCCTCACTTTACTCTGTGACATTGGCCAAATCACTTCACTCTTTCATGCCTCATATTTTTCATATATAAAATAGTAATAATAATACCCCATAAGCATATTGTGAATTGTGAAGATTAAATGAGCACTCAGAAAAGCACTGTATACTACCTAAACTAAAAGTGTACATGATTTCAGTATGTGTGACTAGGTGTGTATGCACTCATACATATGTATGTATTACTTATTTATGCATTATGTGCTTGTATTTATAATCTTTTTATTTATAGTGTTTTATATATAATTCTTAGAAGAAATATATAATTAATAATTTTATAATCACCAGATAACATCACAGCATATTATTCCTGAGGGTTTGCACAGTTGAGATAACTTGGCCTTCAGAGGAAAAAAGATAAAGCTGCAGGTATTAAGCTTATGTATTCTTTGTATCGCTGCAAGATTTTGAGGTCTCATAGAGAATAGAATGGAAAGTAAGATTCTCACAGATGTCATGTAGCAGGGTAGCATTTCAATTATTATGCTATTTGGAAAAGGTTATGGTCTCAAAAGGTAATTTTTATTCAGCATTATTACAGTGTATGCAATTGATTTCATTCATTTAAGTAGAGGGAATCAGAATCATAGATGATGAATCTCTTTTCAAAGAAAAACACTTTCAGCTTTAGAAAGTAATTTATGAAACTCCATTCATGTCATGAACGGAATAAAGAATGGCAAGAGATAGTAGCACTGCCCTATTATTTACCAATGGTCCTTATTTCCCCCCATCCTCTTTGGTGTCTATTACTCTATAAAGTAGTGTTTATTAGTCCTTATTTTTCTCTTTTATGTGAGGAGAGGAACAATTGCCATGCTCCTCATCACAAGGTTGTGTTGGCCTTCCTCCTCCCCTTAATGCTTTTTCTGCAGGTATAAATTACACACACTCTACTGAACCTCAGCCAGGAACAAAGATCAAGAACTGCTTTAACAAGAAATTATCTTTATTGTTGTGTTGTCTTTATTGTTGTTATGTAATATTGATATTGTATAGTCAGCGAAAAGAATAGTTACCTCTGCTGTCCCCTATTGTTCCAATGGGAAAATAAATACATGGTATACAAATTTGAGAGCTAAGGCAGACTTGAGAATTTATCTAATCAAGACTCCTCATTTTACAGAATAGGAAATAGAGATCCAGAGAGGTAACACAGACACAACTGAGTTTAAGCCCCTTTCTTGAAGTAAATCAACTACTAAGGTTGAAATATAATATCACCATAACCACATTAAGAAAAGATTGCAATTTACCTAAAAGTGACAATTAATTATAACAGGAAATGGAGAATTAAAACAGGGATTATAAAAAATCATGTAAATAAAGAAAAAAGCTGGGGAACAAACAGCCACTACATACACTTTATTCTAAAAAGAAAAGAAAAGCCATCAGCAAATGTGACAAGACACCCCAAGGTCTTATGAGGAGTCTCCAATCCACCCTTGCTGCTAGAGAAAAATGTTACTAATACCTCTATTTATAATCCCCAAAAAGTCAACAATCTATAAACTATACCATGTAGATATAGTTGTAGAAACTGTGAATGCTTGGTCTTAAAAGAGAGGACTTTGAATACAACAGCAGTATTTAAAATTTTTGGAGAACTGTCTAGTGAAAAGGGTATCAAATGGAGGAAACTAGGAAATAGTGGGTTTGGAAGAGAGACACTTTCTAAATATAAATATAAAAGAGGCAGAAAAGGAGCAACCTGGGAGTGTTCAGGTAAGGGGAAGAAGACCAGTATAGAGACCAAATGTCAAGAATACCTTCTAGACAATAAATGATGGAAAGTTCATTTAAATAACATTGAAGAACCTTCCCGCAAAGAGTCTATGACTCATGGTACAAAGTAGAGGACATGCAAAGCTCACTTGGCAAGTGGACAGTCATAACAGACAGTTGAATGTAAAACAACTGGGTTAAGATAGCAGATGGTCTATTCCTTCCCTTCTACTTTAACAAATAATACCATTTTTTGTTATCAAATTTAGAATTTAAGATCTATTTTAAATCCATTTCCTCCAGGAAGATTACTGTTTCCAGCTGACCTGCGATTAATATCATTCACTGTAATATATTGGTTAGACCTCAGAAACATCTTTAAAGGCTTTAACTGTCTAGTCTGTGAACTCCTACAAGATTCTATTAGTTACATTTAATTTGTTCTAATGATATATCATATTCTGTTTCATGTATTTTCACCTCTCTTATGATACTTAACACATTGAATTTTAATTAATTATTTATATCCTCCACAGGACTAGGAACATCTTGAAAGAACACTGTACCAAGAGTGTACATGGCACATTATGAGCGTCTAATAAATGTTGGTTGATTAATTGAATGAATGCACACATAAATGAGTAAATAAATAAACATTTTTTATATTGTAACTTAGGAGGATACTCTTAAGGAATGAGATCGTGTTCTTATAATTCATGATACCCCATAGATCTTATTGATGTGTATAGCATATAATAAATATTAGATATTACTGCATGCTATAACATAACTTTGTTTTTATCTTATTTATACTCTGTCATACTACAGAAGCATGTTATGCTAAGTTACATTTGATTATATCCTTTATAGTTCACTTATATAAGTGAAGCAAATTTAGAATTTATCATTTATAAAATTATTATTATTCCTAGTCTGCCGCAGTCTTGTAACCTATTACCTTCCAGGTTACTATGTAAAGAACTCTAGAAATATGCATCTACAGGGGAAAAAAAATTTAAATCACGCAATGCTGACTCTAATGAATAATTTGTATGAGTGGAAATCACACTAAAAACAGAAAAAAATCAAGAAAAACAATACTTTCATAATATCACTCATTGGTCACTCATTCAACAAACATTTATCAAATATCCACTCTACGAAAAGTTCTTTAGCAGCTGTTAAAGCATAAGACTTTCTCTTTTTCTTTTCCTTATATAAAAATAGCAATAGTAAAGACTAACATTTATTCAGTGCCTATTTTTTTGCCAGTCATTGTGCTAAGCTCTAAATAGAAACCACCTCACAAAATTTTCACAGCAACTGAATAAAGAAAAATATCCCTGTACTATAGATGAGTGAACTGAGGTTCAGAGAGATCAGCGATATGCCCAATGTCCCCACATCTAGTGAAGGGCGTAGTTAGGACTCACATGGGGGCAGTCTGGCTCTGCATCTGACCTCACAGTTCCCCCTAGTAAACTTGGATAGGGCTCAGCTTCATTCACTAGGGAGCCTCGCCCTCTGGAACACCTAATTTTCCTAAACAACCTATCATAACTAAGCCTTATTTAAATATATTTCATGCAAAGTATTTTCTTGGATAATATATCTAAAAAATTATTTTTTTCAGAATTATAAAGAACAAAATGTTACAAGGGTTTCCAAAGATTTGCCTTTTCCCTTCTGTTCCCCTGTGCTGAGCAGACCTGCACTGCTTCCCAAGGTTTCATTTGGACTTGGAGTCCTTATTCCAGGTTCAGTTGGGGGAGGCGGGGCGCAGGTGGCGGGGCGGTGCTTTTATTCACCAACAGAGATAGTTTAATAAGCACTGGGTGTGGAAAAATATTGTATATGCTAAAGTCCTGCCATTTTCTGGCTCTGTAAATTGTCACATAACTTGACTGAGCCTTTATGTCTTAATCTGTGAACAGAACAAGAAATATCTATTGAAAGTAAAAGACATCAGCCTTCAATGAGGACATTTGGTGACAGCATCATGTAGCAACATCTGTAATAGCAAATTCTTTGTTAGGCAAAGTTTCAGTCTTGCTGAAGATATTCATTCAATCAGGCTGATGTTCACCTATTATTCTATGATAAGCCAATACTGGTAATTTAAATATCTAAATACTTCCTAGATAATAAATAGTTGCTTCTCTGGGTCTTGAGTTTGCCTCTCTGCCTTCCCAGGCAGTGTCTTCCACTCTCTTCTCTTGGATCCTTTAGACCATTTTACTATCCAGAAAATAAAAGGTAATGCTTGACTCAGCAGGACCCTCCAGAATTCTGCTCCAGTTTCACAGTTTAAGGTTTCTGCTTAAGCTTTCAGAAAAGAGAACCAGTTTCAAAAAAATAAGGAGCACTGTTGGAAACTCTTTTAGAATTATATGTCTGACTTTAAAAAGAGCTGCAAGTAATCAGTATGCTACACAATTTTCTTAATTGTTTATACTGTTCTCTCTACCACCTAAGTAGCTTAGGCTTAATGAGAATTGGGAATTCAAACATTTAGTTTTATTCTCTACTATAAGATATAAATTGTTTGTGGTCTTCTGAATAGTTTGTAAACTCACAGGAAGCCTTGGCACCTGGATTCCCATTGACATTTGGTTCTTACCGAATGTTACGTGTGCTGAAAAGCCATTTATTACGTTACAGCAATTTTTCCTTCACCTCAGTCACTAATGACTCATTACTGATCCATTATGGTCCAGCCATTCAACTTCTTTATGGCTTAAGCTTGTATTACATTTTCCAAAAATCTGTGCTTTCAATTTAAACCAGAGATCCATTGATGTACAGATGCAGAATATGCTTATGTAAGCTTTCACATGGGAAATACTTTTCTGCAACACAAAACTTGTTTCATTAAAGGAAATTTAAAACATTGACACTCAAAAATGGTCTGATCAGAATATTAGTCATTAGCAGATCACAATATCAAGAGTAATTATACTGGAGAGAATAATCTGAGTGGAAGATAATGTGAGTCCAAAAAGTTTTTGATATTAATAATAAAATCTATTTTATAGTTAATACAAATTCACCTAACAGGTGCTAAGTTATATATTGAGAAATGAACTGTATTTGGAACACTGAAGCCAGGTAGTAGAACCTAGATATTGAGTCTGCCATTCATAGAAGGGTCCATAGAGGATAGGAATGCTAATGTATTTAATCTAACTGATTAGTTTACTGTAATCCTGAACAAAATTTGTAAAGACAATGGACATCCCCAAGCCATCTTCCCTGCAGCTCAAAGAAGTTCCAATTCCAATTACCTTCACAAGATTTTATGCATTAAAATAATTTTATCCATCAAATTTCATAATTACATAATCCTGAATTTAACCATAGCACAAATATGCAAGTAGGTTAATTTCTGTGTATTAACTTAGAGGGCTCTCCATGGTTGTAAAGGAGTGGACACTAAAGTTGGACTAAGCAAAAGTTTTGTTTGTGTATGTAAATTAAAGGTAAAACAAGTTTAAAGATAATGTCACTCATCACTGTTATGTCAGTATGCATTGACTCTTTCCCGAAACTTCTCAGTGAGAATATAAAATCAGAAAAATCTCAGTGATATTATAAGAATGAGAATAAAAGACTAGTGAGAGCTCAGAAAGGAATATAATGGTCAAAAAGAAGTAAAAAGCATATAAAGGAACATAGATTAGATGGAATTTATTCCAAAGCATACTGAAATTTATCTCTCCTTAACACTGAAGGAACTAAAGTTTACTTTTCTGATACACACTCTTTGTGAAAGCTTCCTTCCTGAAAAGAGCCTTTTATAGAATTGGTAAATATTAGAGATTAAAGATTTTTTATTTTTTTATTTTTTGACCACTTCATAGCTCTCCTTTCTCCCTTGAGTAATGAGTTTGCTTTTTTCATTTCTCTGAAGTTGCTGAATGACATTTAGGATGTGATTTAAAGTATCAAATGTTGTGATTGAAAAGAAATATGCAAACTAATAATTTCAGAGAAAGGTAGGAAGAAAACAATTACTACAAAAGACAGAAAAATAACTTAAAATTAATTAATTAATAATTAAATTCTAATTTTTTTTACAAAATTTATACATTGATCTAGTTTTTTAAAACAGGCATTGAGTTCTAACTATACCACTTAAGATATTATGTTTACTCCCTTTGCATTTATTCATGATTCCAGGATGAATTAAGCAATAGGCATTCATAGACTACTTATTGTAGGCCTGTCACTAATAACTTTAAAAGCAATTTGTTAAAGTCAAATTATATGACTGGCTTCTGATAAATTTAAAATATAATCATAGTAATAATTCAAGAAAACATAATTGATTTTGTAATGTAAACTTAATGATATAGATTTTAAGAAAAGAAAGAACTTGAATTGGGTTGAAGTATTCAAACAGAGGGGGAAAAAAAGAAAAAAGACACTCGTATAGTAAGTGGAGTGTATAAAGCTGAAATTAAGTAATGAAAAATGAATACAACATTGACAAGTAGTAAGAATGCAAGAAGAATTTCAAAGGAGAGTTCACTCCCCACTGGTAAATGACAAAGTGCACAGTATGCAATTATCAGAGCACAGGCATAGGACGCAGGGAACAGAAATATGAAGAAATCGGCATTTTTAAATGGGTGCTGACTAAGAAGATAGATTTTGGTTTCCACAGCAACAGGGCCAGCTGGAAACAGAAAAAAAAGGGGGTGGAGAGGTAGTACTGATGGAACGTATTGGGAAAGCTAATGTGCTTATAGAGGCTGGACCATTTGCAAACCACTGGATGGCTGAATGCATAGCATTTGCAAAGGCAAATCAAGTTCAGACATTTTTTTGAAAGCCTCTGTGTGGTATTAAATAGAAACAAATGTTCCAATTTAATATGTGGTAGAAAGTAGCAAAGGATCTGACACAGAGTGTTACTATTAAGACACACGCCTAAAAATGCATTATCCCAAGTGATCTGTGCATTCATGTGTAGATTCCAACAAGAGTGAAGAGAAAGTAGAAGCAAGCTATCCCAACATCAGATGTTAATGCTCTAGCAAAACCAGTCTCTAATCTCAGCAATGTACTGGAATGGTAATAAGAATAATCAAAATATAAACTCAGGTAAATGGTAGAGAACATGATGAGAAAAGATAATGGCAGAGAAATAGATAACACAGATAAATTTTGCCTGCAGATATGTTTCAATTAGCCTAAGCAGTGTTTTTACCAAATAGTGAATGAATTACCAACATTTAGAAATTAAATATTTAACATTAGGGAGAAAAAAAACGCTGGAATCCTAACTGAAAAACTGAATTGTAAAATTAGGTTTATATTCCTGAATGGCAAATGATCTGCATTATTCTATTAGGACATCTCCTCTTGAATTTACCAGAGTCCCTACTTATGTGCTTAATACAGTTACTAAGTCCATGAAGACTTAACACAGTTACGTTACCTGCCTGGCTCCTCTATACACCATTTGGGATCTCTGCTTTAAAATTGCGGTCTCAAGCTGATATATACAACCTCTGGGGCTCAAAAAGATTTTACATTGTGTATATGGGCATGCATGGTTTTAAGAGAATCAAATTTCAAATCTCGAACACACATGCACTCTTTCTTAAAACTTATCTGCCTAAAAAGCAGTTTGAGAAAGCAACCAGCCTGTTTTTCTTAGCAAACTGTCCTTTCACAACTGTCCATCTCTACCTCTCATTAATTTCAAATATTACTATGTTGCATGGCTGCAGGGTATCAAAACCCTCTAGGTAAACAAATACTGGGAAGAATTCAAAGTATTGGTATCAGCAATCTATTATAGACAAAGTAGGAAAAAACATATATAGAATTTCCTATCATTGCCATCTTAATAATTGAAACATGACTTTAGAAATGGTGCATTTGACTAGTAGTGGAATTTTCTGAATTTAACATATTTTGTGGAGTGGAACTTAAGGAATGTGAAAATTTTCATTTATTTATATTACCACCCTACTCCACACTGCTTCTCTCCAGTTATTGTCAAAAAACGCTTTATTGCTGAGAAGATAGATATTCATGAGATCAATGCAAAGCATTGATAAGAAATATTAATAAAAGCATTGCCTCTTTTCATCCAGGCATAAATTCATGGTAAGGCTCTCTCTGTGCCTTTATTGAACTGGCCATTCATCCATCCAACTTAGAATTAAAATTCAGAAGTCAAGTGGTTTTCAGAAATTTATTTATATTGAAACCCGAAGTCATATTTTTCTTGATAAAACAGTCTGATGTAGTAGATTGTCAAGGAGAAATGCCTTTGCCATTTAAACTGTAAGATAGAGATTATTTTATAGATAGAATCAATTAAATCTGCAGATATAATATTTCAATAAAGTATGTTTAAAGCCTATGTTAATATAAAAAAGTATTCTCAAAAAATATTATACTCAATATATTAATAAGATTTCTATTTGCCCATCTCTTTTTGGTATTTTAATTAAAGGGTAATAGATGTATCAGCTAATAATAATTTAATAAAGCATTTTGGCTACTTCTAAATAATTGAAAAAGGAGCCAAGTAACAGATTTTCTTATAAATCGAGTACTTTTAAACCTTTAAAAAATAAAAAAAATAAATAATTGAGTTGTACATTGACAGATCAATGAAAATATCGCAATATAGCTTTTAGAATATTACTCAGAAGGAATTCT
Organism: Pteropus medius; assembly: GCF_902729225.1. NCBI lineage: Eukaryota > Metazoa > Chordata > Mammalia > Chiroptera > Pteropodidae > Pteropus > Pteropus medius. Next base: position 9,758,197 of record NW_024355205.1, read on the forward strand.
AGGATCTATAACATTGATATATGAAAATTTCTTTCATTTCTGTCAACTTATTTACGTATACAAACATTTTTTTCTCACAAATATATCAGTAAAACAAAAATAGAAATGATGCCACATAATGTTCTATTTCAGTGGTAATATTCAGCTATAGATACATAATCTAATTTAAAAACAAAACATAATCCTTTATACTTGAAGTTATATTATCTTCTAACTTTGCATGTTTTAACTATTATAAATGTAAATAACATATGTTTATATTGTTATAATAAATATGCATTAATAATCATAATAAAACTATAATTCAAAATTTAACACTAAGCCTATAATAAATAAAAATCTTTAAATCAATTAAATTTAAATATATGCATGTTTTTGATGCATAGAGTATAATAAGGTGATAAATAAAACACTTTCAATCATAAATGTATTATCTAATGGATAAATTCTAAATTTAGGGAATGGAATTGAAACGTGAGTTTAAGAAGAAAAGGGAACAATGATAAATTCATATTCTTTCTTATTTATACTTTTAAATGAATGATCTTATATTTAAATGATTGATATGATATTTCAATTCCAATGGTTACATTTACAAGAGTGACATAATAGTTTTAGTTTTAAATGGCAATATTTACACAATGGAAGAAACTATAGTCATACTATTTAAACTTGAGATTAAAGCTTTTTAGTTCCCAATTTACAAATATTTGACAACGTGTATAATTTTAAAAAACTTTTTTGTAGGTATACAAGGAACAATATTAGAAGGTTACTTGTTTAGAGACAATTGATATTTAAAAGTTTTATTTGCTACCAAATTCAGTCTTGATAAGGTAATTACAGGCTTTTTTTAGCTGTCTAATCTTGTCACATGGGTGTCTGAGGCATTTATATATAGTACTTTCTAATCTGGTCAAAAGTCAATTAGAAAATTAGGAGGGACTGAATTTTTGTTAGAGGTCCAGCTGTGAAAGGCTGGGAAAGACAGATGCTAATAGAAGTGAATAAAAGCAACATGAAAATATTGTGAGATCAAATTGTGAAGAAGTTTGCTATCAAAAAGAATTTTAGATTAATTATAAATAAAATGCCTATAAGTATTCTAAATTAGGCCTCTCAAATGGATGTTAAGGAGAAAAAAGTAAAACTCATTTGAGTAAAGATATAATTCTTGGAGTAAACAATGTTCTAAGTGCTACATGAAATAAGGTATAAACAATCACATATTATTGAATGATGGTAATGGATAATATCATAATACTAAAATGTTAAGATTATTTTAACGATTTATAATTAACAATTATTTACTGTTATTGTTAATAACAATTAAGAGCACAGTTGATGGATAATGTGTAATATAATATCTTTTAAAAATTACAGAATAATAAAAAAATCTTTAAATTCCGATATTTCATCACAAACAATATTAGTTCAAATTTACTGTGCTTGTTGTAGACTAAGCACTGTTCTAAATATTTACCTGCATTAACTCATTATAATGCTCATTACCTTTTCCAATCAACGCTTTGAGAAAGGTATTATTACTGTTATCATGTTACTGATTTTTTAAAACTGAGATACAATCCATGAAGTCTGAATCAAGCAGAAGAAATGCTTAAATCAGATAATGTATTTTTACTAAGTCCAGAAAATAGCTTTTTAGAACTGAAAGATAAATTCAAGTCTCTTCGGCACAGAATCTCATTTTATCAATGAAGCAATTCAGCCTTATGCCTAAACCCAAAATAGCAAGACCCAGTTGGATATAATCTCTCCTAACTTACACTGTCTCAACATAACCGTATGTTTCATTACTAATATGGGGAAAATAAGAATAAGGTCAAAAGGTTTCTTTGAGAAGTAAATTGGTTAATTCACATAAAACATCTAAGGTAATACTTGGTATATAATTAGCACTCAATCAATTTGAGCTAATATTATTGTGTAGACTGATCATTAATTTTATTTCACCTTTAAATATTTTATTTCTTCAGATTTCTTTTATGCTGTTTTGTGATCTTTAGTCTTTACATGTTTATAAAGATACAATAAATTACATAAATACCCAAAGCCTAAATTTTTTTGCTTAATAACTTAAAAATATAATTATTCAAATTGTTTTTGTACTGTTAAAAGATGAAGATGTCTGATGTTTGTATGCACTGATCCTGTATTTCTGATAATCAATAATTATGTCAGAAAAATCTAAGGAGTGTTGAACATAGCCATCATGTTGTATGCCTAATAATATATACAGGATTGAAGTTAACTCTGAAGTATACTATATAACTGCTTTTTTTTTTTTTTTTTTCTGGCACAGGATACTTTTCTACTGCACAATTGATTTTTAGTGTGCTGTTGCTAAAGATTGGTTAGGAGACTTTGGAAAAGAGGAGCTACATACTTCCAGAAATTTTGATCAGTCTCAGGGAGTGAGTAAACTTAGAATTTGAAGAAAGCCCTTATTTTCAAACCAAATATATCCTTGAAGAACAGGGTCCTAGTCATACCCACTTACCCATTAATAACCTGGGCTCTAAGGAAATATGATTAATACTAAGGCTAAATAATATCTGGGGCTATGTTGTGTATATTTGTTAGGAAAAAAAAAAGTTGAATGATTAAACTTTTGAATAAATTAACGAGTTGTTTTAGAACAATACCCAGGTGAAAATTAAAATATTTAAAAGAAACTTAAAAGTTGTGGGTTTGGTGTACTTCACAAAAAAACACACAGATATTTGTAAACATTTAGAATTTCAGCTAAAAATTTTAATTCTCATCCAGATGGTCAGCATCATAAAACACAGATTCTTAGCTCCCTTCAGGTGTGATAAGAGGAGGGAGGAGAGGAGGCAGGTGGTTTATAGGGAGAAACTGGTGTTATATCTATAATACCATTTTGTGGTCAGAAAATTGGAATTCCATTAACTTCTTCTGTATCATATTATCAATTTCTATTCCATAAGTATTTATTAATTATTCTCTGATGGAAAGTAATGATTTAAACTCATATTTATTAAAAGTTTTTCTGGAATGTTCCTCTTAAAAAAACAAAAATTCTACAAGTAATTATTTATGTAAATTTTTCCCCATTATGAGCTCAGTTTGTGCTATATAAATCTAGAGTATATCATTTTCTATTTACATAATTGACATTTACCACTGTTGTTAAATATTCAGTCAGCATATTCACAGTACTTTCATCAGCCTGAGAACTATTGGACTCCAGGTGCTACTTGCTTATGGGAATTTACGTTTTGAATAAAATGTCCTCCAACATAAGCAGCTGTGTTTTGTCAAGAAGTTTCAAATCCATAACATTCAGTTTCTTCTTTTCTTCTTACATTCTACATGCACTCACATTCAGATGCCAAAATATATGTCTGAGAAAGAAAAGATGCAGAGATAGAGAGAAGGGGAATAGAGAAGGTCGAAAAGAAAAAGGAGGGGGTGGGTGGAGGGAGAGGGAGAAGGAAAGAGTGAAAAATAAAATATGGTGATCAACCCAGAGCATTTTCTCTTGTGTAGGCAAGAGAACTAATGACACTGGTTACGTTCATCGTCATGAGGTATTATTGTAACATTTGGAAATTTTAAAAGTTGTAAGGGTTTTTCTTAATTTAGATCAGAATACTTCAGACTACTTCTTTGAGCTTAATTCAATCAAACAATTAAATATTTGTATTAAAATATAAAAAAGACCCTAAATAATTTATCTTACTGTGGACATTGTAAGCCAAGTTACATAATTCTCATCTTCAAGATGAGAAAACTTTCTTCATGTGAAGTAGGCATTTTCTCTCCTCGTCTTATCTTGGTAGCCTACTTATATTTAACATTTTCTCTCTTTTTAAAATTTTATTTACATTTTATACATAACAGCAACAAATAAATATTGACATTTTAAAAAAACTCAATAATCATTTTCATTAGAAAATTTAGTAAAATATCGTCTACTTGAAGATAGAATGAAAGCACATATTTATATTTGTTCTACCCACAAACCCTTATTAAAATGACAGAATATATGGTTTAACTTTTTTTTTTCTTAGTCACAAATCACCTAAAAAGACACAATAAACAGGAGAGGAAATACCAAAACAATTTTAGGAGCTGTAGACCAATTTATGAATGATAACTCTACATACACGAGAAAGCCAGATCTTAAAGCTTAGTTCTAAAGCCAAGGTGTTAACAATAAAGGAACCCAGTTTATATTACAGAGACCTAAAGCTCAGGGATTGTTAGCATCTGCTATCTCTTAGAAAAAGGGGCTAAACTAAATCGGATTAGTTCAAACGTCTGTTTAAGAAGTAGTTAGACCTCTAAACTCTCACCTTCTCAGCACTGCCAGGAAGTTTCTTTTTTTATGTTCTCAGAAGACCCGAGTTTTTATATCTACAGAGAGTCAATAAAAGCATTCCATATGTATGAAAAGCATAAACAAAGAATCAAGTATGTTTATATATTTCAGAATTATCACTAAAAGATAGGAGGAAGAAACTGACCAAGTTTAGAGCCTATGACATAAACAAAATATACACAGTGTGGACAAAAAATTGACAACAAAATTACAGGAATATTTTCTGAAATTAAAAAGGAATTTAATTTTCCGAGATTGAAAGGATCCACTAAATTAGGAAAAACTTATTCAAAAATATCTGTGCGAAGACAAATTAATTTTTAAAATAAAGAACTTTTCAAATACTTAGAGAAATAAGGGAAATCATACCTGAGTTCTCCAGAGCTATGACAATCTGTAGAAAATCTCTAATGACAATGGAGCAATGCTTGTAATATTATGAAGACTCAAGAAAGAGTGACCATCTAGATGTGTTTGAAATATAGAGGAAGCTGGAAGACATTTCCAAACATAAAAGCTTTATTAGATATAACTGCTAGAAAAATTCAGGGAACTCAAAATGAAAACAATAAACCATGATTAAAAAATAACAATCAGTATTGAAACCATTAATATATAAAACTATATAAAATGTGATTACAGACACTAAATGTCATAATCTATAACATAATATTATAACATAATATACATATATTCATAATAATAACAAACAAAAATTAGGAGGCAGAGCAGATAGTAGTAGATAATGGAATTCTATTAATTTTCTCAATTTCTTGGAGAATTAACAGGTCCTGAATAAACTTGAAAAATCAAGATAAAAAATGTCAGTAGTCACATATTGTTATATAAAGAATGTTAGAAAAAAATAATGAAATCAAGGAAGTTAAGGAGAGAGGGAGGATAGATGAAAGTGAACATGAGCTATTCTTATAGTTCATAACATAGATACTGTATATTATTGCTAAGATCAGGAAAAATGTGCATCTGAATGGATCTATATTACATCAATCTCTATCTACATAGACGAAAATAACTAACACATATTTGAATGCATGTATATAGCTATCTATCTAAATGTATATCTTTTTATTTATATTGACAAATAAATATATATTTTGAGGAACAAAACAAAAACTTTTAACAGATGCTATGTTGGGAAAAGAAAATGGAGAGTAAATACTTTAATTTTTATTTATATCTTTTTGTACTATTGGAATTTTTTCAATGTATGGATTTATAGAAGTTTAAAAAATTATCTATCTATATATATATATATGTATATATATATATATATATATATATATATATATATATAAATTTTGCTAGATATTCTGCACCTGTTTGCTAGTTTTAGGTTCAGAAACATGTGACATAATAAAACTAAAATAAAATCAAACAAATTAAATAATGGATGAACAAGTTGGTTGTTTTTCTCTCAAGGCATTTTAACCCAGGCTTTCTCTTCCAGAACCTAGGTTTATTGTAGCTTGATACTCTCAATTTTCTCAAAGTGGGTCATCATGCTTAAACTCCAGATGAGGATAGGAGTAAATAGGAAAGACATGATTCCTGTTTTAAGAATCATTCCCAGAAATACTGTAAAAAAAAAAAAGAAAGAAAGAAAGAAAGAAAGAAAGAAAGAAAGAAAGAAAGAAAGAAAGAAAGAAAGAAAGAAAGAAAGAAAAAAACTTACCTTTTATTGGTCAGACTTTAATAGCCCTTAATTGCAAGGGAGGCCAGGAAATATAAACCTTACCTAGATATTTTTCTTCTCTATGTATATATTTTTTCAACTTCCTGAGAAGAAATGATATTAGAGTAAAACACTAGGCATCTTTATCACAGATCTTATAATTTATTATTTATTTCTTTAATGGATTTACAGACTTCACAGTAATCTGTTTAAATACCTAGAAAATACTTCTAATATATTGGTCAGCATAACTATATTTATGCTGTGTTTAATAATAAGAAAAATCAGGTCTGCTAACAAAGGCTGAAATGTAATCATGGAAAAAGTAAAACTATTATAATTGTTGGAGTAATAAAAGTGTGAATATTTTTTTCAATTAACATTATGGTTCTACAATAAATATTTTTTAATGTTTGATCATGAAGAGTTGAAGGAAGAAGGGATCTTGAAATTTAATATTTTTAATTTTGCAATTTATTAAATAAATCTTTCAAGGGCAGTGATCATTAGAACGCTTAGACAATTCAGGTCTTCAAATGAGTCAAAGACAGAATAGCAGATGCTAAATCAGAGTTGCGTTATTTTCAAAAGAAGAATAGTGAATGCTTGAATTTTAAATAAATATATGGAATCCCCATTATACAATCTTGAATTTCACTTTAATTAAAATTCACTGATCATTCTATTGGTATAAAATTTTATTATAAGGTAAGTTTAAAAAAGAAAATGTCAATCTTGATTTGCATTTTTAATCTTAATATTTTTTACATGTTTGAATTTTAGCAACATGGAGTTAAAAGAGTCAGTTCTAGTTTAAATAAATATATATTTATATGTACTTGTATGTTTGTGATTATGTGTTTGTATATAATTTAGGTCTGTTTAACATAAAAATAAAATACACCAGACTTTAGGTATTCAATTTGTTGAGTTCTGACCATTGTGTAATTGTGTGATCACCATCCGAAACAAGATAAGAACATTTTATCACTTCAAAATATTCTGTTTTGCACTTTTTAGTCAATCTCTCCCTCACCCTACAGGAAACCACTTTCTAATTTCTAATATGATATTAATTTTGTCTGCTGTTAAATTTCATATAACATAAATGGAAACATAAATTCCATAAATGGAATACTTTTGTCCCTGGCTTCTATACTTAACATAATGTTTTTGCAGTGATTCATGATGTTGCATTTAATTCATTCATTTTAATTGTTGAGTAGTGTTTCATTGTATGTATATTCCATAGTTTGTTTAAACTTTTTCCTGGGATTTGGGATTATTCCCAGATTTCAGCTATTTTGAATAAGACTGCTACAAACATTTTTTGCAAGTCTTATTGGCAAAATATGATTTCATATCTCTTGAGTACAGATCTAAGTGTGAAATTGTTAGATTGTAGCATAGAGACATATTTAACTGAAAACATTTCTACAAAGTGATTTCGCCATTGTCATACTTGTTATGAATTGAATTATTTACCTCCAAAATTTATATGTTGAATCTAATCCCCATTACCACAGAAGGTGATCTTTAGAAATAGAGTCATTGCAAATGTAATTAGATAAGTTAAAAATGAGGTTATTAGAGTAGGCCCTAAATATATGTAACTGGTATGCTTGTAAAAATGGGAAATTTAGAAACAGACATAGAGGGAGAACACCAAAAGCCTGATGGAGATCCTTCCTTCACAGGTTTCAGAAGAAACAAATCCTGACAACACCTTGACTTCGACACTTCTAAATTCCAGAACTTTGAGACAATAGTTTCTGTTATTTAGGCCGTCCACTTTGCAGAATTTTGTTACAACAGCCTTAGCAAATGAATACAATACCCATTAGCAATATTTGAGAGTTCCAGTTGGCCACATGCTTAATAACATTTGGTATCATTATATTTTTTCCTTTAGGTCAGCCTTTCTAGAGGTATGAATAGTATCTTTTTGTTGCTTTATTTTGAATATCCTTATTGACTAAAGATGTTGGTCATCTTTTCATATATTTATTGGCCATTCTCTTACCTTTAGTGAAGTGTCTATTCAAGTTTTTTGCCATTTTTTAAACCAAATCATCCATCTTTTTATTGTTTATTTGCAGGATTATGTATGTATTCTGGATACAAGTTCTTTTTGTAATAGTCTGAATGTATTTCACACTGTATGGATTATCTCTTAAATTGTATCTTGGTGAGAAAATCTTCAAATTGTCAATGAAAGATAAAATATCTTTTTTTACTTTTAATATTAATGCTTTTTATATCCTGTCCTAACTTCTGCCTATTAAATACATTGAATTTAACAAATGTTTTCCTAATGTCATATGCCACTTCTTACATGGGGCCTCTGCTAAGCCAAATACTGTTTCAATAAAGGTTAACATTAAGACATGCCAGAAATTGAAAACATAGGACATAAATATATTTTTTTATTTCTTGGGAAATTACTTAATGTCCAATTTATTTGATACTTTCAGAATAAATTTAATCTTATACTTTTAATACCAAAATTAATTTTAAGAATTAATTTCAAAATGACTTAAATTATGGATGGATTTTTAAATGAACTTTTTTTTTTCAACTCAAAAGCAGAAAATTTACTCTTTTAAAGCAATTCAACCCCATCTTTCTTATGTAAAGTTTTTAGAGTTTGCCGTATATAATATTGGCAATTAGGATAATGGGAAACATATTTTTCATTTTTTCGCCTAAATACAAATTTGCAAGTATTAAAATTTTACTATAATACATGTTTTTTAACTCTAACATAAGAAGAAAAAAACTCAGGTTTTAAAGCCTGGATTATTTTGCATTACTATTCATTTAATTATGTTTTGTGCTAACCTGTAACAGTAAGCAGTTCCAGAACATTTCAAAAGATAGTGGTAATAAGATAGATGATATATAAAATCTCAATATCACAGGTCTCAAGCGAATAAATCAAGATAAGTCATAATATATAAACTTGTTGAATAATGATTTCTGCAACCCACTGATACTATAAGTGGTGATTTTTTTGTGTTATACAAAATTCTCTTTTCTAGTTTGGTGATTAATGTTCACTCTTATGATTGATAGTTTGAGGATATAAAATTACTCTAAAAAGGAGATCTGGCTTCAAATCTGGACTTTGCCATTACTTTTAGTCTTTGAAAGCATCAAATTTGATGCCTCCTTATAAGTAATATAAATATGAGCATTTTGGCACCTAGACAACAAAGCTTCCATAAACATTTACTATTTTAGTGTCACGGTAAATTAATTCCCTTTTAACTATAATTAATCAGTGTAGGTACATTATTTCTATCATAAATAGTGTGCTTACAAACTTTCTCTTCCTGAAACAACTTTCCCTTCTTCCCTCCCTGCCTCCTACCCTCGTCTGGGCCTTGGCAGATAATTTTGTCCTTTAAGCCCAATTTCTAAGGCTTTTTGTTGAGAAGCAGAACACCTGTGTTAGCCTGGGTTGCCCAGAAAGCAAAGTCTGAAGCATGAACTTCCATTTTGCTAAGGAGTAAAAATGAGAACCAGAGTCAGGGAAAAAGAGAGTAAAGCAGCAAAAGAGTGAGAGTACAAGAGTGAATTGGCTAGTACTTATATACACAATGGGGCTGTCTTCTAAGAAAATATAAAGACCACTACATACAATGATAGTTGGGGAGGAAGAAAGAATAGTTTATCCTCCAGTCTGGTATTCCATTGTGCAGAAGTTCATCTTCCACGCATTAATCTCCCCTCTCTTCCAAGTTGTAAGCACTGAGCAGGTCCCAACTTCGCACACTTCAGCATCAACAGGTAAGCCCTAAGGCAGGAAATAAGAAGTGTGAGCTGTGGGCATTGGGTAAAGCATATTTTGTCAGTGTGACACTTTTCAAAGACCACCCAGAGTCAGTTAATAAGCAACAATGGCAAGTCTGAGAACAATGGCAAAAAAATGCCAGACAGGTGATGCAGAAAGGATAGAAAGTAGCATAGAAGGAGTACCTGATAGAGCATTTAAGCCAATTAACATTTTGAAAGGAAGTTAAAATATTAGAATTATTTCTAGTGCATGAAAAGCTATGTTTCAGAGATAACTCTTGTTATTAGACTAATTTCTCTTCTAAACTGGGTTATATATTTCTCTTCAAAGAATTCATTTCACCCCCTCAAAAAAAAAGTTTGAAATATAAATGCATGAATTCAGTAAAATCCTCAGTGAAAATTATCTTCAGCCATATATGGTAAAGTAATTTGTTTTATGTGCTCTGCTCTAATATGTATAAATCTGTTTATAATAATTTGGCAAAAAAGTTTATGCAGCAGTTGACAGTCCTTGGTGACACAGGCCATGAGGAAGCAAACATACTCCATGGTGGCGGTGAGATGATTAGAAGACAAGGTAGCATAAAAATAGGTAAATCTTAGGGAAGAGCTGGATTTAGGAGAAGATGGTTAGGTCTTAGGCATTTTAAATTTGAACTAGTGGAAGAAAATATGGATGTAATTATCCAGAAGAGAAATAGAAATGAAAGGTTGAATTTATAGAAAGATATTTGGATTACAGTTGGAGACTTAGTACCATCCATGCAGGCAATAGTTGAGGCTAAGATGAATGTTATCACTATGGGAGAGTAGGAAAAAAGGGAAAGAGAAGAACTTGAGAAGTGTCTTTATTTGGAGACTAGAATGAAGAGGAATATCAATGAAAAAAGTAGAAGTGAAAAACTAGTTAACTAATAGAATAGCCTCATGAAGTTGAATTAAGAAAGAATTTCAGGAAGAGATGGCAATCACTTAGGAATAGTGTTACTGTGCCTAGGAATACTGTATAAGAGATATCATGTGGTGGTATATATATTTTTATGTTCTCTGAAATCAGAACAACCTTTCTTCTTTGAGGTTATCGTTAATTGTTCATGTCTTAATGGAAGACATTATTTTATCAGAATAAGCCAGTTAAACTTTCTCCCTCTTTGGCGGTTGACTAGCATGTGGATCACTAAATGCTCACAACTCTAGGTTTTAGTCTTGAAAAGGTAACCAAAAGATTTGGATATGTGGTGACTTTTCCCTGCAGTAATAGAGATCAGTGCTGTGAGAGCTCAGGAATGGAGACAGTGCTAAAAACTCAGTGGCATTATTTCCAGAAGCAAAATCTCAATCAGACTGTCCCTGAGGCAAGATATTGGCTCTCTTTCCTGTTATCTAGATGCTCTTGGTAGTTGCCCAGTTTCTTAGCCTGATTTTCCAGCCTTCTGTTAATATTATGAACTACCACATGTCCTTTAAGCAAATTCCTTCTATACTTGAATTTTAAATTATATATACATATATATATTTTCTAGTATTGGAAACTGTAGTGATTCTGTTGAGGAAAGATAGACTCCCATCTAAACTTTAATTTTCATGTCAAAATTGATGACACCACAGACACACGCTCACCAAGAAGATATAAAAAAGTTTATTTATTCACTAAGAGGCTGGCTTAGGAGAACAGAACTGGCTCTCAAACTGGTCAGAAAATGGCTATAGATTGGGTGGTAATCACACAATAGAATATATAGATGTCAAATTATAATGTACACCTGAAAATTATATAATTGCATTAACCAATGTTACCCCAATAAACTTAAAAAATAAAAAAAAATAAAGTATTCAAAAAAAAAGAAAAGAAAATGGCTATAGAGAGTGGGGAAAGTAACTGGCTAGACTTTTATGGTAATTAGGTGTGGTTAGCTTGATGAGGGTTCTCACATGCGCTGGCCTTAGTTGCATGATCTGACCTTGCAGCTGCCAAACGAGGTAGCATCTGGGCTTTATATCAGCTTGCCTCGTTGTAGAGTAGGAAGGAAGGTGAGTGATGGAGTTGCAAAGCTGTTAGCAGTCAAACAGGAAAAATGGAGTTAAACTCATTAGAGAAACTATTATAAGTATCATTTAACCTAGACTAAATCAACCATACCAAAATTACAATGAATACATAAGGGAGTAAAACTGTTGCCTCATTAAGAAAGATTGAGCACATTTATCTAAAATGTGGTAAATGGAAAATTCACAGGCTTTTGAAATAGATATAAATTAAATTTTAATTTTCTACATTAACTAAGTAATTTCGTGCTAATTATTTAATCTCTTAAACTTCGGTTTGCTCATCTGTAAAAAAAAAGGTGTCTACCAGGCTTGACAGGATTGTGGGAGCAGATCTTGTTTTCAACCAGGATTCACAATAGCATCATTGTCCAATAATGAAGATTGTTATCTCAGAAGTCACAGGGCCTTGATTAAAATCCCCATTTTACCATTTACCAACTCGTTAAACTTGGACAATTGATTAAACCTCTCAAATAATCAATTTCATCATCTAAAAACAGGGATAACAATAGTACATTAAAAACATTTTTGGGATGAATAAAAAGTGATGATATATTTGGTTCAGAATATGAATTCGCTAAATATCAGCTGTTATTAGTCAACCCACCAACTGTACCTAACTCCACCATGCATTTTCAAGGATTGCCTAGTTTCCTGAAGATACTGTAGTTTTTATGTTACATGCCACACAAAACCCTTACTCAACTTGCCTATTTCATGGCTTGTTTCTCTCCATTAAGATCTTTTTTCTGCAAGTCACTTGTCTCCTCTCTTTCCCTCCACACACACTAAAATCATCCCATGAATCTAATATTAAGAATTACTTTTTAACCTCTACTCCAATAACCTAGTCAGTCAAATAAAAGCTCAAGGTCATTCCATTGAAAATTGATTATTCTCTAACTTGCACCTGGGAGGGTGTCTTATTTGCTACCACAGCACTAGTGACTTACCATATTATTAAGTCAAGAAAGTATGTGTCTATATAAAAGGGGATATGTCTCTTAAGAAAATGAATACGTCCAAATAGTGCTGCACAGGTGTTATTATACTTGCCTCATGAGCTTGTGGAGAGGATATTATGAGGTAATTTCTGTAAAGAACTTACTACAATTACTCATAATTGATGGAAATTTTATATTAGTAATTCATATTAGTTATTCCCATTTGTGTTGTAAGAATCTATTCTGTATTTCTCAGGATAGTATTTAATCTTATAATAGAGCTGAAATTTAAATCCTATTTGTTAAGAATTATTGTGTTGTTTTTTTTTGTAAAGCTGGTTTATTTAAGTTCAAGTGCCAAATCAAATTTTATGAAATTGAAGGCAAAGTGAAAGATAATTTTTTTTAAACCGTAGCAGGACATCTCTGGACCGATAAAATATATTATTTTTCTGGACATTTAAACTTTTTATTAATGTTTCAACTTTTCTTTTTCTCTTTTGTCCTATGAAATATAAATTAACTTGGGAAAGAGTGAGAAAACTATTTTTACGCCCATGGAAAATATCCTAAGATTATAAATGTTTAGTTTATTTGTCTAAAATATATTGTTTTTATGCTTCCCAGATTTTCTAAGTGAAAACTGCAAATGGCGTATTTAACATGTTAGCCTTTAAATATTTTGAGGATATCTTTATTGGTTTAAAAATCTGAAAAATGTTCAAGAATATTTGGGTAAAAGTTTAAAAAATGTTATAACTTCCTCTTTCAATGAAACAAACAAACTAAAAATTTAGGTTATAACATTTTTTTTCTGAAGGTTTACAGATCTCTACTATTAGTGATGTTGAAACTAAAGAATCCTAAATAAAATTCCATAGTCCGTTTCTCTCTCAAATACTAAGGCAGGCCTGGGCTAAATGGCTAAATAGCAAAGATTCTTGCATTACTAACATACAAAAATGCACTATTTCATCCATTTCGGGAAGAAAAAAGAGAAAGTCCCAGCAATTTTAAAAAGGAAAACTATTGATAGTGGCACACAAATCTGGAGTGTCCATGCAGAAAGGCTAAAGCTTTGATTAAAAAAAAAAAAAAATGGGTAAAAGGTGAGTTTTGGTGGGTATTCTCACCCTGAAATCCATTTCTTAAACGACATTCACTTTAATGCTGCATTTCTGTACACAGTGTATTTCTGCATTTTTATCAAAGCAAAAGTACTATATGAAAGATATTGGTGAAGAAGAAGGGTGTTTTCTAAGCCTGGTTAAATATAGATTGAAAGGTAAAAAAATTGATAAATACAGGTACAGAAAAACAAAGCCAAGGAAACTATTTCCTGAGTAGTTATCAACAAGTGCAACAAGGACATATAAACATATGAACACATTGCAAAAGGAATACGAGAGTCATTACCAAGTGCTGAAGCAATGTACTTAAGACTCAGACATTACTCAGTAAATATTTGTTGAATTTAATCGCATGGATGTCTTCCTAAATTGTTTTGATACTGATTTGGAAAGTAAGATCTATTTTTTTCACAAAAAGGACAGGAAAGCAATTCTTGGCATGATTAATATGGGTCCAAAATAGTTGATGGTTTTTCAATGAGTCTGACTGAAAAACACTTAATGAATCTTAGGTCAAATGTGACACTCTCCAATCTCTGACATCGGTGAAACACTTGGCCATAAAGAGAAGCAAGATGGTACTCTCTAGCTTAGAGGAAACAAAGTGGAGACGTAATAGAAGGGAATTTCACCTAAAATGTAAAAAATATATTATTAATGTATTAATAATATAAAAAATAATATTTATACTTTAAATATATAAAATTTAATTGTCGAAGTTACAATTGCCATAAGATTTATCAAAAAAGAGATATATATATCTCTTTAGCCAAATTCACATTAACTATGTAGTCTGAAAAACATTACAGATTTTTATTTAAAGCACCATCTAGTTGACTAGCAAGATCAAGTCAGGTACGCTCTAGAGAAACTGTACTTCAATCTACTCTTTAAAAATCTTCCACAAAATTCTAAGGGAAATGGCCAGGCAGCTCACATTCAATTTCTCAAACATCTAAGGAAACAATGCCCCATGCATCAAAGATAACAGGGTAGAGAAAATTTCATAATCTTATATCAAAATCAGGTCTAAGATTTACCAGACAGAATATAAAGTAATTGGGTATAATGTTTCGAATATGAAAAGAGAAAGAAAAAATAAATGATATGGAACAAGAGGTAACAAATCAGCTTTGCCAAATAACAAAATAAAACTTTTAAGACTAAACAATATAATAATTTAAATTAAAAACTCTGTGGATTAATTAAACAACAAATTAAACATAGCTAAAAGAGAATAAGTAAAAAAAAGATGATAGCACAAAATCAACTATGCAGCATGCGATCCAGAGAGACAAAGGTGAGGGAAACCCGAAAGGCATCATAAGAAACAATAAAATAGAGCTTATTCTGACATATGTCTCTTTGGATTGCTTAAATGATTCCGTAATTGTGAGGAAAAAAATAGAAAACAAAAAACTAGAAAACAAATAAAAAGCCCCACAAATAAATCTAGAAAGCCTCAAAATTGCCTGTAAGATAAATGAGAAAATTCTCCACCTGAAACATCATAGTGTAACTGCAGAACAGATACATTAAAAATAATAATAAAGCTTTTTTGAGAGAAACAGAGATTTTTTTAAAAAGTAGCCAGAATAAACAGTAAATCATCTAGAATACAACAATTAAACTGATTACTCTTTTCTCAACAGCAACAATAGAAGCCAAAATACAATGGAATCATTGTTATATGATTGCAAACAAACAAACAAATCTATCACAGAGTTCTATGTGATGATAGAAAACGACTGCCAACATGAAATTCTGTGCACAGTTGTAAGGGGTCATCGAAATGAATCACCAAGATCAAAGTCCAGAAATAGAGAATTTATTACACCAGCACCTGAGAATGCTTCAGGGAGATAGCTCTGAACTCGTAGCTCACTTTGGATATTGCTTCAGTTGGCAAAAGCTGCTTTACTGAGGTCACAGCTCCTTTCTCATTTAGACCATAGCCAATGACTAAACAATGCTGGGGTTCAATGACTTGGTATCCTGCCCAACTAGAAATAGCTTTTTCTCTCATGCCCCATTCCATTTTCTTTTATTTTCTTATACAGGTCTTAATCCAAAAATTCCTAATAATACTATTGCGTGCTTACCAGTGTATCAGAACTTGTTTCTTGGTCAGATGAACCTGCAACAATTACAAAATTATATTTCAAGAAAGGAGATGACGTAAAAAGCTTTCTCAAAAGAACAAAAGAACTGTATCACCGAAAGACACACAATAAAGGAAATTCTAAGGAATGTATTTAGGAAGAAGAATATCCTCAAATGAAAAATTGAAAATTTAAGAATTAAAAATGACCATAATTATTACAAATAATAGAGTGAAACTGAGCCAATATTTACAATATAAATTAATGTTAACAATGTCTAATTGCTGGGTTTAACACAGACCAGAACAATAATACTAAATAACAACAGAATAAAAGTTGGGGGAAAGAGGGTCATTGTAATTATTTTTATTCATATTATATTATATTTACAGTTTTATTGTTCAAACAGAAGTTAAAATGCTGACTTAGATTTTATTAAGTTAATATTACTGTTCAAATGATTATTAAAATTATAGACATGAAAAACATAATTTTCTTCTCTAAAATAAAAAGGGAAAAAATATGACCAAAAAAATAGTACCTTGAAAATAAAAACAAACCAAAAAAAGGTCAAGTTTGGAAGAAGAAAGTAACAAAGAAGAAAAAATATGAAAGAATATACTACATGGTAGAAATAAGTACAAATACAACTAAAATATTTAAATAAATTCAATAAACTACCCAGTTAAAAATTGTCAGACTAGATTTTAAAAATATACAGATATCTATTTTAAGAAACATAAAAACAATAAAAGAATTGAAGTCAGTAGGGGAAAAAATGGCATAGGTGATAGAGGCTCTGTTTATCCTTCTTGTGACCAAATCAAAGTTATGACAGAAACACGGAGCAGAAAAGCAAGCAAAGTTGCCTGGTATCTAGATAAACAGAAGCACTACGACTAGGGAAAGAAGACATCACCCTGCAATGGTAGAAAGTAGAATGGGATGAGGACGTGAGGCTGCCCTTTCCCAGCGGTTGAATGGGATAGAGGCTGCAGCAGCTGCAGCTGGCAGCTGCAAGAGCCTCTTAAAGGGGCCATGTCCTTGAGCAGTCTTTCACAGTGATGGAACTGCTTGCTCTGAGCACCAGCACTGGGTTGGCTTCTGGGGGTGGGGTGGGAGTCACCAGGGACTTATAGGGGAACACCGAATTGTCTGAGTGAGGGCAGGAGGCTAGGCTCTCTCCTGGACAGATGTGCTGGTAGAATCTATTGTTCCTCTGTTGAGCCCTCTTTCCTTCCAGTGTGGGGACTCAGCACCTCCCTAGCTAAAATGTCATCATTCAACTGGATAACAAAGGTCACTCCGCCCAGAGCATTCCCTGAAACTCCACCTCCCCCAACTCGTGGCCCCACCCAAGCAATATCCAGTTGTGTCCTCAGTGAGTCTGATGCTCCTTGCTGAGCCAACTCCAATACTCACTGGTGGCACCTGACTGTGGTTTCTGGAATGGCCTCTTGAAGCAATTATAAGCACAGCATCTGTGGATTGCTTGCTGAATCTTAACAGGTAGCCCTGGAGAGGCATAAGTTGCGGCTAAACTTGGCCTGCAGCTGAACCTCTCTTAGGACTGTGCCACTGGACAACTACCTCACAAAGCCACACTAATAAGACCAGGAGACTTAAGAGCTTTGCTTAGTACATACAAACAGACACAGAAAGGCAGCCAAAATGGGAATACAAAGTAGCAGAAACCATATGAGAGAACAGAACAGAGATCCAGGAATAAAAGTGTCAAGCAATCTAACAGATGCAGAGTTCAAAACACTGGTTAAAAAGATGCTCAATGAATTTAGGGGAAGAGTATATGAATTCAGTGAGAACTTTAACAAAGAGATTAAAAACAATAACAACAAAAATGGAAATGGAAATTATAAAAGGGAACCTGCCAGAAATGGAGAACATGTTATCTGAGATGAACAGTATATCAGGGGGAATTGACAGAGTGGATAAAAAAGAGGATTGGACCACTGAAATAGAGGATAGGGAAGTCAAGGCAAGGAAAAAAAAGGCCAAGACTATAATAATAAGTTAAGGAGCCTATGGGACATAATAAAATGTAAAAATATTTGTGTCATAAGGTACCTGAAGGAAAACAAGATGTTGAAGAGCTATTTGAAGAAATAATGATGGAAAACTTTCTTAACTTGGTGAAGGAAATAGACAGACATACAACCCCAGGAGCTCAGAGAGTCTCAAAAACCAGGAATCCAAAGAGGCCCATGCCAAGACACATAATTAAAATGCCAAAGGTTAAATCCAGAGAGAATCTTAAAAGCAGCAAGAGAAAAGCAGATAGTTTTCTACAAGGGAGCATGAATAAGACTGGCAACTGATTTCTCAAAAGAAACCATGTAGGACAGAAGGGCTTGGCACAAAATATTTGATGTGATGAAAACCCAGGATCTGTAACCAAGAATACTTTATCCAGCAGAGATATCATTTAGAGTCAAAGGACAAATAAAAAACTTTCCAGACAAAAATAAGCTAAAGGAATTTATTAGCACCAAGCCAGTATTACAGGAAATGTTGGAGGGAGTTCTTTAAGAAGAAAAAACATATATAAAAAAACGTGAATAAAGAATGGCAATAACTACATTCCTTATTAATCAATTATTAATTAAAGAATTAAGCGCTCTAACCAAAAGATAGAGAGGCTGAATGGATAAGAAAATAATACCTATACATATGCTGCCTACAAGAGACTCACTTCCGATTAAAGACACACACAGACTAAAAGGAAGGGGATAAAAAAATATTGCCTTGATGGACCTAGAGGGTATTGCGCTGAATGAAATAAAGCACATAAAGACAAATATTGCATGATATCATGTACAGGTAGAATCCAAAAAACTAAATAACAAAACAAGAACAAAAACAGAAATAAACTCATAGATACCAAGAATATTTTGAGGATTACTAGTTGGAAGGGGGCGGGAGTGAATGGTGAAAAAGGGGAAAGAGATTAAGAAGCACAAATGAATAGTTATAAAATAGGCATGGAGATATAAAGTGCAGCATAGGGAAAATAGTTAACGATGTTGTAATAAATATGTAAGGGAGAAGAGGGGTACTAGATTTAGCAGGGTGAATTGTGAATTATATAGATCTCTAATCACTATGCTGTAGAACTGAAACTAATATATTATTGTATGTCAATTATAATAGAGAAAAACTCATCGAAGTGTACAATGTAAATATAAGCAACTAATCATCTATTATATTTCAATAAAGCCAGAAAAAAAATTGAAGTCAAATGAACAGCATGGTATATCAAAAATAAACAAATAACAAAATAAATGGTTGCATAGCTATAATAACAGTCACATAGTTTTAAGAAAGGCTTTGCCCCAAAAAAAGAGTGGGGCATAAATATAAAAGATTTAATTCCACAAAATAACAAAGCATTTTTAAACATGTTAAAATAAAAAATAAATAAATAAACAGATAACCGCAAGTAAAGTAAAATAAGCATTGAAGAAAAAATCTATACCAGTAGTAAATTGATAAGATGGAAAAATGGGAAAGAGAGAAGATTTGAACAGTATAATTGTTTGATCTAAAACAAATAGAAGTTTTTATTAAGTCCACACTATTTTCTTATTATTAAGACTTTATTTTTTGAGAGCATTTTAGGTTCACAGCAAAAATAAGAGAGGGTACAGAGATTTCCCATACATACCTACATATGCTTAGCCTCCCCCATTATCAACGTTTCTCACCAAAGTGGCACATTTGTTACAAATGACTCTACATTGACACTTCATAGTCACCCAAAGTCCATAGTTCATAACTATTCATTCCTGTTGTACATTCTATGGGTCTATTGTTTGGACAATGTTCAATAACACGTATTCATCATTGTGATATTGGACAGTTTTTTCACTAACCTAAAAATCCTCTGTCCTCTGCCTATTCACATCCTCCCTCCCCTAACCTTGGCAACCACTGCTCTTTTTACTGTCTCCATAGTTTAAATCATACAGTATGCAGCTTTTTCAGATTGGCTTCTTTCACTTAGAAATATTCATTTAAGATTCCCCCCATGGCTTGGTAGCTCAATTATTTTTAGACATTTCTTTTTTAAAAATTTGTATATATTTTTTAGCACTGAATAATATTCTATTGTCTAGATGTACAAGTTTTGTTTTGCTTTGCTTTGCTTTTATCTATTCTTTTACTAAAGGATATCCTGGTTTCCCCACTCTCCGCCAATTTTGGCAATTTTCAATAAAGCGGCTATAAACATCCATGTACAGAACATAAATTTTCAACTCCTTGGAATAAATACCAAGATTGCTAAATCCTGTGGTAAGAGTACGTTTAGTTTTGTAAGACACCTCCAAACTGTCTTCCACAGTGGCTATACCATTTTGCATTTTGGCCAGCAATGAATGAAAGCTCCACATTCTCAGCGGCATGTGGTATCATCAATACATAAATCATCATTCTGTTATTCTGGAGTATGCTCAACAAAGATGCCATCACAAAGAGACGAATTTCAGTTTTCTGCATGGTGTGCTATGAGACAAAATATCATTATAGACGAAACACCTCCTAAAATTTAATAACTGCTGGTAGCTCATAAATGATTCCCTCTGATGGCTTAAACGTACACCTACAGCCCAATTTAGCCTTTACTTTATTGAATGTCTACACTATAGTTATTTATTTCTTAGATGCCCCTGTTTTCTCTGTGCATTATTGTCTCTCTCATTAAAGGAAGTTCCTCAAAATCAGGTGTCATCTCTTTATACTGCCAGGATTGAAACTGTTCTGCACTTCTTTGAACCAAGAAAATTTCTCAAATGATTTACTTCCTTTTAATGTTAGTTTGAATTGTTTATTTAAACTATAAAAAGTAAAACTAAAAATTTAAATAATGGCTTTTGGAGATGGGTAGAAGTTTTGTCACTATCAAATGCAAGCACACTAAATATATTTGTGCCAGGAACTTAGCTGGACCCTGATAATACAGGAGTGAATAAGCATAGTCTCCACTATTGAATTTTAATACTTCTAGGTTGAGAATAAATCTGGAGATAGAACTGCTTAAGAGTAAATGCCAGAAAGAAATAGTCCCAAGAATTAATTAAACCAGGAAGGATGCTTACCTAAGGAAAGCTAAGATACCAGAAGTGTTTTCTAAACTATCATATTAATAGCATGGAAAGTGGAATTGGGCTTAGTAAATATGAAGTGAAGTGAAAGAAAAGGCTAAATAATGAGTAGTGTGTTTTCCGTTAGTTGATGAAGATAGAATCAAAAAAGGTAGCATTTCTGAATTTAAGTGAAAAGCAAGCTGCCTTCAGTGTGGTAATCCCCAACATCCTCTTGGGACCAACATGGTGGATTAAAGGAATAGTTCAGCTCTGAATTCTATTTCAGATATCATCTAATATTTTACAGTTTCTTATATCTGTTCAATGCAAAAATATTTGTGCATTTTTTGCTGTATGCAAAGCCACGCAAGGCATAAAAAAAGAGAGCCTCTTCCTTAGGATGCACTTACATAAGTTTAGAAGATCTGATGCTCTACAATGGAAGTCAACAGTGTTTTTGTTTGTTTGTTTTTTGAGTCAGAGCCAGAAAGAACAAACTGTGAAGACCTAGTGTGTCATCCTGAAGGCAGCTCCTACATAGGACTTACTGATTTTAGAGTCTAGGTTTTATGAAGAGAACAAAACCACCAAATAGTTGAATATGAGGAGGAAGATGATGCTTTTTGAAGAAGGAGAGAAACTTGACTATTAACATTAAACCCTATAGGACAAAGGTTTCAAGTCATTTGTGGATCACAGGAACATGGAACAGAGCACTTCTAAGGGTAATATTTAGGAGACAAGGGATATTCCTGTGGTGAATGGTCAGCAGGGTCTATGCTTTGAAAGACAGAAAAAAAATCACTTGTAGCTGAACTTGGCAAGGGGCAGAAGAGAAGCCAGCATAGCTCAATGGTTAGGACTGCAAGGTGATGAATTAAAACTTGACTCAGCTTATTTTATTTAGCATAATGTCCTCCAGGTTCATCCAAGTTGTTGAGTATGGCAGGGCTAAGTAATATTTTATTGCATATAGATGCCACATTTTCTTATCTATTCATTCATTGATGAGCACTTATGTTTCCAGTCTTGTTTATTGTGAATAATGCTGCAGCAATTATGAGAACACAGATATCTTTTCAAGATCCTTATCTTAGTTATTTTGGATATATGTCCAGAAGGGAAATTGTTAGATTATACGGTAGCGCTATTTTTAGTTTTTTGCAGAATCTTTACACTGTTTTCATAGCAGTTTCACCATTTTACATTCCCGCCAATAGTTCATAAGTTCCAATTTCTCTAAATCCTTGTTAACACTTGTCTTTTATTTTTTTGATAATAGCCATCCTAATAGGTACGCAGTGATATCTCATTGTAGTTTTGATTTGCATCCTCTGATTTGCGAGTGATGTTGAGCATCTTTTCATATGTCTATTGGTGATTTGTATGTCTTCTTTGGAGAAATGTCTAAGTCCTTTCCCATTTTTTAATTCATCACAAAAAAATATGGCATTATTCCATTCATATAAAATATATAAAACATTCAAACTCATAGAAATAGTAAGTAGAATAGTGGTTTCCAGGGACTGTGGAGAGGAAGAAATGGAGAGTTGCTATTTAACAGGTATAATCAAGTTTCAGTTGTATAAGATAAGTAAGTTCTAGATATCAGCTGTATAATTGTGCCTATAGTTAACAATCCTGTATTGTGCACTTAAAATTTTGTAAAGAGATTAGATCTCATGTTATATGTTCTTACCACAATTCAAAAAAAAAAAAAAAGAAAACATTTCAAGTAGAGTGTTACACTATTTTTTTTTTTTTGATAGCAGCATGCATGACCGCAGAGAAAAAATGCAGGTGCTGCGACATCTGATAATTCTTAGCATCTCCAAATAGTCCCCTTTGTGTAGACCTTAAAAAGGGGTCACAATAGTTGACGTCGGATTTCTCTTCTATTTTCGAGAATTAGTGATCAAGTTGGATTTAATCTGCTTTCTAAATAAACCTTTTCAATAGAGTTTCCATGGCAGAATTTCTCTAATGCCTGAGGCATCCATTGTGTATATTAATTAACTTGTCTTTTTTGCAACTAGAATGGCCTTAGATATGTATCTTCTTGGAGATACCTGAAAAAAAATAGTGGTGTTTAATTTTCTCAGAACTCTGATTGAGAAAGGCTGTTCTAGAATCATAAATAAATATATATGCTACACCCCAAGGTTGTACCACAGTTCATATATGTAGCATGTATTTGAATGTGTGGAGATAGTGAATATCAGAGACTCCATCGGGAACACTAGTTCTCTACTTTGACTAAAACACAACATGCATTTAGAGTTATGGTAAAAGACTTGGCCATTATAAAAAAAAATTGACCATTGTCTATTAGATAATTATGAATACTTTAAATTTGGGAGAAGGATATCAAGAGGTTTCTTTAAAGCATATAATCCCACTTCACTGTGGTGAACTGTTTTCTCCTTGGCATACTTCTCCATGTTTCCATAAAATTTTTACTATACAGTCACAGGAAAAGCAATTAGGAAAATCCCACGGTTGCCTTAATCTGATATTGCAGAGGCTAATAATACAAGTGAACATAATTGAGGATAAATGTCTAAAGTTCTTAGAATCCAAAATTACTCATAAAGGCTCCTTTAGGTAACTACTCCACTATTTCCCTTTGTATAACTAATTCTCTGGTCACTTTAAGCAGGTGACAGACTTGTCAAGGAAGCTAACTGTGACTTTAAGCTGATTTCACCTGTATTGATTCCTTGCCACAGTTTATCTGTGAGGAAATGTCATGGACCTTAGCAGTATTTTGAGTTAGGTGATGATCCTCAGGTCTTCTCTATTTCACCCAGAATAGAAAAGTAATGGGATCAGAGCTCAACTTTAGGAAGACTAATTTGATATAAACTGGAAGAAGAATGATTATAGATGAGGATAGGAGGCATTTATGCTTCAAACGGGGAGATGGGGCTAGGATTATAAAAAAATATAAGAAACGTGAATGCTTTTCCATAAGGAATTTATAATCGAGTTAAGGACACAAAATCTATATACAAACCAATTAGTGTATAACATGTCTTAAAATGTTACAGCTCACATATTTGATAATCATTCATCAG
The DNA here is from genome assembly GCF_902729225.1 of Pteropus medius. Lineage (NCBI taxonomy): Eukaryota > Metazoa > Chordata > Mammalia > Chiroptera > Pteropodidae > Pteropus > Pteropus medius. The sequence continues at coordinate 9,782,464 of NW_024355205.1, forward strand.
CAAAAATTTAATTCCTGAAACTAAAAAAAAAAATTAGAATACACTATCATGGTCTAAAACATGATCTAAAATGTTCTAATTCTCTCTTTTTACTCTGGAAATCAAGCAACAAAACAACTGCTCGGTCTACATAGAATGGCTAAATTAATGAATTAACAGGCTATGAATTAGTTTCCTTTGTGAAAACATTTCTTTTCTTTGTGTTTCTCTTTTTTGTTGTTGTTTCTGTTTTCTTAATTTTCTTTCCAGAAATTGTTTTCCAGTGTTAACTAAGAATCAGTGCTATTGCTAGTTCCGGTCAAATTGGATACAAACAACAAAATTTCCATGAATCAGAAAATTGACTGGCTTCTTTATTTCTTTTGTTCTTCGGATCTGTCTTTATTAGTTTAGGCATAGTGCTGGGAATTTGCAAGTTTCTCATATGCTGCAAGAACCCTGAAGGTCAGAGTGCTAACATATTTGGGTTGGCATTAAATGTCACAGTATCACAGCATAGTGGAACTTTCCATTTGTATATTAACTCATTTCTCTGCAGGCAGTGCTGACAGCGAATTTGCTCACAAACAATCTAATAGTGTAATTAAAAAATACTTAAGAAGTTTGAAACAAAATTAAGTAGTTTATACCTGTTTGGTTGAAAACCAAGAACCAGATTAGAGCAAGGAGAAGCTCAACTTGTAGAAGCTCAACCAGCAGAGCAAGGAGAAGCTCAACTTGAATCTGCACATTATCAGGATAAGCAATATCGGGACCTTTTTTCTCAGAGGTCCCGAACGGAAGTAGCAATAGAGTTGTAGTGGAATCTTTGGCAAATTGTGCAAACATGGCCATTTGCTTCTACAGAAACCTTTGCAACACTGTCACAATGGGACTCTTGAGCCCCGGAGATGGCTGTTCTTTGGAGAGTCACAGTATTGTCTTTCTGGCTATATTCACCTTCATCACCTGCAAACTCCATTCTAAGTCTAAGAAGCAGAGGAAAACTCGAGCTTCTCAGCTAATTTTCATAAGAATACCTCATAAATATGATCAGATGATTTTTTATTTCCGATCATCTTATACTAATATCTTTCTAATGAAATTAAACCCTGAGTAAAAGTTGCATCAATATTAAAATTTAAATATGCATTGTCTACATTTTCTTAAAATATAAACTAATCAACTTACTAGAAAGGAAAGTATGCAGGCCAGTCAGTATTTGTATGAGAATATGGCAAGCTTCAGGCATGATCATGAGTACTGCTAAATATATCTATTAAGAACAAACATATAGTTTACAGTTTTCATTATTTTTTCACACCATTTGACCATGTGAAATTTTTAGTCTAAATTCCATGAGTTCCTTAGAGATGTTTTGATATTGATCTAGATACAAATTTTGTACATTAATATTGCTGAATCAAAATCAGTAGAAATGATTTATTTTGTTTGTTTGTTTTTAATTCTCCTTTAAAATATGCATTTCTTTATTTTCAAACCACAAGTTTAGCAGAATGGATTGGTGGTCCCGAATAATGTGATTTTAGAATAAAAATAATAACAATTAAGATAACTTTGTAATTACTAATTATATTCAGGAATAATTGAATAAAGGCAACTAAAATAAAAAAAAATTATTTTGAACATACAAATAATATGTGGTCATTTAATTGACTTATAACTAGCAAAACTTTAGCAAATCAAATTATTTTATAATTTGTAAGTGTATTTTTTAAAACAATTTATCTTGGCAACTTGGAAAAGTTATATGGCTTTACATTTTTATTTCAGGAATACTTGTTTGAGGTAATTTATATGATCACATAACCTCAATTTATATAATATCTAATTATAACTACAAGATTTATATCTGGTAATAATGTACTAGAACTCTTCTCTGAAAGAGTAAGCCTTACATTCCTTGCAGCTTCTCACTTCCACCACCATCTCAGTGTGTATGCAAAACATATGTACTTTGTACCTTTGAGTTCATTACAGAATGGCCTCTGCAGAATTGATGATGCCTCTACCCTCCTACACTAACTGATGCTATAAGAAACTATATGTATTTTATTGTATCTATATTTTACACTAATTAAGCTATAGCTGGCAGTATAACACATTACATAAAATCTTTTCAGCAAACTATAGTAATTAATTCTGTAAAAATACACTATCAGGAAAAGTCAGATTTATCTTAAACAACTGATTTATGTTAATCATATATGCACTAAGAATCTTTTAACTTATTATAGTTACCTCTTCACTTTAGCTGTAGTCACCTTGAGAAAGAATACAAGACTTTATGATAAATATTTTCTGCATTAACCTTACCTTTGGCCTTATCATATGATGGTGTCATGTTAGTTTTTCCTAACCTCATGGAATTATCATGTTAGTTTTTCTTAATTCCATGTAATTGTATACGGTCACTGTGAAACAATTCCAAATCCTATGAATTTAATCACAGATTTAAAAATATATATATATCTTACAACCTTACTAAGATATAATTGTTGCACAATTAATTGCTTATATCTAAAGTGTTCAATTTGATATGTTTTAATTTATGTATACAACAGTGAAATTATGACCATGATTGAGATAGTAAACATAACAATCATGCCCCAAAAGTTTTTCCGTGGGCATTTTTATCATCCCTCACTCTCTGACCTGATCTTCTAAAACCCTTGTCAATCACTTACCTGCTTTCTGTCATAATCATTTTCCTAGAATTTAATATGTGAGACCCCACAGTATATATATTTATATTGCATCTTTCATGCAACATGATTATTTTAAGATTTATATCACAATTATTGCTTTCTTTTATTCTTGGATAGTATTCCATTATATGGATATGTGAGAATTTTTTATTCATTTATTTTTTGGTAGTCATTTGACTTTTTTTCTAATTTGGGACTATTACAAATAAAACTGCTATACATATCCATGCACAGATCTCTATAGACATACCTTTTTATTTCTCTTAGGGTTATGAACACATGGGACACATGGGAGATTTAGGTCGCACTTTTTAAGAAAGTGTCAAACTATTTTCCATAGTAACTACACCACTTCGAATTCCCACCACCATGTATGAGAGCTTCAGTTCTCTAAATCTTTGCCAACACTTGGCGTACCCAGTGTTTTTAATATTAGCCACCTATAAAGTTAGCAGTGGCAAATGACAAAGCTTTAATTTTCATTTTCTAAATGACTTATGATGTTAAGCATCTTTCTGTGTGCTAATTTGCTATCCATAAATCTTTAATTAATTATCTACTCAAATCTCTTGCCTATATCTTAATTAGGTTGTTATTTTATCATATTATAAAGTTTTAAGATATTTAAAAATATATATATGTGTGCGTGCATATATATATATGCATATATATATATATATTTTTTAAGCACTAGTCTTTTAGCAGATTTATGCTTTGCAAATAGTTTCTCCCAATCTAAGGATAGATTATCTTTTCATTCTCTTAACAAAGTCTATGAAAGAGTGAAAGTTTTTTACTTTCATTGAAGTCTGATTTATTAATGTTTTTCTCTTTATAGATCATGTTTTTTATGTCATGTCTAAGAAATCTTTCCCTAACCCAAGGTCACATAGATTTTCTCTTATGCTTTCTTCTAGAAGTTTTACAGTTTTACCTTTTACAGTCAAGACTATAATACCTTTTTGTATATTTGTATTTGGAGCAAGCTGTGAATTAAAGTATAATTTTAGCATATAAAAATATTCAATTGTTCCAGCGCCATATTTTGAAAAACTGTAATTTCTCCACAGAAATTCTTATTCGCCATTTTTTTAAATCAGTTGTCTGTATATGTGTGAATTGATTTTTGGATTCTGTTTCACTGATCTGTCTATCTTGTTGCTAACATCATGCTGTTTTGATTATTATAGCTTTATAATAACTACCAAAATAAAGTAGTGTTACCCCTCCTACATTGTCCTTTTTTAAAATCAAAGTTGCTTTGTCTATTTTAGGATATTTGTGCTTTCAAATGAACTGTAGAATCAGCTTTCCAGTCTCTGCAAGAAAGGCTCATTGGGATTTTGATTCATATTATACTGAACATATAGATCAATTTGGAAATTAGAATTTGCATGCAGTTGTTCTTTCAATTAATTTGAGTTTTCTCTAATCTGTCTATAGTGGGTATTATAGTTTTTATTGTACAGGCTTTACACATCTTTTGTCAGGTTTATCCCTGAGTAGTTTATATTTTGGATGCTTTTAAAAATGGTATTGATTTTTAAATTTCAATTTCTGATTTTTCATTGCTGGTATATAAATATACAATGAATTACAATACATTAATCTTATATTTTATAATCTTGCACCTCATATAGTAGTTCTAATGATGTTTTGTAGATTCTATAATATTTTCTACAAAGATTTTTGCTTTTAAATCCAGCCAATCTTTTTAAATCAGTACCTGACTAAGTGAATTATAGGTGTCTCATACATATGTACAATAAATATTATCAGGAGTCCCAGGCTTCGTTTATACATTTTTGCTTTTAACATAAAAACTATTTTGTTTTTAGATTCATATGACTAAATTTTCAACCTCACTTATAGTTTTACCTTGTTCCTTTGAACTAATAATAAATCTTACTTCTCTGGTTTCTAACATTATTCAGTATCCAGTTTTATTCATTTGATGCCAATTCTGGGTAATAACTTCTAGTCAATTTCTGGTCTCTGTTTTTTGTCTGTTTTGTTTCCAGAGGGCCTGTTTCTGTCCTTAAAGGGATATTTGAAAAGCTAACCCAACATTGGGTCAAACAAAATACTCTCAAATTCCTACAGTGTTTTATTGATCCTATTTATAAATTAGTTATCTCAGTAATAATCTGTCTTTACTCACATATACTATCATCACACAGAAGATGAAGGCAATTTGGCATCAATATCTCCTGTCTTGTAGCTTTCTGGGGTTTATCAGACTGATTTAGTTAACTAGGCAGGTGTTCTCGTCTTCACTACTGTTTAATTTTTGTTCGGAATATAGGTGGTTGGTCAACATTTCTGGATAGAAAATATTGATTTTTTCAATCCTCCTGTTGAGTTATTGGCAAGACTAAACAAAAATAAGCCTTAAAGAACAAGAAAAATGAGAAGATGATAGATGAAAACCCACAGGAATATAAAAGCAAATGAGAGGTCATCTATTGGGAGAGAGAAAAACTAACTGTATTTAAACATCATGGCTGGTGTTGAAAAAAGAGGTATTGGAAGCCAATTTACACAAAAGTTAAAGGCCAAGAATCAGTGTAAGCTTGTAAAGAATGAGGTTTGAAGCCACACACTGGTTGAAGTATAAGCTGTAAGACATTATAGGACTATAATCAAATTTTATGATGAACATTAGTATAACTACTTTGAAAATAACTGTTTCTCTGAACTAAATTCACAAATATGTGAAAGGATGTAAAGTAATGAAAAGAAACAGGAAAATAAGATCCATAATTAGAAGAAAAATAGATCAATTGACATCAACCTAGAAATTATATAAATGACAAAATTAGTACATAAAGACTTTAATCATTATTATAAATGTATTCCATATGTTTGAGGAGATACTGGAAAAACTGAATATGTTAGTGGAGACATGGAAGATATATATTTTAAAAACTGGAAGTTCTAGATATGAAAAATATAATGTCTAAAATGAATATTTGAAGAAATTAACAATAGATTAAGCAAATATCAGTGAACTCGAGGATCTGGCAGTAGAAACTATTTAAAATGAAACAGAAAAAACACTCAAACAACAAAAACAGAGTCTCAGTAATCTTTGAGACAACATCAAGAAGCTAAATATATGTGCAATCGAAATTTTCAAAGAAGAGGTAAAGGGAGGAATGAAAAAATAATTGAAGAAATAATGGTCAATTCTTTTTTCAAATATGATGAAAACTATCAACCCATAGATTCAAGCACAAAAAGCAGAAAGAAAACTATATTAAGGCACATCATAATTAAATTTCTCAGTATATATGTGTGTGTGCATATATATATATATATGTGTGTGTGTGTGTATGTGGCCAAGATATGTGTGTGTGTGTGTGTGTGTGTGTGTATCCATCCATATACAAACTTCCTTCCCTCTTGCCTGAAATATTGGTCATTTCCAATTGTCTATTTTTTTGCATCACATTTTTGGTATGGCTTTATGTCTTTGTTTTATAATTGGTTGCTCCATGCCTTGCATCGCACGGGAGGTGGAAAGGTACTTCAAGAAATAGAAACTCTTTAGTAGAGACAGCCAGGGAAAGCAAGTCTACCTCCTTCTTACAGGCCCATTGTTTTTCCTCTCTAGTCTCATACCCCAAAATAATCATCAGAAATTCTGGTGGAGATGCTGAATGAATCACAACTTTTTTAAATCCTAGAGCAGACTGGTGTAGAATCTTTCAAGCAGGATGAACTTCCTTTCAAAATATTTTTAAAATTTTTTTCACAAATAACTTAATAAAAGTTTCCCCTTATTTTAAAAATTATTCAAAAATGTTTAATATTTTTATACTAATTCATCAACTGTATGTTCATAATTTTATTTTATTTTCTTTGACATTTGGGTTATTTCCAGTTGGAAGCTATTATAAATAAAGATGCTATGAACATTTGTATAAGTCTTTGAGTTTTATTTTGCCATTATAAATATCTAGGTATTGAACGAATGAAACATGATAGCTGTATTTTTTCACTTAAAAAAAATGGCAACTTGTTTTCTAAATAGACTCTACCATTTTGCATATCTGCTAGCAGTGGATGAAAGTAACAGTCCACATCTTTTTTCTAAGCATTTTTGTCTTCTGAAAATTAAGATTGTTGTTAGGATTAAATGAGACAATATTTTTAACACATATAGTGTATCTGAATTCAATAAATGGCAGTTATTATAATTGTTACTCTTTTTTTCAGTAAAATTATTTTTCCCTAATTCTGTAACCCCAGCCCATATCCACAGCAATTTTGCATAATAAATAACCAATAGATGTTTGTTGAATATCGAGGCAATATATTATAGAGAGGAAGGAAGTCTATTTAAAAGTACATCAAAAGAGGTGATAATGACACTATTGTATTTGTTGGAATGTGGCATCATGGAGAATATAGGGAGAAGGATGAGACAACACTCTTCAATCGTGCATCTGGGGTCAATTCTAAAACCTCACTCTCATGCTTGGTTAAGTACTAAACTTTCTTTTACATTTAAAAATATTTTAGCTTTATTGAGGTAAATTAACATAAAATTATAAGATATTTAAAGTGTACAACATTGTGATTTAATATATGTCTACACTGTAAAAAAAAACTCCACCTATCCTGTTAATTTTTACTAAGCTTGCACTCTTTTATCAATCCCTCCTTCCAGTTTTGTTCTTTCTCAAGATCACTTTGGCTAAGTCTTTTCTGGTTCCACACAAATTTCAAATTTTTTAAAATTTCTCTTAGGATTTTTTTTCACTTAATAATATACCAAATATATGTCCTCTTATATTTAAAATTTTTTCATAAACAAATTTAAAAATTTGTATAATAATCCAATTACCTAAATTATCTTTATTGCTGGAAATGCAGCATATTTCTAAAACCTCAATAACAATGACTATTTTGAGTAATATCTTTTGGTATAGTTTCACTGTATTTTTGTTTATCTCATTAGGATAAGATCTTAGAAGTGAAATTAATGAATAAAACATTGTAAACAATTTTAAGAGAGAGCTATCTTACAGAATGTTCCTCTGAATAACCTACTGAGTTGAGAAATAACTGTTTCCATTCTGGAAATTTTGCATTGGTCATGTTTTCAAATCATTTCAACGTAATATTGTGAAGATTTTCTGACTCTACCTCTGAGATAACAGATTAGCATCTTCTCTAACAAATTTTGTAAAAGTCCTTCCACCGTGCTAGAAACTGTAAAGAGAGGCTAGACAAGAGGCCAATAAATGTGGCAAAGCTCTGGATCTTGGCATTATAACAATAGCTCTTGCACATTAAAAACTAAAATCCCACTTTTCCTGAAAGTTTTATAGGTTTTTAGGCATTGTCGTAGTATATTTATCATTTAAGCACATTAAAATTACACTACTGTAGTCAGGAGTAAATTTTATAGCACTGAATTAAAAAAAATAATAATTATTTGGGTAGCTGAAAATTCTAAAAATACTGCTGAATATAAATTATGCTGCTAAAACATATAGTAACTGCTATAGCACAAAAGCCATGTAAATTGATGTGTTAATATGAAATATCAAAAGTTCATGTGAAAAAAACAATAAGTCTTGCAGCCAGGATGCAATGCAATGAATCAGGAACATTTTCAAGTGATCGCCTGAAATGTAGGAAGCAAAGAAATGCTATGGATTATTCTTGTTGGAGCCAGGAGTCTTCAAGTTATAGGTGGAAGTTAAAACCTAAGATGAAGAAGAGAGAAACAAAGCAAAATTTAGTTATGAAAGAATCTAGTAGCAAACAGAACCTAGGGGAACACTAAATTCGCAGGAGACCAGGAGCGTAACAGAGCCATGGAGACCAAAGATAAATCTTAGAGTTAGAAGGAAAATCCCGAACATATAGTAGGCATGGCTGGTTATCTACACAGAATGTGTGTCTCCTTTCTAGCAAAACTGGGCTTTCTGTCCTGATAATCATATTTCCTTCTCAGGAAGTCTGGTATTGTCAGGAGAATCTTATGCAAATTTCAAGGCTGGACCTTGATTCCAAGAGTTATTTTTATTCCTTTCTTTGACTTTGCATTAGAGTAATCTGTTTCTGTTGTTGTTATATTTAATAGTAATGCCCAGGGTCTATCCCAGAGATTGTTTTTTTGGTTTTGGTTTTGGTTTTGGTTTGGTTTGGTTTTGTTTTCACATAAGAAAGTATTTATTTAAGATTTAAAATGAAGTCATAAAGATAAAATTTGTATAAACACAAATTCACCTTGAGTCACACAGACAACAAAAAACAAAGTAAAAACAAAGAAAACGAATTGGCAGCTATATAGAATTGGGCACAGTTGTGCCTCGTACACAAGAAAGTCTTTTACATAATCGTCTTAAATCAACAGAAGGCCAATCTTCAATGTTGTCCTGCAAGATGGCTTACTTTAGCAATTCCCTCCTATTTTCTCCCCAATGTCCTCCTTCAGTAAGGCTAATAATTGTATTAGTGATTGCCACACCCTTGAGACACCTCGCCATAAGTGCTCTGTTGGCCACTGTAGTTTGCTTAACCCTGTCCATACGCATAGTTCCCATAGTTATACCTAGTATAATCACAGGTACTATAGTTTTGATCACCGCCATAGGCACCATTGTAATTTCTACGTCCTTGTCATAATTGTTGTTAAATCCTTGGTTCCAGTTTTGGCCCTGACCTTGGCCATGACCTCTAGAATCACTTCCTCCACCAGCTGTAGCACTTCTTTCTCCTTTTTGTTGTTGTTTCTCTCTATATACCTCTTTGGGTTGTGCAGCTTTGATTTCATACTTCTCAGAACCAACTTGATACCTGCTTTCTAACAATTTCTTTACTGGCTTTTCATCTGCATGTGATAAAATCATCTTATTTTATTTGTTTTTGTATCCATAGGAAATTCATTTTCAATCTCTCCAAAGCCTTCGAAATATTCTTTAATTTGTTCTTCGAAAGTATCTGGGCTCAGTCCACCCACAAAAACCTTTTTTGGGAAGTTCTTTCCCTTTTAAAATTTTTGCCTTTTTGAGGTCTACTAATTTGCCATTCAGTTTGTTTCTTCGGTTCCAAAACTTTATCAACACTAGCAGCATCTTTGAAGAGCAAATATACAAATCCTCTTAATCTTCCCAGTGAATGGGTCTATTTTAATTGTGCAATCTACAACTTCCCCAGACTGAAATAAATATTCAGTCAGATCTTACTTGATTGGACCCCAGCTCAAGCTTCCAACAAATATTTTACAGTCCTCCTGCTGATTCTTACCCAGGATGATCTTGGAGCCCTCTGCAAATTTTGTGTTGCTGTACTCATTCATGCTCTCCATGGTGGCAGAGTTGTCCCCTGCAGGGTGCTGGCATGAAGCAGCGGTGGCAGAGCATCATATGGAGCTGGACTTAAAATGACGACAGAAGAGCCCAGAGATTATGTTTTAATTGGTAAATTGGCACACTCTCTATATTGTTTATCCCTCTTCCACTGGGAGCTCTTAACAAATACCAGCATGGGACTCAGCACCAGTTAAGTCCATCAGAATTTCTGAATGTGAGACTTGGGAACAAAAATCTCCTCAGATGAATCTAATCCACACAGATTGCTGAGAACAACTCTGAAGTGAAACATCATTCCTCCTTTATAGAGATTGGTTTAGAAAACAATATATAACCCAAATTAGCCAAAAAGTTACACAGAGAAATTACTAGTAGGAGGGCAGGGGGAAAAGTACTGTCTCAGGAGAGATAATCTCTAGAAACAGGCTGTCCAGTATAGTAACCACTCCCCACATATGGCTATTGAGTACTTGAAATATGTCTAGTACAACCGAGAAATGGAATTTAAAATTTCTTTAATTTTAATTTAAAAACAATACCCAATTTCATTTTTGGAAAACTTTTAAATATATTTTTTAAAAAAATTTGTGCTGCAACTCTACTTTCTCAACTCCACATTTTATGAAATATACACCAAATGTTTCTAATGAAATTTTAGTGTCCAAAGTGAGATATTTAGCACAAATCAGATTTCTAATATTTAGTATAAAAATGTAAAATATCTCAATAATTTGTTTATGTAGATTATATGTTAAAATAAGAATATTTTTTAATATAATGAGTTAAAGAAAATATAATATTAAAGTGAATTTCACCTGGTTCTATTAACTTTTTTAAACATGGTGGCTAGAAAATTTTTAATTATACATGTTGCTTCCATTATATCACTAGGACAGCACTGGATAGATTTGAGTGGAGTTAAGGCTACTACCAACATGAAGATAAAATCAGAATGGGAACAAGTGCCTTGGTGAAAACCTGCTGATTTTACTAAGCTGTCAGACATTTTCAGTTATTTCATCACCCTTCTTGTAGGTGTTATCTATTGCTAATTAACAAACTCAATGGTTTAAAACAATAGGCAATTACTGTTTTACAGTTTCTGTGGGGCAGGAATTTATATATGCCTTAGTTAAGGGCTTCTGCTTTAAAGTCTTTCACAAGGCTATAATCAAGGAATTAGCCAGGGCTATGGTATCATCTGATGGCTTGACTGAGGGATGATCTATTTTCAAGATCACACAAATGGTGTTTTCAGAATTTAGTTTTTTATGGGCTGTTGAACAAGAGCCTAGTTCCCTGCTATCTGTTGGCCAGAGGCCTCCCTCCATTCCTTGCCACATGAGTCCCTCTATAGGGCATCTCACAACACAATATTTGGTTTCCTCAAGCAAAAGAGAACACTCAAGATAGTAGTCACTATCTTTTCATAACCTAATCTCTGAAGTAATAGCCCCTTACTTTTACCATATTTGATTTCTTTAAAGTGAGTTGCAAGGTCCAGCCCATACTAAAGGAAAGTGACTATATAACAGTATGAGTATTAGAAGATGAGAATCATCAGAAACCATCTTAGAGGCTGCCTACCATTCTTCCTCATGCACTCTATCCCAAATCTCAGGGATAACCACTACCATGAGACCATAAGGTTGGTAAATATTGTTTATAGATAAGTATTTTACTTTTACCACAAGTTAATGAATTCATAAATAACATATATTATTGGTTTTTAAAATATTTTAAATTATAATATATATCCATTTGCTTTTCCCTTTCAACATTATATTGATGTTGATACTGTATGATCTAGTTCATATAATTTATTTGCTACATAGCATTTTATTGTATGTAGTCACCTACTGAGGAATATTTAGAGGGCTTTTCTCCCATATTTATTCTATTACAAACATTGCTGCATGAGAAACTTTTTTTTTGAGACATATTTTTAAAATATGCATATATGGGAGAGCTTCTATAGACCTAGGATTACTGGGATGTAAAATACATGCAACATCAAATTTATTAGATATTGCAAAATTGCTTCTGAGATCAGATATCTGGCTTGTTCAGACCATGGACTGTGGCTCCACTGGGGTGTGAATCCAGGACTATCTACATGTAAAGCAGACATGTTAACTGCTACACTATGGAACCATGTCTTCTATGTATTCTTTATATAAACCCTTTATCTAATATAAGGGTGAGAAATATTTCTTTCCAATATGTTATTTGTCATTTAATTTTTTACATATCAATTTATATGAATGACTTAAATTTTAGTGTGTTAGATGTATTGCAATATTTTCTTTATGGTTTATGGGTTTTGTATCTTATTTAAGGAAATGCTCTTACCTTAAATTCATAAAAACTTTCAGCTTTTTACTTATCTCTTTGTCATTTAATTATATACTTGATTTTTATTTTCTCTTTTGCTTCTTGCATCCAGTATTTCTAGGCATTTTGTAATAGAAGAATTTTCAAATGTTTTAGTCTTTTTTCTTACCTGAACCAAAGATAGTCCATGTTAATCTTCAAACCATCATTGATATTTTTTATTACTTATAATAAAAACATCCTTAATGAAGTAGGAGGCCAAAATGCATAGAATTTAGTGAAGGATAAGGTATTCAACAATTTAAAGTGCTACAGGAAACTCTAGAAATATGAAGTTAAAATGTGTTCGCTTGATTTGTCATTGGTGATAACAAATCCAGGGAGTATTTGGATATAAACCAGATGTCTATCAGTTAAAAACCTACTCCAGTCATTAGTGTTCTTCTATGAACACTTCCATGCTCAGTCTCCCAAGATCATGGCAAGATTGTATTTTTTGTCACCACAGTAGTTGCCTGCTAATTAGTTTTGGCCAATGAGTTGTGAGGAGAGTCACATGTATCCCTTCAGGGTTGACTATTTCATTGTAATATCTGGAGCTTTTTTCCTCCACCACAGCAACCAGTAAGTTTCATGGTATACTCCTTCACCTGCATGAGTCCAGCAAGAGGAGATCTGCATAAGGGAAAAGTGAGTCTTTCTCACTATAAACCATTGGATTTGGAAATTTATCATCAGAGCATATCCTAATCTAGCCTAGAATATACAAATTGGTACAAGATGGATATGAACTCATGCCCGTAGCTTAAGTGTGGTCTAGATTATGCTGTAGAAACAAATAATGAGATCGCTCAGCAGCTTTAAATTATAAAGTTTCATTTTTCTCTCATGCTGCATGTCTATCATGAGTTAACTATGGACTCTGCTCCACATTTTCCTCAATCTAGGCACCAGGCCAATGGAGCAGTCACTGTCTGGAATATTACCAGTAGAGGAGAAGAGGAAAAAAGTTGGTGGCAAATCACACAGGCTCTTTAAGGCCGAGTATGACATATACCAATCCCACCATATTTTCTTTTATTTTAGGTCCCTCAGAAGTACCCCCTGAGCTAATGATTCATGTAAAAGTAATGTAACTAGAAGTGTTCACAGTTAAAAGCGATAGGAGAGTGGGCAAGTGGGACTAAAAGGAAAGGAAGCCAAGAAAGGTTACAATATCAAAGTGCCCTGAATTTTTGGTTCCATCATCAGGGTAGCTCTGGAGAGTGGGCAAGTCAAATCTGAAACTTGTCCTGACCAGCAGGACACAGAGCCTGCATTATTATATCTCGTTACTTGTCATTTACTTTTTTAGGATTTCCACTGTGTTGATATAAAATTCTTGGCATTTTGGGCTTCAGCAATCCAAAGAGCAACACAGATCTGGATTTTGGCAGTGAAAACATAGGAGTCTTTGTTCATTAAAATGGCAAAGGGATCCTAGGGGATAGGAAAGCACTGACTGCTCTGATATGCATTTCAATGGCAAGGCACAACACCACCTAAGTTTAAGGAGGCAAGGAAGTGCAATTCTACTATATCAGCATAAAGAGGAAGAAGTGACAATAGTCAGTGATTGGCATGAATTGCAACCACAGTAAAATAGGAGATAAAATTAAAAGACTAAGAATTGAAGCTTTATTACAGAAACACTGCTAGATAAATAAATAGCTGTATCTAAAAGTCAGTAGAAGGGAGAAGGGAAAGAGAGGAGAAGATAGAAGGAATGTAAAGAAGAAAGATAAAAGACTGCACAGGTTGAAGGTTGAAGGAGATTTTTTTCTTTTTTAACATTATAAGACAAAGGTGCAAATAAAGAGAGATAATAGATGAGATAAGGCTTTCCAGGAAACATAAAAGAATGAAATCAACCTGTAGGTAAAATCTTTATTTTTAACAAGGTGAAGAGAAGCTATTTACTTAAGTGGGAAGAAAAATAGTAGTAATGAAACGGGAGGGCAACTGACTCCAGGGCCCCAGCTGCCTGTGCTGCTCAGCCAATAGGCACAAGAGTTGGGATATTTAGAATAAGCCTTATTGTCAGCGCACTGGTGATCTGAGAGGGCAGCACGTTAACACCTTCAAAATAGTCTTGCCTTTTCAGTCCAGTTTAGAGTATTTAAGGGAAAATCTGGGCATTATTCCAGCTACCTGAGGGTTCCAGGAGATCTGTTATGCTTCACAGACCCGTTCCTCTGGCAACATGGTCTCCTTGTTGTGATAGCAACCCAGGAACAAAGATGAGAGTAGTCTGGAAGGAATGCTAGACCAGAAGGATTATGATCGGTGAGCATAAAGACATTAATCATAAATTTCAGGGCAACTTTCTATTGCAGAGGACGTTCTAAGCTCTGGGTCAAGCCTCTGGGGATAATCTATTGTTAAGCTATAGGACAAGGAAAAGTGAAGCTGGGAATACTGTGAGGCCTCTACTGTGGGATCTCAACTAGGCCCTTCTTCAGTAAGACTGATTGGAGAGGCAAATAAATCTGCAGACTTGGGGCTGGAGAAGTAAGGAAGAGCTCAAGTGTTAGCCTATCTTTTCTCTCAAATAAAATCATCAAGTTACTTCCTGAAAAGGGTTGAAGGGGAAAAAGAGAGACCTGGGAGTGAAGGTGAGTTTGTGATCTACACCAAGGGGAGTGCAAGAGAGGTGTCCCTAGGTTTATGATGAAGTATGTGGCAACAACGAGAACCAAATGAGGACCCAGAAAATGAGTTTTGATTAATTAAGAAACATCCAAACTTTTAGAGAATTTTTGTAAGAGTTTATTTGAGCCAAACTGCCAATAGTTTCATAGCTTCTTTTATGCATTCAAAATTAAAGAGGAGACATGAGGAAGATTACATGGAGGTGGGAGAAAGAGAGGTGGAGATTGAATCTCAGGATAATTAACAAGATTATATGCTCTCTTAAGAGCGGTTATGGCTTATTTCAAAGGTGCCTTAACCTAGAAGCACAGAAACAATGGACAGGGCTTGCTTACAGCAAAGACAAACCTTTTACTAAATAAATGTCTGGGGCATGACTACCCACCATGACCTCCACAGTTAGAAATTTATAATCAGCTCACCTGTGAGGTTACTTTCCACAGAACCCCTTTTTTTTTGTCCAGAATGAAGTGGAATTGACCACATGGTTCCCCCATATACTCAGCAGATCTGGTAGGAGACCTGTTGTGGAGAGGGTATTGCAGGGTGAAGTACAACATTGCAAGAGGAAAAATGTTTCAAGTTTTTGACTAGAGAGTAATTATATTGAGTTATCGTATAGCATTAACTTGTAAGGAAATAAAAAAAAATTAAGAGAGGCCTGAAAAATAGGAAGAGTAGAGTGTTAAGGGCTCAATCAGCCAAAGTAGAACTAATGGTACAAGAGAACTGTAAGGCAAGAAATTGTATACAAATATACAAATATGTTAAAGTTTTGAATTTTAGGGATTCTATTTAGAGTGATAACAAAATTAAGCGAATGGCATTAAGTTATGGTCAGGAAATTATGAAGTTGGGGTAAGGTGTTGGGCACTTTATTCACATGTAGATCTTGATTTAGATAATGAGATGAGAAGGAGATTAGATACAATATTGTAATTTTGGAGCATAATATTCTCTAATGCAAAATGTACAGAGTTAATTGTTGAGATACTACTGTAGGAGTCCTGGATCTATATAATTTGGTGTCTAAAACTATAAATTACAACTGATCCTATCTACCCTGCCTACTGGTTCCTATTACTAATGATATTCTTTCTCCTGAGAATTAAATGTAATAATAAATGTGATGTCTTATCTAATATGCAAAGTATTAGTCAAATATGTTGCCCATCTAGATTGTATGCTCAAAATCTTATGTAATAGCAACATAGTATAGCAAATAGAGCTGTCTGATATGTGCTGAATTGAAAGGAGCCAATATTTAAAAATGCATATATCTTTACTCTTGTTCAAATGTAGTGTGATTAAAGAAAAAGAGGTAACTGGGCTCAGATTTTATGGTATGAATCAATGTTTTCCTTATATAAACAAAAATAATTTGATGTAAGTTACTATTTGTCTTTGTCTAGAAAATACTATTGAAGAATCAGCAGGAAAACCAAATTGCAACTCCATTTAAGTAATAAGACACAGCAGGGTGTGGTAGTTTTACGTTAAACACTCTGAAGTGAGTTAATGTGATTATAATGTGGCTTCCTTAAACAAACCAATTACAGCATGTGCAGGTAATAAATTATTATCAGTATTAGTTTATGAACCTTAATCTTGCATTTTCTATTTAGATATATGTAAAATTTTAAAATGCATCATCACAAAATCTAAATATTCTTATTTTACTGTGTCATTGCTCACCCAGCTGGAAATATTTTACTCTTCATTGAATTTTTAATCCTTTCATTTATGTGTTTATTCTTTCATTCATTTACATAAATACAATTAAGGATATGTAGGAGATTCAAATATGATACTATATATGTAGTACTATATATGTAGGATATGCTATATATGTAGTACATGTGTGTGTTATGACTGTTTTGTTAAAAGAAGTCAAAGTCACATTATAATCACATTAACTCACTGGTGGGGAAGGAAAGAATTCTAATATGACAATAGCCTAGCCTGCTGTGTCTTAATATTTAAAAGGAGATGTCTTCAAGGAGTTTATAATTTGATAGATATTTAGAACAATGACTCAAATGTCAGGAAAAGTTTTAAGCTCTACAGAGACATAAAGCTAGAGCACATGGAGATTTAGGGAAGGGAGAAATAACATTTCTTTGGAAGAAGGAGAGAAAATTTCCTAGAGAAGAGAATATTTCAAATTAACTATGAAGAATGAACAAAATTTCTACATCCATAAATGAGAAGAGTTATCAAGAGGTAAAGACTATACAGTTAAGATAGTGCTGAATAAGTTCATTAAGTAATGAACATTTTCTTTTAAATTGTTTTTTGACTAAATTGAAATGAAAGCATCTTCATATAATCTTTCTATAAATACATGCATATATGACTTTCACTCAATTTTTCTAGAAAAATTCGCTGAGCACTGTCTATATTTCATATGCAATGGAGAGAAATCAGGATGACAACTTAGCATATTCGTGGTGAAAAGAGAGAAATAAAATTTAGCAAAAAGGTCAACCCAGGATGTATGATGACGTGGAAGTATTTCAAAAAGGAGGAATACAATGTAAAATAACCCAGGGATTTGACAAAACTAAAATCGTATTTCTCAAAAGCAAAGATATATGTGATATCACAGTACTAGTTTCAGGGGGAAAATAGAACTGAATGAAGCCAGATAACAGTAAATTGTGGCATGAGTGGAAGTAAAGAAGTAGAGACACAAAGGAGTTTGGAGAGGGCTAAGATAGAGACCGGAGGGGAACTAGAGAACAGAGGAAATGTGTAAAATCAGATATCCGAGCATATTTAAAAGCTATGAGAAAAATACAGTATAGAGAAAAGTTAAAGGTATAGAGAGGATAGATGGATGATAGTGTGGTCCCTTAGAAGCAAAAGGAATACATTTTGGTGTCCTGGTGGAATGATTACTTTCAGAGTAGGGAAATCTATTTTTATTCTATTATAGAGGCGAAAAAAAGAAAAAGATGAGTGAAATTGCAGGTAATAGTTCAGTTTGGGATTTTCGGGGAGAGCCTATCTGATAATCCTAGTTGTAAACAATTAAATGATGAAGTTGTCTCCAGAGTATGACTAAGAGTCCTGAGAGAATCAAGAGTTAAGAGAAATCAAGAAACGAAATTGCTTTTCTAAAGAGAAAAGGGAGCTGATAGGACAAACATAGAGGAATTTCTAGGCTGCATTACAGACACAATTAAGGTTACATAGCATGGATTTATAAATAAAACAATCTATGCTGTTGATTAATGCTTTTTCTTTTTGTTTGTTTGTTTGTTTGTTGTTTTTTGTTTTTGCCTTGAAGTGAAAGGTAACCTGGTTATTGGTTTATTAGCAAGCTGAGTTGATTTGATGTTCAAGATTTTTTTGGTAGTACTTCAAAAAGATTCAAAGGCTGGGAATACTGGCCAGTGTTATGGACGTGGACATAATAGTCATAGATCGTGTTTTATTTTATAAAATAATAAAAATACCATGTTATAACACAAGGTAGAATTAGTTTTATAAATATAAAATTATAGTCAAATTTATTGTAAAATAGGATCTAATTTATTTCTCTTGATCTTCCTGAGTTATTTAAAATATCACTATGTACTTTCATTTTGCCTTATAGTCACATAAAAGACTTTCTGATCTTCATTAATGATTACTTAAAGATAAGTTTTAGTAAATGTGCAATTATTTTTTTTAGCATAATACTAAGGATTATATTA
Source organism: Pteropus medius (assembly GCF_902729225.1). NCBI lineage: Eukaryota > Metazoa > Chordata > Mammalia > Chiroptera > Pteropodidae > Pteropus > Pteropus medius. Next base: position 9,801,229 of record NW_024355205.1, read on the forward strand.
TTTTTTTATGCTGTAATTGAAATAAAATACATTTTGAAATATACATATAAACATGCACTTTTTTGGTCTTCAATTTCTATCATATCAAACTGTGGTTAAATCTATATTCATACTAAGAAATAAAATAATAACTATTCAGATGTCTGCCACTTCCTTGAAATTATTGCATTTTCAGAAATAATTTGTTCAGCAAAGTTAAAAAAGCTGTCACACAATTTGAAAGTTGATAATTCTTGATTTATGCCTCTAGTTAACACAAAGAAAAGAAATTACTATGTCACAGTATAATTGTCTTTAAAAATAAAGTATCTTTTTAAAAAAATTTCAATCTGGTCTTTTGTGATGTTAAGAGATGGTCCTTCCCTTTGATATGTAAAAGTTGATCTGGCACTGAGCTACGGTGTAGTGATTAGAGAGAGTTGAATCACTCTGCAAGATAAAGTGAAAAGAATTCATAATCTTTATAGTTTCCAGGAACTAGATCTATAGAGTCTAGAATTCCTTTACTTTTGATGACATAGTAACCAGAAGGGTTTTTAGAAGAGAAATACCTAATCTAATAAACTTTTAATGCTTTTCAGTGAAAAATATAGAAATTTAAAAAGTATAAAATAAAAAATATACAGCTAAATAAATTTTCAAAAGAAAAACTTGTAACCAACAACCATGCAAATTAGAACATTATCACTATCAATGACCCCTTTCCTGGCCCTTCTAATCACTGTTCTCCATCAAAGATAACCGTTAAGCTAATTTCTAGCATTATGATTTCATTAGTTTTGGTCTTAAAGTTCTCATAAATGGAATTATTCACTATAAAACACCTCTTTCTGGTTTCTTTCATCCATGTGATTATGTGTAGTTTACTTCATAGTTCTATAGCAGAATTTTTAAATCTTAAAGTGGTCACATTTGGAGCCAGATAATTCTTTATATGTGGTGCTATCCTGTGCATGGTGAAATATTTAGCAGCATCCTGACATCTACCCAGGAGAACCCCTAGGTGTGCCAACTGAAAATGTCTCTGGACATTGTCAAACAACCCAAAGGTAAATTGCCTCCAAATGAGAACCAGTGCTTTGTAGGATTCATTTGAATATACCAAAAACTGTTAATCCACTTTACTGTTGATTGACATTGGAGTTGTTTCTCTTATTTTTTTCACTGATGACCATTCTGGTACACAATTTATGGTAATCATATGCAAATCTCTTGAGTATAATCATAGGAGTGGATTACTCAGTCAACGACTATGCTGAATAGATAGGTTAGTTTTCTGGAGTGGTCAGGTCAATTTATCCTTCTATTAAAAGTGTATGAGTGTTATAGTTGCTATATAACACTTGGTATTCTCAACCTTAAATTTTAGCACTCTGGTAGATATAAAGTATTATCTTATGGTTTTCTTTTGTATTTTCTTTTAAGTAATTAAGTGGAGTGCTTTTTTATATGTTGAATGGATATTTGAATATCATCTTTTGTGAAGTATGCATTCAAGAATTTTGCAGAATTTTAAAAAATTGGATTGACCATCTTTTCATAAATGTGTGAGAGTTTAATATATGCTGGATACAAATTTGTTGTTAGATATATGTATGACAATTATTTTTTCCTTGTAAGAGGCTCGCTTATTCACTTTTGAAAGTGTTTTTTATTTTTATTTTTTGATGGCCAGTAATGTTTAATCTTATAGCAATCCAATGTATAATATTTTTTCTTTATGATTAGTGTTTTTTCTGTTCCACTTAATATATTCTGTCAACCCTAGATATTGTCAGATGTTTTATTCTAGAACTTTTATTGTTTTAACTTTCATATTGAGAAGTACAATACATACGAAATTGCTATTTTAAATAGGGTGAGATAGAAGTAAAATTATTTTGTTCTACATATGTAGTCAATTAATACAACACCATTTAAAGACCATGCTACTTTTATTGCAATTCATATGTATGCAACTCACTATATCATGGCAATATGGCATCTATGTTATAAATAGATGATTGTATATGTGTGAGTCTGATTCTCTATTCATGTTCCACTGGTCTATTTGTGTTCTCATGTCCATAACACTCTGTCATATTTCCTGTAGGCTTATAAAAAGGCTTGATATTTGGTAAACTCCTTCATCGTTGTTCTTCTTCATTAAGATTATATTGGTTATTTTTGACTCTATATTGCCACACAGTGTTTAGATTCAGCTTTTTAATTTTTATGTTAAAATAACTGCTAATAATTTGATAAACATTGTATTGTCTATCCCTTAGCTGGAAAGATAGACTCTGGTCATTCTTCAAGGAAGTAGTCACTCATCTGCCCACAGTCTCTATTAACAAAACAGGCAAAATCTCATGCATTTGCAAAACAAACAATCTTTAAAAAAAAAATGCTGTATTAAGGTATAATGATAATACAAAAAACTGCACATATTTAAAATATATAATGTGGTGACTTTGAATATATACATACACCTGTGAAACCAGAACAACAATCAAGGTAATAAATATATTCATCACCTCCAAAGTTTCTTTGTGCACTCTCCTTTTGTGGTAAGAACATTTAACATGAGCTCTATTCTCTTGACATATTTTTTTATTTAAACAATATATTGCTATCTATTGGCACGATGTTATACGGCAGATCCCTAGAACTTACTTACTCATGTTATATAATTGAGACTTTGTATTAGTTGATTAGCAGCTCTCTATTCCCTCCACTCCTAAGCCTTTGGCCACCACCATTATAATCTGATTCTATGAGTTTGACTATTTTAGGCAGCTCATACAAGTGGTATTGATACAGTAGTTGTTCTTCAGTGACTAAAATATTTCACTTAGCATAATGTGTTCAAGGTAGATTAAAGACTTAAATGTGACATGTAAAACTGTAAAACTCCTAGAAGAAAACATAGGAGAAAAGCTTTTTGACATTGGTCTTGGCAATGATTTCTTGAATATGGCATAAACAAAAATAGGTAAATGGGAATACATCAAACTAAAAATCCTCTGCACAGCAAAGAAAGCAATCAACCAATGAAAAGACAACCTATGTAACAGGAAAAAAAATATTTGCAAATTATATATCTGATAAGGAGCTGTTTGTTCCCAACCTCCTTGGGAACTTTCTGGTATAATCTGAAACTGGTCTCCATACGCAGAAGGCAGGGAGAGACCAAAGAAAGAGGCAGACCACTCCATATAGTTAGATGGCAGTTTTAATGAGCAATGGAACTTACTTACAAGACTTGCCTTGGGCAAGCTATGTAGTTTTCTGTACCTGCCTGCCAAATCTTAAGTTTGTATAGAGACCTTAACTGGGACCCGTCATGTAATCCATCCAGGCAGTCTTAACACCACATTTTTATCTCAAGGCTTGTATACTTGCGGCAGCTTCTGGCAATGAGAAAACAAGCAGAATGTACATGACAGAGGAGAGGGCGTGAAGCCTCCAATTGCCAAAGTCCAGCTTGCAGGTCAACCACAGTCATGTCTCTCAATAACCTCCTGCAACAGGAGTTAATATTCAGAATATATAACAAACTTCTGCTATTCAATAGCAAAAACACAATAACCTGATTAAAAATGGTTAAAGATTTGAATAGGCATTTTCCTAAAGAAGAAATATAAATGGACTGTTCTATTACTTGTTGATTCCCAGTGCTACACTCTCCACTATAAACCATACTGTCTTACCATCATTTCTTTTTCAGAGTAACAAGGAAGCTTTATTGATAGAAATCTCAAATATCTCAAAGACTCTGTTTTTTTCTGAATAACAACTTCCTGACTCTCTGAACTGGTCAATACAGTTTTTTGCTTAGTGATTTTACTCTAGTAAATTTGTAGGGGCAAGACTTATTTGGAAATAAGGTGCCATTATGAAAGATGAACCAGATAGCCTTTTCTGGAATCCCAGAAGGAGGTGAATCTCTGGTTCAGAGTTTTATGATTGCATGGTGTTGTTATTCACTCTGAGCCCCCACTATAGGCATCTTAGACCTTAAAATTGTTCTCAATAACCTCTTGTCTTAAGATAGTTCATACTTAGAACATATAAAGAGGCTGAACCCATAAAGTTCACCATCTATAAATCTATGTCGTTACTGAAACTGGTCAAATACCTATTAATAAAAGAAACTATTGAATATCTGTAGCCTCTCATATTACATATCTCCAAAAAGAATTCAAAATTCCCATGCTACACCCTTTTTGCTTATTAAAAGAGTAAATGAGTATGGTCAACACCTTCTACAAGATTTATGGGCCATTAGCAAGTTCATACTTCCTCACTTCCATGTAGCCTCCAACAATAATACCATCCTATTCTCAATTCCCGAGGCAGCTAATTGCAGTATTAGATCTATGTTCAGCATTTTTAAAAAAAGTATATCTTTCAACCAAACTCATAGTATCTTTTTTGCCTTTATTTATGGAAATAAACAATGTGGCATGTGACGGTTACATTCAAGTGATATAGAAGTGTCCTCTTACCTTTTGCAAATACTCAACCAGGACTCTATACCTATGTCATATATGGATGATCTTCTGCTGTGGTGTCCAGATTGAAAATATTACAGAATTGATTTCCTCTACTTGCTAACAAAGCTTGTAACGACTAACTCCAATTTTTTCCGTTGTAAGTACACTTTCTAGGCCATGACAATATATAAAATGGCAACTATTGTTTTCTCAAAAATTTAAAGTTATTTATCATTTTCCCTGATAATTTTAGAAGAAAACTTGGAAGAGTTTTTGGTTCCATTTGGTACATTAGATTTCTTACTTTTCTGAACAAAATGTACCCTTCTACAATCTGATGAAAGCTGACAAATGTGAGCTTTTGGCTTAAATAGAATCACTAGAGACTGTCTTCATAAAATTAAGAATGTTCTTCAGAACCCCTGGCCTTGAACTACAAAATAATCATACAACTTTATGTCTATTTATACATGAAAATTTAGGACAAGCATTTGAGATTCTAACTTAACAGGACAAGAGATATTAGAAATCAATCGTTTACTATAACTCTTCACCTAACCCTATAGTGAAAGCTTATCCTTCTTATTTGTACACAGTGGCAGAAGTATAGTTAATAAATTCTGTAGAAAACTCTACACAGTTCTTGGGGCAACTCCATTACCAAGCACTTAATTCTGAAAAGACAAACAACAACAACAACAGCAACAACAACAACAAAACTCCACACATTGGAATGGATTAAACTGTTTATTCCACCTGGATGGTCTCTGTATACATCAAGGTAGCTCTATGGACTCCCCTGAAACAATGAGATGAAGTCTCTCAAAATTTTAAGCCATCATAAAAGAATCTAAAATCCATTTTAAATAAACCTCAGTTGGAAAACTTTGACAAGATCAAAGACAATGTTTCTAGTGCCTATCTTGTCTATGACTCCCCCAAACCTGATAATACTATAAAGGTGAGTCATAAACATGACCCAACATCATTTTGTTCCTTCAAACATCTCAAATACACTTACTTTAATTAAGCCTCATATGGCTATAAATATATTCTTACTATTGTCTGCATGTTTTCTGGTTTGCTAGCACCTTTCCTTGCCATAAAGCAACTGCTCTAATATTAGCAAAGCAAATTTTACACTTTGCATTTTCTTTTGGGGAATACTTGCCTATTTGTCCAGGATAAAGTACCCTTCTTATTGGAACAGTAATTAAGATACTTGGTAAGGCTCTACCTGTTACTTTGAAATTTCACTTTCACAGTCCTCAGAGAAAATGGAGTGAATGAACTCTACACTAAAATTAAAACTTGCAAAAGTATCTGAAAAACTTCAGTGGCTGTCACCAAATTGTGTCTTAATTTTCATGGTCATTGACTCATTCCAACAAAAACTCATAGGCTATCCTCACATGAGCTCCTGAGGCAAAAGCAGATTACTAGATAGAAGCTCCACCAAGATCTTTCATATCAAGACACCTGAATGCAGAGAGCCAAAAACTTCTACAACTACCTGTAATTCTTCCTCTTCAAAATTTTAATGAATTTGTTCTATTTCTCTTTCTCTCTCCCTTTCTGCCCCCCATCCCCCCCCACCCCGCCTTCTCTCTCAGTTTAGAGTTCTTAATTGCTAATATGAGATTCTAAATTCCTCAATTTTATTACTCTGAGTACCAGAGATTAAACCTTGACATTTAGATTATATTTGGCACCGATGAACTCACTTTACAGCTAAAGAGTTTAATTAAACAGATTCCAGGCTCTGTAGCATTTTTCCTGGGAAACTGAAACTTTGTGTCAGACAATTATATCACTTTCCTTTAACTATATACTGGTAAAGTGACTTTAGGATGATTAATATCAAGAAAAATTAAAAAGAAACACTCTAGACTATCAGCCTTCACAAATATAAAATATCACATGTTTAATTATATCTAATGATATAAGGTACTTGGAGAACTTCCTTCTCCCAACCTCTAACACCAAATTGGAACATTCACTGCGTTCTATAATCCTACATGCCACATTCCTCTTTGCCCTACTGCAAGTCTTATTGCCATCTCTGCCCAATGTCACAACCCTTTTAAGTTCTGGAGACAACCACCTTGATACATGCCTAAAACCTCAGTCCCACCAAAGTTCCTGTATTTCGTAAGGAATTACAAGTTCCTGTGACAAAGTGTTATGGTTTTCATACTCACAATTTCCTCAAATCTATGCAATGATTTAAAAAAATAATAGCATTCATTTGGGCTTTTATTCTTGGAAATTATTCAGGACTACAAACAATACTCTCTGATTAATATGTTTGGTGCCTAAATAGGGATTCGGGGTCACATTGTTTGAATATTCTTGTATGTCTGTCATGGACACAAAATTTACTAGAGATTTCTTACTAATTAGACAGGTAGTGACACCTATTTCCAGTCTCATCATTACATCTGCAATAACTACTTCCAAATAAGGTCACTTTCTGAGATACAAAGGGTTAGGACTCTAAAATATCCTTTTTAAGGGTTAGGAGAAGGGAATACAATTAAACCAGGTTTAAAAGGAAGGGACATGGACTCTACCTCTTAATGGAGAAATGGCAAACATGTTGCAAAAAGAGAATGTAAGATATTGACTTAGTCATTTAGAAAAATACAATCTACCACAATGTTCACCTTTAGGCATTTGACTCTTGACTTCCTCAGTTTTGAGTAATTTTAGTTACATCTTTAAGTAATATGTTAGAAAGTCATATGCATGCTTATATTTTTTAAATTTGAAATAGATAATTATCTTTTTTGTTTACTCTTTAATATAAAATGATGCAATATAAACTTCCAGAAATCTTAATACTTACAACCAAAAGACATTGCTTCATTAGTTTTCTGGTATTTAGCTTTGTTTGTTTTAATAATTCAGGCATCTACGTGATTTTTGTCTCCATAATTAAAATGCATTTTTGGTCAGAAGCTTGAAGAATATTTTTTAATTTAAATTTTTTTTAAAAAATCTGACTTTTGTAAGTTTATTTTTAATCAGTTATGTCTAACATTTCAATCTTTGAATGACATTTTTTTCTTCTGACATCAGGAAATTTAAAAAAAATTTCACTTTGATTTCCTGGTGATTTGATTTGATTTTGATTTCACTTTCATTAGCAAATAATAATGCTTTGATTATTGTGTTTCATTAATGTGTCATATACATTCATGTGTGTTGGGACTTGAATCCTTTAGGTACTATTATTACATAAATTTGTACCTGTATAATTTAAGATCTATGGCAATTATATTCCTTTTTGTCATTTTTATTTCATTGACTGAATTTCTCAAGATTTTCTCTGACTCGTTCACTTTTCTTTAGACTCACATTGACTACTTATTGTCTCTAATGGTTTTAATTTTTTTTCATTTTTTTTTTAATATTTATATTTCTTTTCTATCTTTGCCTCAATGTTCTGTGACTATAAGAATCTTTGCCATTGATATGGGAAATTTAAAGAAATCTAAAATGGCAGCCCTGTCCTGGAGGAATTTTAACAACCTCCTCTCCCTGGAACACTACCTTTCTCATGCCTGCGAAACAAAAGACCACCAAGTATGCGGAAGTAATCAATGTATAGATCTACCTGCCTGCCTTTGTTTGGGGCTCAGACTCTGGAGAGTGATTCCTCTGAGTCCGTTGGTGTGAATAAACCTCCTTTGATTCTTAGTTCCCCGAGTGCTGCTTGATTCTTCCAGGTTCACAGGCCAAAATCCGCAACACCATAACACGAATACATTTTTGATATTTTATTTGTGATAACATCAAAATGAGGCCTGAAATCCTAATGATGTCAGACATTTACTGATTTTTCTTTTCAATGGGAATAAATAATAATATAACGAGCATTTTTAATCAAGGTAGATCAAATCTATGACATATAAAATCTTAAACAATATAAAATAACTACACTGAGAATAAATAAATAACTTATTGCAATTCTAATTTGACTATTTGAGTTCTTGTCTAATTTGGAGAGATCTTTAAACTAGCTTTAATTAATCTTTAACACAGTCAGGGGTCTAATATGATAGCATTATTAGTGCACATTATAAATTTTGCCACACATGTAAAAAACTAGAAAATGTTAGGGAAAGAGTGATTAGAACACCCTTTTTCTTTGCAAGAGCTATAGCCCAGAAATTTCCTAGGGATATCCACTGATTTTCTAAAAGCAAACCTCTGTCGTTTGTCTTCAATGGCTGCAAACAATCCCAACTCTGGTCTGAGTATGACTGATACCTTTGAGTTGTTTGAGCTTTTAATTTATAAGGACTTAAAAGAGTAGCTTTGTGTTTAATTCATAAGACCTCAGGATATCTTTGAGAATTTAATGCATAGGGACATAAAAGAAATGTAAAACTCTGACCATTTTCTTCAACTCCTGAAATCTGTATCTCTTTGTGATTTAAAAAAAAAAAAAAGCAATAAAACTGTCTAGCCTAAGAAGGGAAAGCATCCTTAATTTAGACAGATAATAATATACCTAGGAAATTTAAAAATTATTAAGTTAAAATATTCAGGGAACCTCAAACTAAAGGAGATTCCTTAATTTTGCCATGATTATTACCAGAGGTAAACTGATTTATTTAATCATAACTTTTTTAACGTACAAATTATAGAAACAGAATGATCTTTCTAGAAGTGACTTAAAAGCCAAACATATCTCTGTTCTTTTGTGTATTATTTGGGTTATTGTATATCTATAAAAATAAAACTCCAAACAAACAAACAAAACAAACAAAAAACTCACCACCACAAAAACAACGAAACTCGAATGCCAATTCAAGCTCTTAAAAAAAGTTGGCTAAATTCACAGAGCTAAAATTATAGCAGCCCTGTTCCTAGATCCTGGAGTGACTGCAATTTAAGCTCTTTTAAGTATATCTGTTTTACTACATACAATTATAAGTAGTATATTTCAGTAGTATACTTAAAATGTGATATATATTTTTTTAATTAAAAAGATGTGATGATTTCAATGCTTATCACATTCTTGAATGTGACTCATTATTTGTGTCATGACAAGTCAGGCACAAACCATGTTTTAGACTGAGCTCTATAAACTTACTGAAACATTTTTCCAAATTGTTATTGTATGAAACATACCGATCTGTGGAAAGTCAAAAGAAATAAATGTATCATGTTCATTGGTCTTAAAAATACCTTTAAAAACAACAAAAACTAAAGAACGGCAGCATCTATTGTCTTAAAATTTAACAGACATGGAAAGACCTGTAACTATTAGTTTTTCGAATTTAAAAAATACAGAAAATAATAAAATTAATCTATCATCAGAACTGATAATTAGTTGTGAGTGTTTGTGGGTCACTTTTACTTAAGATTTAAAAAAATAAAGAAAAAAGTAGAATATATTGTGTAAGTCACTGTTTTTTATCTTTCCAGATCATGTAAATTCATGTTTTAAAAAAAATTAAAAAAAAATTTGACTACTTCAATAAAGTTTAATAAAATATTATTAAACATTTGTAATAATGTACAGTGAATGGCTCTACATTTAAATGGAGGAAAGTGCAAAATGAGATGGAAAGGAACATAGAGGACTAACATCTGAATTTCAAAACTGTTTTCACCCAATTTTAAACAACCCTGTGTGATCATGTTGTTAATCAGCATAGCAAATGCTTCCCATCAGGCTGGTGCTCGATTATGTCAAAAGTACACTGAATATTTATTTTAAAATAAGTGACTGTTGTGAGAGTTACAGGGACAATATGAGGAAATAGATACAAGAGAATATAGAATATAGAATATAGAAGTCAAGCTGACAAATGCTAAGGATTCTTTCTGTTTTGTATCCATAATAACTAGCCAGTGGTTAAAGTCAAAATTTGTCTAATGAAAAGAATGCTAGGAGATTGTGGGGATGTAGGTGTTTAGTTCATTTGGGTGGGGGTTGAGGGGGAGTAGTACTGTGACTGAGTGAATTACAAAATAATTGCTCTAGAATCTTTAAATTGAAATCCTTCAAAGGGGAGAATTATATTGAAAGATTCTTTTTAACTTCACATATTGGAAGATAATTTCACAATATCACATGTAACTGACAAATAAGTACACTCCTAAATCCTTGTTACCGTGCCTCGAGAAAGTAACTGTAGAGTAGCTAGAGATGCTGTAGACTAGAGATAAAAACGACTTGATCCAGAAAAATTTCCCTTTCCCCTGGTGAGACAGAGTGCTCAAACAAGATGCGCATGAAATATATAGATTGAGATTACCTTGGCAATATCTTCACAGATGTAGGAGATATAATTTTATATTTCTGATTAAATAACATCATAGAGACAAAGATGGGGTATTGTATTGGGTTGGATTTGAATATGGGCCAGTTTTAATTCAACATTGGTTTAAACTAAGAGTTTCTTTTATAGACATTATTGTTAAAGTTATAACTACAGAAAACACTCCTAGGAAAATCCCAGAAAATGTATGAAAATCTTTTGGAATATAAGCAATATTATATTTTGTTTGCTGTTTGTATATCTCTGTTTTATTTTTTTATAATAACTGCAAAATAGTAAATATTTAATTAACCTTTTTTTGCTAACATTCTGAAGGCATGGATATTCATAAGCAATCCAATGATGCTTTTGTTCCACCATCATATACCTGTAATGTAAGGTTACCTCCTCTGAATATGTATTCTATAGATGCCGGTTAAACTGACAAGTTGGGTTTGTGATTATAAATGACACAGTATGTGAATTAATAGTACAATCTCCAGATAGTTTCATTTATCAGACTGGAGAACTAGTATTCATTGAGTCTGCTCTGTGCTGACTGTTTTATAAATACTATTAAATGTCTCTTAGAATTCCAGGAAGTATTATATAAAATTCCCTCTTTTTTTTAGACTGAATAACTGTGCTTTAGAAGATTATCAAGTACAAATGTAGAAAGTGATGAACCCTTAATTTTTATATAGAATTTCTTAAAATTAGAATTTTTATTCTCTTTTCATAAAAAAGAAACAAATACTTAGAATGTGTGGTTTTCAGAATAAATCTGTAGCTCCTCTTTTTTAGCAAAAACAATTATTGGTAGAATTTGATCCATATATAAAACAAACTTGAAAGAAATCATTTATGTGAGCTGAGAAACAAGCTTTTCTCTTAATTTGCTTCTTCAGAAATGTTATGAGTTCTTGGTTTAAAAAATAAATGTCCATATGACTTGGACATCAGTTTATTCCTCTCTGGAAATTTCTCATGTCTGTCATAGGTGTTTCCTCAAATAGCTGAATCTGAGAAGGCAAATGATGAGGTGAGCTAAAAAAAAAAAAATAAATAGACCAGATTAATTGCTTTAGAGCTTTATCTATAGACTCTGTGAAAATGTCTTTGATTACATTTTCTAGCACCTGTTGGCCATGCTCACCACACAGTCACAGCACAGTAGAGAAGGTGAGGGGGAAGGATGGGGGACAATCAATTAAATATTTCAAGGATACCAGGCGGAAATAAATTGTTTGAAAACTAGTAGTATTCTATAACATGGTAATCAATAGCTATAACATCAAATTTAATTTTCAAAAACCTGATATAGTATTATTATTATTCCTTTATTATTTAATGAATTAAATTAGAAAGAAAGCCAGCATGGTCTCTGTCCTTAGATAAAACACAGCTTAGTGAAGGGAGACAGAAGTATATCAATTAAATGCAATAGAATATTGTAGGTAATAAAATATGATGGCAGCTCAAAGGCCATTTTATCTTAAGAGACAAGGATACCAGGATAGACTTTATAAAGTAGAAAATTCCATATATTTTGAATCTTTTACAAAATTGATATTCTCTCCTTTCATAATCATTAGCAAAGCCTCCCCGTCACTCCATCAAGCATTACATCACAGCTCTTCAAGAGTGTGTACCTACTGAAATGTATATGCCATTCTGTAGAAAACAGTTGAGATTAACATATGGTTTAATCTTCTAGTTATATATTAGTTTACTAGATTTTGTTGAAAGAAGAAACAACCACAAATAAAATATTTTAACAAAGCAAAATAATATTTTCTTAAAATTAATTGGCTTATTAATAATCTAAGTCACCTTAGTTTAGCAATCTTTATTGTAAATATCTTGCTCAAAGCTAGTGTTCATTTATAAGTTTTTTGCTTAGCTATTGTTTTTCTTACTATGTTTTTGTTGTTGGAAGCTATTGCTAAGTCTTTAGTTGTGCTGCCATTAAAATTTTCCAAAATTACTCTATGATGGCCACTGCTTGCAATATTTTTCTATTATAAATATTTAATACATTCTGATTGAATATCTAACTGACTAATGTCTATTTCATATGAAATATTATACTTGAAGGAAGAGATTATATTGTCTTTTTATCTTTTGTAGCACCTTATCTTCTTTAAGTACTCAGAAAAATTTGTTATAATGAAGTATATTTTTTATATTTTGTATTTTTTATAGTTAGCTATTTATATGCCTTAAATCACCATACTAAATAAATATAAAATGCATAGAATATGTAATAATTTATGATACATAACTGAATGCCAATTTTTATTGATTTAATCTTAACCTTTATACAACCCATATGATATATTATTCTGTTCAGCTATGCAACCATCTATATACTTATTCACATTTTTTTACATAAGTTCAGTGTCCTCAGAAGCATTCCTGTTTAACTTAGTCATTTTATCCTATTTTTACTTGCACTATTTATTTTATTATTCCATTATCCTTTGGCCTCTATGCCCTTATTTTACATTTATGAAATCCTTTCTTCCAAGGTAAGTTTAAAAAATTCCAGTACCATGAATAGTGTGTTGTACCTAATGGTTTTAAACCATTGCTGCTTTATTTTCCAACTTTTCCATTTCCCTTTAGGCATTTCCTTAATGTTTCACAACCTAAATGGTACTTTTGTTTCTCAAGGGGACAGGATATGACACTACAAAATATGTCACTTTGGCATGTTGATTATTTTGATTTAAAGTTACTTAAGAAACATCTGTGCAAGGACACTGACCTCCTTTGTCCCCTAAAAGCAGGAAATACATTTTCCATATGAAAGCTACTTTACCACTACCACAAGAGTAGAAGGCATCTGTGTTACCAGAAATAGGAAATTTGAGGCCAAGAAAGAAATGAACCTTGTTATTTCTTAACTAATTTACTATCCCAAACCAAATTTCTTTGACTTGTCAATTCTTCACGAATTCATTGTTTCTCTGTCTAAAAGAAATGAAAGCTGCCTGCTTTGGTCACTTTCTTTGAGATTCATATCTTTGACTTTCTTGTATGTGTAAAATTATTTTTTTTGTTTTTCTCCTGTTAATCTGTCTTATGTCAATTTAATTATTAGAAGAAGCAAAGAACCTAGAAGAGGAAGGGAAATCTTTTCTTTTCCTACACTTTCATCGCTATTTTTTTTCTCTAAGCATCCGATCCTGAACAGAAGTTCTCCAGTTTGTTAAGTGTTTTGTTCTTCATCCTTGAAATTGAATTTGTTATTAAATGAAAAGATTTTTAAAAAGTTAATACAAAAAAAAATCTTCCAAATATAATTATCGCGTAGGAGAAAATATACATATTTTTATTATTGGCCGCTAACTTTGTTTGCATTATTAAATATCTTCAGTCAATTAATAGGTATCTTTGTGTCAAGTCCTCTGTTATACATTGTTGGCAAAATATAATTAAAAACAAAATTTCCTCCCATCTAAGAAAAATGCTCCACAAAGATAGAAGAGAAAGAAAATTTTATTATTGAATAAGCACTCAGATAAATAGTATGCATATCACGGGCAATCTGTTAAGAGACTGTCGAGATGGAAAGAATTTTCACCCTTTCATGTAATCAATCAGATACAACCCATTGCATACATGTTTTCAAGATAAACAGTCACTACTTCTCAAGTAAGAGGAAGTGATAACACCATTTGTTGCATATAATTCACCCCAAAATCATCCATAAATGGGATGACCATCTGTGTTAGCTAATTAGTTTTATCCAAAGGAAAAAATAAATTCATATATTTATGGCAGGAGGTAATTTTGGAACAAGGATCTCACTAAAGTTAAGGCACCTATGCTCCCATAGGAACAGAGATAGAGGATAATTATATTTCAAAGAGATGGCTCCCACGTCTTTGAGAGAGACCTTTCAGGTTTCTAAAGCTAATAAGAGGCTTATTTAGATTTCAAAAAGATCTTGGGCAATTCCAAAGGACAAAGAAAGAATCTACAATTATAATTTTTAAAATGAAATGCTTTGAGAGAAAAATGGCAGAGAAAGGAAACTCTTTCCCTTTTTGTACCAGAGGGTTTTTTTTTTTTCCTGATTTATATTTACCCTTACAAACCCTGGGTCTATATATAATTCTTGCCAGGGAATAGATGTTCATAAACTCTTGAAGATGACTTTAATAAGATTTTCTCACACTCACAACTCTTTGGTGCTAGTCGATTGTAATCCCTATTTCTGACACTTTTTATCTTTTCAGGTGTGTTTATTCTAAGGAAAAACATATTTATTCACTTTACTTAGTGATATTTATATAAGTGCATTTTATAAATTCATTTTTAATTCTTTTTGTAATTTCTGTTTAACAAATAATTGAAGTGCTTTTTTCAAAGGGTAACTCTAGATTGTATGGGCATGCTGCACTCCTTGCTATTGTTATTTAAGGTATCATACATTCTTCTGAAGATTGAAATAGTTTAATAGTCAATACACATAAAAAATCTATTTATAATTTAGAGACCTAAACAAATGATCTTTTAAAGAGTGTTTGAATAACTGTAACATCATCTTTTAATGCATTTATTATTGTACGAGTTCATTTGTCTTCTCTGAGAATAGTTTAACATTTGTTCTTTTTGATTTTTCCTTTTTATTTTAGTGAAATTATACTTTTCAATGACAATTAACAGTCAATGCCATCACTACTTTTAGATAAATTTGGAACATCTGATGCAATATCATTTACTACAAAGGACATTCTGATTCTGACAATGCACCTATTATGAGCCCTTAATTTTCTCTCTTATGCCTTGCAGGATATCAACAATCTACTAACATATATATTAAAACACTATTTTACTGTAGCTTGGGGATATTTTTCTTGATAAATGAATTGATTTATATAATTTATATTCTCTGATTGATAATATTATATTTAATTACCCTAATTATAAGTTTAATTCTGCTATACTATCTCTTTTTTCTCACCTTACTCTTTTCCTCTCTTCTCTCCCTATTGCTTCTATTCCACCACTTAAACATTTCAAGATAGTCCTTCATGCATCAGTGGAAAACACATGTTTTACATTGGCTATTTTACAGTAAGTCTTAAAAATATTTGAAGTTCTGTTCTTTACTCATTTTCATAATTTGGACTTTAATCATTAACAAGTCTCGAATCAGGCTAGACTTCAACTATTGATAATTTTTCAAATCCTTGCTAGGGTAAGTTGTTTTATTTCTCTCAAAGAAAGTAGTAGCATAGTTCAAAACAAAACAAAACTAAATATCACTATATCTAAATTCAATCTTTGCAAAGCAATATTTCCAAGTAGACTATAGTTTTTTAAAGTTAAGAGTATTGGTCAATTGCCAAAGGGCATTAGCCCTTATTAACATAGGCTCCTATGCAGTGTTTTTCCCTTCTACATTCAGAGGCACCAGTTAGGCAGAAAAGGGTAAACAATGAATAATAAGATTAAAATCTATGATGGAAAAATTCCCATATTATCCAAGACCTTTAACTTGATACCTGTCAGTAAAAAATCATACATTTTATCAGTCATAAAAATGTCTCCGTCTCTGAAATTTTCTATAGCAGCTGTTTGAAAACACGTTTTCTTTGTCACATGATATTGAAGTTCCTGCTTTAGTTCACTCCAAAATTACAAGGCTAAGGACAAAATTCTACTGCAGTTAAGAACTATAATTTATCCTGCAAAACAAAAAGAAAATTCTATATGTCAAAATCAGGTTATTCCTTTATGTGATGTCATCGATATCAGTGAAGATTCTGAAATTTCTACGCATATGGCTATATGGGTAGTGCTTTTCAAATTTTAATTTGTATCAGAATTATCTTGGAGGGCTTATTAAAATACAGAATCCTGAGCCCCATTTTCAGAGGTTCTCAGTCAGTAGGTTTAGGAGAAGTGAGAAAATAATATGCGTTTTGACAAGTTTCCAGGTAATGTTATACTAGAAGTCACTCTTTAAAAATTACTGTATTAGAAAACTAGGTGATTTATCTTGAAGTGTCATTTGCATAGTAACCTCACTGTTATCAGTTAGATGATAAAGTTTTTATAAAGATTCTTTCATATATACTTTACATTGAGAAAATGTCAAATGCCCATGTTAAGAATTTATTTTAATTAGAAGTGACTGAGAAAATATAGAAATAATGTGGGAAATGAAGTCCACTTTGGAGATAAATATGGATCTACACTATATTTTTTAAGGTACTATATGGCATTGTTTTGTAGGAAAAAATTCATGTTGATAGAGATGATGGGGACAGTATTGAAGGAAGAGAAGACTGTAAAGGATTTAGTAAACAAAATAGTTTCTGATATTATAGATAGAGCTCATAAATCCTAAAAGACAAGTGTCAAATCATTTCTTACCTTTGTATCTATTCTGATTTATTTTTTCATTTTTTCCTCACCTTGGAAGAACAGAATTTACTCTGCATTTGATGAGATCTGTAAGATATATAAACAAAGCAGTGAAAAGTTTTTATAAAGCCTTTTTTATTGTTCAAAAAAAATTGTTCTTAATAGAAAATCACAATTTCATATTTAATTTGCAATAGAAGGAAAGATTGCACAATCAGAACACATCAAATAATTCAAAGGAATAATCTAGCTTAATGAAAAAAGTTCTTTTTGTTATTAAGCTCTTATTTCTAGAGTTATCCAAAGATATCCTGGGCTTAAAGTAGAGTTGTAAATTAGCAGTAATTTTCAAGAAACTTAACCTTAGAAAAGACATTTTAGTGGTCTAATTTTACCTCGACTCTTCACTATAGCTTCTGAATATACTTACTATCATTGTAATTTTGTCTTTTCTGAATAATCATTTGAAAATAATTATGTGTGTCTCTTTAGTTATAAAACCTAAAGTCTTGCTTTATTTATGATATATTATGTCCTCCATGTTAAGCACAAAGAAGATTCCTTATGAATTAATAACTTGCAGCAATACTAACAGGTCGTTTTCTTAATAAAAAAGGGTGTGCTCTATACATAAGTTACTAGTATCTATTGTTCCAAAAAATAAAAGTGTTGTTGCTTACAAAGAAGACATGGTACCAAATATGCAATAATTTAAGTAATGGTTAGATTAGCAAACTAGATGCTTTCAAAATTTCCTAAAATTCATTCGTTGTTTATAAATACTTACCTTAAGTTTTTTTTAATCAGAAGTTAAAAAAATCAAAATACATGGAAATGTTTTTGTCAGACATTTATTTACAATCTTAAAAATAAAATAATCTTACTAGAATAGAGGGAATTTAGAGGTTTTAGAAAAATCAGATACCACCTGGTTGAACATTTTGATGTATAAATTATTTCTTTAACAGTAATGCATTCAGTAATTTAAAAATATATATTTATTGAATCCCTTATGCTGGAGGGGGAGGGGTGTTGGCTGGCACTGTTCTATATACTAGTTCTATACAAAATTTATTTATAGTTTCTGTTTCAAGAAATTTCTAAACATCTAGAGTAAAGAGTCAAGCAGATAAATCACTATTGTATTAAGTATAAAAGTTATGGTGGCACAGAGAAAAAGATGTGTGCTTGACACTGTTCACTTCCCCTTGTCTTTTCTATGAAAACTCTACTTTGTTCAGTTTATAGTAGAGTTAGTTCTCAAAGATTTCTCCAAGGGATAGTTTTGATTGGTTTAACCTAGTTGTGGTAGTATGGTTCCTTTTGACCAGCCATGTAATCCAATTAGTACCAATGAGATCTCTGCAGAAGTAAACTGGGTGAAGTTGCTAAGAAAACTTTTAGTTTCCTGATAACAAGAGAAATTATTCTGTCCTTGGTGTATAAATAATTCTGCAACATTTTGGTAGAGTCTTTAGGGTTTTCTATATAAGATTATGTGATCTGACAGTTTTACTTCTTTCTTTCCAATTTGGTTGCCTTTTATTTCTTTTTCTTGCCTAATTGCTTTGGCTAGGACTTCCAGTACTAAATAGGAGAGTGGTGAGAGTGGGCATCTTTGTCTTGTTCCTGATCTTAGAGAAAAAGCTTTCAGTTTTTCATTGTTGATTATGTATTAGCTGTGGGTTTGTCATATTTGGCCTTTATTGTGTTGAGGTACTGTCCTTCTATACCCATTTTATTGAGAGTTTTTATCATAAATGGATATTGTTTCTTGTCAAATACTTTTTCTCTATCTATTGAGATGATCATATGATTTTTATCTTTCATTTTGTTAATGTGGTATATCATGTTGACTGATTTGTGGATGTTGAACCATCCTCGCATCTCTTAAATGAATCTCATGTGATCATAGTATATGATTTTTTTAATGTATTATTGTTTTCAATTTGCTAGTATTTTGTTGAGGATTTTTTATCTATGTTCATCAGAGGTCTGTAATTTGTTTGTGTGTGTGTGTGTCCTTGTCTGGTTTTAGTATCAGGATAATGTTAGTCTTGTAAAATGAGTTAAGAAGAATTGCCTCCTCTTTAAATTTTTTTTGGGAAGAGTTTGAAAAGTATAGGTATTAAATTTCAAATGTTTGGTAGAATTCAGTAGTGAAACAATCTGGTCCTGGACTTTTGATTTTGGGGAAGGTTTTTGATTATTCTTTCAATTTCCTTTCTAGTGATTAGTCTGTTCAACTTTTCTAATTTTTTTATGAGTAAGTCTAGAAAAGTTGTATGATTCTTACAATCTATCTATTTTTTTCTAGGTTGTCCAATTTGGTGGTATATAGCCTTTTTCATATGTTCCCCCCATTATCTTTCCTATAAAAACTCTACTTTGTTCAGTTTATAGTAGAGTTAGATCTCAAAGATTTCTCCAAGGGATAGTTTTGATTGGTTTAACCTAGTTGTGGTAGTATGGTTCCTTTTGACCAGCTATGTAATCCAGTTAGTACCAATGTGATCTCTGCAGAAGTAAACTGTGTGAAGTTGCTAAGAAAACTTGGTTTCCTGATAACAAGAGAAATAATTCTGCCCTTGGTGTATAGTAAGGCGGTATATATAGGGTGGTATATAGCATATTTTTGTATGATCCTTTATATGTCTGTGGTATCTGTTGTAACTTCTCTTTCATTTCTTATTTTATTTAAGTCTCCTCTTTTTCCCTTAGTGAATCTAGCTAAAGGCTTTGTCAATTTTATCTTTTCGAAAACCAGTTCTTCATTTCATTAATCTTTTCTATTGTCTTTTCATTCTCAATTTCATTAATTACCACTCTAATTTTATAACTTTTTCCTTCTACTAATTTTGTGCTTTGTTTGTCTTTCTTTTTTTAGTTCCTTAAGGTATAGTGTTAGATTAAGAATTTTCTTGTTTCTTCAGGTAGGCCTGTATTGCTATAAACTTCCCTTTTAGTACTGCTTTTGGTGTTTCCCAATTATTTCAGTATGTTCTATTTTCATTTTTATTTGTCTCTTTTGTATTTTTTTGGTTTTTCTTTTTCTTTCTTCATTGACTCCAAATTTTTTCAGCAACATGTTATTTAATCTCCATATATTTTTGATTTTTACCCAGGATTCTTTTTGTAGTTGATTTCTAGTTTTAAATCATTGTGGTCAAAAAGGTTCTTGATATGATTTTAATCTTCTCAGATTTGTTGAGACTTGTTTTATTTCCCAACATATGGTTTATCTTTGAGAATGTTCCATGTAGACTTGAAAAGAATATGTGTTCTGTTGCTTTCATATGTGGACTATAAAATAAAAAAAGTAACAAGTAAACTAACAAAACAAAACAACAAATTCATAGATACAGCCAAAAAAAATAGTGGTTACCAGAGAGAAGGGTGGGTAAGGGAGGACAAAAATTGATAAAAGGGGTCAAATATATAGTAGTAGATGGAAATTAGAACTTGTGGTGGTGATTACACAATAGAGAACACAGATATTGAGTTATAATGTTGTACATCTGAAATTTACATAATGTTATTAACCAATTTACCTCAATATAAAACAAATTTTAAAAAGAGAAAAAAATCAACTGACATTAACCTTTTTAGCCCTATGGTTATTATTCAATTCTTCCTTGAACTGTTAATTGAATGCCTTCTGGTAAAGGAGCCATCTTGTAACAATAGGAGACAAGAAGAAGAAAGTCTAAGGGATTTGGAGATATGCTGCTCATGGTTGTCCACCTACCTTATCCATCTTACAAGTTGGCTATCTCTGGCATCACATAACGAAATGCTTATCTGTTTAAATTAACATTAACTGAGGTTTCTGTTACTTGCAGTCAAGCTTATTCAATTTTTAGAGAAATAATCTCCGTCATATTTCCTATAATCTTTGCATGAATACTACCAGTTATAAGTCTCACTATTTGGTAAGTGATATGTTCTGTTTTAATGATCAAATATTTTAGAGAGTGGTTATTTTACTAAAATTAAGTAAAATTTGATTGTTTGAATTTTCATTCAAGATAGCACTATTTGAAAATAGCTTATTCTAATCTTTCCTTTTATTCATCTTTGCTTATGTGATATTGTTTTATAAAAACATTTAATATTGCTATTTGTATGGGAAGATGGCTGGCCAACCAGGTCCCCAACTCAGTGCTGTTGGTGTGTCTGGGTATAACATCTGTTGATTGTAGAAGCAGTTTCCAGAAAACTTGTAACATATCAAAATGTTTCTGAAACTTGGAAGATAGACAGTGTGGCGACATCACTTATGAAGTAGGAAACCCTCCTGATTATCAAGGACTGAACTGCATGAGGAGGCATGATATTCCCATGAATCACATTGCCTGGCAGGTTACCAAAGAAGGTTTTACCACATTTGTTTATATACTATGTATGGATGAAAATAATCTGAGAGATTTAACTAGAAAAAGTAATCGACTTAAAAACAGTAAAGCTAATTCTCTGAGGAACCTCCAGACTGATTTCCACAGTGGCTGTACCAATTTGCAATCCCACCAACAGTGTATGAAAGTTCTCTTTTCTCCAAGTTCTCACCATCACTTGTTAATTGATTAATTGATGATAGCCATTCTGAGAGGCATGAGGTGCTATGACATTGTGGTTTTAATTTACATTTCTCTGGTGATTAGTGACTTTGAACATCTTTTCATATGGCTATTGGCCATCTATTTGTATTTCCTCTTTGGAGAAAAGTCTTCTGCTGACTTTTTAATTGGATTTTTTTTTGTCGTTGAGTTGTACGAGTTCTTTATATATTTTTGGATATTAACCCCTTATCAGATGTATCATAAGCATGGCAGCACTATTTACAATAGCCAAGATATGGGAACAACCTAAATTCCCATCAACAGACAACTGAATAAAGAAGTTAAGGTTCATATATACATATTACTCAGCTATGAAAAAAAATGAATTCCTACCATTTGCAAGGACATGAATGAATCTAGAGGTTATTATGCTGAACAAAATAAGTCAGACAGAGAAAGATAAGTACCATATGATTTCATTTATATGTGGAATCTAAGGAACAAAAAGAATGAACTAATTGAAAACAGATTCACAAATATAGAGGACAATCTGGTGATGACTAGAGTGGAGAGGGGTTGGGGGCCTGGGAGAAAAGGGTGAAGGGTGAAAAAAATACATATTAGTAGTTGATAGAGGGTCATGGGGATCGGGAGCTCTGTATAAGAATTGTAGTCATTGGTAATGTAATGGCTGAGCCAGAGGGAAGATAAGGTAAACAGGGGGATCATTTTATAAACAGTATAAATGTCTAACCAATATACTGTATACTTAAAATTAACAATAAAAATAGAATAAAATAAATAAAATAAAATGGTAAAAAAAAAAAAAACCAACAAAGCTAGAATTGAACTACTTAGGAGCTATGGTCCAAAAAAACCACTTATCACGAAGATCCCTATTTTGGGAATAACTCCAACTTCAAGACTGTCTCTCAGTATTGTGTGAGGTGCTGCAGAGCCTTCTTGTAGAACATCTGCTAGCTTCATCCTCTCTTGCCACAGCTGTGCTAGTGCCCACGGCCCTGCATTTCTCAGTTCAGTGTCAAAGTATAGCAGCATTCCATCACTTAAGGCCTGTGCTGTCAGTTCAGTTCTTACTGTTTCTCATCTTAAAAAATAATTGTAGTTAGAAATCAGTCGTTGTGTTCAGCAAAAGAATAAATAAATATCTTTGATTAAGACAGTTAAAACAAAAGTTTAATATTTATATAATCAAATACATTAATCTTGTCCTTATGATTTAGTGCATAGATATCGTTCTTTATCCTGAGTTGCCTAAAACATGTTATTTCAATACCAAATATCTATATGTCATTTTAGATGTTTATCTCAATCGAAATTTGTTTTATGACTAATATGAGATAGGAATCTATATTTTTCCCTTCCAGCTGTCCATTCTTTCCTGTTTTCTTTTTAATTTTTATTTTTATTTTTTTTATTTTTTACCAAGTTGCCATATATTTCTTTGGAAAACAATTGTCAGTGTTCACTAAGGTGGAAAATAATAATATATGATGATTTATTATGAGACCGTCCCACCATCTTCAATTTCTTTTCTTTTTTTATAATTGAGCAATCTTGATTTGAACTTATACACATTTGTAAGAATTTAGAATTGATTTATCAAGATTCCCCCAAAAAGCTATTGGAATTTGTATTATAATTATCTCATTTTTATACTTTAATTAGGGGAAATTTAACATTTTCAATATTAAACCTTAATATTCACAAACATGAATATCTTTTCATTTATTCATATCTTCTTTGATGACTTTCAGTTATGTTTTATAATTTTCTCCCTAGAGCTCTTTTACTTAATTTAAATTTTAAACCATGATTTATTATAGTATTTATCTCATTAATTTTTCTATTTGATATAAAGTAAAAGTACTCATAAATATATGCAAAATATTAATGAATTATTATTTTAATAAAGTATTTAGTAGTCTTATATAGTGTTAATATAAACATAGGATTTGGATTTTCATCAAATTTAAAAATTATAGTTTTTCTCTGGAAATAGTAAAAAATGAGATGAAGAGACTATAGAGGGTGTTTATCTATAAATTATTATTTCTTTAAAAAGAGAGTGAATAATTTGAGGTAAATATAAAGCCTTTATTTTAACTTTTGAATAGTATATGTTGTATATTAATTGTATTCTTTTACTTACCTTTAATCTTTCATATAATTGAAAAAGAAATATAACAAGGCAGGATTTTAAAAGGGAAACATAATAAAATCAGATAAGTGAACAAACAATTGGAAATGAAACATACAAAGTGTATTAGCATTATTAATTTATCAAGAGGGGTATTCTCTAGTCACCAGAGGAAGAGCTGTTCAGGGTCAAGGACACAGTTCCTCAGTATTTTACCTAAACTCTTAAGCAGGTGCTGTACACTGCTAGGTGTCAGCAGATCGCCACTCAGCCTGAGACTACAAGGCCAGTTAACCATATTTCACATCCTCATAAATCTTACATAACTGATATTTTTACATCTACAATGACCTTTGCTTCTTCTTGACTACTTGCACAGAAATCTCTGAAACCCCTGTTCTTTATTAAAGAGAACCTCCTTTAATCTGAAACTTTTCACAGAAATTTCCCTTCCTGTCTTTGCCTGTGGCTAAAACCTTTTTTTGTTTTTCCCACGAAGCTTTTTTAAAGGGAAAAGGATATTCATTCTTCTAAATTTTTTGTATCTCTGGATAAGGAGACACTTTTGTTAGTATTCTCTCAGTGTTTCATTGTCACTTCCAGAGAAGTTTTCCTTCAGAGTAGCATAGAATTTAAGCTTTTGGAGTCTGAAGTCAGATTGCCCAGGCCTGAAGTTTGGCTTCTCCATTTCCTGGGTATTTGATCTTGGGCACTTAGTAATTTTTTTCTGTATCTCAATGACCTATTTGAAAGTCAGACATAAAAAACATTCTTAGACTTGCGAGAATTTTAAATGAGATAATATACATAAAGCGCATAGAAAGTGTTTTTTAAAACATAAACTGGTTACAATAATTCCTTTCACACACATTCATTACTATAATGTTTATTAGAAAAGCCCAATCTGTATCTTTTAATTCCCACCACTGGTTTCATATATGATCTCTGTAAGAGCATACAATCTAAAATATTCCAATTTTTTTTTTTTTGATATAAAAACCTGGTATTTCTCTTTAGTTTTCTCTGTAGAGAATTTTAGTCATTTACTTCACATATTCTCTTGTAATATGATTTCAGACTACTAATAAGTTTATGTACTCCATATCTGAAGGATGGTTTGATCTGATTCACATCTAAATATTTTTAAAAAGACAGATAAAAACTAATTCATTATGAGTAGGTGAACTAAGAAAAAAGCTATGAAATAACAGTAAAACTACATAACTACTAGTTTTTAAATGTATAGAATCAAGAAGAATCAAAACAAATACATAAAACATAATATGATGAAAAGTAAGTTCTCTTTTTTCTTATCCACAGATAAAAAGTTTATACATTACAATGCAGAGCTAGATGCATTGCACTGCAGGTGAACACTCCACGGCTCAAGTAAATTACTCCGCATTCTAATGAATAGGGGAAAATCTCATCCTGTGGGAGCTGAACAATTTTGTTGGGCTCCCCAGACCCCACTAAATCAGAATAAAGACCAAAAACTACGAAAATATAATTATGGCTCTAGAGATTATATCTACAAGTTTATTTTCTACTACAAGTTGTAAAAAACTTTAATAGAAGTTGAAAAATCTCTAAATTAAGATAAATAGCTTGGTGTAAAGCTTTCTAGATTGCTATCCTTGAGTGACATAATGAAGATAAGGTATGCATGCAAACCATTATAAAATTAAGAAATTTACATAACTCTCCTTAACAATTCAAACAAGAATTCCATGCTCTCAACAGTAATGAATTGGCAATAATTCTATGATAGCTCCCAAAACATAAAAAATTAACTTGGACCAACTTGATGTGTTATATTTGTTTCGTGAAAGTCCAAATTTTCAGTCTAAGACTGATATTCTAAGCTTCTTTGTCATCAACGACTTTAATAAAATGTATTCTATCCAACGTCACAATAGCTGCATTAATCTTCAAGTCTGATAATTTTAAAATAAAAATTAGTGTTTCTCAACATGTAGTCTATAGTTACCCAAGTCCAATACTATTCTAGGGGCATCACGAGGGTGAGATAATCTTCCTAATCATACTGAGATGTTATTTGCCCTTTTCATAGTTCAAAAACAATGGTACATAAAGCTTTAGGTACTTAAGTATGAGTAAAAGTAATGGCCCCTAACTGTTCTAGTAATCATTGAATTTTTCATAGCAACTAACAAAATAAGATAACATAAATCCAATTTCATTTAAAAATGTCTTTGATCAAGCAGTAAAAATATTTATTTTATTAAATGTTAATCATCTAGCAATTTTTTTCAATGTTCCATGTGATTAAATGAAAAATATGAATAGAGCCCTTTTATTCGGAACTGAATCACTATGTTTTTCTGAATGAAAAGCACTTGTGCCATTTGAGAAGGAAGAGGAGGGGAGGAGAAAGAGACTCTGTCAAACTTTTTTTTCTGAAACAAAGGTATCACATATGATCTACCAGAAGCTCCCATTTTACTTTTATTTCTTAAAGATTACCAACAGTAATTTTTTACTTGTCTCTATAAACATTTCAGTGAACTTGGATATAATATTTAAAGAAGTTTCTAATGTTCGTTTTCTTATTTTGTCCTAGTAAGACACCCATAATATCCTAATATGAGTTAGTATGATGTTATTTCAAGTCTTATTTAAGGAGCTACAGAGAGCACTAGGGTAAAGAGCTTCTAAGATGGTCCTCAATGGCCCCTGCTTCCTAGTATCCATGTTTTTGTGTAGTTCCTTCCTCTTGTGTGTGGGCTAGATTAGCTGTATTGAATAAAATGTAGAAAAAATGTTGGAATGTCACTTCCAATATTAGGTTATAAAAAGACTGTGGTTTCTTAGATACGCTCTTTCACATTTTCTCTTGGATTGCTACCCTGTAGAAAATCAGCTACCATACTCTATCACAAATCTGTAGACCATCCTATGTTGTATAAGATTAAATCCTGCCAACAACTACACAAGTAGACTTGGAGGCAGATCTTTCTCCCTTCAATGGATTTTTCAGATGAGACATAGCTACAAAGCCACAAATGATGGCTTGAGAACAACCTCATGATAGACCACGAGCCAATGGTTCTTGGCTAAGCCACATCGCTGACCCACAGAAACTGTATAATTTTTATAAGTTTTATCAGTAATTTAAAAACCAGTTAGAGAAAGATCATAGAAAATAAGGCAAAAATTCTAAATTTTCTGAGCTAATAATTACATTAAATTGTTGAAGTCTTAGAACCTATCTATAAGGTTATTAGTTAACAGGGTAATTGAGAGTAATAGTCCTTGAAGTACATATAAATGCTGCAGGTAATTATTTTATTACAGTTTTATACAATTACTAATTTTTCATTGGTTTTCAGTACTAATGGGTAGATCTGGGAACACTACATTGAATTAAATAATATTTATCATAAATATTGTTTTTGGAGAGACAGTAATCTGTTTTCCTTGGAGTTTTATTCTTTTACTAGTAACAAAACTGAATCTTGAGGAATAAATATTCACATTAGTGCTTTTTGGTTTGACTCATCATTTATAGCAACAAATAACAATACTGATATAATTTATCTCTTTTACTGTTCACTCAGTAATTTTCTGAGGTAGTTACTATGACCACTATTTAAAAAAGAGACATTGAGATCCACAGAGTCTTAATAACTCTTTTGGCATTATCTCAGCTAATAGGTAGTGAACTGTAGAACAAACAAATATGGCAGATTTCAAATTTCATTTAAGCAATAATAATTACAATCCATTATTTTAGTTTTAATGATATTTTGCCCCTTTTTAGATTGAATTGTCTATATTCTTATTGTTGATTTTTAATAGTTCTTTGTATATTTTTGATACAATCCTTTATTAGAGATCTATTTTGTAAAAAATTTCCTCATATGTCCAAATTATTATGTTTTTTTCACGGATAATATTTTGAGTGTTGTATGTACCTAAAAATTCTTGTGCCAAACTCAAGGTTCCTATGTTATCTTCTAGAAATTTTCTATTAAATCGAAGTAACAACAGAGTTCCTAATTTTCATATTTTATTTCACAAAACTAGAATTTTTTCTGATTTTAATGTTTATAGTTTTCTAATAAAATTCATTTTTCTTCTTTTTCTTATATTTAAATTATATAATTATTTTCTTTAACATAATAAACATAGCTATTTTAAATTTTTAAGAACCTAATTTATATTTACATACCTATGGATGTTTTTATTATATTTTTTCTTTTGCTTTCTGGTTTCCTTGGACTCTTATTTTGATGTTCTTAATGTTTTCTGATTGAATAATTAATATGTTGTTAAAAATATAGAAGGTCTAATTAATGATATCTTCTTTCAAAGGACGTTTGATGCATATAATGACTTTCTAAGACTCAGATTGAGATTTAATTTAAGCAGAGAGATAGATACCATGAAAATATTCAACAACTAAAAATGTTAAAATCTAATATGAAAATTTCTTGCATGGGCTTAACAACAAATTAAGCACTACAGAAAAAACAATCAGTTAACTTGAAAACAGACACTGCAAATTATCCAAATTGAAGCAAAAGAGAGAAATAAAAAACAAAGAATAAACAACAAGTTCTCAGTAACCTGTAGTATAATATTAACCAGTCTTAAATGTGCGCATTAGTTTTTCAGGAGGAAAGAAAGAGAGATTGGAAAATAAAAATATGTAAAGATATAATGTCCAAAAACTTTATAAGCTTGATGAAATTTTCAATTTACAGGTCCAAAGAACATCACAATTAGGCACATCAAAGTCTATTTCTTCAACTAAAGCTAAATCAAACATTTAAAACACAATCGGGAACAAAAAACACAGTACATATAATAGAACAATAATAAGAAAATCTCAGAGAATAATAATAAAGCTTTAAAAAGTGGGACTATACCTTTAAAGTACTAAAAGAAAAACAAATCTCTTGATGTAGAATTTTATATCCAATAAAAATATATTTAAAAATTGTTATTTTAGATAAACAAAAACTGAGTAAATTAGTAATTGGCAGACTTCAAATACAAGAAATGTTAAAGAATATCCATGCTCAAAGGAAGTTCTATAGCTGTAAACTTAAAATATAAAAAGTAATTAAGAATGCTAGAAATGGTAAATATTTAAAATGAATAAAAGATTTTTACCTGATTTCTTTGTTTAATATAAACTAAATTGCAAAAATAATAACATCATATTGTGGAGAAAATAAATACATATAAATTGTATGACTATAGCACAAAGGATAGGAGAAGTAAATAAATTATACTATATTAATTTTTTATATTAAGTAATATAGTGACATATTAATATAAAGTAGTAGATGGTGACAATTTAAGAATAAATATTTTAATCCCTCCACAAAATATAAAATAAAGTGCTGCTAAAACCAATAAAAGAGTAAAAGTCAGACACAAAAAAGAAACAAATTAATAAACCTCTATTCAAAAAAGGTAAGAAGAGAAAAACAAAAAGAAGAAAAGAATGGGACAAATAGAAATCATTGAAACAGGGTAGATTTAAAGTCAACTAACTTATAACATTAAATGTAAATGAATTAAAACATTCAACATTACCAAGAATTTAAGTAAGAGCAGTGAATTAATATGAAGTAAATTCACATCTGTAGTTTTGTTTCTATTGAAGAACAATTAGGAAAAATTTATAAATTGCTCATCCAATGTGCAAATACAAGGAATAATTTTGCTTATAAAATGTCCAGTTTCTTTTAATTATTATATGATGTTCACAGTATATTGCATAGTAAACAAATGGCAATTTTTAGAATAATGCACAAAAAGTATCTGAAACCCATTCACATAGAAGGTTATTATTTCTCAGTAAAATAATGATTCTGTAACTGGCTCGTAACATATAAACAAACTTTAAATACTAAATAGTTGAGTTCTAAAATTTGTACTTGTCTTTGAAAAGTAGAAATGAAAAGTGGGAATCTTTCATTGCCATATATTTTTAATTCAAATTGTGAATTTTCTACTTAAGCATAATTAAAAATAATAAGTATAGTATGTTTTGTTAGCTGGAGAGCAGAATGTTGTCTTTTTTAAAAAAGTTCTGAATTTAGAAGATTACAGAAAAAAACGACACAAGCCAAGTAAAATAAATATTTTTTTTATGGAAATAGATTCTATATATTTTAATAACTGAGAAAACAACTTATGCGTTACTTTTAATTTATATACTTTAGCATTTATTCACCCAAGTGCAGTGACTTATGCGTGTTTACATTTATTAATGTGTGATTTATTTATGGTTTCTGATTAATAGTAACATGTAGGAATATGTCAATTTATTCAAACTAAAAATTATAAGACATGGAAATTTGAACATTGGTGAAATATTATATATTACAAACTTAACATTTTATTAAAATATTCAATATTTAGTTGTGATAATGTTTAATGAAATAAATTTATCTTTTTAAAAATACATACTATAATATTTTTTAATTAAATTATAGAATATCTGAGATTAACTGAGCAACATAGAAGGATGGAAAAAAGATTAGGTATGAATCGGGTATGTATGGGGCAGAATCAGTCAGGTGTTGATGATTTGGGGATAGCAATATATTTATGAGAGTTCATTACACTATTTCCATTAAATGTTAAAATATTTCTCCGTAAGAGAGAAAAGAAAAAAAAAAACAAAAACAATGTGGCTCAGTAAAGTCCTTATGTTCATATAATAATGAATGTCTTATTCAGTAGCCTATGTTACTTAACAGTTGTTGGAGAGAAACAATTTGAACAGTAGACAATGTCTTTAAAAGAGTAACATTTTAAAAAAGAAGAAAAAAAATGTAGGAAATTTATGGGTACCATAAGAGACTAGAAAGAAAATTAATATCAAAGGAAAGAATTTCATGAAAGAAATATTCAGTTTTGTCACAGTATCAGATATGATTAGAAGTATAACAGATGTAATGAGAAACATTTTCACAGCAATTAAAAAAATCATCAAGAAAGGGAGAGCCTTTCTAGGTGAGGAAAGTGCAAATATCTCATTCAACCTTCAAATTTAATAACAAGAATTGTTTCTCCTTGGAAACTGTACCTATTGTTCAAGAATAATGTAAATAATTTAAGCTCCTATTCTCAGCCTTTTACAATCACAGAGCATCAATACACATGTTAATGAAACACATTAAACTGTAATCATGGTTTGAACTGTCTGCTATCCCTACTAATCTATAAATTTCTTTCTAGAAGGAATAATGTTTTCCCCCCTTTGTATTTGCAACATACAATATGGTCTCTAGTGCAAACTGAACCAATATCTTCTGAACAGGTCAACCCTGGTACCAATAAATATGCCAGTAGACAAATTTGAAGAGAAATTAGCAACATTTTATTATTAAATAATTATTTATTTCATGCTGAATTTAACCTGTAGATTTTTTTAACTTCCTGCCAAATATATTCTTTGTAATGATACTTGCATATAAATTCTTTTTTTTCTAAAAGAAAATAGAAATAGAAATGGAGAAAAATTTTGTCCTACACCATATTAATCATAAAAATGTCATTTTCTTCTGAGAATAAAAAATTTGTAAGTTCAAAGAATCAAGCAGCCTTCATTCAAACATAAATCTATATATGAGAGAGAAATGTGGATATAAACTAAGGAATTCTGATTTATTTGTTAATAAAAAATAAATGACCCAGAATATTTTAAGTGACACTGACAGTATAAGAAATGTTAATAGTGACTTGGAAGATAATTTTTGAAGACAACAAAATAACTTTGGTGGTGGCTTCTTTCATCTCTGTTTCACTAAATTATTGTTAAAGAAAGCCTGACATACTTTATATTATCAAAGAATTCTTATAAATCAATTTTTCCTCAATTTTATTTAAAAGAATCAGATCACTAAAGCCAAGTTTCTGAAGGAGTAATATATTCACATAATTTAAAAAACCGAAAAGTATAAAAGTGAGATATGTAGAGAAATTCTCCCCATACTTTTAACTCCCATGCTTCCAATTTTCTTTCACGAAGACAATCCAGTTCAATGGTTTTTATTTTTATTTTTTTGCATATGATTTCAGATATAAATTCTTCCCTCATGGTCAATTTCTGGGAGGAAACTGTCTAAGATAGACATTTTTTCCATTTAATGTTAGATTTATATCCAAGTATTTTTAATGCCATTATAAATATATTTTTTAAATGCCATGTTCTAAAGATTTTTTTGGCTGATGTATTGGTTTGTCTGCCATAACAAAATGCCACACACTGGGTGGCTTAAACAGCAAAAATTTATTTTCTCACAGTTGCGGAGGCTGGAAGTCCAAGATCCAGCTGTCTACAGGTTTGGCTTTCTCTCAGGCCTCTCTTCTTGGCTTGCAGATGGTCACCGGCTCTCTTGCCTTCACGTGACCTTTCCTCTGTGTGTGTATGTCCCTGGTGTTTCTTCCTCTTCTTATAAGATCATTAGTCATACTGGATTAGGTCCCATCTTTATGACCAAATTTAACCTCAGTTACCTCTTTAACGGGCCTCTCTCCAGATACAATCACATCGGGGTTTTATAGACATCATTCAGTCTATAAAAGCTGATATACAAAAATTCTATTTTAAAAAAATTTTCTTTGGTTTGTTTCCCCATATAAAAATTTTGCCATCTCAAATAGTGACAGTCTTTCTTAATTTCCAATTCCTTTAGCAATTATTTATTTTCTTTGCCTTATGACACAGGTGAGAACTCTTAGCATAGTGACAAATAGCAGGATAATAGGAAGTAGCCTTGCCTTGTTTCTAATTTCAAAGAAAGCGTTTAAGATTTCACATTTTAGATAGTCATAAATATATTTTCTCAAAATAAGAAAATTATCATTCATTCATTTTTTATTTGCAAAGAGTTTTTATCTTGAATGAATACTGAATTTTATTAAAAGGATTTTTCTGAATAAATAGAGATAATTTTCTTAATATGTTAATATGATGAATAACAATTGTTGATATTTAAATATTACAACTCATCTCTGTCTCTGTAATAAATGCAATTACTTATGTACACTTTTTATATTTTTCTGAATTTCACTTTCTAGTATTTTCCTTAGGATTTTACTATAATGCATATAGGCAGAATTTTATTTTTATTGACCTTACTTGAAATTTGTCAGGCATTTATTTTTGGCACTTATACGTCATATATTTTCATCTCTCTTTTATATTTTATACTATTTGTTTCTTTGTGATCTATTCTAAATATTCTCTTTTAACCTATTTTCAGTTATTTTTTTTCCTTAGCTGTTTCTAATAATTTCAACCTGTTGATTAAGTTCTTTATTTCCTATATTATATTTTTTTCAGTTCTAAAATTTCAATTGTGTTCTTTTGTATAATTTCCTGTTCTCTGCTAGAATTATCAATCTTTTTTTATGAATGTCTTAGATAATGTCATTATTTGTAGGTCTCTTTTTATAATTTGTTGTTTTTGCTGATTTTTGTTTATGTTTTATCTCATTGTTTATCTAATTATTTTTATTGTGTACTCAGTGTTGTACTTGGAAAAATTGTTTGTATAAATAATTTTAGAACTATGATGAAATAATGTTTCTCTAAAGAGATATAATTTTCCCCCTTGGTGCTTGAGTCACTATCAGTTTAGGATCATTATAATGAAATTTTGGGGATTGAGGTAATTTGAAATTGAAAAGTAGTTCTAGTTGACAAGTTTATCATTAATCCTAAATTAGTACCCTCGGAGGTTTATGCACAAAGTAAGGGTTGTTCACTTGGTGTCCCACCTGATGTGTTCTAAACCCCTTGTCTTGCCCCTGTGGCAACAAAAAGCTGTTAAAATGTGCTCTTCAATACCTTGGCCACTATATCTAGAATTCCCAAATTCCCTTTTGGAGAAAAAGGGCTCCTAATACACTTCTGGAACTCCATCCTTTCCCAGAAGAATGGCCCAATTGTTCTTTACTCTCATGTTATCGCTCTAATATCAAGTAGATTTTCACTTTATTTATTTATTTATCTATTTATTTATTTATTTATATTCAGGTATTATTACTGGGTGGCAATAGTTCTTATTCAATTATTACAATGCAAGCAGAAATATTTAGGCATAATATGCTTTGCCTGTCCAATAGTGACACTATCTTATAATAAGTATTGTTAAATTCTATTTTTTGTTGTTGTTGTTTAATTCTTATTCCTTCTCCCAGTCATTTTTCTGTACTCCTTTTCTATAGGAAGTTCATATTTCGTATGGTATAGAAGTGAATGTGTTTTAGAATAAGTGGAGATTTCCCTATGATCCAGGATTTTGAATTTGAGTTTTTTGAGGTTCTACTCTTTGTCAATGATAATAGGCAACAGTGTAGTTCTTCCCCTAACTCTCCATGCAGAATTTTTTTTTCTTCCCTCCTCACAGAGCAAATTGTTTTCTCTGATTATAGTTATATATATATAATTTCTCATTTAGTTCTTTCTCCTCTTGATGCTATTGTTGTAATGAAGATAGTTTTTCACCTTGCCTTAAATATTTTGCTTTATTTTCAAAGAATAATTTTGCTGGACCTCCTGATATGCAGAGGTGGCATTATCTGTTAGAACTATCTTTTATTTAGTTCTACCTACATGCTTTTCTTGATGAAAATCTACAGCTGTGGACATGCATTCCATCCATTTTAGATTTTGAGTGTTAGCTCCTCCTGCATTCTCTTAATATAGAGTTTATGTGTTTGTTTTTTCATAAATGTGGCTGTTGAATGATTTCTTGGAAAATAACGGAGGAAACAATTTCTAGAACAATGATTTTTTTTATAAAAAGCAAAATACACTTTAAAAAGTGATACTCTCTTGAATAATTAATTTATAGGAAAAATTCAACAAGCTAATAAAAGTTAACATATAATTATTACCTACTTGAAGCAAACTTGATCAATACATATACTGTTACATACTTGAAAATTGATATTTTTAATTACATACATGAATAAATCATTACTCTGAACAGTTTCTTAACCTGTAAAATATTTTGGAGGAACCTGACAATTTTAAGGTCACTTTTTTTCTATATATTTAGGATTCTATTACTTACTTCATCAAAGTTCTGACTTGCCAAAATTATTTATATTAAGATCAATTGTTCATTTAAGTATTCCCATTAGATTCATGAATTTTGATTATATAAATATTTTGCAAGTGATATATTTATGTTAAAAAAGTCAAACTTCCATCATGTTTCTTAAAAACTTCTTAATTTATAATGGAAAATTTTCTTATATTTTTAAAAAATTATAACATGTAATTTTGCCTGAATGTTTCAAACTGTTTTAATATGAAATGTAACTATTTTTTCTTTTCTTTGCTATATTAAAAGGATGGAACACAACATTTCTCCTCACTTTTATAAAAATTTTAAATATCAAGTTTTCCCTTTTCCTTATGGAAAAAAGAATCGGGTTTAGGGTTGTTGATGTTTCCAAATCTGGATTTAGTAAGCCCTAAGTATCTCTCGCCACATAATAAGAAGAAATATATTTTTAGAAGAGAAAAGAATACAGTTCTTCTAGGAAAAACAATAAAAAAAGGAATAATTTCCCCTAAGAGAGAAGTAGGTCACAGGATTGGGGAGAGAGCTACCACGCCAGTGAGTTGATCCTAGTGAAGTTCAATAGTACTCATAGCCTGGAGAGAGCTGAGTGAATGGACTAAGTAGTACCACTATAAAGAGACTTATGGGAGAACCTCAAACCTTATTCAAATGAAACCATTGCCCAACACTTCTCAGTCTTTACTTTAGAGAAATTTCTTGTTGCTTTAGCCCAGAAGATTATTATCATCTCCAAGTGGTCATTATCAAACTCATTGAATAAAAAATCCACTTATTATAGCATATTTTCCAAATAATTTTAATAATACATTCACTCAGATTGAATTAATGCACAAATTGAATCAGAACGTCTGGAACTTTCAAGATTATTGCCTAGGGATCATGTTTAATGGCCATTTATTCAGCACATTATTACTTTTTCAAAGAACAATTAGCTGATGAACTTATTTACTCTCTATAATAAAAACTGACAGTGAAGTACAAATATATAATTCTGGCCTAGGATTTAGGAATCTAAGATGCAACTTGGCTTTGGTTCAAAGTCACTTAAATTCAATGCGAAAAGTCACTTAATTTCAAAGCTGAAATGTAGTTCTGTTGTTTTTGTCTGTCCAACATTAAATCTCACTTATTTGGTAACAAAATATCATTTTCCTTAATCAATTAGGAGATTGTATTGTCCAGATGAGACAAATCTCTCCACTGGTTCAAGACATGAGGTCATTGCCTGGATGTCAGTGATTTTTTCATGAATGTATGCAAGAACCAATTATGACCAATAACAGTATCTGGCATATAATAAATGCTCTATACATATTTGTTGAATAAAGGAATGGATTTTTGTCTTCAGATGCAGTTATTTTCTAATTCTGCCTCCTACTCCCTTATATCGTCTAAGAAAAAAATCATTTATTTGAAATTGAATGTGGTACTAAGTTAACTATTATCTTTACTTGGCCATCGGATGTTTTGGGGCCCCAAGGGGTTTTCTTATCTTCATGAATTTGAAAAAACAGGCAACTATCTAGTCTTCTTACTGGAGTGGCTGACCATGAATAGAGTTATCAGATCTGTGAAGATCTAAACATCTATTTTATTACAGTTATCAAATATTTATTGAGCACTTATTATGTGCTAGTGCTAGGAATAGTACTATTAAAATATGTAGAAATAGTAAAATAACTCCTAAATTGCCTGCTCTATTAGATATGAACAACATACCATTTACTTAATAGGAATTGTGAGTATACAAAGATAAAAAGATAATTATACATGTGAAAATTCATTAATGTGTACATCTAAGATGTTTCTTAAGGGCAAGCTAAATTAAAACTTAGTATTGAGTTACATTTCATAGACATGAACAGCTACACTGTCCCAGGCAGGGCTATTTCTGAAGAATACAGTATGACTGAAGCATATGGTAGAATAAAGCATTCTATAGAATAGCTTCCCTAGAATACAACTCTAGGAAGCATCTTTCACAAAATGATACAAAGCTGTTGTCACATCACTAAAAGTGACCCATTTATCTCAGCTCTTCCTGTCCCTTCCTCTTACTGTCAATGAAACTTCAGTCCTAAAACATGTATATATGAAAAGGCTCCTGTATATATACTCATAGGTAAGTCTTATAACCACATGGATCCTTTTCTCTTTTCATCTCCATATTCAGCTTCCCACAAGGATGTCTGTTGCCAAGACCACTCTTTTTGGAAACTGTAGGAAGGCACTTTGACTTTCACTCTGTCACCCATGGCTGAACTGTTTCCATCCAGCATTGGCATCACTTATACTAATCTCTACTGCTGCTGCTGGCACTGCCGCCTTTTGCTGGGCATTATTGCTGCCTCTTCCTCTGCCAGGAACTTCAATCCCTGCTGAGATGGATATCTCAGAAAACAAATGTGGCTCCTGTAGAAGAAAAAAATCACTAGCTCAAGCCTTTCATTAAAATATGAAAATATAGGAACAGAACATGTCTATTTTACAGAGAGCAAGAAACTTAAAGACTTAGCAAAAAAAATTGAAGATGGTCAGGCAAAGTCGTGTTTTTGTTTGCTTGTTTTTTTAGAGAATTTTCATTGTTCAAATTTTTGAAAGGTATAAGGAAAATGAACTATTAATCATGGAACAAAATGCAAGGACAACAAGACTGAATTGAGATCAACTGTGTTTAAGAATAAGTACAATGAAAAATAGTTGGGAGCTAAGTTCTTGCTAGTGTTGGTGGAAATTTTTATTCTTTAAGCATCTTCAATACTCTGAACCCAGAGGATTCTCCATGGGCACTATCTTCAATGTAGGCGTGAAGAATGCATCTCTCACTTTGGCTGTTATGTTTTATCACAGGGTTATTATAGTGCCTCAGAGTCCACATCTCTTAAAATCTCCAGAGGAATTAGACATAAATCTATGGGTATCTGGGTCAGGGACTAATTTTTTGACAAATATAATATTGTATTAATAATTATCTCTCCTATTATGAGCTGAATTATATACCCCAGACATATGGTGTAAATCTAACCCTAAGTACCTCAGATGTGACTATATTTGGAGAAAAGCCCTTTAAAGAGATATTTAGTTAAAATGAGGTCACTAGGGTGAGTTCTATTCTAATCTATGGATGTCTTTTTAAGAAGAGGTAATTTAGACACAGACATGAACAGAGGAAAGACTATGTGAAGATAGAAGGGGAAGATGGCTATTTACAAGCCAAAAAGAAAGGCCTTAGAAAAAAATTAATCTTGCTGGCACCTTACTCTCACATTTCCAGCATCCAGAACTGTGAGAAAATAAATTTCTGTTGTGTAAGCCACCTAGTCTGTGTTATTTTGTAATGGCAGCCTTAGCAAACTAATACATCTCCTTTTTTACATCTAAAGTTTTGTTAATGGAAGAGGCCCATTCTCTGAAGTCCACATCACCCCTTAAAATAAATTCTCTCTCAAAAGCCTCTCCAGTCCTCTGCCATATGAATCTCCCTGACGTAGCTAGTAGATTTGAATCCCGGTGTTGGATGCAACTTAAGTTTGAGATGAGCCACACATTCTCTCTTCTCAACCCAAACACTTTATTATACTTTTAATGAACTGTCGCAACACTTTCATTGACCCTATCATTATAACAGATGCTCTTTTTAAAAGGTAATAGTTACTTTGCTATAAATCGGTCTATCATTAAGGATCACAGACATGAACTAATATAGAGTAAAAGGCAAACTTTACTTTAAAAAAGATAGTAATGCATTTATTTGTTCAACTGTTTCCACTTTATAAGAACATTTTTAGGAGAACCTCCCTATTGCTCTTGTTTGCAATTTTGGTCAATATTTGAAGTAATGGTCTTGTCCTTAGGCTCACTTTAACATAAAAGCTTTGCGGTATCAGAGGGAACTCTTGTTGAAAAAAGAATTGACTATATGGCACACTTGAATGTGCTTGTGCTTCTAAATGAATTTGTAAGCTCATTCTGATTGATGACACATTGCACAACATCTTGCAGGGTTGGAGAAGAAAATTAAATACAGAGATTGCACACTGATAAAGGGCAAGTGCTCTTTTCTTTGCTCAGTGTGATTTAAAATCTTGTTATACGTTAGACTAATTCATTTTTCTCTCCTTATAAATTAATAGGTAGACTATAAATACTGGAGTTAAACAGAAATGAATTTAAATACTGACTCATCTACTTAATTCTATAAGACCCCTCACCCCCATACATATTACAATATCCTAGTCTGTAAACTAGGGATAATAATGTCTATTACACAATAGTTATCTGGAGTATTAATGTATGATGCCTAGAAATTAAAAAATGTTCAATAAATTTTAGCCTTCGATCATGTTAGTCAGCAGAGGCAAAGAATGTGGCATTACAGTAAATTTAAATAAATATAAAATGTGCTTATATTGCATATTTTCTTTGAGAGGGTATAATAATTTCCTAGGGCTGCCATAACAAAGTACCACAAACTTGGTTGCTTAAGACAACAGAAATTTATTCTCTCACAGTTCTGGGTGCTAGGATTCTGAATTCAAGATGCTGGTAAGTTTCAGTTCTTCTGGAAGCTCTGAGGGAAAACATGTCTCATGCCTCTCTCTTAGCTTCTTCTGGCAATGATGGTTACTGGCAATCCTTTGGGTTCCTTGGTTTTTAGACGCACCACTTCCAACTCTGCCTCCATCGTCACATGACTTTCTTCCTAACATGTTTTCACATGGCCCTCTTATTTCCAAATAAAATCACATTCTGAGGTTCCAGGTGGGCTTGAATTTGGAGGGACACTATTCACCCAACATAGGGGAATATGTGTTTCAAGTCAGGACAGGAGTCCATAGTTAGTGTAATGTCTTTGATGAATGGAGACCACTTAATAAAGCATTGCTTAGAACAGAATTTATCAGTAAGAAGCATTATTCTCCTCTTACTTCTGTACAAATCATTTTTTTCCAATATAATTTGCTTTGATAGAAAAATTTAATCTTGTTAGTTCAAAAGGTTTTCAGGTTTCCACAGAAAATTGGCACTTGAAATACAGTCACACATATATATTGAGTGACTATAAAACAATAAAAAGTTAAAAGCATTTCTCTGCCCTTAATTACAAGAGTAGTAAAGGAATTTAGAAAAAGAAAATTAACTATAAGCTGAAATCATCACTACATATAATTCTTTATGTTATGCTTCAACCTTAATATAATGTTTACCTGATAGAGAATTAATTTTAAGTTGCTTATTGTTTGATTTTCCTAAGTAATAATAATCTTCCTAGGGTACTGGTTGTTTTAAGCCCTAATATTATGCAGACTTGAAGTGCGAAAAAATGAAGGAATGGGTGAAGGCAGTGGAGGAATGTGCTGCTTCTTGCGGAGCTGGGTTGCTTTGAAAAGATGCTTCCAGTGCCTTGACCTGGTCCTCAGGCCATGGGCAGAACTGAGAAGAGGGGCCCAGTGGCTCCTGCCAGCTACCCTCCCTGCAGCTGACTAGGGAAAAAGGACTTTGAACAAGAACTCGATAGTATGACCGAAGCAAGGAGTATTGTGGTGGATAGAACAGTAAAGATGAAAGTAAAATAAAGTTGAATAAGCAGGCAGAAGTGGGGGAACTGATGAAATATTCAAATGCCACCTGCTTTCTATCACCTCACTGCTAATCATTCCTTGCTCATTGAAGGAGTGTTATTCAGAAACACTCCTTTGAAACTCAGTCCTAAGCATTTGGATTACAAGTAAGAATATCCTTAAGTTTATTTGATGTTTCTTTTGCTTATAGGAGTCATTTTAATTAATTGTATTAAAATTTGTTAACATCTAAAGATTTGACTCTAGGCATAAGCTTCTAGGTAATTTCGATATACATTTTTGTTATTAAAAACTACTAGGAAAAAAAATTTTTTAGTTTACGTATCCTACCACGATCTTCTGTCCTCTGAACACAGTAATTTGAGTAGCACGAGCTACATCTTAATTCTACATTCTAACTTGCTTTTGTAAAACCTCCAGTTTTCTGCCAAGTCTTCCCCAGTTTCAGGAGTTACCTGGGGGTAGAGTTGTAGAGGGATTTCACACATACTCATAAACAATCTTAACAGTATCAAGGTGAATTCACCTTCTTATCATTTTCCTGCTGGATTGTCTTTTGTTGCAACCACTGGCAAGTTTTTGCTGCCTGCATGTAGTTACCCTGCCAGTGCTTCCAGCATTAGTCCTCCAGCCTCCATCTGGGCACTACTGCTGTTGCTGTGGGGCACTTACCCCCTGCTGCAAATGTGCTGGACAGAAGGAGCTTCCTTTCACAGACTAAATGTGCCTGTGTCCCATGTTCTCCCCAGAAGAAGTGGAGAAAGGACCTCTTGTTCCCTTTAAGTGTATTTATTACATTAACTCTAAAGCAGTAGAGTTTTTAGTGAAACAAGCTCCTTTCTTCAATTTTATTGAGGTGAGGAAATAGTTAATAATTAATAAAAGCACACTTGTGGACAAAGAGTTCAAAAGAGCTTATTTATATGTTTTCTCACTAGAATCATAGCATAAAAATCATACTTCTGTTCAATAATTTTTAAAACTTAACGGACATTAGTACATATCTTATTATTTACAATAGTTGCCTTCAAATGTCCTTTTAAAAATTATACCATAATAATAAATATTTTAAATGTTTTAATTCTTCGCTCTTTCCAGAAATCACCAAAATGAATAACCCTATATATATTTTTTCACTTGTGAAAATCAATGAAGTGTAAATTTCTGGCAGTAGAATTCCCTGATCATTTAAAATTGTAATAAATATTCCCACGTTGCACTCCATAGAAGTCACATCCAAATAAACTGCACAACAATGTTCCACCTAATTTATACTACTTTTTGACCTTTGGACAGAAGGAGCCTCCTTTCACAGACTCAATTTGAAAGTTAAAAAACAGAATTTCTTCATAGTTTTAATATACATTTCCGGTAATACAATTTATATTGTGCTTTTTTCATGTATTCTAAAACCACTTTGATTTCATTTGATGTGATTTTTTTTTATATATTAGTAACCCTTTTGCATCTTTTCCCCATTAATTAGGGCTTTGAAATATTTAGATAAATAGAATTTTATCTATGATTCATATTCAATACTATCATTTATCATATCAAAACTTCCCACTTTATTTTTTTTTTTTTACTTTGTATATTGTCTTCCATATGAAGTTTTTTAATTACTTTGAGTCATCAAATATCTACAATGGACTGCCAGGAAAACCTTTTGATCAAGCAAATCTGAATTTAATAAACTTACTGTAGCAAGGAAAAACATTACCTTGAGAGAATCTTAGTAGTGTTTCAAAAAGAGGATGTTAGGAAATGATATTTAAAGGGTTTATAGGTCTACACTCAAATGGTTTGACGTTGTGTCTTTCAAGGTGGAGAACTGGTTGGAATTGAGCAAAGTTCATGACACAATGGTGTAGGATTGGTGGACACAGCAAAGCAAGGATATTGAAGCAATTCTTGGTGAGCCAATTATTGTCCTGATAAGTGAGCTATTTACCCAGGTGAACAAACTGTTTGCCTAGATAAATTGATTTGCAAGAATTTCCTAAAACAAACAGAGAAGTCATTTATTGCTTTTAATGCTTATTTTTCTGGGCAAGAATTTTATGGAGCAAACAGTTAAATTATGCTGACACAGGTGGTCTCAGTTCTTGTAATTTTTGTTTATATTTATAGAGGTCTTACCCATTTCAAAGTTATTTTTTAAATACATAAAAAATCAAATTTTCTTCTAACAATTTTATAGTTTCTTCTTTTTCTTTCTCTCCTCTTCTTTCATCTTCCTAATTTAATTATTTACTCCAACTGCAATTGATTATGTTACAAGAAATGAGGCTGTGGTATAAATTGTTTAATGTGCCCAACCAATTGCCCAACACCATGATTAATTACTTACATTTTCTCCACTGATATA
The DNA here is from genome assembly GCF_902729225.1 of Pteropus medius. Classification (NCBI taxonomy): domain Eukaryota; kingdom Metazoa; phylum Chordata; class Mammalia; order Chiroptera; family Pteropodidae; genus Pteropus; species Pteropus medius. Next base: position 9,844,129 of record NW_024355205.1, read on the forward strand.
AAATTCCACTTTTATTGTGTAATAAACTCCCATACATATTTGCATTATATCTGGACTCTTTTTTGTTTACCATTGTTCTAGTTATGAATCAATACTATGCTACTTTAATTATTAACATTTATAATATTTCATAATATACTTGAAAATCCTCAGGTATTCAAGTCTATCTGATTACTCTTATCAAAAATTTCCTAGGTAATCTTTAATATTCATTTATCCATAAGAATTTTTTAATTAGCTCGTCTAGCACTAATGAAAAATATCCTATTGGTAGACTGCAGGCATCACAAATTGCACATTGATTTAGGATTAAGATTCTTCTAATATCAAGTCTTTCTATGCAATCATAAAGTATTCTTTTTTAATAATTCAAGTTGCATTTTGGGTCTCTTAGTCATATTAAGAAATTTTTTTTCATAGTAGGCATTCTTCATGTATTTTTTTTTTTTTTTAGAGTTACAGATAATTTCTAGTTTCACCAAAGATGGAGTTGAGTTTCTCAACTATTTCTTAGAATTCTTATTGTTTCGGAATAATTTCAGAAAGAGGAGGCCAAGACAATAGAGGTGCCATTATTACGTCATTGTAAACCACAAGTCAATTATTAAAATTTTGTTTTGTTTTTACCTTCTATATCCATTGGACTTAGTCATTAGTTTATTGAGGGTTAATATGGGGAGAAATCTGGTTATAGGAACACCAATGTTATACCCTTACAAAAACCTGATGCATTTCTGAATCAAATAACTTCAGAATACTTGGGATACACTTTCATCAGCAGACTCCTGAAAACCTGGTTCCAGTATGACATTGATCTTGCCAAGACAAATATAGCTTCAGTCCAAAGTGAGAACACTACTATCCTAATATAATAGACAAATGAAAGGAGAAATGTTAGAACAATGAACACCATTGAGGGGGAGAATAAAGCATGGTGAAACAAACTAGCTAGAGTTGGGAGAAAAGTATTTTGCAGAAGAAGGAGTCCTGAAAAAGAAAATGAATGAGCTGAATCTTGAAGGATGGGAAGTATCTACTAGGCATGAACTGAAATTAGAGGGAACAGCGAGTGAAAGATAAGGAGAATTAAGAAAGCATGATGTAATGGTGTTTTATTGCTGTATAACTCTGGGTCCCAGGCCTGGCGGGTCTCAGGTCTGGCTGTGATCCAGGCTCAGGGCTAGGAATAGGACCCTGGATTTAGAATGTTACATTAGTGTAGTAGGGCGCCTGCGACTAAAATATGTAAACATACTTCAGCTTATTGTATCATGCACATGTGGCTGAATACCACTATTGTACTCTGATATGTGTGGAACCATGCATTCCCCCGGAGAGCAGAAGGGGAGCACAAGAAGGGGAGCAAGAGAAGTACAAGCAATACTGTGCTCCCCACAATAGAACTGCACTTCTAGAAACAGAAGTGTGCTCTGCAAAATAAAGTTGGTGCCTGCCATTTCATTCTCATGTTGGCCTCTTGTGCATTCTTCCAACTAGGCATCTCACCATCGAACCTTCCCTTCTCGATCACCTTGGCACTGACAATAATCACCACAAACTTGTCAGCTCAAAAACCACCTATATATTATCTCACAGTTGTGTAGGTCAGAATTTGGAGGTGTTGTCTTAGCATCTCACAAAGCTGCAATCGAAATATTTGTCTGGATAGGATTCTTCTCTGGAGTTTTGGGTCTGGTTCTAAATTTATTCAGATTGTTGGCTGAATTCAGTTCCTTATGGCCAGGAGGACATTTGCTGCACCTTTCAATATCTTTTAATTCTTCAACCTCTGACATCCATATCCTCTTTTAAAAGGGCTCATTTATTGAGTCAAGTTCCACACGGAAAGGGAGGTACTTACTATACAAAGTGTACATTCCGGGAGGTAAGAATTCTGTGAACCAGCTTAGAATACTGCCAACTACACATGGTTTATTGGAAGAGATTGGAGATCTTAGGTATGACTACAGTACAGACTGAAAACAGACAAGCTGAATAGGCAGGTGGTGGCCTGACGTCTACCATGCAATGGAGTATGACTTTGCCATGGGAGGCAATTAGGCACTACAGACAGATTACTGCTCTAGTAGCAATGTGGAAGATGAATTGGCAGAGTATAAACTGTAGAAATGAAACTTTGATAGAGAATATTGAAGTATTCTTAAAAGGAGCTAATAAAATAAAGCTAGCATAATAAATGAGCATAGAGAAGTTTACCTTTAGATATTAAGAAGATAAATTTGACAGATGGAATATATTCATCATATATTTTTACATATTCACTCAGTGTCTACTATGTGCCAAGTGACATTTTATGCACTGGGTCAGAAATGAATATGAAACAGACAATGTTCTTTTTCTTAAAAAGCAAAAAAAGGAATTTTAAAAAATGCATAAATAAGCAAGGTAATTTCAGATTGTATTGTCTGTACTAAGAAAACTGGACAGGTTAACAAACTAGAAAATATATTAAGCTACTTTGTTCTGTAATTAACATGAGACTCAACTTTAAAATGCCTTGAATAAGAGTAAGGTTTATTATCTTACATTAAAAAAAAAAAAAAAAAAGACTAGATATATCTCCTCGGACAAGGGAAACAAAAGAAAAAGTAAACAAATGAAAAAGTACTACATCAAACTAAAAACTTTTTGCACAGCAAAGGAAACCATATTAACAAATGAAAATACAACCTAATGAATGGGAGAAGATTTTGCCTACCATATATCTAACAAGGGGTTAATATCCAAAATTTTTAAAAGACTTATACAACTCAACAACAACAAAAAACCAAACATCTAATTAAAAAATGGGCTGAAGACTTGAATAAGTATTTCTCCAAAGAGGACATACAGATGGCCAATAGACATATGAAAAGAATGCCCAAGTTCACTAATCAGCAGAGAAATGCAAATTAAAACTACGATGAGATATCACCTTATGCCTGTCAGATTGGCTATCAACAATAAATCAAAAAGCAACAAATTTGGTGAGGATGTGGAGAAAAGGGAACCCTTGTACATTACTGGAGGGATTGCAAAATGGTGCAGCCACTATGGCAAACGGTTTGGAGATTCTTCAAAAAATTAAAAATAGGAATACCTTTTGACCCAGCAACTGCCCTTCTGGGTATTTATCCAAAGAAAACCAAAACACTAGTTCATAAAGATCTATGCACCCCTATGTTCACGGCAGCACTATTCACAATAGCCAAGATAAGGAAGAACCCAGTGCCTATCAATAGACAATTGGATAAAGAAGTTATGGTTCATATATACAATGGAATATTACTCAGCCATTAAAAAAAATGAATACTTACCATTTTCAACGACATGGATGGACCTAGAGGGTATTATGCTAAGTGAAATAAGTTAGAGAAGGATAAATATCATATGATTTTACTTACATGTAGAATTGAAGGAACAAAAGAAACAAACTAAATGAAAACAAACTCTCAGAGAACAAATTGTTGATTACCAGAAGGGAGGGGTTTGGGGGACTGGGTGAAAAAGGTGAAGGGATGATGTGCAAATTAGTCATTACAAGAGTCATAGGGATTTAGAGTATAGCATAAGGTATATAGTAAATATTACTATAATAGTTGTATGTAGTGTCAAATGGGTGCTAGAGTAATGAGGTGATCATTTTGTAAATTATATAAATGTCTATCTGTTGTACTGTATACCTGAAGCTAAATTAAACTAATAATAATAATAATAATAGTAAACAACAACAACAGGCTAAAGTTAATGTAGTGTGTTACTTTACTCAACAATAATATTTAGATTCTGGTTCTCTCTGTCTTTTCTGACATCCTGATGGTGGCTGGCTTTTATCCCAGTCTTTCACCTTCCTAGGCATAATATAGCTGCAACAGTGCCAACCTTCACATCTCTCTATGTCTCTGTGTGAGACTCTGCCATTGGTTGAAAACTTCTGGATTAGATTTACAGAGATTTAGACTAATAGGGCTAAAGCCCACATCCTATGAAACACGTGGCTATATAAGGAGGGTATACAAACTTAAGATCTAGTTAGAAATGAGTAAGGGTGAAGAGTTGTCTATTACATAGATAGACAATGCAGGGGAATATTTTAGATGGAGTTAGTTAAAAACTGGGATTTCTAAAGAGATAATATGTGAGTTGTAACCTAATTCTGAGAAGGCAGCCAGCTAGATCAGGGCAAAGCAGAGGAAACTGAAAGACCCTAACTTGAATGTGACTTTGGCATATCAGAAGATAGAAAGTAAGCCAATGTTGGAGAAGTTGGAGGAGTCAGTCTCGTAGTCCCTGAGGGTCTCAGTAAGGAGTGTGAACTAAGCAGTGACATGTTATTTCTGAGCATGAAGCATGGTAGTAGCAGGATAGGATTTGCTTTTTTCAATCACACAGGAGTGAGGAAATGTATCTTATAGACTACTTAAGTGAGAAGAAGGGAGTCCATCAACATTTTATTCAGCTGTCCCAGAGATAGTGTTGGAGGAAAGGAAAAGCGAATAGATTTAAAAATAAAACCTATAAGTTTTGTCAATGAGTTAGATATGAGAGGTGAGGAAAAAGAAAAAAAGAGAGAGAGGATGGATCCCTCTTATGTTTAAAGGGGCTGAACAATCAAACAAAAAATGAGACGGTATGATAACTAACAGAATAACAAAGTGAATATAAAGTTAAAAATGATTAAAAATAAATAAAATTAATATTGGAGAAAAATCTGAAGGTATCAGTTGAAAGAAATAACAAAATACTTAATGATTATATGTAAATAAAACTATTTAACATGACAAAATGACACAAAAGACTATGTGGGTTATTGCAAATCTAAACTATAACTTAAAAAAATCCCAAAACAAACTGATGAATGTCGAAGATAGTAATAACTTGTAATGGTAGTTTCAAGACTGAAAAGTATCTAAAAATTCCAAAACATTTTAAGGAGGTCATTAGTACCAAACTCTATAAAACTGTAGGCAAGAATTTCACCAAAGTTTTCAAATAGAGGAGGTCATGTGTGTAGGAAATATTTATGAAAAATACTGCCTGCAGAGAAAATTTAAGTTTTCAGTTCCATCCAACCCATCAACTTCTTTCATAAGCATACTATTACATATTTATGCATTATGCCTAACTGCATTAGAATTATCAAGAAAAAGCAAATCAGATTGTACTTTGTATTCTTGACAAGTTAACTGAACACTGTAGAATATATCAACTACGACCTTTAGGAATTTGTTGTCTAAAAGAAGTAAAATTTGCTAAAAGCTTATTTCTTTGTCAGTAGCTAATTTGGAAAAATTAAGAGTAATGACCCAGTGGAAAATGTACTTTTCAGGTATTGATACCATGGCAATATCTGCTGGTTACTCCAATATAAAAGAATATCTATGAAATCATTTTTTTTAAGCTCAATTTTACTAACTAAAATTGAAAAACTAAAAATATCATAAATGTCATGTTTATAAAGATATTCAATAACCATTTATAAAATTGAAACAACTAATATATTTCAGGACCTCATCCTCTGACATCATAGTATTGTTTCAAGGGGTAAAAAAATTATAACAACTATTCATTCAATGGTATTTTTTGAAAGTTTACATGTGCCAGACTCTACTCTAGGTATTGAAAAGAATTCTTTTTCTCATGGAGTTTATATTTTAGTAGATAAACAAAAAATAAATAAACCCACAAAGGAAAAAAAAGATTAAAAAAATTCAACATAATTTCTATGTAGGAATTAAATTAGGCTGACATGGTGAAGAGTGAATAACTTGCTACTTTTAATTTAGGTCTTCAGGAGAGGTCTCTGACCTGTGTAAGCCCTTAGCGAAAAGCAAATCCAGCCATGGAGGGACTTGTGGAAGACCATTTCAGGCAAAGGGAACAGCCTGTGCAAAGGACTCAAGGCAGGAACATACTTAATGTGTTTGAGGTTCTAAAAGAAAGCCGCTGTGGTTGGAGTGTTGTGAATGATGTAAACTGCATTAGTTTCCTAGGGCTGCTATAACAAATGACCACAAACCGTGGGCTTAAAGCAAAAGAAACGTATTCTCTCACAGTTCTTGAAACTTGAAGTCTGAATTCTAGATGTCCGCCAGGTCATTCTCTCTCTCTGAAGGCTCCAGGAAAGAGATGGTTGTGGGCAGTCCTTGGTATTTCTTGGCTGTAGCTGCATCACTTCAATTTCTGTCTCCATCTTTCTCATGGACACCTTTCCCTGCACATGGCTGTTTCTCTGTGCCCATATCTGCCTCTGCTTATAAGAATACCAGTCATTGATTTCAGGGGCCATCCTAATCCACTGTGATCATATTTTAACTTGAATCCGTCTGCAAAGGCCTTTTCAAATAAGGTCACGTTCACAAGTACCAGGGTTAGAATTTCAACTTACTTTTTTGGGAAACACAATTCAGCCAATAACAGAAATAAATAAAAATCGGTTAGGAACTAAGTATGAAAATATACGCTCGACTAGGTGAGTGTAAACATATTCAGTTTCTTTTGTGATAATGTAAAAAATATTTTTTCTCTAAGTAAAAAAAGTGACCACAAAGTGATACTGTAACTGTCATTTCATGGGGGCTTACTTCTGTCACAGGAGATTATATGTCTTACAACTCTTTTGGTAAGTTACATCTTTGATCTATCATATTTAGTAATATGCATATCAAACATGCATATCCATTATTTTTGCATTTCATTAAAGGCAAAGGAGACAGCCAGTTATATGAAGCTCTTATCAGTGAAGAGAGATACATTTTAATCCTTGAACTTTGCTATGTAAGCAGCTTCTCACTTGGCGATTCATATTGACGGCACTTAGAGTGGATATTATACCCATTGGTGAGAATTACATTCCACAGCAAGATTTCAAGGCGTGTTTCATAAAGCAAGTCAAAAACCTGAGTGAAGAAAGATATTATTTAGACAGTTAAGATCATGTGATACAACCCTACTTAAATCAATGCTTCAAATCTTTTTCTGACTCCACACCATTTCCATTTGTGTGACAGTCCTGTAAGTAAGATCTCTCATTAGAACTTATGATTCTCAACTGGGAGGAGGATAAGAGTCTTGGTATGGGGCAAGGTGAGGCTGAGGAGAGAAGGAACTTATCAGAATTTCCAGAAGATTTAGAGAAAAACCTTTCTCCATCCTTCTTTGATAATGTCACCTTTTCACATTAAAAATAAATGATTTAAAGTAACAAGTATATCCATCTATCTCACTCAAGAGTATCTATATAAAATCCCTAATAATAGTGACTAACAATATTTAATGCTCATTATGTATCAGGCACCGTTCCAAGTGTTTACATACTTAACTCATTTAATCCTCAAACTTATGCTTGATGATGAAAAAATTGAGCCACAAAGAGGTTAAGTGGCAGATCTGATTTTCAAAATCGGGCACAAATTCCAGGGACGTGATGTCAACCACTAAACTATTCTGCTTGTGATTAAATGGAAATGCACATGTTTAAAAACTGTAAGTACATAATTATGATTAAAACATATCATAATACAATAGCTCATCCACGAATACTTTCAAGTTTAGTCTATTTCTTTTTGAAAGGATCAGAAGAAGCCAATAGTATATTCTTGTGAGTATTCAACAAGCCCCTGAAGCTTGAATACCTCAGATTCAGATGTTATGAATTAGGTCCACACTTCTGGGTTTATCAATCACTTTCAAGAAGTCTTGCCTCAAACTAGATTCCCATCCTGCAAGTGGTAACACTTATTTGTTGTTCACTCGAACAACTTTAATGAGTGTACTTAACTGAAAAGTATCCTGATTTAGAAGCCCACTAGATCTGTAAAATATCAACCATAACAATGAAAGCAACACTATGAGTCACTACTTCCTCCATTGTTTGAAGACTAGCATCGTATGTATGGGGATACTGAGGGATTAAAGTCAGAGGCCCAGTTCTACGGCATTGCAGAGGCTCCTGTATCTCTGTGTGAGAGTCTCCTCATCTATAAAATTCCACAGAAGTACAATGAGAAATAAATCATAAAATATAAATATGTAAACACCTTGGCATGTGTAAATAATCAATAAATGGCATATGTCAGTTTTATTAACCTGTATGTTTATCAGAAACAGGTTTTTTGGCTAAGTAAATTTATTGAGTGCCCAATCTTAAGGTACTCCTTAATAGAAAATAGAAAATACTGATATTGAAATTGAATACAAGCATCAATTATTGAAAATAATTATTTATTATTATAGATTTATTATTTGTTATAGTATTTATTATTTTTGTACTTTTCTAGCTCTTTGAAAGGTGATAGAACTTTTATGTAACACATAACAGTGTATATATACACACACGGACTATGCAGAACTGTTCTGGCACAGTTCGCCTTTCCTTATGCCTAATTACTTATGGTCTCCTTCCCAAGTCCTAGCAATTGTTATTTTTTCTCCTGTCTACTGAAACTGAACTGTACTTTATCATTTCCTTTTAGAACAAAACTCTCTCCTCTGCTTTTAAAGTTGTTAGCAAATCTGATGAAAATGTCCCTGTTAATAGTGTGATGGAAAAGTATTCCAATACCTATTTCTAGATCTAGATAATACATAACAGTTCCAAAAATGTAAAGCATGTTCTTGGTAGGCTCCCTGAAACAAAGATTTCACATCTGTCATATTTTCCAAAAGAGTGATTTCAATTGTGGGAATTTAAAGCCAGCAAAAAGAGAAAATGGAAACAAGCTAGCATGAAAAAGGCAATTTGAGGAGATTGTTAGGATTTTCTGGTATCCTCCAATTTCACCTTTATAATTTCTGTCACTTTAGCAATAATCATGTCTTTACACTAATTCAATAAAGTTACTTTATTCTCACTTCAGGCACTGCCAATAAAAAAAGTTTTTGGATGTTTAGCAGAAAATGACAGAGGTGTTTTTAATCTCTCTCTCACACACACACATGCAAAATTGCATGACCGACATTTGTTATATACCTACTCAAATATTCATTCTTGAAAAAGTATCATGTGAGTGCCACAGTGTTCAAGGCATCATAAATTACTATGTGCTCCAGAATATAATACATGCCCTGTGGGCAAGGAGCTTACAGTCCAGTTGAGAAAATAAGAGTGAAAAATGAGAGTATTGATTTGTATGGGCAAATATTAAATTATTTGACTCGCATTACAAGGACTCTGGGTCGCTAGTAATACCTTCAGTTTGACATATCTAAATTCAAAACCCATCACATGCTATATAAAAGGTCATTTTACCTGTATATTACATATCTGTTGTAATATATAGGTAAAATATCCATTTGTATTTTCTCCAAGAGTCTTGCTTTTTTGCCTTCTATCCTCCTAATACCAACCGCACTATCAAAACAATTCTAAATTCTACCTCTGCCATTCTAATTTCCCCTTTTATTATCTTTATGATATTTTCAAATGAATCTCAAAAACTCACAGGCACTATTTTGTGACTAGGCAGTTATTTTATCTATTAGTGTTGCTTCTTTAAATAGATGCAAATTTCTTGAAGAAAGGGACCATGTCTCTATTTTCTGAGATATAACTAAACATTTTACTAAGTGTGTGTGTACAATAAAATTTTGATAAACACATTAACTGAAGAGAAAAAAAATCAAAGAGTAGCATTTCTTTTAACCTCCACATTTTTCCTTGTGATAGTTAAGCTTTAATTAACTTTAAGACACACATGCTTCAATTTTTCTGTAGTGCCCAAAATTCACTCAAAATATTAAGGCGAGATATTTTGGGTTCCTGTGAGTTATTTCTAAAGTACAATTATATTCTTATTGTTTTTTTTTTTTTGACTAAATTGTGTAAAATATATATAGCTTGAAGAATATAAGCATCAATAAAAATGACTCACATCCACAAGAATAAACATGATTCAGTCAATAACCAAGTATATCTTGGTACCCACAGGTAATACTGACAGTCATGAAGCAACATTCATGATATGTCACACTTCAATGAAAATGATTGCAATCAGAATAACATGCAATTTAGTTGGCTCTGATCAGATGATGACTATGGCTGACTAAATTTCAACAGATTTCAGTGGACGGCCTTCGCCAAAGATTGTCACCACCCACATTTTTACATGTAACTACAACATATTCATGTCATATAATATTTTCATTCTATACCTTTTATTCCATAAATGGTATTGTATAGAGGACTATTCCATTAGTAAACTGGTCTTGCTGACACATCTTTCTTTTTAAAATATACTTTGGCTGAATTCTAACAAAACCATTTTGAATGCAAAAAGGATGCTTTTCAAGCCAGATGGTTTATCTAATAGGAATGTTTTCTGATTAGAGAAACAGCAGTAGACTCATGATCACAGCAGGTGCCAAACTGATCCTGTAGTTTACATGAATTTGCAACTGAACAAGTCATGAACTAAAGGGAATCTATTTTATAATGTGCCACAGTCTATTCTGAGAGGAAAGGAGAATGTCAAAGATGCTACCAGATGGAGTTCATACATCATATCATGATATGAATGTACTATTATTGGATTTGTAATAATAGCATTTATTTTTATGCTAAATTTCCTGAGTATATTGTGGAAACTACTAATAAAATTTCAAAATTATAAAAACTTGCAGAGTATTCTATGGTGAGATAATAATCTAAAGTTTATTTTTTATCAAAATAATTAGGAATCATTTTATTTAAAAAATGTATGCTTTTTTTCTTTTTTACTTTCTTTATTCCTTATATCTGTATTTTCTCTTTGTTTCAAGTAGGAATTTTTCTATGTACTGGTAAAGAGGGAAACGGGATATTGGATTATTATTCGTGTGATAGCCCCAATTATGCCTAAATGCACATAAAAGTGAACTTTCTAGGCCCTGCAGAGATGAGGTAGCAATGAAGGTTCCTAAATGATGGAATTATTACTTTTTAAGATAGTGTAAGTTGTTTCTGGTGCTAACATGACTATTGGGGACATAAAAGGCTGTGAGCCCACAGATTAACACTCTGACTCAACTGCATCTCATTCCCATTGGTTTGCCAAGATGACTAAACTTTGAAGCACTCAGTGATGTGTAAGAGGCAAAGCGTGTTGTACCCATACACCTACTTTCTTATCTCATTGCATCAGCCACTTTGTTTATTTGCTGCTTTGGAAGACAATCAACATAAAAGTAACCTAGAATTGAGTCCTAGTCATCATTCTCAGTCATCTTCACTCCGTGCATATTCCGTGGTCTGTTCTAAAACAGTTGGTTAAACAGTGGAGACTGTCGGTACCAGGAACATATTCAAATCAGAGATGAGTTATAGAAGAATCATAATTTACTAATTGTTTTAGCAATTCTACAATCTTAAAAATATATAATTATCTAAATTAATCCTCCATAAAAGTGGTAAGCAAGCATCAAAATATATCTAAGCAAAGTTAAAATTTGAAATATAATGATTTGGCCACAAATATAATGATTTTTTTTTTTTCATTCATGGATTTGGTGTTATAGTAATCAAAATCCATTATTATGAGAATTTTTACTAGAGCAAATTCCTGTACCTTATATCATATCATTTCCTCTAATCAATCAAACTCCTTCAGAATTGTAAAAGTATTTATTATTTTTACTACTTAGTCAGTTATTCACACACAGACTTAAAACTTTATTTTTTGGTTGGCTATAAGTATTAACACTACAGGAAACATGTCTTCCATATTCTGTTCAATTCCTTCATAATTCTATTTTATGCAGAATTGACAGTGTCTTTATTTTATTAAATTTCTTAGATTGCTTAAGGGAGAGGAGATTGATATAGAGGGAGCTAGTTTTGACTCCCTGCTCAAGTTTTAGATGGCTGTAATAAAAGCTCCAGTATTGAGTAGCATTATAACATCTTTCATCCTTTCCTTACTGAATGAACAAAGTGACCAAAACTTGCACATCTTTTTTTTCAAAATGTTTTCACCTTTGCTGTGGGTCGATATTTCATAAACTGAATAAAGTTGTGCAAATGTCTGGTAATCTGAGTTCTCAATGGGAATAGTTTAAATCCATATATATATGTACACTCATATCAGGTCATTATAAACAAGAACTGCCATGGGATTCCAGTGCCCACATAGCACATAAGTTTGGAAATGAGTTGGTGTCATGAGAGAATACTTTAATGGCCCTGAGAAAATGAGAAAAGAACAAAGGTAGTTTTAGAACATCAATTATAGGCTCTTTCTCCATTTATGATATGCTTACTTAAGAAGTCAAGCCCAAATGATGCCAACTTTTTCTGTTCCAATGGAGGTTTCATGGTAATGTGAATGCAGGAAAAGGAGAGGGAGAACTGCATCATCACATGGGGCATAGTAGGGCCCATGTGCCAAACTCAAAAGACACTATGTCACATCAGGTAATGCTATTTTTATACTGCAAGCACTGATTTAGTTTGTGCAAAATAGCATCATGATTAAATCCACTTCATGTTAAATTTATTTTTAAATACGTTAAATATATCTGGAATAAATATATATATTTCTAACATTTCGGCATAATCTTAGTTTTCCTTACACATTCACTCTTCAAGGTAAACTTTGGAAATAGCTAACCAATTTCCATGCTAAACTGTCTATTGGTTCTGTTTCTCTAGAGAATCCTGGTCAATATCACAGCCAGTATCAGCTTGACTGGATCCAGAGGTCCTTCTTGTTTCATCCATACACATAATTGAACCAGCCACAACCAGAAAACAACCCTAATGTTTTTTAAGATGCTGCTGCTTCCACATCCAATGAGTTCTCTTCTATGGCCTCTGGTGAACTTCCTTGCTAAGCAGAACTTAGTAAGGTCCATGTGAGTTTTTCCTTTTAGAACTCTAAATCTTCAAACCGAGAGACTAAGAATTTAAATTAGTATTTTCCTTCCCAGAGTATCCCTAGCATCTTTATGCAAATTATATACCTCCAGTGTATATATGCCTGTACTACTCTTCCCCTGTATGGTTTTAACTAATATAATTGTAGAGCATGTTTGCTGTCTGCCAAAGATACCTCACCATTTTGAGTAATTTATTTCCAATCTTTCAACACATTTGTGGTTTTCCTTACACATTCACTCTTTCACATAAATTTTGAAAATAGCTAACCAATTTCCATACTAACTTGTTTACGACTGTGATTAGAATTGTATTGGATATATAGATTCATATACAGGTATTCTTACATTTTTACATTTTAGTTCTTAATTTGAGTTCTTCAATAAAAGTTTGTATTTTTTTTCACAAAAATCTTAGGTATTTAATGTTTAGAAAAGTTCTATATATTTTGTAGTTTTTTAATTAACTATTTTTTTCTAACATTGTTTTACTGATATCACACACACAAATGTGTATGTTAGTACTCCAACTAGTCTTAATTACAGTTTATTTGCACACTTCATATTTCCAGTGTAGAAATCATATAACCTATCCTTTACTGAGCTTTTATTTCCTTCATTTAAATTTAGTTTCTGATGGCACGGCCTTTTAATATACTTATTAAGTTCTGGTATTTTAAATTATCTTTTTAAGAAATTTTTTCATTTCATTTAAATTTTCAAGTATATAGAATAAAATTTTTGAGTCATTTTAAATCAACTCTGAATATTTGGTTATGCCTCTTTTTAAGTACTACTTAATTTTTTCTCTTTGTTTTTAACCTGAATGATTAGCCATGTTTCTCTTTTACTTATTTAGTTTTCTTTTCTTTCAGTTTCAATGCTTTTTTTTTTTTGTGAACACTGTTATAACTAAACTCCAGACATATGGATTTCATCAGTTTTCCCTTAGTGTCCTCTTACTGTTCCAAGATTCAAACTTCTCTCCCCCATTACATGTAGTCATCCCAGTTCCACAGTGTCCTCTAATCGGTGATAGTTTATTAGTCCTTACTGATTTTCAGGACCTTGGAAATCTTGAGGTACTCTGGACAGGTATCCTGTTGAATGTCCTCAAATATGGGTCTGTCTGTTGCTTTTCTCATGTTAGATTGGTGCTATGGAATTTTGGAAAGAATACCACAGAAGGAAGTGCTGTTCTCATTGGATCATATCAGTGGGCGATGATGTCCTCATAGCATCACTGGTGATATTAACCTTCATCATTTGGTTAAAGTAGGTGTTCGCCAGTTTCTTCCACTGTAAATTACCATTTTCCCCATTCCTTATATGATTGATTCTTTAAAGGATATCAGCAAGTGTAGCTCATCTTCAATGGGGAGACACATGGAAGGAACAAGAATTAGCTCTACCTCCTGAAAGGTGAGTGTCTCCATAAATTACTTAGAATTTTTCTGTGGAAAAAAAAATTGTCACTTCTCCCTCATTTAAATATTTTTTTATATTTACGGATTTTATTCTTCTCCTTCAGATGACTAATTTCCTAAAATTCCTCCAGAAATATCATCCATCAACCAAAGCAAATGTAGTAAAGGATTCCACCTTGATGGAGTACTGTCACAGTGTCTCAGAAAAGGGAAGTCAGAGGGAGAGAGATGTGTATTTGGTTTTAGTGTCTGGATTAAATGAGTTAAAGTGAGTTTGCCACAAGAAATAATAGTTTTGGATTTTGTTGGTCACCATGAAGTGAGGATCTTAAAATGAGTTTTGATCAACAAGCTGTTAGTCTTGCTTAAAAAGCTATTTTAGTTGGTTCATTCACAGCCTTACATACCTTTCCTAGATCAAGTAATTGAATTATTTTTGCTTATTCTCAGTATTATTTAATAGAGGGACAAGAAGTGTGCTTATAACTAGAGTTTTGTTTGCAATAGTGACCATAAATTATGTTGGTTTTGGTTCTCAACTTTTTTTGTTTTGCTAGCTTCTTGAGGAGAATGCAAATTTCATTTATTATCAAGCTTATTAAAAAATGCATTTATTACTATAAAATTTATTTTGAGTATGATTTTGATATGTAGTAAGTTTCATTTCGGTGTTGTTTTTTTCTATAACACAAGTAATAAAGAAAAATGTTTATTTTTATTTTTAAAAGATTAATTTTGGTTATTTTTGCTTTTAAACTTAATATTGCTATGTTGTTTTCCATTAACATAATGTACATGAATTTTATTTTCATTTTGTTAATTTTTAAAACTAATAACACTTTATTAGTATTTTGTAAAAATTGATATTCTCTGTTTACTGAAATGTTTAAATCTATTATTTTATAAAATTCTATTTCTAATAGTTTTGTTCTATATGATTGTGGCTATGTTTTTTCAGTACATACATGCTTATGATGATGCTATCTTCCTGGTAGATTGTACCTTTAGCCTTTTTGTTCCAGGTATTGTTGCTCCAGCTCCGTACTTCACTTTTGCACCACTGCTTCGACTTGGGGCCCCAGAAGGACTCTCAGGAAAACATCTTTGCCTTTTGGTATTCAGCCTCTCATTTTCCATCAGCAAGCACTCAGAAGTCTCCACGGGACAAGCTGTTGTTTTCTCAAACAGTCAAGTCACATTCCATTAACAAAAAAAAATCAGAAGATATTAGTCTGCAGAGATGTACCAAAGTGACCATATTTTCCATTATTATACATAACATTTTTACTGCTTATATAAAGAGTCTGGAATAGTTTTTTGATAGTGGAGTCAGCTTTTTATTTACCCAGTTATATGGTTCATTCAAGTGATTCTTCTGGAATAAAAGAGACTGTCTTAAAGATATATCTGTTATCTATTTCAAAACAGAAACCTGCTATTTCCTTTGAAACATCACAAGAGTTATTGCAGGTTCTATCCTTCTCTTCAAATTTTCAAAGAATATAGGGCCCAAAACAGAGCTCACTTTCAAAGTAACCAGTCATACAGTCCCAGAAATCTCTGCTAGAAAGAAGCTTTGTGCAAGCTTATCTTAGCCCATGAGAGCAATTTAATATAGTAAGGAGGCCAGTCATTGGGGGCAGGTAGCACCTGACTGAGTCTTTATCACATTGCCATTTACTGTGAGACCTTAAAAAAGTACTTATTTTTTTTACAACTAAATTTATTCATTTACAAAATGGAAATAATACTAGCCTTGTCTAATACCACTGTTGTCAGGATTAAATGAGATAAAATCTGGAATATATGTTGCAAGAACTTGGCACAGAATGAAAACTCAAGCCAAGATAACTATTATTAGTAATGGAAGCTCAAGCCTGAGATGATAAATATATGCCCCGCTTGAATATCTTGTTCCAGGGATCGTTACCTTTTCCCTGGGAAGAGATCACTGTTATACCTAGAAGCAAGATCCAAGGACTAGTCATTATCTGGGAAAACACATGGAGTAACAGAAGACGGGGTACAGAAAGCAGGTGCTGAGTGATCCACTTAATTCTGATGGATGGCATGTGTCTGGCCTAGGGCTATTTTTAACAGGCCCGGCAAAACTGCAGCAGATCTTACTCTGCAGCCTCTTAATGGCACTGCCAGCACCTGCTAGCCTCCAGGAACAAAGGGAGCTTTGTGTAATGGTATTTGTTATTCTTTCTGGGCAAGGATTCTTCTTCAATTATAAGTTCAATCTCTTGTCACATTATTTAATAATATGCTTCAATCTCACTATTTATCTATCCATTATAATAAAAACAGTGAGAAATAAGTCACCAGTGCTAGATATTTGTTTTCTTTTTTATATTCCTTAAGTTTCTGAGAGTTGGATGCTGCTTCACACCAGCAAGGTGAGTCGGCTTATATGTGACCACATGTGTGCACTTCAAACAAACCTCATTCCCTGCATTATCCTTCTGGGAATAAAAAGAATATAATTGCTGCTTCACTACTGCTTTCCAAACCTTATGCAAAATGTCTGTCAAGACCTACCTAGAACTATACAGGGAAGGGAATTGGGGGAAACATAATTCCTGATTAGCTCAATTGACCCAATACGAACCACAATAATCTCTAACTGGATGTCTTTAGGCACCTCAAGTCAACATTCTAAACATAGTCTCTTAATTCCTACTATGTTTTGCCCTCAACTTTCTTGTTTTCCAATGTTCCCTATGAAAGAAAATGGCACCACCACTTCTCTAGTTGCTCAGGATTAAAACATTGCAATCACATTTCATCCTTTTTCTCTTAAACCTCATACCTAATCTCTCAGTGATAAGCAGTCACAGCAAAGATAATCAGAGCTACCTTGAACATATGTTCTCATTTTCACTCTTCTCCTTACCTCCACCACTACTACCACCAATACTATTGAAGTCATCATCATAGCTAATGTGGACAGTTTCTGTAGCCTCCTAACTTGCCTCATTGCTTACTGTCTCGCATCACTTAATCTCTTCTTCACATAGCTGCAAGAATGATACTTTCAAGTGGCAAATTAGATAATGTTACTTCTCAGCGCAAAACCTTTCAATAATTTCCCATGATATGTAGAATAAGTTCTTCAGTCTTATTTTGCTCATAAGCCACTACTTGGCCTTATCTCTTACTTTCTCTGTGTCTTCATTTCCTACCATTCTGTTACTTGCTTATTTCTCTCTAGCCACAATGTTTCCCTTGCTCTTCCTTAAGTACTTTGAGCACACTCTTGTCTCAGGACATTTGCACTTGCTGCTCTCCCATCTCAAAGTACTATTCTTCCACATACTTGCATGGAAGGCTTACTTGTCCACTTTATTCAGATTTCTGTTCATATAGCCTCTTACAGAGTAGCTTTTCTTCTTTTATCGCCACTCCTAACAAGCGTTTTATTTTTTCTAAAACAGCATTTTAGTCTGTCTATCCTATTATCCTGCTTTATTTTCCTTCATATTACTATTACTCCCCAATGCTTTCTTCTGTCTATTTTTATTTTATTATTATCTGCTTCTCCCTATATTAGAATCTAAACTTCATGAAAGTGAGGCTGGGTCTGTGCTATTCACTTTTGAGTTCCAAACATTTATAACACAAATTGCCTCATTGTAGACACCCATCAAATAAATTTTATTTATTAGTAGGTATAGGTTTGTTTTCTCTCTGTAGTTATTAGAGTATGTTCTGCCGAGGGACCTAATAGAAATTCTGCTATATGGGTCTGATTCGGGGCCATTAGATATACCTTCACAACTTGTGCACTTCAGAATGCCGGGGACATCCCTTTGATTTCCATCATATACAAACTCTGCAGCTGTTCACATTGGCCTTGGAAACAAGAAGAAAAGATTATACAGAGATCCAGCCGTGAGGCTAACAGAGAGGACTAGAGAAGACTGATAAATTTCAATAAAATGTAATAATAGCATCCTTAAATCTATGTTGATGATATTATCATGAAGGTGATAATATTAGGGACCATGATCTTTATTGAAGTCACTTTTCTTCCTAAATCAGTATAATAAATGCATAATTTTAGGCCACTAAAATATGTGTTATTACTATTTAATAAAAAGGATATATCAGCAGAATACTATCATGTTAGGTAGATAGGGTTAAATAATAAATTAAATTTATAAAATATATTTAGAGAGATAAAAATGTCAATAACTGATATAAAACTAAAGATGTTCATACTATTTTTTTTCTCAACATCTTAGGAATTTTGTGAATTTCGGAAGCTTTAGAAAGAGATATATGCTCTGTGTGTTTCTTTCATCTGTCCATATGTGATGAGGTGATAGAGATTTCAAACTAATATACACTATGAAGTTATCAGAACAGAGGAAGCACCAATTGTAAAGTCTTTCTCTCTTTTTATTTCTACTGTTCCTCAAGTCATTTTATGCCCTGGACCATTTAACTCCCTCCTTCTTATGTCTCTATCACTCATCTGAGCTCTCTTTAACTTCTCTATTCTGGCACTTAACCTCCACTTTCCTCCCATTAAACCTACTACAAGGCCCACAAATCATAGTCTCCGGGGAGTCTTTTATCTCCCATACTTCAGTTTCATCATCTATAAAATAAAAATACTACAAATATTTTATGTATTTTACAAATATAATATGGCATGAGGCAAATAATATATGTGGAGAATGATAAAAGATGCTACGAGATTATCTGAAGGTAAGAAAAGTGAAGGAAGCTAAATTACCAAAGGACCTGTCACTAATAGAGGAAAAAGGCCAAGCAGAAGTCTAAAGAAAAAATAAGAAGCCAACAGTGGGAAGCAAGTGATGGGGAAAGTGACTGTACATAACAGCTTAAGGGAACAGTAAGGAAATTAATGGGGCATCTTGTGAAACTGCAAGATAAGCACAAGTAAATATAATATTTTTGCTCATCAGGGAGAGTTAGGCACTGAGATAAGCGAAACATATGTTATTATTTATGTGCATTGGAAACTGGTTAGTAAAGGCTTATTTACAGTGAGTTAGGAATTAGAATTAAGTAATGATTGCTGTTGCTGTGTTTGTACTTAAGTGGAATTGAATTATGATTTTGCTAATAGAATAAGACGTAAGTGCAAAATCTATTGAAGTCTCAGCCTCACTCTTATCAAAAGAGTAAGAAAATAAACAAGAAATAATAGTCAATTAGAGTCTACAACTACCAATCCCGAGAGATTCTTGTATAAGAGCCAACAGTAAATGTTGTTCAGAACAGACATGTGGATGGTCAGAGTAGAAGACTGTCTACTGGCCTACAGCTGTGACTTGCTCTTCATACTTCTCAAACCTAAAGGACTTGGTGTACTTCTTTCAGTAAGGATATATCTAAGGAAATCCCAAGGAACACTGAGAAAGTTGCAAGCTGCAAACATTAGGTTATGATATAAATAGATCCTCTATTTCAGAATAGACGCTTATAAGGCTTTAGACAACTGCTCCACCCTATGTAGAAAATCACTAAGGTTATTCTTATTGTGGGACTCTGAAGAGGTGGCTAATTCTTGGTAAGAAGGATTGTTCTAACAATATTTGTGCATTCAGTTATCCAGCCTTTGGACTGCAAAGATGTAAATTCCAACCAAGTAAATTAAAATCATTTTCCTATTTTACACATTGATTAGATGAAAAATTATATCACTATTATGCCAAGGATCCTTATCTCAAATTCCTGGAACTGGTATCTTTTCTTTTATTGACTATTACCTATACATGTTCTCTCTCTGGAAAATAATTTTTAAATAGCTTAACATTAAGCTCCAAACATGACACTAAAAAGAAAAATTTCAGAATTATATATTTTCTTGTTTTACAGGAAGTAATATATTGATATCAATAGAAAAAATCAAATAACTAAATAAAATCCGTCAAGCTTTATCTGAAAATTTTATTTTATTCTATTTATTGATATGAGAAACATAGGATGATTCAGGTGGTATAGTAATCAACTTATTTTGTACAATATCACAAGACAGGAACATTTTTATAAGTCAATTTATGAATTTAATAAAAAAAGAAAGCATAATTTTTCCTAGAAAATATATATTGTATTAAATAAGATTTCCATTTTGCTCTATGGTGTAAAACAGAATTAATATTTATTTCCATTGGTCCATTCACTCAATAAATAACTTGTGGAGTACTTGCTATAAGCAAAGCATTGTTCTAGGTAATGGACATAGAAAACAAAAAGAACAATGTTTCTCTTCTCATAGAACTTGGTCTAGTAGTGGGAAAAATAAGATGAAAGATAGATGATAGACAGGCAGACAGACAGACAGAACAAAAGTAAATAGGGAAATAGGCTGGAGTTTTTGGTAATCCATAACTTTCAACTTGAATTACAAGATCTGGAGAAAAAGTATTTTTAGCAGGAGAGTGACAGTGAAAAAGTCTAAAAACAGGAACTAGCTAGATTTTAGAAAACTCAGTGTGATTGGACCTAAGTGAGCACAGTGGAGAATGGTTTGACATGAGGCTGAGAAATAAGTAGAAATTAGATCATACAGGGCCTTACAGGACAGGGTAGGTATTTTTTATTCTATGTTCAATGTTATATCAATTGTCTATTCTGTGTAACAAACCACTCGAAAAACTTAGTGGCATAACCTACAATATTAATTTATCTTGCTCACAAATCAGCAAACTTTCATGCAGCATCAGATGAAAATTCACTTTTTTTCCTCCCTTGTTAACTTTTTGATAATAGTCTTCTGACAGGTGTGAGGTGGTATCTCATTGTAGTTTTGATTTGCACTTCCCCGATGATTAATGATGTGGAACATCTTTTGCTCTGTCTGTTGGTTACCTACATGTCTTCTTTGAAGAATTGTCTTTTCATGTCCTCTGCCCATTTTTCCATTAGATTATTTATTTTTTTGGTATGAAATTGCTTAAGATTTTTATATATTTTGGATATCAACTCCTTATTGGACGCATCATTTGCAAATATGTTCTCTTACTCAGTGGGGTGCCTTTTCATTTTGCTGAAGATTTCCTTCACTGTACAGAAACTTTAATGTAGTCCCATATGTTTATTTTTGCTTTTGCTTCCCTTGCTCAAAGAGATGTGTCCAAAAAGATATTACTTAGACCGATGTCAGTTAATTTCTTATGTTTTATTATAGGAATTTTATGGTGTCAGGCCTTCTATTTAAATGTTTAACTCAATTTTTATATATCGTATAAGACATTGAAGAAATAAATTGGAAAGGACATAAATAAATGGAAGGATAGACTGTGCTCATGAATTGGAAGGGTTAATATTGTGAAAATGACCGTATTATCCAAAGCAATTTATAGATTCAAAGCATTTCCTACCAACATCATTCTTCTTGGAACTAGTACAAATATTACTAAAAATTACATGAAACCACAAAAGACTCCAAATAGCCAAAGCAATCCTGAGAAAGAAGTACAAAGTTGAAGGTATCATGCTCCCTGATCTCAAACTACACTACAAAGCATAAGTAATCAAAACATTATGGTACTGGCAAAAAACAGACACATAGATCTGGAACAGAATAGACAGCCCAGAAATATACTCTCACTTGTATGGTCAACTAATCTATGACAAAGGAATAAAAATATACACTGGAGTAAGGATAGTCTCTTCAACAAGTGGTGAGTAAACTGGATAGATACATGCAAATAGATGATACTCTTTATATGCAGTTACATACAGCTCTTTGAGCACACTTTCAAACAATGTGATGACATGTGACACATGTGACTTAAAGAGATAATTTTTCTAGGTCTCTAAATACTCAAAATAAAATTGTGGAATAGGGATTGAATAACTGCTATAGACACTCTCATGCAAAATGGCAAGAAAAGAAATGGAACACAGTAGTCACTGGTCCATATCAATTCTGAAATCCAGTACAATCGATCATCGCCCTTAAGTCAGTTCTTAATTTGAGCATCATTTGCCACCTAGAGAGATTTAGGAAGAGAAACAGATATATTATGAAACTAAGAAAGTTCTGAATTATTTAAGAGTTTAGTTTTAGCTCATTCCATTCTTCTTACATTATATCACAGTCAATGAAAAAAAACACAGATGATGCTTTAAATATCTTTCCTGAAAATTCCTGTATGTAACTACACATAAAAAAAATCATCTGTTTGCATGTATCTATTCAGTTTTCCCAACACTTTGCTTGATCACTGAGTTCATTGAAACATTTCCTGTCTTCCATGTTACTTCAGGTAATATTGTTGCCAAAATTTCCTTCACTACAAGCATTTTCCAATTCCACTTTTCTTATATTTCTTTGAGCTGTCAAAAACAGACTCGAGATTCGTATGCATTTGTTAACATTTTGCCAAGCCTTTTAGCTTTCTCATAGGCCCTGTCTTAAAGCCAATGCTACATGTTTTAGGATTTTATAGCAGCATTCTACTTTCAGGTACCAAAATCTATGTTAGTTTTTTATCACTACATTAAAAAAAGAAACTTCCCCAAAACTTAGTGACTTAAAACATCAACAATTTCCTTTGCTCATAACTCTACAATCTCATCAGGGCTTGGTGTAGATTGCCCATCTCTGTTCTAGATGTCAAGATGGCTCCCTCACATGGCTGGAAAATTAACACTTGTACTTGGCTGGGAACTTAGCTCAGGCTGAGGGCCTTAGTTCCTCCCCATATGGGCCTCTCTACAGACCACATGGGTTTAATTCAGGCATGGGGTCTGGGTTTAAAAGCAAGTGTCCAAGAGAACAAGGCATGGTTTTATCTGATTTTATCAATTATAGTGTTACTGGAATAATTGTGCCATTCACATTATGGAATAATTGTTCCATAACTTCCCATCTTTAAGTGGTAGAAATGTCAAGTCACATTAGAAGATCAGAATGTGGGAGACATCTTTGGAAAATAAAATTTGCCCATATGAGAAACCATATTATAGTTTTGAACTATTTTTGGAATGGAATCTGATTTTAATGGAAAAAGATTTCTCTGGCTACCATGTAGAAAATAAACTAATGTGTGTAAAGACTGGAAGAGGGAGACTATTAAAGAGGTTATTTCCATAGTTTAGGAAAGATATGATGGCAGCTTCCACTAGGGAGAAGAAGTAGAGATGAAGAAAAGTTTGGAGCTACATCATTCAAGTATAATCAGTGGAAATAGAAGATACAGACACTGAGAGAAATAATCAAAGTTTATTTCCAGGTTTTGTGCTTAAGAAATTATATGAATTGTAATCCTATTTTCAGAGATGAGGAACACTAGGAGTAAACAAGTTTTATGTTCTGTTTTACAGAGAGAAAAGATCAAGAGACAAGCTTTGTATGTGTTAAGCTTGATCTCTTATTAAATATCCAAGTGTTGATGTTAAGTAGGCCATTTCATATATATGCCTAGAATTCAGAGGATCCAGAGATAGAAATGCAATATGGTAGAGAAGAGGTTATCCAAATAAAAATGCCATGGGCTTTGATGAAATAAAGCAATTCAGACAGCGTATGTAGAAAAGAATAGGCATCCCAGATTCTGGAAAACTCTAATTTTAGAGTTTTCATAGGAGTCAATGAATGAGAATTTGAAAGAGCGACTAGTGAAGGTGGGGGAAATACAAAATGCCTATTATTATAGAAGTTAAAACAAGTGTTCCAGTTACTATGGCTGTGTAATAAAAACACTCCAAAACTTAGGCTCTAATTTTTCTTTTTTCTACTAATCACCAACCTGAGAAGGGCTTTACTCTACTCCATTTTACTAAATATCAGCTGGGGCATTTGGGAGTAACAAGCTAAAATCAGGTGAGAGCTTGCTTTCTCACTCATGTGTCTGGTGCCCATACTGTAGAGACTCATAGCTGGGAGGAGGCACAGCTGAGATTTCTCGAGCATCTTGCTCTATCATTATGTAGTTGCCTCAATATCATTGCTCCAGAACAATGACTTCAAGGTAACTGGACTTCTTATATATTAGCTCAAGGCTCCCAAGGTATATGTCAGAACAGAGAGAGCCAGGTGGAAGCCACATCACCTTTTATTATCTACTCTCATCAGCCATGCAACATTAAATCCACATTTTATGAGTCAACGACCTTCAAAGATACACTGAAGGTGAAGGGTAGACTCCATCTCTTAATGGAAGGAAAAAATATATAAATGCTATCTCTCAATGCCACTTTTTTGAAAAAGCATTTGAGAAATACTGGTGCAGCCATGTTTGAAAAACATAGTCTACCACAATAAGTAAAGCATATCAAGCAAGGTCAGTAACATTAGATTCCATTAAGATATCTATTAAATTGAGCCTATAAAAGTGAGCACTAGATATGACATCTGCTAGAGGTCACTGATAACCCCGGCATAAGCAATGACAAAGGAGGTAAAAGATAAAAATCAGAATGAGGAGGGGTAACAAGAGATAGAGTGAAAGTGAGAACAGTGACAATAGATGACTTTTTTGAGAAAGTTTACTGCTGAAAGGAGCTATGAAATATAGTAGAAGCTGGAAAGATATAGAAGTTCAAGGGAAGTCTTCTAAAGATAGAAAATATTTGCATGATGATAGAAATGATTTAGGAGAAAGAGATGTTAATGGTGAAGAAAAAAGTGGTGGTGATGGGGTGAATACAAAATCTTTGAGAAAGAAAGGGCCAGAGGTTCAGTGTACAGTTGAAGGAACTGGATTTTCCTGGGGAGTGGACTCTATCCACAACCTCATGAGGAAAGTTAGAAGATGTAAGTAAAGATGAACTCTACATTAGTTCAGTGAAAACAAGTTATAATTTGAGGAGTATAGTAGAAGAAAACCTAGACCAAGAAATTAGCAACATCATTTTTGATTAATGTATTTTTAGGTCTAAAATTAAGATAACAGCTATCACAGGCAAGATCATACAATTATTCCTTCATTTTAACCATGTCTCTCCCTCAAATGATCTGAAGTGAAACTCCACTCTTTTCCAATTTAACTCATATTCATCCCACTAGTTCTTTAGTTCCTAGATTTCTGCAAAATTTCAGCCAAAGAATACTAACTGGCAGTCAGCCAAATTAGATTTTGGTCTTTGTTCTGCTACTAATTTAGTCAGTTTTGTTGGTCTTCAGTTTCTTCTCCATTTAGAATGGGATTTTTAGATTACAAAATAATTGTTATAAAAGTACATAATGATAAAAATATGTTATATAAATCTTGTATTTATATAACAATGGAAAATTTTAACATTTCTGGGTACATCTTTTTGCTCTAAATTATTATGCTTTAAGAGAAGGTATTTAAGACTAAATTCATATTTCTCAATACTTTATATTCTAACCTCAGATACAATATATATTTTATAATGTGACTTTGATTAATTAATTTGTGGTTTACATATAAATGTCTAAGCATTAGGTGGTAAGTCTCATAAAACTAAAAAGCTTGTCTCTTCTTTCTTTTCCCCCCTTAAAGTCATGAAAGCTTACAATAGACAGATAATATATGCTAAATTATGGTTATAAAGACAATGTGTCAATATACAAAGTTTTGTTTGTAATAATGATAATGTCACTTTATGTCTAGTACTCTTACAGACATTTGCAAGTACTTAAAATACATTAAGTTATTTCATGCTAACAACAATAAGAGAAAGGTACTATTTCCACAGCAATTGAAACTATAGAGAGGTTAACTAAAGTCAAACATTTAGTAATTCTGGAAGCAAAGTCTATCTTCTTAACCACTAAGCTAAACTGTCTCTCTGATAATGGTGAAGTTAATGATGATAATGACTAAGAAAATGATGCTGAGAACTGTGCAGCTAAGGGTTAATTAAAAGAGATTTAATTCTAAGATTAAAATTCTTAAGCAAAGTAACAGAGGAAATTAGCTTGCAAGTAGACTAATACTTCCAGAAGAGTGGCCAGGAAACAAGACTAAGTAATCAGTTGTCTGATATAAAAGTATGGAATACAATCTCTTTTATGCTATTAATGGTATATGACCAAACAAAATATGATCATTAAGCAAAACCAATTTTTTTGAATATGGATCCATATTAGCAAACCCAAAATTAAGTGAATTGACTAAAAATATAAATGCATAATTGTATTATATATAAACACTGAGAAATACATATATATATACACACATACATACATATACATATACATATATACACATACATATATATATACATATATATGTATGTATGTATTTATATATGTATGTGTATATATATATAGGGGGGAGGAGAGAGAGAGAGAGGGCTATTATAAGGAATTGGCTCATACAATTGCGGAAGCCTAGGTGTCCCAAGATATGCAGACAGCAAGCTGGAGACTCAAGGGAGCTAATGTGTAGTTTCAATCTAAGTCCAAAGGTCTGAGAACCAGAAGAGCTGATGCTGTTAAGTTCTAGTCCAAAGGCTGGCAGTCTCAAAGCCCAAGAAGAACCAATGTTTCTATCTCAGTCCAAAGGCCTAAAAAGAACAATATTTCAGCTCAAAAAGTCAGGCAGGAGGATTTCCCTCTTACTCAGCTTTTTTTTCTATTCAAATCTTCAATCCATTGGCTGAAGCCCATCATATGAGGTAGGGTAATCTGTAAGTCCACTGATTCAAATATTAATCGCATCAAAAAACACCTTTATTATACACTCAGAATAATATTTGACCAAATATCTGGGCACAATAATAAGATGATTGAAAATAATAGACAGAAATATTTTTGTCAATTATCTTATAAGACAAATATATATATATTTACTAATTTATTGAGATAAATTTAACATACACTTAAATGCATAGATCTGAAGTATACAATTCAATGTGTTTTGATAAATGTAAGTACCTATGAAGCTATCATCTCAATAAAGAAAAAGAACATTTGCATCATTCCAGAAAGTCAATTTAGTCCCTTTTCCAATCAATCTCCCCAGTCTTGGATAACAGTTTTCTAATTTCTCCATTGCAAATGTGTTTTGCCTATTTTTGAACTTTGTGCAATGCAAATATACAATATGTATACTTTTGTGAATGGCTTCTTTCATTTAACATAATGTTTTCTAAGAATCATCCAGGTTATGGTATATATTAGAAATCCATCCTTTTTGTTTATTACTAAATAGTAGTCCACTGTAAACATATGTAGCATTTATTTATCCATTTGCTAATGGATGAACATTTGTGTTGTTCACAGTTTGGGGCCATTATGAAAAAATCTGCTTTGAACCTTTTTGTATAAGGCTTCTTACGTACATGTGTTTATATATCTCTTGGATAAATAAATTGAAGTGGAATTGCTAGGTCATAGGCTAGACGTATGTGTACTTTAAAAGGAAAGTACTTAAAAGGCAAAGTAGTTAATCAATTTTAAGCAGCTGCCAGCGATATATCAGAATTCCAGACATTTCGCATCTTTACCAAAATTCAATGCTGTCAATATTTTTAAAATTAGCCATTTGACTAGAAGTGAAATATCATCTTATTGTAGTTAAACACTTATATTCTCAATAAACCAAATAAATATGCTGACACAGTTGATTGTCAAAAAAAAACAGAATTTCCAATACCTAGGGGGAAATCCCCCAACTACAAATGTGAGTCTTTCAAGTTAAGAATATAAGTCTTGAATATTTAACTGCAAATATGAAATTAAATTCATCGACTCACTGATAACTTAAACTACATATCTGGGGCTTCAAAATAAGACATAATTTCTTTTATCTTCCTTCCTTCTTTCCTTTCTCCTTTCTTTCCTTATTTTTTGTAGAGTTTGTCCTAAATATCATTTTCACTCACCTCCATGATTAGGAAAATAAATGTTTTGAATTCTATTGTCCTTATTAATTGAAAGCAAATACTGTTGCACGATTTTGCTTAAAGTTTAATTGGTACATCTTTCCTGACTCAAACGAAATCACTTTGATAACTTCTGGTTGAATGTTTTTCTAATTAAAAATAAAACTGAAATAATTTATGAGCAAGGGCAATGCAGGAGTGACACATTAGGGTCTGAATTCTGTCAGATAAGAGTAGGAGAATTATGCACAGGTTTTGTACAATCTTTAGCTTAATTTTTAGCCTTTCAAATGTAAGCCAGGGTTTACATAAAAATTAATTGTGGGCCAGAATCAAACAAGTCAGTTATGAGTTATCTATTTTAAAAATCAGATGGATGACAGAATCCTTACCTCCTGTTAAGCAGAGTTAGGAAGAACTTTCAGACTGATTGGCTACAGATATGCTGTATTTGACTTGCAAAATGTTTAACATTTTTTAAATTTATGTTAAAATCCAAATTTTAAAATTTAGATATTTAACATAAAAATCCTTATCTAGCCCCCTCGGAAAATGAAAAGATCTGATCGGAATGGGACTACATTCACACCAGGAATCAACGAAGGGCGGGTAGTAACTTTCACCTGCTGATGAGCTACATGCCCTAGTCTTCACGTGCCTTAAGTACTTCCATCTCCTCATACAATAATTTCTGTTATATATCCAGGCCATGTAAGCATTTGAGTGTGAGACTCTCATCTACAGTATACCTCTGATTTTGCGGATAAGATAATTGAGTCTAAAGACAATATTATTATTATTATTATTACTAATACTTATACCACTTTTACTATATGCCAGGCACTATTCTAAGAAATCAAAATGTTTCCTAATTTAGTCTTCAAATTAACTCTGTAGGATAGTATTTTCATTATTCCATTTTAAGGTTAAGAAAACTGAGTTACAAATAGCTTAAGATACTATTCCAAGGTCTCACACTGAGTTTCTAATAAACTAGTGCTGGGGCCTGGGTATTTTGATTCTTAGTCTAACAGTTTGTCACCAAAATCCTAGATGCAGTCCTTTGATCACTGATTTACCCCTCAGTAGAGAATCGATACATTATGCCACTTAAGGTGAGGTGGGAAGAGAGCTAAATCTAAGGAATAGTTATTCAATAATGCAATTTTTAAAAATCCCGAGAAAAGTCAAGCATATTGCTTTTTATTTGTCTGGAAAATTTTCCCATCTCCTTTTTCTGATACCAGTCTCATCCTTTCTTGTTGACCACAGCAATGTGCATTTGACTTAAGTTTTTTACACCTAGTTAATTATCCATATATGAGCATGTGCCCCAGGAGCTACCGTTCTTTACTGGATTGATTTTCAGGTTCTGGTGGAGAGAAGCTTTCTTTCTGCTTCCTCCTAGGATCCTAAATGTGCAAACCTGAATTTGCTGCTTGCAGTGGTCACTTTCCCTCAAAGTAGAGAAGGCCTATCTTTAAGATGTAACTGTAAAACTACAGAGAAATGTGAAAACTAGGAAAATGAGGGTGTGGGGGAGCTATGGAAAACACTGTTCCCCCTTTAATTTTGCTTAATTTCATTTATTGTGGAATTTGGCCAATTGTCTTTGCTGTAGTCATGATTAATATTGTACAAAATTAGACAAACTGAGACTCTTGGGAAAGCAGCTGACAGTCCTAAAGTTAAACTGGTACGAAGCTGAAAAATCTGATCACCAGCTAAATACAGAGACCGAGAAAGAGCTAGTTCACTAGATTCAAGACTGGGGCCCAGATCCAGGAACTCAAAGTAGGGACCACATAAACCCCAAATTCTGGCACAATGGCGAGAGGAGGATGCACCCCTTGTGGCATTAACCAATATTGGTCTGTGACTTGAGATTACAGTTAGCACTGCCCTGAGACACTAGTTACCAGGAAGTAAAAAGAAAGTCCACAGATTTTTCAAATCTGAATGACAAGAGTCTATTTTCACATCCATCTAGCAATACAACATCAAATCCATTCTGGAAGAACATGGGAGGAATCTGGAATTGAAGTAAGGTACTATGATTCACTTATCTGTGAAGAGATAGAGTAGCACTGCCAGTCAATACCTATATATACTTCTGGGAAATAGTTAAAACAGGGTAACAGCCTGTTATATATTAACATGTATTAATAACTGCATATCATTTAAAAATAAAAACAAAAGGAACCATCTCTGACCTCCAGCTTGATTTGAAAAACAATCTAAAGTATTATGGAAGCTAGTTGAAAATAAACTCCAAATGTCACTGAGCTGGTCTCATTATGACACACGCATTGACTATGAATATGGCATAAAAAGGTTCTATATTCACTTGCCTCCAAGGTGGTGGACTGCTTCCAAACTTACCTTTTCTTTTTTTTTTCATATATTCTAACCCTAGCCACACATAGCTCCCTAAAAACTTGATTTTTCCTCTTAACTCCCTTTTCTTGCTTTGCCTCTATTGAATTTTGTAGCCGGTGTTTACTTTAGTTACCTTTCACATGTATAGTAAATGTCAACCCACTACCATGCACTTTCTGATGAGTCATCATCAGTCCTGACTCCTTACCAATTTAGGAGGAGAAAAAGATTGAGTAAATATGAATATAGACGTACAAAAAAATCCAAACACGATACAAACACAGGAAATGGAACTGAATATTAGCAAATAAGACAATTTTCTCTCTTTCAGATAATTGTTAGAGAATCTGAAAAAGGAAAATCAAAAGCACACAAATGAGACTGTGCAGTGAAGACAGCCATAGAGAGAATTCATGCTGTCTTTTTATTTCAAAATAAGCGAAGTACAAATTCCAGCTGAGCAACATTCATTTAAATTTAGAATTTTTAAGAATTAATTGGAGGCCATCAATACACTCTTGCTAATGGCTAAAATGCTGCTATTGGCATTTGTGTTGTGTTCACTCTCAGTCTCTCTTGGAGGTTATTGAGGAAAAACAATGTGTCTACAGGCTTTTAATAGAACAAAGAGTGTATCTGTCAGCTCTACCCACGATTTTAGGCATTGGTGCCTCTGATCATCAATTTACTTTAGCTTTGCTCCTGACTCACAGAAATGTTAAGTACTCAGGGATTACATTCTAGTCCCTCGGGGTTCTGTACACAAACAGACTGATTTGGTCTAATAATCAAATGAGATGTGTTTTACAGATAGGTATGAGCACAATTACTGAAACTAAAGACAAATAAAAGAGAATGTTGCCAAGCCAAAAAGAGTGTTAGTGTTTTAGAACATGAAGATAAAGACTATAATAGGGCATTCACTATAAATGAGAGAAATATCTGCCCAATTATAGGAGAAAGTCCTTGGCTAAAATCCTTCTCTTAAATACTTAACATTTTACGCAATGCAGTGATGCAACCCTATTTGAATTCCCACATTTTATTCTCTAAAAAAAACCATAGATATAGCTTAATGCAACAGTATAGAGAACCCCCAGAAGAATTTATAAGCAGAAGAAATAATAACACATCCAAAAATGTGGGAAAAATATTGGAGAAAAATAAGCAATTCTTCTTTTTATTCTAACATATTTTTCCAATATCGTTTATTTTTCTAATTTATGCCAACAGTTTAGGAACTGTTGGAAGGGGAAAGTGATAGGTTTCTATTTAATAACTTTGCACATAGACCTCAGCTAGAAGGTAGATAATTTAATGTTAATTTATTCCATTTATTAGACTAGTACTATGCATATTGAAGGACATAAAATAATATGCAATTTTATAATAGCATGGTTTATAAATATAATAACATCAAAGTGATGTTTAACTTATACATATTTCCAACAAAATATAAATTTAAAAAGATAATTTTTGTACACATATTAATTCTTGTTAATTTATCCCTGACATTCTTTTAGGAATTTCTAAGTGATTATTTTTTATACTCTGAAAATGTACAAAACATATTTTAGAGATTCTTAAAAGGGGAAAGTTTAAAAAAAATCATTCAGCCATTAAAAATCTTAACCACCAACTATGCAAATATCTATGGAAATTTGATTGAAAACTCTTCTCTTCATCCTCGATGATTTCAATCAGTTGTTATTGTACTGTAATAGACTTTATTTAATATTTTAAAGAAATATTTTCTTAAAGCACACTTAACAAAATTCTTTTGGATGATTATTTTAAAAGTTAAAAAATCTCGAATGCCATTTTAAACAGGTCAGTTTTTTATAGGTAACATGCTCACCTTTCTCCAATAAATTTCATGGTGAAAGAAAATTTTCTAAACTTTCACATTCGAAACTCTGTACAGCACTTTTTTTCCTAAAAAAGTACTTACTTTTGTACTCATTAAAACTCCACTTTTACACTGAAAGGATGAATTGTGTTTATTTTTTAAATAATATTTTCTAGTTTTTATACAATAAAAATCATTTTCTGTGATAGAATAGCATATATTTAAATTTTTCATTTGTAAATTACTAGCTAATTTTTAAACTCAAAATATGTTTTGATACATTTCACCAGCAAACATCTAAACATCTAAATACCAGCAAACATCTGTGTGTTCAGATGAATGTCATGGTCTTGATCTATCTCATTGCTAAACATTAGAATAATTTTATTATTTAAGATAATAACATTTATAAATATTATTATTAGGAAAGCTCACTAAAAGCAAATCAACCACATTTTATTGTAAAATGCTCACTTTTCCTTCAGATTACCTTGTTTACTAAGGCTATCGTGCTCAGTAATCTGATAAATGTCTCAAGAAAAAGCACTAGTGTCAATTCTTGCAATACTAAATATCGATATGTATAAATATATTTCTTACTCTTAGAAAGAATAAATAGAAATACTAAGATCATGTTTTTAACCCAATGGGTTTTCTTATTTGGAGGCCATTGAGATAGAAAAAGATTTCTGGGCTAATGGAACGAAGACATATTAGAGAAGAAAAAAGTTTACAGAAGTAAGGGTTGAGCAGAAAGAGAAAGAAAAAATAAATTTTGAATATAG
Organism: Pteropus medius; assembly: GCF_902729225.1. Lineage (NCBI taxonomy): Eukaryota > Metazoa > Chordata > Mammalia > Chiroptera > Pteropodidae > Pteropus > Pteropus medius. Next base: position 9,877,203 of record NW_024355205.1, read on the forward strand.
ATGACATTCTCTTAGTACCAGCCACAACATTCAACTCTATAATGAAAAATCGGTGCATAAATTTTGGAAATTAATATGGAAGCCGGAATATTCACAGTTGTGAGAAAAAGGGGGGTGGGAACACAATATGGATCTTAGTCTATCACTTTGATCAGATTTGATAGGGATGGATATATTCATATGTAAAATCTAACACTAGATTTAATTTTATCCAGCTACAAATTATCTTTCACTAAACATGATGCTTTTGAGATTCAGTCATACGGTTTTATGTATTATTATCTTATTGCTGTTGAAAAAAGCTACTGTAAACATTAGTCCAAGTCATTGTGTGGACATTCTGTTTTCATATATGTTGAGTAAGTACCTAGAAGTGAAGTTCCTGGGTTATAGGTAAATATGATTTTTTTTTTTTCTATATGTAGAAGAACCAATTGTTTTCCTTCTTGGCTGTGCATTTTTCCATTCCTCCCAGAGAGTTCCAATTGCTCAGCAATTAAAATTCTTAGGCATTTTTTTTTTTCATTTGTTTGTTTACCATTCCAAATAATGGTGGTATCTTGTTGAATTTTCAATTACATTTCTCTAATGAGGCTACTTGTACTCCATCATGCAGGGTGATATGCAATGGAGAGCTTTCTGGAGAAAGCAAATCGATAAGGATGAGAAGTAGAAATGTGAAGAGAATGCTCACGGTTTCTTCCACTAATCTCCACAGAGACACATGCTTCAAGTTCTGAGGTTTATCAGTCCACTTCCTTTAACTTTGTGAAATTCTTAGTAAATTTTTTAGTGATTTAGTTAAAATCCCTATAATGAATACTATTTTGTGTATGCATATAAACTAGTCTGAGTTGCCAATTCTTTCACCAAGAGTCCAAAATAATACCCAAAATTAGGAGTTTCAGGGATCAGATTATTTCAGGATATAAAATAGTATTTTGTTGGGAGATTTTTGATTACAGATTCAATGGCCTTCTTAATTATAGGTTTATTCAGATTTTCTATTTCTTCATAATTCAGTTTGGATAGGTTGTGTGTTTCCAGGAATTTATTCATTTACTATAGAATGAAAAAAATTAAAACACTTAGGACTAAATTCAATCAAGGTGATAGAAATTCTGTACACTGTAAAATATTACAAATTTTATAAAATAAATTAGAGAAGACATAAATAAATAGAAAGATATTCCATGTTCATGGATTGAAAGACAATATTTTTAAAATGTCCATACTGCCCAAAGTGATCCGAAGATTCAATGCAAGCTCTGTCAAAATTCCAATGGTGTTTTTCATAGAAATGTAAAAAAAAAATTCTCAAAAACACTTATTCTAAAAGATACATGCAATGCACCATTATTTACAATAGTCAAGATATGGAAACAAACTAAGTGTCTATCAATGGATCAATGGATAAAGAACTTGTAATAAACACACACTCACACACACACACACAACAGAATACTGCTCAATCATAAAAAACAATAAAATCTTGCCACTTCTGACAACATGGATAGACCCTGGAATTATTATGCTGAGTGAAATAAGTCAGTAAGAGAAAGGCAATATCATATGATTTCACTTATATGTGATATCCTTAAAAAAATAAATGAACCCCAAACTTATAGATTCAGAGAACAGAATGGTGGTTGCCTGAGGAGAGTGGGGCTGGGCTTAGGCAAAATGGGTGAAGGGAGTCCAAGTACACAGTTACAAAATAAACAATTTATAAGGAGGTAATAAACAGCATGGTTACTATAGTCAATAATATTGTAGTGAATATTTAAGAGTTGCTTACAAAGTAAACCTTAAAAGTTCTCATCACAAAAAAAAAGTTCTAACTAATGTTAACTAGATTTATTTTGGTGATCATTTCTCCTTGTATATAAATATCAAATTGTTATGTTGTACACTTAAAACTAATATATTATATATCAATTATAAGTCAATTAAAAAAATTCTAAAATTAAATTGAACCTCAAAAAACCCTAATTAGACAAGTCAATCCTGTAAAGAATAAAGGTGGCAGTATCACATTTCCTGATTTCAAACAATATTACAAAGCTATAGTAATCAAAAGAGAATGGTATTGACATAAAAACAGACACAGAGATCAATGGAACAGATTAGAGCACTTAGAAAGAAACTCACATATATGTGGTGATTAATTTCTGACAAAGGAGCTAAGAATATACAACGGGGAAAGAATATTCTCTTCAATAAATAGTATTAGGATAACTGGGTATCTACAGGCAAAATAATAAAATTGGACTCTCTATCTTACACTATATACACAAAATCAACCCAAAATAGGTTAAAGACTTAAATGTAAGACCTGAAATCATAACTTATAGAAGAAAACAGGGAAAAAACTTCTTGTCATTGCTCTCGGCAATTATTTTTTTGGATTTGACACCTAGAGCAATGGCAACAAAAGCAAAAATAAACAAGTAGGGCTAAATCAAACTAAAAAGCTTCTTCTCAGCAAGGAAACCATCAGCAAAATGAAAAGGCAAGTTATGGAATGGGAAAAACATTTTCGAACCACATATCCAATAAGGGGTTAATATCTAATATATACAAATAACTCACACAACTCAATAGAAAAATGAACAACTCAATTTCATTTCAGGTAAAGGATCTGAATAGACATGTTTCCAAAGAAGACATACACATACATGAAAAGTTGCTCGACATCACTAAACACCAGAGAAATACAATTCAAAACCAAACTGAGAGATTACCTCATACCTGTGAGAATGTCCATTATCTAAAAGACAAGAGATAATTTTGGTGAGGATGTGGAAAAAAGGAACCCTTGTGTACTATTGGTGGGAATGTGAACTAGTTCATTGTGACAAACCATATGGAGATTCCTCAAGAAATTAAAATTGGAATAAACATATGACCCAGTTAATCCACTTTTAGCTATATATCCAAAGGAAATGAAATCATTATCTTGATGCTCCCATGTTCATTGTAACATTATTCACAATAGCCATGGTATAAAAACTATCTTAGTGTCCACCAATGGATGACTAGATAAAGAAAAATATATATATATTTATCAAATCATCATGTACATTTAAATATATTACAATTTTGTCAAATATGCCTTGATAAAGCTGAAAGAAATATTAATACGGTACTCTGTTCTCTTAATTTCACCTATAAGTATAATCCTATTTTATCTCATTTTAATAATGTGAACAAAACTCTGATCCCTAAGAAAATAACAGGCTGTATATTCCAAGACTTTATTAAAAATAATACCTACAAAGATAAATTATTTCTTAATCCAATATACCAAATATTTCCCCAGTGGCAGTTGTGAGGAAATTTGGAGCGTAGATTGATGCTTTCAAGCAAATAGATTAAGAAATATGTTGGAGCAATGCTTTGTTGAATATGATTTTGAACTCACTTATGTTGTTTTTAATTTAACTTAATTCTTTTCTATAATTTCTTGTTTGCAATAAACATAATAATTTTTACAACAATAAAAGGCATACATAAATCTATACCAATGCAATCACACACATGCATATACTAGCTGGGTTGTTATTACTCTGAAAAATCATTAGCTATGATTACATGAACAGATCTTTAAGCCTATTTACCCTACAATGTGCTACCAAGAGTTCCACTATTGTAAACAGTGCAGTTGAAAATCAGCACCTGCAATTTTGAGCATCTACCTTTGCGACTTTGATTCAGATTTCAAACCCCTATTTATTTTCTCTATCCATGATCTTTTATTCTTTTGAACTGATGTATGGCTAACAGCAAAAGGCCTAAACCGTAAGTAAACACTTAAGTAAATTTTTACATATTTATTCATATGCCCTTATTAACCACAAGACAAATTTCAGAATATTTTCAGCTTCTCAGCAGGCTTCCTCTTACTCTTCCCCAGTCAATAACACCACCTCACTCCTGAGATAATGGTCATGACATTTTAATACACATTGTCTCTCTGCATTAAGTATAAGAGGTTTCTTATAGCATCTCATGTTCAGCTGTTCAGGTGAATGCCTGACTTTTGAAGTGCTTCTAGACTTCACCTAGCACATAATATAATTCACATCATTCCAAATATATTCACTAAACTTGATGAGAACTTAGGTTCATTTTTCAATGCTGTTAAAGATGATTGCCTCTTTTAATGGTGTCTTTGAATTCCAAAAACCCAAATTGGGGTATGCTAACTGCCAGTTTTGAAAATATCCCACCCAAAATGTACTCTTCAAACTTGGTAACAATTTGTCTAGCTGATTTCTAATGAGATGATAACAGATAAACAGGTTGAAATTTATAGATATGATATATATTAATTTATATCATATCTATACTATCAGCAAAATAGAAGTCAATCTGCAAAGGATAACAATTTCTCATAGAAAAATTGAAGATGGCAATGAAATAATAAGGATTTAATATAGAAATGAGAAATCTTAGATATAACAATAATTTCATATATATGAAACATTATCAGTACAGAATGGAAAAAAAGTTGTTCTTCAGATCTACTGAAGCCAGAACCAAAATAATAATTATAATAATCATCATCATCACCATCATCATGTGAAATTTAAACATGAGCATTTTAAGTTAGGAATAATTAAACATTTCTCACAGTGAGAATTGTTAAAAATATAGAACCTTTCTCTCTAGAGGTCTGTAAAAGTAGAAAATATGCCAATCTGTCAGAGATGATTTAATTGCTGTACTTTCTGGAAACTGGATAATGACGTCTAAAGACTACTTTTATCCCTAGGATATTTTAGTTCATTTTTAATGACATGGTTTTAAAATATATATTACAAAGAAATTTTATCTTTAGCAAGTTGATGTTAAAAAACAACCTATGCAACATCAAACTTTCTTTACCTTGTTAATATCTAGTTCATAGCATATTTATATGGAGCTACAATGAATCGTAATTGGAAAGATCAAAGATTCAATTTTTGCAAAACAAGAAAGCTGCCTTTATTTGACATAAACTTAAAATCAAGTTATTCTTCAAAGAGCCATATTTCCTATTAAATTTAAGTGAAAAAGAAGATGATATTCTTTGGAAAAGGATATGCAATACTATTGCTTTACTCTACAAAATAACTTTATACAAACTGCTTTAGTAGTTACTCATACTAATAAATAGTAATAATTGATTATTAGAGTTGAAATTGATTATTAGAGTTGAAATTGATTATTAGAGTTGAAATTGATTATTTCAAAACTTCTGCAGATGAGTCAACATGTTCACAGAATGTTTTAAGAGTTTTCCTTTTCCAATTAGATTTATACTCATATAATACAAATGTAAGAAACAATCTTCTTTAGATACTCTTTAATACCTGACTATTAAGATGAATTATATTTTTTATTCAGATTTCAAAAGTTTTGTTTCTGTTTCTATTTGTGTGTGGATATTTCTTCGAGTTATCTATTAAGAGTGTAACTAATACAAATATATCCCAAAACTAAAATTCTTAACAATATAGTAAAACATACAATAATACAATAATGAAGGAACAATGAAATATTATAATTTACATTCTTACTTGACTGCTAAAATACATAATACGAAAGCATTTATGTTATAGAGTCTCAATAGTAATTAAAATATAATATTAAAAAAACTGATCCAGATATTTGCATATATAAACTCTCCTCTAAGAAAAATATTTCACATATTTGGTAAGACAGCATTGCAAAGAAAAACATCCTTGGAAAGCTACTGGAAAAAGAGAAAGAAGATGAAACAGGGGCAGGTAAACAAAAAGCAGAATAAGTGTCTCACTTGAGGTCATATAGGTAACTACTGGTCTGGTGGTATATAAAATGTTATGTTAATAGTAATTTGTGATTGAATAATCATGAGTTACATATTTTGTAGTTGCAAGATGAAACAATTATTATAATTCAAAATAGCGATAATTGTAATAATGATTTCAATTATAATAGAAAATCACTTAATGGAAACAGATTATGAAGAAAGAAAATGAAAGAAAGTTTATAAGATACATACAGAAAATTTCTATCAAAAATTTCAACAAAACCTATTATAGAAGTGTAGTCTTATGCAAAGAAACATTTATAGCTGCTGTCACCAGACTGAAGGACAATAGCAAGATATCCTGAACACAAGAAATAAAAACTAATTTGCATGAAGGCTTGAGATGGCATGACTGGAAAATGCCAACTGGTAAGCACAATTTTCAGACCACACACAAAATAGAAATGATCACCTTACACAAGTATCTCTTACACAAGTAAAATGATCTATTAAACCTGGTAATTTCCTAGAAACATTCTACCAAAACATGACTAAAGTCATCTTTAATAGATGGTCCTTCTGGTAACTCACCAATCCAGGGGAATCTGAACTGAATGTGTGCATTTGTGGGATGAAATTGAGGATGAGATTTATATAATGAACTACTAAAAACTGAAACCCTACATCTATTGTTGCTTGTCCCTGAGACTTTTTAAAAATAACAGTTGTTTAATTTAATAATAAATATAAACACAATAACAATTACATAATAAATTGTTATTTGTGATGTTTCAATAGGAAATAAAAAGAACCCTGCAGAATCCTCTGTTACTCTGTGAGGCAAAATTGTAGGTAGGTAAGAAATTGTGATAGCCAGAGAATTTTGATGTATTATCTGTGAGTGACTTGTTTTTTTTTTTAAATTTTATTCTTTAATGTTTTACTTCACACTAAATATATCCCACACTCAGTGGTTCAGTCCAAAGCCATAAAATCCCAGAACTAAATATTTTCCATTAAACATTCTGGATCAGTAAACACAAGAAATTACTACAGAAAATTAGGAAACTACTAAAATTAAATCTTCAGAGAAGATTGACTCACTTTCAAAATTAATGAAATTTGAAAGATACAACATTTCACATACTCAAGGAAGATGATACAAAAGAACCCTATTTCTTTAAAAGCAATGCTTATTATTACTATTATATTTTTAGATTAGGAATCACTGTGAGTATGGTCTGTGAGTCTCACAACGTAGAAGAGTGGGCCCAAGGAACACACTATGCCCCGGCACATAATACCACCGAATTCCATGTGTGACATGGCCAATGATAGATGACTCCAAAGAAAATGCAAAAGCTCATAACTCATATAATTTAATAACACTAAACCACAGGGAAATTCCTTTCAACTAAAATTTATGCAGTAATCTCTGGAAGCACAATTCTTACTTTATTTTAACTGTAGAAATAATTTTATTTTATATAAACCTTTCATCTCTTAAAATGTTTTTTCTAAATAATATTACAGTTTCTCTCAATGACTTAAAGTGCTACTTTAATCTTTCTGCTCAACATCTATTCCCAAATGGTGAATTTCACTCAAAACTAAAGAAAATTCTACCCCAGCAACAACAACAACAAAATTATGATCAGAGAAATGACAAAAAATGCTTTAAAACAGTTATAGACAAAGTATCAACTATGAAAAAGAATATTATATTAAGTTACAATTTTTACTCCTATAACCACTGGATACACTTACTGCATTTCACGATAGATTATGATATTGTTAACTTCTAGATACACCCTAATACTGAAATATATAAAATTGTGATCATTATCATCAAACAAAATTTGAATATTTTTAAGTACATGCTACAAATATATGAAAATTGAGTAATCTTATGTAACATTTTTATTTTTAATCTTAAAATATGCTCTAAACATTAATTAATTTGCAGTAACTAATCCACATTAATAAAATTAATTTACCCATTTGCCCTACCATGTTTAGCCTAAGGTTTTCACACTGGTAAATTTTTGTCTTAAATTTCTACTCCTAAGCAACCTTTTCTGGTCACTAGTCATAAAGGGCAATTGAATTGAAATGTTTATTATATGGCACCAATTATGATGTAATCCTCAATTAAGTAGATCTGCTACTGTCTACTATGAATGTTAGTATGGGACACAATACATAAAACTAATACATTTCACAATAAAAGGTTATACAATTTAAAAAATCAAGATACTTGTATGATTATCACTACAGACTAAACTTTTATTGTATTATAAATAAAAATTATATTATATATAACATTTATGAGTTGCCCCTTTAAGGGCTGCCAGAAATGAATTAATCTCAAAATTCTGTTAGTCCTACCATCAGCATTGCCACCCCGCAAATCATCCAGTCTTCACTGGCATTGACCCTAGACATGGAAGTTTCTTGAATTAGGTGATGTGATGCTATTTCTGTGCTTAAGAGTAATATCACAGGCAAGTATATATAAATCATATGAGCAGAGGTTTTCCATTCTGTTGTGGATTTAAACCTTTAGTTAGTTCACTTCCAAATGTTTGCCTTTTTCTCAGGTTTACAAGTAGTCCTTATACTTTCAAATTGTTCAACATAAACTGAAATCCACAAACACAAATTTCCCACAAGGACTTTTATTCTTATATTAAACCATATCTTGAAACTACAAATGCCCAAATTATGTCTACTTGCTGAATCAGCCCAGGAATAAAATTGCATTTCGGAGACAGAAAATTAAAATGATTTTTTTTCTCTTCATACAATTGAAGTGCCTTAAAGATATGGTGAAAATATATAGTTCATTCAATATGTTTTATAAAATCTAATTCACCTTCAAATCTTACTAGCATAAGGAACTGACAAATCATATAATTTCTACTTTCTTAATTTAATGCTCTTGAAATATACACATACCAATACTTTCAGAAAGCTAACTTTTCAAACAGTGATCTTGGTAAAGAGTAATCAAACTGATTACTTTCCTATATAAACAATGAAGTTTATATGAACATTTGAAGTCCAGTTGAAATGTCTTAGCTATTCTGACTGGAAATCAACTATAATTACTCTTGATCCCATGATAAAAGCTCTTTGTGAGTGAGAATTGATTTTTATAATCAGAACCTTGATATAGAAAAACTACATTATATAAGATATACTTTCTTATGTTGTGTTAAAGTGCATTGCTGTTGTTAATCTGATAATTATTTGTTCTTTTTTCATATCAATGTCGCATTCCTAGTCTCCATTACTCTTTCACACAGCTAAGTAAGTGACTGAGGAAAGAGAACCTGAAAGATATTTTAAAAAATGCCTTGGGATCTAAAAAGATAAAATTTTAAAGTAAATAAAGTAGATACAGTATTTCCTTAGCAGTATTTTATCCTGGGTTGCTCTCCGAATTGAGGGGTTTTAATTTTCTTCTTGTATTCAAGTTTCTGATTATAGAAAATCTCCCAATAAACACTGTACTCAAATCTGCCATACTAAAGATGTTTCCCCTTTTATTTGTTAATAAATTTCTCCAAATTTTTTAACATGTTGACTATCGCACAGTTCTTTGGCTCAGGAATTCGTATATGCTTAGCTCAGTGATTTATGGCTGCAGTCACCGCGAAGCTTAACTGGGGGAAGATCCCTTCCAAACTCATGCATGTGGCTGTCTACCTATCTTACTCCGAACTAGAAAATAAATTTGTTAAGGGTGGTATGACATTTTGATATGTCAACTTGGCTGGGCTATTGTCCCTCGTGTTTCAGTCAAACACTAATCTAGGTTTTGCTGTGAAGGCATTTTGCCAATTCTTAATCAGTTGGCATTAAATAAGGAAGATCATCTGCAATAAACTGGGTTGGCTTGGCTGAATTCCGTGGAAGGCCTTTAAAGTAGGTCTGAGATTTCCATAAAAGAGAAAAGAAATTCTCTTGCGGATGAGAGCTTCAACCTGTGCCCATGAAGTTCCATGCTGCTTGTGATTTTTCCCACTGGTTCTATTTCCCCAGTTGAACCCTTACTGATATACATGGGTTCTACTGTTTGTATTGGGCATGTCATGTGCAAAACCCAGAGCCTGGAAAATAATATACTCTCAGTACACATTTAAATGAGTAAAAAGGAAAGAATAAATCAATTTTGAAACAGCCAAGACTTCTGTCAGCAACTAAACCACTGAGAGCCCTTGGAGAAAATTACACAGGTCAGTACGCTGCAAATATGTATGCTCTCTATCTTTGGTAGGGTCATACAAGCTGCTTGAGAACATTTTAACTGTCTTTTAACCGTTCCCTCTCCAATTCTGTTCAGTGAAAATTGCTTCATTCTCTTATGTTCCTCAACAGTCTGTGACCCTTATTTTAAACAGATAATTTAGCCTTCTATTTCAGAAAGAATATAGAGGATTGTAGGCATGAAATCCTTTATATAAAAACATATACTTATATACTCAAATGTACTCCTTTGTCCCATTTCAAAGGAAGTAGTTTTTCTCTTTCAGTGCAAACTTAAAACTCAAACCTTAATATTTTTACTTAAATTATCTACTTTTTCATCTTCTATAAAATTTTTCATCTTCAATTACACCCTCTCATGTTGTTTTTTTTCCCCTGATAATCCTTGTTCTTCTACTAAAATTATAAATAACTTGCTCTTTTTACTTGTCTATCCCATACTCTGCTCCACTGAAGTCTATCTTACTGAAATCTCCCAACATGATGTACTTATCTCAAAGAACACACAATTAGTAAGAGAAAACTCCTTTAAAAAAGCAAACATTGCATACTCAAGTTCCTTACAGCATTATTCACATTAGCCAAGAGGTGGCAGCAAATAAATGAATTAATGGATAAATGAATTAATGGATAAAGAGAATGTGGTATATAGACACAATGGAATATTATTCTACCTTAAAAATTAAGGGAATTCTGTCACATGTTACAATATGGATGAAACTTGAGGACGTTATTCTGAGTGAAATAAACCAGTTACAAGAAGATGAAACTATATAATTCTACATATATAAAGTATGTAAAGTGGTCAAACTCTTAGAAAGTAAAAAAATGGTAGTTGCCAGGGGCTGAGGGGAAGGGCAAAAGAGGAATTGTTCCATGGGTAAAGAGTTTCAGTTTTGCAAAATGAAAAAGTTCTAGAGATCCATTGCATAACAATATGCATATGGTTAACACTGTATACTTAAAAATAGTTAAGTTAGTAAATTTTACATTATGATTTTACTATAATAAAAAACAACAAAACTAAACTAAATTATTTTGCTGTTTGTTAATACAATATTTGACTCAATTTAAAAAATACATCTATAGAGTCATGTTAGTTTGGGACATCAAGTATGCATATTGAGTTCTTTTAACAGAAGAACTTCTTTTATTTGTATATTTCTTAGAAGTGATGAGTCACTCATCATCTACTACAACTCTTGATCCAAAAAATAATATCCTGGGTACTTAGAGGTCGAGATCTACTTTATTTAAAATCCAGGATGATCTATACTTTATCAGTCACCTCAAGTATTCTGATTTCCAGAATCAAACTACTTCTTATATTCTCATATTCGTGTCTGCTTTTAGTCATAGCCAACTTCCTGGATGGTTCCTCAAAGTATCTCCCCATCTTCATAGTCAAATCTTGTTTCTCACTTTTGGAACAAAATGACTTAAAGCAACATAGAGACCCAAAGTGAGGATGGTGAGAGCAAATGTGGAAAGTGGTAGCAGTTTACTCATTGGTCAATGACATAGAGTCTCCTTCACTTTCAGGCAAAGGTCTTAAGCAAAATCAGATTCAGATAATGAACTACTATTGAAGCATAAATACATGTTAATACACCAAAGAACCAGAGAAACAAAGTATTTGACAGAAATTCAAGTTTCAAAAGCCCCTGAACAATAAAGATGTCTGCAAATGGTAATACTAACTCTGTTTTATTTATATTTTATGGCTTGCACACACACAATTTAATATATACTTATTTAGAAGGTTTTGGTGTAGGGAAGGCAAAATATCTTTGGACAGAAATGTCTTGTTTGCCTTCTTTAAATGTCTTTAAAATGCTTATATATGTATAACCATTATATATATATATATATATATATATAAGCATTATATAAAATGCTTATATATATATAATGCTTATACATATATAAGCATTTTAAAGACATTTAAAGACATATATATATATGTATATACATATATATATATGTCTTTAAATGTATATGCAAAGCAGCTGAAGGAATTAAGGGAAAACCCTTCGTGAAACAAGCAGGCACTACTGCTTTGTCTTGTGTGTATTTGTGATTCTGTGTCTAAAATGTTATTTTTTAAATGTATTTGAGAGGACAAAAATAAATAAATGAAAAGTTACTCTGCTAGAAAAAAAATGTTCCAGACTATATATATATATATATATATATATATATATATATATATATATATATATAGTCTGGAACTTTTATGGCCACTGCTTCAAATGATCATTGGAGGAAATTTTTCATCCATTTTTATATTTGCCTTATATCCTTCTCACTTAAACTTTGGTGCATCGCCTGGGGGTTACTGCAGTGGTTTGACTTCTTTTCAATATCAGTATTGCTGTAAGCTTCTTTTTCTAATATTTTGGATTTCTCTGTGTGCCATTGATAACCCACTCCATCTTGATTAATTGTTGCAATAAAAGCTTTAGAAAATCCTTAGAATTCCTTGAAAAAAAATTTTTTTTATATATGTGGATTCTAGAAGGTCTTTTGAACACCTATGAAATTCTCAAATACTTAAAGTGATTATACACCAAAGTAATTGGAACCCTGGCCTGAAACTCTATTTCTTCATTATCTCAGTTTCCATAATATCTGAAGTAAAATTGTTCTGTAGCATATTAAATAACAAACCATACTAGTACTTACTTATATTTATTTAATGATTGAAAGAATAAATTCTCTCTAAAACAAGTTAGCATTAAATTATTTTAAATGAAAATCAATTTAAAGCCTAGGTTTATTTTTAAATGATAAACAAATAAACAAAAATTCTAAACAAATATTTGTTTGATTTAGTTGATTTTTACTTTTGAAATGCGTAGATTCTGTGCTTATTTCAATTAGGAGAGTAATTTGTTATCATCTTCATTGTAGATCTTTGTAGTGAGTCACTTGACCAGATTGTTGCCCAACCCCGTATTGTACTTCATTCAATAGTACAGATATAACAGACAGAATTTTTAGAAAGTTCATAATGTTAGACACAGGCTGCCAATTTAACTGGCATTAGAACAATAAATCTACTTAGGTTTCATATGTCTTGATACAGTACCCAATTCCTGAACAGAGTAACATATCTTACATTTCTGAGGAACTTATTTTCAACATAATATTAATATAGCTGTGCAGGAGTGAATGTCATCTGACAATAGTTCATATAAAAGATGTGCAGGGAGCGGGGGGAGATTCACTCCAGCCCTATACATAATTTCTCCGAAATAAAAGTGATCGTCATTGTGTTTGATTTTTTTTTAATGGCATTGTTTTCCTTTTTTGGCAGACAAAATTCAATTTTTCAAACAAGTCAGCCTCCATTGTCTAATCCTAAATGTAGAGTCAGCTTTATCAGTTACATTTGGCAGGAAAGGCTATACAAATCTATTTGGCTGAGTTAATTCACTTGAAAGAATAATTTTCTAAATAACCTCTACTGGCCTGAAAGAGTTGGGGTGCTGCCAGGTGGGCATAAATGAGATCATTACTATGGGTTTCTATATACACAAACAAATGCAACACCCAATGAAGCAAATAGATTGGTACACTTTCTACACAGGTAGGCTTCCTTAAACTTTGTAACCAAACTTCTTATTTTAAAAAATATTTCTATTATATTAACAATCAAAATTTTTAAATATTTATATTATAAATTATAATACATATATAGAGAAGTATACGAAACAAGCTGTTAATGCAACAAATTATAACAGAGAACAACCATGTAAAAATCATCTAAGTCAAGAAACAAACCACAACCAGCGAAGCTTCTTTCTGTATCTTCCCCATCCTAACCATTTCCCTCTTCACCAGAGGTAATCACTTCACTTATATCAAACTATAGTTTAAATTTACCATTGTTATAATTTTTAATAAATGGAATAATGCAGTATATATTTCTTTGGTGTCTAACTTCTTTTATGGTCCTTGATCATTCATTTTCACTGCTGTATAGATACTGTTGTTTGAGGGCAGCTATGAACATTCTTATAGAGTCTTTCTGTGCATGCCTTTCATTGATTATGCCCAGAAGTAAAATTGCTGGACCATGAGGTATGCAAATCTGTAAAATTAGTAGATAATACTAAATTGTTTTCCCAGATGTTGGTACCAATTTACTCTCCCACTAGGAGCATTTGATAATTCTTGATGCTTCATATATTCTCTAATATTTTGTATTCTAGTTCTTTAAATTTTACCCATTCTGATAGATTAAAAATTGTAACTTATGAAAGACTTTACTTGTATTCTCCTGAATATAAGTGAATTATGCACCTTTTAAATTAGTAAATTATACACTTTTATAGGATATTTTTTGAGAATTTTTATGAGTTTATTTGAGTTAAACAGAGGATATGTATAGAAGCAGGATCTGAATGGACTTAGAAATATGCTTCCTATAGAAAATTTTGATAAAGTATCTCTTCATGCCCCTTGTTTATTTTCCTATTAGGTGGAAAATACACACATGCACACACACACACACACACACACACACACACACCCTTGTCAGTTACATGTGAGAAAATATTTTTCTATTTTGTCTTATGTTTTTAATAGTTTTATTTTAAACAGATGTTCTTAATTTAATATAGTTAAATTTATCATTTTTTGGTTTTATAATTAATGCTATTTTGGGTACTAGTTAATAAATTCTTCCCTCTCCAAATATCATGAAGATATTCAACCCTATTATTTTTTGCCTATTCTTCCTGCATGTCATATTTAGGTATTAAAATCCACCTGGGATTGATTTGGGTGTATGTTGTGATATACGGGTCAAGTTTCATTTTTTTTTATCAAATTGCTATTCAGTTGATTTATTAAAAAAAGATCATCCTCTCTCCACTATTCTTCAGTAATTCCATAAATCAAGTATCCATGAGTATATGGGCTCTCTCTTCTATTTCACTGATCGACGTATCTGACTTTGCTTTAGTAATACTGCTCCTTATTTACTGTTAAATTGTAAAGAGACTGACTGAAAGTCCTCCAACAATATTATTATTTATCAAGAACGTTTTGTCTAATCTTGGCTCATGGCATTTCTTTATGAATTTTAGAATCAGCTTGTCAGTCTTCACAAAAATGCCCACTGAAGTTTTTACTCAGGTTGCAGTTTATCTGTTTAAAAATACGTGGACAATTTGACCATGTCCGGTCTTCCAATTCAAGAAAACACTACATCTATTCACTTATCACTCAGTGATACTTAAAACTGTCTGGGTAGAGTTCTTGGTGGGCATATAAGCCAGGGTTCTTAAAGTTAACCATCACATCTGGTTTAGACAAATTTAATTCTTAAGTATTTGTTATATTTTGTGCACTGAAAATTGCCTTTAAAAAGTATTCGATTTTGTCATTGGTATTCAGTGTGTGGCTATACCTCCCTTTGTTCCAATTATTTTTCTTATTTTAAGTTACTTTTATTAAGTATAATTTCACAGAGCCTTTGGTCTAACAGAAAATATTCCTAAATATTTATAATACCACTTTAGTCTGGCTATTCTATATTATTCAAGTGATAACTTGTGCACATTTTAATATTATCATTTCTCTCACTAAATTTTTTCCAATGAAGTCTATTTGGGGAAATGTAATAAAAAAATATATAGTTTTTAAATTTCCTATTCAAGCTAAAATACCAATTTGACATGTTAAACATCCATTTACATTTGTAAAATTTCAGTTTTAAACAGTAAAAACTTCCATTGTTGTTGGAAAATTCCACAGCAGTTTCTGTGATATTTAGAATAGATTCCAATTTCATAGTTTTACTTATTTCTAGTTTAAAGCGATACTTGACCTAGCACATTTAGTAAAAACTCACTATGTTCCAAATAGAATACAAATCTTTTTAAAAATTTCATATTAATTTTAAAATAACAATTTTATATATTTAAGATGTATAGCTTGATGATTTGATATATATTGAAATGATTATTAGTCAAACTAATTAACATATCGTTTATTTCTGTAGTTACCGTTTTTGTTTTTGTGATGAGAGCACCTGACATCGCCTATCTTAGCAAATTTCCTGTATTCAGTACAGTATAATTAACTACAATCATCATGCTGTATATTAGTTCTCTAGACTTACATATTCTATATAACTGCCTCTTTGTACTCTGACCCATTTCCCTGTTCTACCTGCTGCTGATAACCAGTGTTCTACAATCTGTTTCTGTTATTTTTTAGATTCCACATATAAGAGAGATAGTGCAGTTTTTTTCTGTGTCTCATAAGCATTATTACTGGCCAGACAACTTACAGAAAGCTTTGCATGTATTATCTAATCAATAATGATACAGGTCATTAAATCTTTTAACCCTATGAACAGGTAATATATTGTCCCCTATTTTATAAATGATGAAACAAAATAGAAAAGGTATAAAAATAGTTTTATTGTAGTGATAA
This sequence comes from Pteropus medius, assembly GCF_902729225.1. Taxonomy (NCBI): domain Eukaryota; kingdom Metazoa; phylum Chordata; class Mammalia; order Chiroptera; family Pteropodidae; genus Pteropus; species Pteropus medius. The sequence continues at coordinate 9,893,704 of NW_024355205.1, forward strand.
CTTTAAGTAGTTTAAAATTTTAATTTGGCTACCTTTCCAGTTATTTTTCTTTGTGCTTTTGATCAGTCCTGAGCATCTTATTAAAATGCAGATTCTGACTTAGAAGGCCTCAGGTGGAGACTGAGATTTTGCATTCAAACACACTCTCACAGACCATACTTTGAAAAAGAAGGCTTTCGATTACTGATTTTTAATTAAGCTGAGTCTCATTCTTAAAGGTCCTTCATACTAATTTTATGCTGCTTAAAAATTAACTGAATATTGATATTTAGATTTATTACATAAATGTTGATAATCAGATATATTTCAAAACAAAAAATTTCACAAATACAACAGTTCAGTTTAGAGAAAAAAATAAAAAAAGACACACCTTCCTTTTCCCTTCTCAGTATGCTTTCTGTATACACAAAGTGCACTAGCATATATACCCTATAGCAATAAAAACAGGTATTATTTATAAAGCACTTACTGTGTTCCAGAAACTACTAAGAACTTTAACTATATTATTTTATTCAGCATTGTCAGCAATATATGAAGTGCTTTTATTATCTAAATTTTATATATAGAAAAGTAGAAATATTACAATTTAAATGTTCAATATCACCAGCACTAATTTCAATATCTTCTGTTTCAATCATTGTCTTGCATTTCATATTATCTCTTTGAATTTTGCCGTATTCCAATATCACTACTTATTTTTGGACATTACTTTGTCTCTTGACATTAAGCACAGAGATCTTTCTGAGTTATAATCTGGGCTCAGAGGTCAAGATAAGAGTTTTATATGAGAGGTTGGAGCAGACAATGGAACAAAGTGGCCTGGAGGAGAAGAATCAAAATCATAGTCAAGCTGGGACTGGATTATGTCATAATCAAAGGGACAGGTAGTAAAGCTGTGGCCAGGTTCAAGGCAGGAAACAAAAGAATGACTGATAGGAACAGAATATGGCAGGATCCACAGCAAAGAAAGGTCAAGTACATGAATCTGGTTATAACAAGAATCGAGGCATAAATGATAAAACATTGGTGAACTGAGTACTGTCTCTGTCATCCAACAGCATACCTAATGATTGATAATAGACTATACAAGAATAGATTATTATAAACTTTGTACTTTATAACTACGAATCTGACTCTCCATCTTATCTGTGTTTCCAGAGACTGACTTAACTTTTCTGGCTCTATACAAATGCTGAAAACGTTCCTGATCATACACTGCTCCATGAAGTACTGAATTTGTTCTAGCCTTGTACTAGTTTTCTGTAACCACAAACTTAGTGGCTTTAAACTCTACAAATTTATTATTTTACAGTTGTATGTCAGAACTCTAGTGGGCTCTAGAGTAGATTCTGTTTTCTTGGTCATTTATGTTATTAGAACTCAGTTTCATTCAGAAGTAGGGCTAAGGTCCGTATTCCCTTGCTGATTGTCAGCTGAGGGCCATTCCCAGGGTTCTGGAGATTGCTTGCATTTTTTGGCTCATGGATTCATCTTCTTTCATCTTCAAAGCCAGCAACAGCAAATAGATTCATTCTCAAACTTAAAATTCTTCCTCCGTCTTCTTCTGTCACATTTCTCTGTATCTTTCTCTCTGGATCTAGGCAGATAAAGGTCTCTGTTTTAAAGATCTGTGGGATTAGACCCAGTCCACCTGGATAATCCAAGATACCCTCTCCATTCCAAGGTCTGTAATAGTAATCACATCTGCAAAATTCCTTTCATATATTCACAGGCTCCAAGGATTAGGACTTGCACATCTTCGGGGGATAATTATTCTGTCTAACACAAGACTGCTATATGAAATAGGCTTACTTTAAGTCAGGTTTATTAGCGTCAAGAACAGAACAAACTAAGTGAAAACGGAGGATGACTTTATGAAACGATATAAATTAGCATCAGAGTTTCAAGAGAGCCAGAAAATTTGCTGGAGGTTATGTTGCCAGAAATAATACCCAAACCACATCACTAAACTACTCACAGGCTTGACTCCAGCACAGGCATTGTAAATTGTGAACATGGAACTCTATTCTCAGCAACTCTGTCACAATTACCTCTCAGACTCTGTGTTTATATTAAGCTCTACCATATTCACCAGGTATGACTTCCTCGAAAAGCCTGCTTCTTCTGTTTTTTGTTTTTTGTTTTTTGTTTTTTGTTTTTTTTCTCTGCCGAACTGAAGCATTGTGGAGGTTCATTTCACTTGGTCAAATGTCCTATCTCTTAGTTGCCAGGAATACGAGGAAATTCAATTCAATCTTGGATTCTTTTTTTGGTATCAATTTTTCTAAATATATAGGGAAATGTACACAGACAAAAAAACACACACAAATGTAGGGCCACAGATACGATCCTGTTTCTCAGACGAAGCGCTATGAGGAGTGATACACGCTGATTGGCCTTCTCCTCCAAGGTAGAATTAGAATGCTTATCCAGGCCTCCCAAAATGCAGTTTCACCTACACAGTGCTAATAATATAGTTATATTCTGAAAAGATCACACCATTTAAAGAATCAAACATCATATAATCATAAAATTTAAGTCCCAAATATTTCAGACCTCCTATAATTTTGTAGCAGACATAATTTTTATATTTTTTATATTTGTAGGATTTCATATCAACTCAGGATGTTTTTCCCCAGTTGCAGTACTCTGAAGCCTGGATTAAATGACACTAATAATGGCTTGTGCTGCATACATTACTTTTTAGCTTACAGATCACATTGATCACAATATTTTCTACTATATCTGATGTTCGTAAAATACTATGAGCAGTAGTATACTTATTGTCATCTTTATTTTACTGCAGAATAATTGCTTAAAATTGTTAAGTCGGGAAGATGTACGTTTGAATTTCCTCTCTGTCTCATTTTTCTCATTTCAAATTGGGATGGCAATATCTATTTAATTGAACTGTTTTAAGAATTAAAAGAAATAAAATGTACATAACTTGATTACAATTAATTTCATATAAAATCAGAACGGAAAAGGAGTTTAGAGAATCTTTAAGATAATTTCTTAATTTCTGGTCCAAATGGTCAACAGATGATTCAGAGTTGGAGATAAGAAATGGCTGAATTTTGCTCATATTTGGTCCAAGATTTTTCTTTTAGAATAAAACAGGCATTTTCACCTAGAGCTGAGGGTATGAACTCTATGGAAAAGTAAGTTTTCATGAAAAATCTAATTTTCCTTCTGAAAACTGAAGCAGTGGCCCTAGCCATGAACTCTCTAGAATCATGATATGCAGTATAAATTGTAACTTAAAGGCATTTCCATAAATAGCAAACCATGAAATCATGTCACAAGAACTGATCAAGTTATTTGGTCAAGCTACTCACTATAAACATAGTTTATTCAGTAGCAGTGTTTGAATTCACTGAGAAATACACCTATGAATTTGATGCTTGTATCCTGTCACTTACAGATTCAAAGCAGTCCCTAAAGCATTGAACATGAAGTTAGTGGCTTGGACTTTAATTCCTTTCCCTCCCAGGTACTAGTTATGGGCCTACGCAGTCACTGAATTAAGGAGCAATTCCTTAAGTGATTGCTTACTGTGTTAAGGCCCTATACAAGGGGCTGAGGCTGTGGGTCACAGGCAGACACCACTTCAGCCCTCACAGAGCTTTTAATCTTAGCAATACTAGTTGCCAAATGTCAGCCATTCAACAAATAATGACGCAATTCTTCAATTACAGTTCGAATTGGAGCTACCAAAACTAAATAATGTATTCTCTACAACAAATCTATTTCTAACTGCAAAATCTGGAAAATATGATATCCCCCCAAACAAAGCATGTATTATATCACTCTGTAAAAAGAATAAAGACGAAACTATGCTTAGAGAGGGTTTAAGGATGCCAAGTCACAGTAAAACAAGATCTTTTCTAACATTTTATCTGTGAGCCTATTTCTTAAATATCACTTTTAATTTGAATGTAGCTTCTTTAAATTTCTTATAACTGGTCAGAATTTATGCCATGCTACACCATCCTGGGATCTAAAACAATATCTTCACTGACAACGTGCAGTAATAATTGCTATCTGGTCATCAACAGTGATCTATGATACTTGGACACATAGTGTTATCACCAGTCTTTTAAAATGCATCAATACCAATACATTCCCAAAATGCAAAGGCCAATTAAACTTTTGGTAAATTTTATCCTATTTGGGGTTCTATGAATTCCATTATTATTTTAATACTTCAATTGTTAATAAATATACCCTGTCCTATTTATCTACCTGTCCTAAAACAGCATTATAATTTGAGATGCTAGAACCTAGTACTTTTAAATAAATAAGGTTTTGTTAGAATGACCATCTCAATAGTGAAATATTAAATATTTTTGCAAAAGTAAATATGATTACTCATACTCCATTTAGAGTACTTTCACTAACTGAAAACTATTTTATTGCCTATAAACTTAATCACTATACCCTAAAGTTCATTTTTTATAAAAAATAAGTTATCTGAAAACTTTTTTGGCAAATTATAATTCTTTGTAACTTTGTTATGAAATGTTGGCTAAGTCCCTGAATAAAAATGTCTCCTTCTTTTCAATTAAGTTGCTACTGTAAAATCAAATCATTCACGCCATCACTTGTACTGATTCAACACATTAAAACTATAGCTCTCTGGAACTGACCCCAAGAATCATATGCTTCTCTTTTACTAAAACCAAAGTGTCTCTTTTTGAAGCTGTTACAATATTACTAGAAATGGTTTAACTTCTCTATGTGACACATTTTCATTAAAAAATATCTAATTTGGAATAAATCATAGTGATTCACTGATGTCTGCAAAGGACAATAATACACACAGCCAATGAGCATTAATATTATTTTTAATAAAAGGTGTTTCACTTTGCTGACAAAAAGATTCTGTTCATATTAAAGAAAAAGTATATTATTATTATTTAGTGTCACAGACATTTTGCATAATTCAAGATATTAAACATACCCTCATTTAAAAGGAAGAAAGCATTTGGCTTTTGTGATTTTCTTGAGTATTCAACATGAAATACTTCTGAAAGATATGTTACTACCACTTCTATTTAAGAGTATAGTGATATCTGAAACTGATTTAATAGAGTCAGCAAGTTACAAGAGAGCAAGTTTAGCTTTATAAAGACATGTGAGAGAAGTATTTTTTCCATCGTGATATCACATAAAATTATTCTACAAACTTATTTAATCACTGCAACAGATAATAGAGAAAAAAGAAACATAAAAGAGTTTTCTGTCATAGTAATTATTAATGATGAAATTTTTATCTGCTTAGCAATGGGAGTCTGTCCAATTAGTTTCTATGGCTCTTAAGTTCTGCATAAATATAATAAAATTTGCTTGTTTCCACCATTTTTCTGAGGCTCTCTTTCCTGGGCGAATCTCCAGATTGGCAAGCTTAAGCAGATTCTAAAATATCCTTTCCATATATCACCCACACTTGTCCTGCTTGCAGATGGATTGACGTCTAAGCTCAGAGGGTTGTAACTAAGCTGCTTTTCTCGGCAGAAAAGTTCATTTTGCTTCAGCTGTTGCAGATATCTCCCTTACCTCCCACTAATTCAGTGTTTTCCAATTGTAGCCGGCTTCCAACTACTCAGGCACACTGTTCAAGGATCACCATAAAGAATGTCAAGTAAGGGTATCTTTTCCAGAGGGCAGGTCTAAAGTCATTCTTCTCTCTTGACACATTACATAACTTGTCTACATGGATAAGGTATGATAATGTATTTTATTTGTCATTCCAGTTCAGGCAGGGAACAACTGATAGACTGGCTGATCTTATGTTTGTTTTTGAAATTTAGACATTTTACTTATTCTAACATCTTTGTAGTTTAGCCTGTTAAATAATTTTAAAATATTCAAAGAACTAATTCTATTTATTTCATGTGCTTTGGTTCTTTTCTAACAGCAAAGGTTTCTGAAAGAACATAGAGCAGGAAAAAAGAGTACATTCAAATGGAAATTAAAAATGGGAATCTCAAATCCAACAGTATCAGTCACATATAAAAAGCAACCTAATATATTTCATTTGGGCATAATTTTGACTATTAATCACCACTAATGAGACTGAGTTCACAGAATCATAGAATGTTAGAATAGTCCTAGAGGGAATCTGCAAGTCTATCTAGGTCAAACTCCAATTTCCTCATTTTAAGGCGAGGAAAATGATTCTCAGAGTTAAATAACTTGGTTAAAGCCAGATGGCTACTTACAAAGCAGAAAATAAAGCCAAGGCTCACCCCCCTTGGACTTCTGCACCATAGACTTTCTTCTAAGAATGATTGTTATAGTCAATGTAATCCCTCATTAACTCCAAAATCAACTCACACATATGGCCTTTGACAATGGATCAGGATCATCATTTTCATATTCAAATAGAAAACTGCATTACTCAAAAACTGATCTAGTGTTGAAGCACATGATTTTCCACTTGATCATGAAATTACATCTACTAACTGTCCACTGATATTCACGGAAAAGAAAACAAAACAAGAAAAGCAGTGAAATAGTACTCATAAGTTCATAAGTCTCTGGCAAATGTGTGTGAAAATTGTTTAAATGTGCATTCAACTGTTTTAAATAGAAGTTAGGTGTTCAGAGTATATTTATTCTACAGAAGAACATAGTGATTGAGAAGACAATTTTGTGAGCTAGAGTGACTGTGGTCAGATTCCAGTTTGCTTATATGTAAAATAGGGATAATAAAGTACTGACCTCATGGGATTATCTGGGGATGAAATATGCCAACACACCTATGTTGTTGATGTTGTTGTTGTCATCAACATTATTATTTTAAAATTTTGTAATGATAAACTATTTAAAAAACCATGGCTATATTTTGATCATGATAGTCTGCTCTCTATAAAGGATACATTCCTTTTAATAAAACATTTACTAGAAAATTGCATCTGAGGCATTTTCTGAGTTGAATTTAGAGTCATGAGCAATAAGATTTCAACATTAAAAATGTATTGTATATAAATGACTTTATACTGCACTCTAAAAATAATTGCTGATCAAGGTGTTAAAAATGTAAAGTAAAAAGTTATCTCACATGTATCCTATATTCCTCAGTTGACTTTGTATTATTCTCTTCCTCAGTTAACTTGTAAGGAGAAAAGGTATATTGACAAGATGAATTTTAAGAAATTTCCAGTCCTGAAACTGTTATGATTGTAGTTTTTGATTCTCAATACTAAGCAACCAAGTACCTCGATCTTTGCTAAGACATAAGTGTTTTAGCTTTAATTGATAGAGTGATCATATTTTAGATTATCTATGGCATTTTTATATGTCTTTCTGAAAGTTTTGGAGATCTAAGTCTCCAAGAAGAACACTGCAGTAATTTGGCATAGGGAATAGCTTTGCTGAGAGTAAAAGGTAAGGAACTTACATGAAAATTAAGCAAATTTAAAACCCTAAAATTACTTTAGAATAAATTATGAGCTAAAAGCATAAAATTAATCAGAAACAATGTTTACTGTAAGTTAAATGTGAGAGTCAAGATTTTTGTCTTAGTGTATATACAAAACTTTAACCTTCACAAATATTGCTAGAGTATCGGTTGGGAGAAAAAGGCTAGATAGAGATGCTATTTATACATTATATATGGGTAGTTTTCTAGAATATTTAAAAGATGTGTGTGTACACATATTATACATACATATCCTTCAGATATAATAACATATAAGACAGCCTAACATGACATGAATCCATTAATAAAAGCAGAATGTATATTTATAGCAGAAGTTGTTGCTCCCACCCAAATATCTTGGAATGGCTTTTACAGCTCCCTGAGGTAATTCTGCCAAATGACTTACATTTCCTGAAGGATTTCATTTATGTTATGGAATCCATCTATCAATGTATTAGAGTTTTCAGAGAAACAGAAGCAATAGGATATATACATGTATATATATATATAATATATATATATTATATATATATGTATAAACACACACACACACATACACACGCATATATATACATACATACACACACACATTGAGGAGGACAATTTGCTTTACTCTATTGATGCAAATGTTAATCTCATCCACAAACACCCCACAGACACATCCAGAATAATGTTGGGCCAAATGTCTGGGCACTCAGGGGCCCAGTCATGTCGATGTCTAAAATTAACCACACATTAACTTTCCTAAGAGTAACTAGGAGTAAACTGGGGCCCCTCTCCCTCCCTCAATGCTGCAATACATAGTCAATGACAAACTAGAATGCTGGACACATACAAAATCCCTGCTCCCTGATCCCAATAATGGCAGACCATCTTGCCATTTATTCTTCAAAGTTCCTAAGGGATTATACAACATCTAAAACAACATTTTGCACATTTCCTTCCTCTTCCCTATCCTGCTTCTCTCATTCTCTTACTGATTTTTCCTGCAAATATCCCTTTAAAAAAATCATAAGCCTAAAATTTCCCATTGCAGTTCTGCCTATGGAGAACCAGACATAAATTATAGCTTTGCAGCCTTTGGGGAAACCTTGGGGGGTAACCGAGAAAGTATATGGAATGTTTATGCTTTTTCCAACTTCTTCTTACCTAATCTTCACTTCTCAATTTTTGTATTCGTAAACTTTAAACATGTATAGGTATTGCATATATACAAATTCATGTACATTTAAGTATACAATAACTACTTACACAAATTAATGTCTAGTATTTATGTACCAGTTTGTAGTTATACTTCTTGTCTTTGTTTTATTTATACATTTTCTAAAAGTGTAAGACCGTTAAACAGCATTTAAAATCTAAGATCATGTGAATAAGTATCCAATGTAAATCGAGCTGTGGGATGGGATCTATAGGGAAAGAAACATAATCAGACATTCTCCAAACATTATGACTCAAAAAAAAGTATCTTCCAAATCTAAAATCGACAGATATCCTTTATAATCTACTATCTTCTATGTCGTTTTTATAACTTATGTTGCCTCTCATATCCAATGTCATCTGCTTTTTTCTTTTTCATTTTGTTGAAGTAACTTTTTTCTTTGTCATAACGTCCTTGTATTGGTTAACATTTTACAACCATGTCCCCATGTCCCTTCAACAGAGAAAAAGATGGACACTTTCGATCTCATTAAAGTCAAACAAAGACACCACAAGAAAAGAAAACTATAGGCCAGTATCACTCATGAACATAATACAAAAATCCTCAATAAAATACTAGCAACCACATTCAGTGGAATATTAAAAGTATCATATACCATCACCATGTGAGGTATGTACCTGGGATGCAAAAATTGTTCCATATATGGAAGTAAATTAATGTAATACCCACTTTAATGGAATGAATGATAAAAATTACATGATCATCTCAATAGATGCAGAAAAAGAAGTTGACAGCACTCAATACTCTTTCATGATAAAAATTCAACAAACTATAAATAGAAGAAATTATCTCAACATAATAAAGTCTGTGTATGAAAAATTACAGCTAATATCATACACAATGGTTAAAAAACTTAAAACTCTTTCTCTAAGATCAGAATCAAATCAAGGATGCCCCACTCCAATCAATTCTATTCAACATAGTGCTGGAAGTCTAGGCAGAGCAATCAGGCAAGAAAAAAGAGATAAAAGGTATCCAAATCAGAAAGGAAGTAAAATGTTCCTGTTTCTACACAACATAGTTTTATATAAAGAAAACCCTAAAATCTCCATAAAAAACCTGTTAGATCTAATAAACAAATTCAGTAAAGCTGTAAGATACAAAGTCAGCATAAAAAAATCACTTGAATTTCTATACACTAAAAATGAATTATATAAAACAAATTAGGGAAGTAATCTCATTCATAATAGCACCAAAATAATAAAATATGTATTAATAAACTTAACTAAGGAGGTGAAATGTTTATATACTGAAAACTAAAAAAAAGTGAAAAATAAAGAAGATACAAACAAATGAGAAAACATCCTGTGTGCGTGGACTGAAAGACTTAACATTGTTAAAATGTCTGTAATGCACAAAGCAATTTACAGATTCAGTACAGTCCCTACCAAAATCCCAATGGCAGAGTTTACAAAATTGAAAAGAAAACATAAATTACAAAAGACGCTTAATAATCAAAATAATCTTGAAAAAGAATAAAGCTGAAGGCATCATAATCCTTGATTTCAAAATATACTACAAAGCTATTGTAATTAAAACAGTATGGTACTGGCATAAATACAGACATATGGACCACCAGAACAGAGAGCCCAGAAATAAGTCTGAGTCAACTATAAAGTCAACTGATTTTCAACAAGGGTATCAAGAACATACATGCAGAAAGGATAATCTCGTCAACAAATGTGCTGGGAAAACTGGACATTGATATGCAAAAGAATGAATTAGATCCCTATCTTATACCACACATAAAAATAAACTCAAAATAAGTTAAAAACTTAAACATAAGACTTGAAACTGTAAAACTACTAAAAGAATAAGGTTCATGACGTTGGTCTTGGTGATTATTTCATTGATATGACACAAAAACCACAGATGACAAAAGCAAAAATAAACAAGTGAGACTGCATCAAACTAAGAGGCTTTTACAAAAGAAAGAAAACAACCAACAGAGTGAAAAAAAAGGCAACCTACAGAATGAGAGAAAATATTTATAAATTACAGATTAGCAGGTAAAGGGTTCGTATCAAATATATAAAGATATCATACAGCTAAACAGCAAAAATACAAATAACATGATTTTAAAATGGTCTAAAGACTTGAATAGACATTTCTTCAAAGAATACATACAACTGCCCAACAGGTATATGAAAAGATATTCAATGTCATTAATCATTAAGGAAATGTAAAATGAAATAAAAACTACAATGATTTTCACTTCACACCTGTTTTATATATATATATATATATATATATATATATATATATAAAATATAAAATATATATACATATAAAATATGCTAGGTAAGATTTAGAAGAATTTGTAATTTCATGTAGGAATGGAAATTGATGCAGCTGCTACAGTAAACAGTATGATGTTTTCTCAAAAATTAAAAATAGAACTACTACATAATGTAGCAATCCCATTTGTGGGTATTTATCCAAAAGAATTAAAATCAGGTTGTCAAAGAGATATTAGCACTCTAATGTTTATTGAAGCACTAGTCACAATAGCCAAGATGTGGAAACAATCTACATGACCACTGACAGATGAATAGATAAGGAAAATGCGGTATATATATACAATGTAATATTATTCATCCTAATAAAAGAAAATCTTTCCATATGTAACAATATGTGGATAAACCTGGAGGATATCACACTAAGTGACACAAGTCAGTCTCAGAAGGACAAATGCGGCATGATTCAACTTACATGAGATATCTAAAATAAACTCATAGAATCAAAAAGTAGAATGCTGGTTTCTAGGGGCTGGGGTGGGGAACAGAGAGTTTCTAATCCATGGGCATAAAGTTCAATTACATAAAATTAATTAACTCTAGCAATCTACTCCACAACATTGTCTCTAGAGTTAACAATATTGGATTATACACATAAAAATTTGTTAAGAGGGTAAATCTCACATTGTGTTCTTAGTACAATAAAATAAAATTAAAAACAGTGGAGGAAGCATGTATCATAGAAACCAGTAAGACCACTAATTCAGAAGAATGATCCACAGAACTGTAACCCACAAGATATTCTATAAGGAAGAAACTTTTTCAAGTTCAAATAGATTAGGGAAATACTGCTTAGTGAAGTACTACTTTTAGAAAGTCACACTCTACATTGGTACATTAAATAGTCTAAGGTGTGCTACATTTAAAACAAAGCAAATCAAAACTAAATGAAAAACCAACAAAATAATTTTGTTTAACCAAGTATTACCAACAATGGACTTGGGACATAATTTTCAACTAACCCTAATTTACAAGAGCAAGAGTTCTGGGTACCATGTTTTGAGTAATAAATAAAATGAATAATAATTTTTAGTTTTGGACTAAGAAAAAAAACCCTAAAATTTATTGAAGATTAGCTCATTTCTATTCATTTTTTAAATAAGAGAATCTATTAATAATTAGTGCTGGAGTATTCTTGAATCAGAGAACTAACTTAGCAGTACACAGAATTTGTTTTCAAGTGGTTTTAACAGTCGAGAAAGGCAAATTCATGACGCCATGAAATTTCACTTTTGTATCTGTTTACTGCAAAGAATTGGGTATTTTGGTATACTATTTTTTATACATTCTTTTCATGAAAGGAGGTATTGATGTTTATGGCCCTTGGATAATTATTTAAAATTATGAAAATTTCCCAAAAGCCCTCTTTTATTAAAAAGAATTTATTAATAATTATTCAGTTAATTCTATATTCTTAGAAAATTCATTTGATCTTAGACAATTTAGCATGCACATTTATTGAAAGATAACAATCACATTTGCTTTATGCATATTTGCAATTATTCTCAAGATCAAATAAATATAGAAAAGAGTACCGAAAAGCGTTACACGGTATAAAGGAAAAAAAACATTTTAATTGTGGCTTTAACTTTGAAGTACCATAATTCTGTTAATCTTAACATTCACATAGAAAACAGAAGTCAGTTATCCAACAAATACGGGTTGATCAGAGTGCCAACTATGTGCTAGTAGTCCTTGTTCTATGGGCTTTAGATACATCGTGGAGCAAAAATACACAAATATCTCTGTGGAATCATCATCTGGCAGGTACCACAGTATAATACTTTCATTATTTCTGGTTGGTCATAAATTTTGCCATGCTTTCTGCCAACTCCAGAATAATAAAAATGTTCTGAAATATAGTTTTCAGTTAGTGAATACATGATTGTTATATGAGTAATTGTTGTACAATTAATATCGTGACATAACTAAGAGAAAATATTCATTGAAATTATTGCCATAGGTTTATAAGTCGTATGATGTGGATAAGTTAAATTTTAATTTCAGTTCACACAATAGTTAAAACCATTCATTTATTCAACTACTATTTATTGAGTCTACTATGTCCTCCAGTATTATTTTAGGCTCTTTAGATATGTCATTGAGGAAGTAGACAATACTCTTTCTCTGGTGAGGTTTTTATCTCAGTGCAAGTTGCATCAGATTCTATTTCCTTGGTAGAGATATTTTTTACCATCCAACATGCACATGTGCTTCGTTTATATTTTATTTATATATTTTTTATTAAAAATTATTGGATGACGATTAATAAAATCGAATGTTTCAAGTGTACAATTCAACAGTATGTTGTATATACATTGCATTGTGTGTTCACCACCCAAAGTCAGATTTCCTTCTGTTACCAAATATTTGACCCCTTTTATCCCTGTCTACCTTCTCATCCTTCCCTCCCGTAACCTCTAATTTGCTGTCTCTTTGGTAGAGATTTTGAAAAAGAAATAGGAAAAGATATGAAGACTACTTAGTACATTGCTTGGCATAAAGTTGATGTTCTTTAAATCATAACTAAAAAGTAATCTTTATATAAATTATGTTTTATTATCAAAAGAAAAATTTAATGCTAATACTAATGTACTTTCAAGATGAACAGTTTTATTAGTCGTGAATTTCAGATTGTATTATTCAAATTTTATTAAAGTTATTGGTGCAAAGCACAGAGATAGATGAATTCATCAAAAACCAAATTCCAACATTTTTAAGTTATATAAAAATAAAGCGTTTCATCAACTGAGAAACTGAATGGCAGCCTTTTTCTTATTATGGAGTTGGCAGGTAATGACGGGGCAGAAAACATGGCAAGATTGCTAATCAGCAACGATGCAGGCAAAATAACATTGCATCTAGTGAGATACCAGTTCTGCAGAGCAAATTACCAAGAGAATGTGCTTCTGGTAGAAAATGTATTTGTATTGTCCAAGAGATTGAAAAAGACACCTATGCAATCATAGACTGCTTAACTCCAGCTCTCCACAAATTGAGAGAAAGCCCTGAATTGTATCATTTGCAAATTTCTGCGGTGCTCTGATTTTGTATTTTCAATTATTCGAATGACTTATTTATTTAGCATTGCCAAGGAATGAAGAAAAATTATTATTAAACAGATACACCTAAGAAAATAATACACACATGCAGAAAGATAGAGGCAATATAATGAAACATATGTTCTTCCCCAGAGAGAAAAATATTAACATTTTGTCATATTTCTTTCAGATAACAATATCTTAGGTTTTTAAAACTATATTACATAAAATAAATAAAATAATTGGTTTAAGAACATTGAGAATAACATATATTAGCTTTACAAAATTTTTGAAAAAAATCAAAACAGGAATTCTAAGATTTGGAAATATCCTTGATTATTTAATGTAAAAATAACTTAAAACTTTAAAAAAATGAGGTAACTCCAAATGTTATTTATCTTTATCTAAGAGTCAAAGGATAAGACAAAAAGTACTTCCTACATTATATATACATGTATACATATATATTTACGCATACATATTCTTGATTTTGAAGTATGGTTATGAAATAACTTCTGGCACCAATTACCCAGAGTTGGACCAAACTACATACATTAAGGACACACTCCTCCAAAAGAATGCCCTCATTTCTGATACCACCTGCAAATTCAGGAGTCCTCAAGGCACCCACCCTTCTAACTAGCTGACTATATATTCAGGGTTTTCCACTCCCCTTCAGGTTCAATAATTGAATAGAATGACTTATAAACTCAGGAAAGTGCTATAGTTATGATTGCAGGTTTCTTACAGCAAAAAGATACAAATCAGAACCAGCTAAAAGAATAAATACATAGGGAAATGCATGGAGGATCCCAAATAAGAAGCTTTCATTGTCCTCTCCCCATGGGATCAAGACATGTACACCCTCCTGGCATATTCATGTGTAATAATACCCAGATTATTGTCAACCAAGGAAACTCACCTGAGCCTTAGTTCCCAGAGTTTTTATTGGGATTTTCTTATATTTGATTTAATTCTTGCTATAAAGTTAAATTCTATCTCCAGTTACTCTCACCTACCCAGAGACTGGGCTGATACCACCTGGCTCAAAACTCCCAACCTTATAATTAAGTGATTGGTCTTTCTGGCTTGGCCAGCCCCTATCCCGAGTCATCTCATTAGGACAAACTATCTAGGAGTCACCCACCGGTCACCTCCTTAGCATAAAATTGTCCTCAGAGTCCGCTGTAAATAACAAAGACATTACAATCACTAAGAAAATCCCAAGGATTTAGAGGTTATCTCTCAAGAAATGGGGAAAAAAGGCCAAATTCTTTACTACATAGCAATTTATTTTGATTTTTTTTCTCCAATAAATATACTCTAAAACATATTATTATTCAATATTTTGTTAACCATTATTATTGTGGATTGAATATTGTGAAAATCAGAAATACTCTCTTTTACAAAGGTTATTTGCAGTGAAAAATCTCTGGCTAGTAAGTCCATAGTACCAAGTTTACGCTTCGAGGTGGTAGAAAAGAAAGAATGTGATGTTCAAGTCAGAGGCCATTGGTGCGAGCTCTAACTCTGCTACACACTAACAGGATGATCCTGGATAAATCAAAGCCTTTCTGAGTCTCAGATGACTATTGTGAAATAGATATAATAATAATTCTTACTCCGCCTGAATAACAAGTTGGTTGTGAAGTTTGAATGAAATAGTCGATAGATATAAAAATAAAATTGTCAAGCTCTTTATAAACGTTATTTTTAAGTCCTAGTTCTGCATTTCTTGACCAGTCTAACCTGAAGAAGGCTGTAAGGAACCAAGGGATACATAGAAGTCTTGCGACTGTCACTGCTGGGGGAGACTTGAACTTTGGTGTTGTCCCAGTGGTATGGGGCAGGGAATAATGGAGCAGAGGTGTAGTTAGCATTTTTCCTCAGTTATTCCTCATTGACACAGTAAAGAATCACAGGTCAATGAGGTTTAGAAAAGATTTATTAAGTATATTTTAGAAAGACAAAGTATGCCCCAAGGAGGCACATGGTTTTAGCGAAGAGCTGTAACAGAGCACTGTAACAACAACCAACAACGATCACCACAAAAAAAGATCCCAGAAGTAGGAATGTCTGTATTATATTTGGGCCATGATGGGCGGTTCCAAAGGCATTCCTAGGTGATTGGCAAGCGAGGTCATTTTGATTGACATTTGGCTGCTATGTAACTCTTTGCCTAGTGCACATGTACTTTACCCAGAATTCTGCTACCATTGGGGTATTCTATGGGTGGTTTCTAGGCTGGGCCCCTATTCCTTTGTTTCCCTGTCATGCATGTCTGACTAGCTACCTAACATGAACACAATATCTGATTGGTTCATTTAAGTATACTCACTCTATGTTTTAAACAAACATGATGGGAAGGTGTGATTATCAGTATTTTTGCAGTTAAGGAAAATAAAGTCAGAAAGATTAAGTACCTTGGCTGAGTTCACATGAGTGACCACCAGAATCTATTTAGGTTATGCTTTTCTATGTGACCTATTTAAATGGTGGAGTTGAACTACTAATCCCTAAAATCTCTCCTAGCTCTAAAATTCCATGACTTTTTTCCTCATAAAAGGATTGCAGGTCATGTAGTCAAAACATACTAGTGGCCATCTACCTTCAGCAGCGTAGCAGGTCAAGGTGCTGGGAGGGGCTGGGAAATGGTACACAGCTCTAATAGCAAATAGTGCAATTGTTTTTCGCAGAAAGCTGATAAGTACTACTTGAGAAGGTTATTTTAGCAATTCACATAGGTGGGGTTAGGCTAGGTTATGTTATAGTAACAAAGTACATTAAGATCTCAGCGTCTTAATGTAAAAACTGATTTTTCATTCACACTACATATAGGACAGCAGGGATTCCCCTCCCTTCGGATATTTAGCAGCCATGGTCACACAAAAGCTTAATCTTGATTTAAGATTTCACGGAAAAAAAAAAAAAAGATGGAAAATCATGGGCTGGCTTGTAAAGTTTCTGCTTTGACCATTTGTTTAGCTTCAAAGGGGCAACAAAGGACAATTCTGTATGTCCAGAAGTGAGAAAGCGGGCCATATTTAGTAAATAGCTGTAATAACTACTATTGTCACCTAATTTTCATTTTGTGAAATTTTATGTTACAAATCACTTTCTCACACATTATTTCATTACTGATGTCAATAAGAAGCCACTCTGGTGATGGTCATAAATAAGCAGACATCCCATATATGATTTTAATGCAGTGCTTTAAAACTTACCTTTTCCCCTTTCCATTTCACTAGAAGGTAAATTAGTTTATCTGATCATGTAATTCAAACAGAAATCGTCATTCAATGACCTTGAATCAAACAAGTTATATGAAAATTTTGGCATTAGGTTTTTGCAACCAAAGTGATATTTTGAGGTAGAAACTGGTCATATCCATATAGGAAAGTCATTTAGTTTAGGGTCCAGGAAAGAAATGAATATAATAAAGCAAGCTGGACGTTTCTCTATTCTCTCTCGCATACACACTTAAATATACGTAGAAGAACCATATAATTTACTTGCCCACCCTAGGTCATTTTAGAGAGTGAAAGATGATATTAATAGTTATAGTAAAGCAAGTATAAAGCAGGACTATTCCTCATAAAGTAGAATGTATTATCATCCTAAACTAGTTCAGAGAGAAATTATCATTTAAAATCAGTTTATCTTCTATTTTTCCCTTCTAGGCCATATATATAACTATATATATAGTTACAGTGGGAAAGCATTTGTTTATTTGCTTGCTTATTTGATGAACATGTGTGTGTACACTTTATGCCAAGCACTGTTCTACTACAGAGGAGTATTAATTTGGTTCATGTAAGAATTTCAGAATAGAATTCACAGTTAAGAAGCAATCAGCTGATATATTTTATAATACTTAAATGTATTCATGATGTTGTGGGAATTCAGAAAAAGTCACCCCAAGAAGTGCTTTGCAGAATGACGAATGTTTCGAGCTAAGAGTAACTTTAGCTTGGGCTCAAAAGAAACTTCTGCCCCTCTCTTTAACTACTTAGGAGAACTTGAATAAGGGGCCTTGACCATAATAAGATATTGTCAGCAATAATCTCTTTTTGACCCACTATATGGCCTGGCAAACTTTTATTTACTAAATACCTCTCATCAGCCTGCAATGACCCTTTGAAGCCCCCAAAGTGCATTACCTCATCCCTAGCTCAGAATGTCTTATATACCTAAATCTCCCTTTCCCGCATGTAGGGTCTCTTACTCTCTCATATATGCAGGTTCTCATATATACGTATGAATTAAATTTGGTTATTTTCTCGTGCTAATCTGTCCCTTGTTTATTTGATTACTAGACCAGCCAAAAGAACCTCGAAGGTAGAAGAAAATTTCTTCTTCCCCCACAATATCATAATTAATTTTGAAGGAAGCTCTAAAACATATTTTCCAAATATTAAGGTTAAATTATCTAGTTCAGTTTAAAAATCTAAACTTTTTTCAGTATAATTTCACATGTAAAGATATATATACATATACTACATATGTTCATACTTAAAAGTAATGTAAATATAAATAATTTGAATTTTCACAAACAGCTTTTGTGAAATAATGTTTAGTTGTCTTAAAGATGTCAAATTTAAAAACAAGACTCATGCAATGGATAGACTCTCTTTAAAAGTTCAATAATGGTGGAATTATTACATACTTGAACTTGAAATGAAATAACAAAGATTTTTAAGGCAGAATTTTCCAGCTCTAACATTCTTAAGTCTATGATATATTTTTGTTTTGTCCTTTTTTCTTTCGAAAAAGTAACATTTTTCTTAAATTACTTCTAATTATTTTTAGAAAAATTAATAAGATCTGGGATGATTTAAGGTAGTTAATATGTGAAAGGATATTATTCTATATTTAAAATAGGATTATCAATTTTTGAAACAATTAGTTGTGATTTTAAACAAGGTTATATGATTTTAAAATGAAAAGGGAATTTGGAATGTATGAAGATTTAATGTAAATGTTTTGATAAATGAAATGTTTTAATCATAAATCAGTTTTTGTTGTGAGGAAGAGAATTTAAAAGTTACTTAAAAACAGATAAAGATAAATCCAACTACATTAATCACAGTAAGTGTTTCCATGAAAAATTTTAAAAGCTAACCTAAAATATCAGTGATAACTTAGCTACTTATTCAGGACTTTCTGCTTTGGGGATAAGAAACTTTCCTTTACCCTTGAGGTTTTTTCTGGCTGGCCTGATAATTAAATAGATGTGAGACAGATTAGCAAGAGAAAATGACCAATTACATACATATATATGGGAACCCCATATTGATGTAGGAAAAGTTTATTTGAGCCAAACTGATAATATATGCCAGGGAGCAAGATCTCAAGTGCTCCTGAGAATATAGTTTTATAGCTTCTTTTATGCATTTGAAATTAAGGGAACATAAGATAGATTACATGGAGATAGGAGAAAACAATGTGGGTACTGGATTACAGAATAGTTAATAAGATCATATGCTTTCTTGAGAGTGGTTATGGCTTATTTCAAAGGTGTATTAACCTAGATGCACAGAAACAATGTGGACAGAGCTTGCTTAAGGCAAAGGTATACCCTTTACTAAAGAAATTATATGCCTGGGGCTTGACTACCCACCATGAGCTGCCTAGTTACGAATTTATGATCAGATCACCCTATGAGGTTATTTTCCATAGAACCCCCTTTTTTTGCCCACAGTTCCCCTTTTTTGGTCATAAATCAATCCAAAGGATTCATTGATGACAAACTTTTGGTCGTGTAGTATGGTCTCACAGCGCTAGGAAGGCTCATTCCTAAGAATTCTCAGTATTGACGTCATCTTGAGGATGGGGCAATACTGTAACCATAGGATCTGAGTTGAGGCCACATTTTCCCCCAAATAGAAGGACAGGTAAATGAAAGGCAATCAGGTCTTATGGCCTTTGCTGTGGAAAAAATAAACACTTTGGATCATTTATATCTATGAACTATCATGACTTGAGTTTTGCCTTCTGTCTCATTTTTCTGTATTTGCCACCTACTATAATATTTAGATAAGCCAATGAAAAAAGTATTAACAGTTATCTTATACATGTTCAGTGATCTTGAACAGTTGGACTATATAGAAAAACCCAAGGAACAGATATAACTATTATTATGACTAACATTATTAGCAGACAGGTAAAGACAAAATGGACTCTGAGTTGAAAATCAATTCACATGTTTACATGCCTTATCGATGTCTTGGGATATCTGTCCATCTCTGCCGTTGGCAGTTTCTTGATCTCAAGTAGTCGTTGATGTCTCTGGACAGGAGTAGATGTTCATTTGTGGTTAGGTGCCTGATAAGGTCCCTTCCAACAGGTTGGAAAGTTTCTTTTATTTGATGTCATTTCTAATAAACAAAATCTCCAGGTGGCAGTCAATGATTTTTAAAGTCTTTGTCTCCTGGGATCTTGCTGTGAAAGAAAGCAGTTACAAACTTGGCATTTTCTCAAAGTGACTCTATCAGACCTTGGCAATAGTGTAAGATGTCTCCTGTCAGTAATGTCAGCTCTTAAGATCCTTCATCTAAGTTCAGTTTAAATGCACTGTGATGCATGAAGGAATGCAAAACCAAAAAATGGGAAGCCAGGGGAGCAGGGAAGAACTATGTAGTGGTATTGGGTTTCCCACTGCCCTAACTATTCGTTTAACTTACAACTGTTTACACATACAATACACTCTAGAATTTTTCATAACTTATTTTACAATGTTTCCCATGCAATTTCAAATCTTTTGAGATATTCTGAGAGCCCTTCTGAAACACTGCAAATATATTCTTATATATATTAAGATTTTAACTCTTAAAGCCTCAATGTCTAATGAAAACTAAGAAGTAGTCTATTATTATTCTTTAGTTTGGACATTTTATAACCTCTAGAAAAATTTTCCATAAACATAAAAGTCATTTATTACATGGCTTATTTTTATAAAACCCAGGCAAAATAAAGACATTTCTGTTTTGCTTAAACCAAGAAACTTAAACTAGCTTTTACTTACCAAGGATTAATCTTAGATCATGTAAACTTGCAAAGCATTTGAGTTAGTTTCTATATTTCTGAGAATGTTAGCATACACAATCCTTATAAGTACTTGCCTTTAAATTAACTTTAACAATACCATCTGGAGGTAGAAAATTATCTCACATTTACAACATATATATATAGACTCAAATACAGAAATATACAAAGAGACCTTTAGCCATGAGAAAAATTCACTGCTTTATAAAAGAACATTTGGATCCACATTTTACCCTGGAGACATTTACAATTTATCTGTCCTTAATAAGTCAAGTTCTAAATGACCCTTCCCTTTTAAAAATAAGGACAGTCATTTTTAATACTTCAAAGAATTAGGTTGACACCTAAATGACATCATAGGTTGATCTATTTATCTAAATACTTTCTGTCTCTTTTTTTGTACATTCTTTTACATAGTTTCATTTTAGCTTAGAGGAGAAGGCCTTTTAACTTCTGAAACAGTCTCTAATATTTTTCTTTTCATTAATTCTGCCTATTTTATAGTCGGCTTTTTCTAATTGTGCACACAAAAATTAATTTAAAAAATTCTCGTTTTATCCATCTTAGCATTAATGGAAAGCTGACTATCATGGGCTTGCTGTCCTCAGAGTCACGATTTCCCATGTTAATTTTGAGATCTGTAGAGTCTGAACAAATTTCTAGGAAAAAACAACATTTACACCCACGTCTCCAGACGAGCTAAATGCAGTCCCTATAGGACTGCTTTACACTCTAGAAGAAATTTTTCCTCAGGCAACCCCATAAAGATTCTTAGTCTCCTACAAATACAAGGGCCAATGAGAGCTTACCTAATGCTGCCGGAACCTCGATGCTTTCCAAGGCAAGGACCCCTTTTTCTCAATCCCCTCCCTCTCTCAGGGTGAACACATTCCAGGGCACCCTGCCCTTCTCCCCTGGAGGATCCCATTAGATTGGACTTTGGGTGCCCATCTCCACTACTCTAAACTTGGGGTCTGTACAACTACTGTCATCCCATTGGCTATTCGGGTTGGAGAAGCAAGTATCCTTTCTCTTGCAGAGCTAGAGAGAGTTCAGTCTGTGTTCAGACTCTCAGAAAGTAATCTAATTAAAAATCAGGAATTAAAAGCAGCAACCCATTTGTGTTTTCCTTTCTGGATTATATTAACCTTTACCCACCTTGAGGATTTTCTAAGAACAGCTGAAATGAAGTCATGGCCTGTGATTCTCATCTAAGAGATAATACTCACCCAACTTCACCCAATGTAGAGCGAGAAGCCAGTGGGTTGCAATGAGCCCTTGCTTGTACCTTGCACCAGGTCCAGGTCGGCAGGGTGTTCCTGGGTGAGCTTCTTCAGAATCTTGCCAACTATACCAAATAAATGTTGAAGTAAGAAAAGTCTAAACCTATAGAGAATTTGTATAAGAATTTATTTGAGCCAAACTGAAAACATATGCCAGGGAGCAAGATCTCAAATGCTCCTAAGAATAACAGTTTTGGAATTTCTTTTACACATCTGAAATTAAGGAGGGAACATAAAGAAGAGTACATGGAGTTCGGAGAAAAGATAATCAGCAAGATTATGTGCTCTCTTGAGGATGGTTATGGCTTATACCGAAGGTGTGTTAACTTAGATACTTAGAAAAAATGGGCAGCGCTTGCTTAAGGCAAAGATAAACCTTTTACTAAAAAATTATATGCCTGGGCTGTGACCTGCCAATTAAGAATTTATGAGCAGATTGTAAAGAACCCTGTAAAGAACTTCTTTTTTCCCCTCTCCACATTTGCACATGTGAATAAGACACTCAACACACATGAGAGGTTCAGAGACCAAAATGGAAACTCCGGCATATAAGACATGCTGAGCTAGGGATGAGGTAAGGCACCTTAGGGCTTCGGAAGGTCACTGCAGGGAGAGCACATGTTTGGTAATCAGTGATTTGCCCTGCCATACATATAGGTAATAATCTCATTATGGGCAAGGCCCTTCAGTCAATCTCTTCTAGGTAGTTAAGGGAAGGCAGAGTTTCTCTTGACCCTGAAGAGTCTTGATTGACTTTAGCTCAAAACAATCATTAGAACCTCTCCTTACACAGCATGTAGAAACTAGAAACCAAGGGACTTAAAACTGTTAGCCCCTGGGACTCTCACAAATACTGCTCATAGCTAAATGTTACCTAGCACATGAGGAAATCCATCTCATGGCAGTTAGCAGACACAACAGTCCATTTTACATTTATCTGAAAATTATCTTTTAATATTACCCTAATAGACATTATGAAATATTTCCAAATACTTACTAAAGTGGTTTGATTGAAAAGAACGAGTAATCAGGAGAGGTAGTATTTTTTCCAGCAATAAAATATCCAAAGAGTGCGACAAGGAAGAGAGAAGTACGTAAGTCAGAGATATTTGTGGCACAAAATTGCACAAAATGTCAGAATGAGTAGTGGTCAGGACAAAGAGAAAGGAAACAATTGGAAAGAAAGGAGGGAAAAGAAATGTTATGTTGTTTTGTAACTTATTGCAAAGAGCAAAAAAAGGAAGCTACAGATGTAGAGACTATGAATTTAAAAAAGAAATTACCAAAAGCATCTGATAAGAAAGACAATAATGTGGCTGTCGATGACAACAAGTGCTGCCTCTGTAAGTTCTAAAGACAGGGGAAAGTGAAGGAGAGAGTGATACGGTCCAATTTCCCTTTAAAAACGCAGGGCAAGGCAAACCACAGAGGAAACACCAGATGAAGATGGATAGAAAGAGAAGAAAGTCACATTTCCTTTATTGTTAGAATTCTTTCAGGTTGTGTTAAACTCTAAAATATTTGCAACTTCTCTTTATCCTTTATTCACCACTTTCACTTTCACATGCTCCTGAGTTAAATGAGCATTTTATTTTCCCTGGCATCACTCCATCTTCCTCATCCTTCTCACCTCATTCTCCTTTCCTTTCAACTATTACATCTTCAAGAGATTCAGTGCCAGTCAGCATTGTGTTTTAATTCAGTAAATCTTCAATTTTATGAATACAAGTCTGAAAAGAAAATTAAGAAGTGTAAGTTGAAGTAAAATGTGCTAACAGGGAAGATGTGTTCCATATTTTAACATTAACACAAGCGCAAAGTAAGCACACCATTCCAATAATGTCTTTATAAGGAGAAACTATGACTGTTTTCTCAGTACCAGAAATAAAACTCAGCTGACAGATATGGGTTTGAGTAGTTACATTACCTATGGTGGTTTGTCGTGTATGTTTGAGAGGACACTTTAATACTTTCCCGCCTCTTAAGTTTCAGACTTTTGGAAAATAATAGTAAATTTAGGCAAGTGTAATTAAGGGAAAAATCAGATTACTAAACTTTAGTACATTATCAGGAAATTGTCTTTACAGAAAAATACATGTACTACCTTATTTGAAATTGTTTTCTCATTATTTTTCAAGTTACAGATTTCATATTATAACAATAATAACAATAATAGGTATATATCCAGATATCCTGCCAAGTGTATTACTCATAATAGAATATGAACAGAAAGAGTCAAACTCAAATTCTTATCACGGTATTCATTCTCTTCTTAAGAATTAAGCTTTATTAAAATTTTGTAAATTTTCTTGTAAAACATGCTTTTAAATCAAGCATTCAAAAATTATGATGTATTACTTATATTTCTCTTGTTAAAAATTAGCTAACATCCAATTCATTTATATTTATCAGTATTCCACATTTCCAGATAAACTGAGAAAAAGAGTACTGGAAGAAATTTTCTTAAAATGTATTCATATATTTCTAACAATTTACTATTTTTTCTGTTATATCCTGAGCAATTGATTTTGTTTTCAATTCTCATCTCTGTCCCAGAATTTACACTCTTTTGTTTTCATTGTTTAAATTTAACACAACTTAACTAAATATTTCAGAGCTGTTACATAAAGCACCTGTGGAGAGCCACTGGAACTCCAGAGTTGGTGTAAAGATTATTATCAAGGGAAAACATTTGAGCTACAGAAGATGAACAAAGAAATGTTATCTGAATTTCTCCAACAGAGCCTCCTGAAAGCACGGCTGCCATTAATCCTCCCCTGAGGGAGTTTCCTATGAATTCAGCTTCTATGGAGATAGAATGTCCATTATCTTTAGCATCAAAAAAAGCCCAATAGAACCTTTGCTGCCCATTGATGCCCTAAACCTATCTTTTGTTAAGTTTTGTATATAAACCTTTATCTCTGGCCGTTCATAAACTTACTTATTACTGAGCACCTCCCATATGTCACTGTGAATAAACTTTGTCTCTTCTCCTGTTAATAGTGTATTGTCAGTTAATTTGCAGGCATCCATCACTGAACCCAAGTTGGAAGAGGAAAAGTTCTCTCCAACAGTTTTGTTGACTAGATAGAGTAGAATGGTTGGGATTCCCTGCTAGTTCCAGAGATTCCTGCTGCCATCCCAGGACCTCTGATCAATCCAGCAAAGCTAAACTGCTTTTACTAGCTAGACTCCTGGATTTCTGCTTGGAGTCTAGTTAAGCAAGAACAGTTAAGAGCCTCTCTTTTCCTCCTTTTCCAGAAGGGGTTTTTAAAATTTACAGTAGAAAACTTTTGGTTAGAGCTAGTTATTTGGATGTTGTGACTTTTGTTGTATGTAGTCATTATGTTCTGTTAGTCTCTGTCTTTTGTGTTGTTTATTATAAAGAGAATCAGGGTAGAACATAGGCATAAGTCCTATACGCCTGTTCTACCCTGCCTCTCAGGATGGTGAGTTTGTGAATCACCAATAAAATTGGATGAGGTTCTTGTTCTATCTCAATTTTGTTTCCTAAGATTGGATTTAGATCCAGAGAGAGTGTTCTCTAATTTGTGCCTGCCTTGGCTGGGGTTGGGGGGCAGACGTTGTGTCAATGCAAGAAATGTCCAAATGTGTAGATAATTTTTATATGAGTTTATTAGAGCCACACTGACAATAGATGTCAGGGAGCAAGATCTTAAATGCTCCTGAGAATAACAATTTTGCAGCTTCTTTTATGCATTTGAAATTAAGGAGGGAACGTAAGGAAGATCACATGGAACTGAGAGAAAGGAGGACAGTTAGCAAGATTATGAGCTCTCTAGAGGGTGGTTATAGTTTATTTCAAAGGTGTGTTAACCTAGATGCCTACAAACAATGGATAGAGCTTGCTTAAGGCAAAGATAAACCTTTTAGTAAAAAGTTTTATCTTTTTATGCTTGGGCCTTGACTACCCACCATGACTTGCCCAGTCAGGAATTTATGATCAGAACAGCCTGTGAAGTTACTTTCCATAGAATCCCCCAACCTAACCTCCAATCACAGATTATACACACACACACACACACACACACACACACACACACATAGCGCACATAAATATACATATATGTATATATATAAAAAATATATTTTATATATATCTTATAAATTTATTATAAAAGATTGGCTTTTACAATTATAAAGGCTGAGAAACCTCACGATCTACCATTTACAGGTTGGAAACCCAGGAAAGCCAATGGTGCAGTTCTGAGACCCAGGAGAGCCCATGCTCTAAGTTCCAGTAAGAGTGCTGGAGAACACTCTTGTCTCAGCCCATCAGTCTGGCAAAGAGAGTGAACTTGTTCTTACTTTGCCATTTTGTTTTATTCAAGCTCTAAATGGATCGGATGTTGTCCCATCACCTTGGAGAAGACTGTCTGTTTTATCCAATCCACCAATTCAAGTGCTAATCTCATCTAGAAATACCCTCATAGACACACTCAGAAATAATGTCTAATCACGGTCAAGTTAACAAATAAAATTAACCATCACACAAAAAAATGATTTTGTGCTAAGGTAGGTGTTTAGCGGTTGTATAAAGTTTGTTCCAAAATGAGAAAAAAGAAAGTATAGAACAAAAACCTGAATAGATATAGGAAGTTGTAAAGGGTCTACGGTAAGGAAAGGAAGAAAGCTAGGGGAGGGGTGGGTAAAGACTATATTGTGTAGTCAATATAGCTGAGATTGAATGGATTTTTAATAAAGTTTTAAAATGAGCTTTAATACCAAGAATGTAAGATGCAAAACTTGAGTTTGGTGTTCTCTCTCATAAAAAGACAATTGGTCTGCCCTTAATAAGAGAATAAAAGATTATTCTTTACCTTTTGAGTAATCTGCCTAAGAAAGAAAAATTACATATCTTATTAGAATGATTTCTGTTATCTTTCTGTTATCTTTACCATGTCCTCCATTATTTAACAGAAATAAGTTTTCTGTTAAAAGATTTAAGTGTTTTTGTTTGTTCTACAGTCATGTTACCTCCTACTTACCCTGTCTAAATCTTTTGTCGCTTTGGTTTAATAGATAACTAAGAATTGTTTTATAGTGAGCTGTGATCCTATTTAATCAAGTGTTCAAAACTTTTGACATTTTGACAATGTTTGATATTTTGCATTTCCAACATCAAATCCTAAATAAAATATTAGTCTTGAGCTGATTTTGAGGTTTCCCATAAGGCCCTTAAAAGTGTCAAAGAGTTTGTTCTTTCACTTGTAAAAAGAGAGGAGTTTTTTTAAAAAATTAGGTTTATTTGATATGTTGACTGGCATGAAAAACATTATCAAATAAGAAGAGATGCTTAACCTTCCTTAAGTTATATTTGTATGGATAAGTGTTATCAGTATAAATATATCAGGAATTATATAAAATTACTAGAAAAATTTTAATGCTCTTGCTGTCCATAATATATTCTTATGCTGCTTTGTCTGAGAGTAGGAAATAGTGGTATAATGTTATCATTGATTATTCTTATTACTTAAAATGTTGTACATCACAGAAACAACCAAATTTCCTTGTCAATTATAGTATTTTAATGAACTCTGTTCAGATCTTTACCTACAGCTATTTTAAGTCTCTCGTCATCTACAGAGGTTATCATTTTTACTCTGATGCTTTCTTGAAACTTTTTGCAATCAGCTACAAACCAGAATGCTTCATCTTCAACAAAAGTGACTATCTCAGAGACCCAAGGAAAGGACAGGTACTCTGAGATATATGTTTCTGATAGTATTAAGAATTCTGAAATTATACCGCTGGGCTGAGTAAGGATTTCTAGAATTCTAGTGGAGAAGCTGATGTGTTTATGAGCCCAAGATTAAGAATCAGAATTAATTACATGGGGTTAAATGAAGTAATAGTTATTACAGTTTTTATGAACTTTTTTAGAACATTTCTTGTTCTTTAATGTTCTATTTTCATATTTAAAAAGGCCCTTTTCTCATCTCTCTTAAACTATCTGTAACTTTTAGAAATTTAGATTATACTTTTGTACACAGAAATAAAACATTTAACTTCTTTTCCTTCCTGATCCCTCCAGAATTCATTAAGTATTTTCATTAGGTATTCTTACATGGCAGTATAGTTATTTGCATAAATTCAGTGAAAATTTATTCTTCTTATAACAGCACATCAAGGATTTAACTGGGATGTCATAGTTGAGAATGATGTATACAGAATCAGATGTGACTAGACAATTTTAAGGAACTAAGACTAACTTTATGAGCTAATGTTTGCAAAGCCTTCTTTGGAAAAACTGGTCTGATATTTGGCATATAAGAGTTCTGAGCCTCACAGGCAAGGGAGGTCACTTCCTAGCAGGCCCAGGAAACTTTGGATATTTTGGGGAGACCTTGAGAAGGGAGAAATTCACCCAAATCTATAGGTACTGTGGGTGAAATATAATGATGAGTTCTTGATTGGCTTGTAAAAGTACAATTTGAGGCTCTGTATAGAAAGTCTCTGTGTTTCCAGTACAGCAAACTTAAAAATAAGTGTATATGGTCAATTACTATTCGTGCTATACTTATATAAATAATTAGCCCAAATTTAATAAGACTAGACTTAGTTATAAATAAAAACTATCTTACTTTGATTATCTTCAATCAAAATGGGAGTTATTACAGAGGTAAATTTTATGTCTCAATGGAAAACTGTAACCCACCATGTGGCTTATCAGATTCTGGTCCTATTCATTGTCTCTGAGCTATTTTTCACCTCTTTGTAAACTGGATCCCACTATCTTTAGCATTTGTCAGTAATTGATTTGTCAATAATTAACGTTTCCAATTTTTCTCCCACCCTCCTGATTTGGTATCACTGAGGACTAAAAACTGACTGCCCAGATCTTTATTGAGATTCTAATCTGTACAGTAGTCACTGTTTTCCCAAAGCCCTGCAAGCTGAAGCTAGACAACTTGACATAAACGTCAAAGGATTTATCACAACAGTTAGGACCACTCCGGGAGTTCACCAAACACCTGTATTTTCCATGCTCTGCTCCTGAAAATAACTATGACTATAACACTGATGTCTATGCCATCACCAAAGACACAAACTATAAACCAGGAAATCCACAAGATTGCCATTGCTGTCCTCATGCCATCATGTAAAGACACTGAGTCTTACAGCTAGAGTCTTCTAAACTATCTACACTTTGGACTCAAAACTAGGTTTATAGTAAGCTCCAGTGATTGCTTTTTTCTTAATTTTTTTGTTTCCTTATAAATGTCCCTCATTATATGCTTGATTGCACCCATTATATAAGAGTCTAACTTTGACGTGTGCCAGGTTCTCTCCTGCACCACCACCTCCTTAAATGGGACACAACCATTTACCTAGACTGATCTACTTATTCTCAAGACTGGGAGATTGGTTCAATGGGATATGCAGCAATAGCCTTAGATTTGTCTTTTTCCGCTTATTCATCCTTGTTTTAGCCAAAGCTCTTTTACCCCTACTGCAGATTTCTTACCTCACAATTTCTAACCTAAATCTCTCTCCACACCAGTCAATATATTTTCTTTTTTCTGCAAAACTTATAGGGAAGTTTCAAATGGGGAAATGTAGGGTCCCAGTTTGATTCTAGGAGCTGGTGTAAAGATCATTGCAAAGTGAAAATATTTAAGCTACAGAAGATGCATAAATTTTATCTAAACTTCTTTTTTCTAACTAAATCAGAGCTCCTAAACTTAACTTCCCTCAGAAAAAGTTTCCTGTGAATTCAGCTGTCATGGAGACAGATTACCCATTCCAATTAGCATCAGAAAAGCCCAACAGAACCTTTCATATCTTCTCATTGAAACCCTAAGTGCCCCTCTCTAGTTTTGTTAATTTTGGTATACAAATTCTTATTTCTAGTTATTTAGTGGGAGCAACTCTTGAGTGCAGTTATAAATAAACGTTGTCTTTTTCTCCTGTTAATCTGCTTATTTCCAATTAATTTTCAGACCCCAGAACACTGGGCCCAAGTAGGAAGAAGGAAAAAAGGTTTTTTTTTTTTTCCTCTCAACACATCTTACATGGATTCTAAAGATATTCATGTAGGAAAAATAACATATTATTACAAAACATGTGCTTCTGTGATTCAAATTCATTTAACAACTTTATTTCAGTATAATTCATACAGTCTGTAATCAAAATAAAAATAAGTGTTAGGTTATAGCAGATTAAATTCTGGTTAAAAATGACAGACTAAGCACAAATGTTTTCCTACCTTTCATTCTAAATTTTGAACTTAAATGACAAAAAGATATTATAAAAATAATATTAAGTTAAAAAATAACAAAACCACAATAGCCCTGGGAAAAGGAGAACTCTCATTAGAGGATGTGAAAGATACAAGACATACATAATCAAATGATAGAGAAATAGCAAAAGTAAAATCTTAGCCTGAGTAAAACAAGGTATGCACTGTACTTTCGGAGGGAGTTTTGGGGCAGCTACAACCTCAAAATCAACAAATACACGGAGCAGGAGACTGAGGAATTATAGCACTAAGAGCAGCTTATCAAGTTGGGCCTTGGCTTGTTTTCCCTTCTTAAACCAACCAGCAAGAAGGAGTGAACTTTGCCCTAAGGACTAACCCTCCATAGAAGGAGAGGGCTCTTTGTCTGCAAGGACCCTTGGTTAGAGATCTGAGACTTAAGAGAAAAGAAGAGCAGAATTAAGCTACTTCATCAATTTGCAATAAATTCTAAAATAAAAAGAAAACAAAGACATTCAGGGAAGAATGACATTAAAAAATAACATCTCACAAAACCACTTTCATTTGGAAATGGTGTTACTTTCTTAACTGCCTTCTTGTTGTTCATGCATTCTACAGAAAACCTTGACTGTCAGAATGTACAATCCACATACACAGAACCGTCACCATCCAATGCAAAAATGAGGTCTATTAAGGAGATAACCCCTAATGTTACAATAAAAAAAAAAAAACATTGGTAGTCCCTTATACATATCAATATATTTTACCCATCAATGTGAATGAAGAATCAAGGATCATTGGAACCAAAGGGGGAAAAAACAAATCAAGAAAATAAATGGCAATAAATATGAAAAATAGAAAAAGTGACAGTAGAAGACACAGAAAAACTTCAGAATACAAAGATAACATAAAAAATTCTAATTACCACATTCGGTGAGATCTAAGATAACACCATAAAACAAGAAAATAAACAATGGAAAAAGGACAATCTGAAACAGAAAGATCCTAGTGAAGAAAACTGCACAAAACATGGAGATTATTAGATGTTCTTCAGTGCAGCACTGGGCTTGACTTTCTAGAGTTTCTCTTTATTGGGCTCTTTTATAACTTTAAAGAATCTGAGCTTAATCTGTAAATTTTTCATTGGCAGAAATTCAGATAATATTTTTTCTGTTAAAAAAGATCCCCCCAAGTTTATTAGATCATAGACATTAACCAGCTTGAATCAAACCCAGCAAATTTATGTTATAATTACCTAAAATTGTTATCTTCTTAAATGTTCCTTGGTATGGCTTTATAGTGGTATTGGTTCCTTCACTGAGTTGAATAAAATCTTTGATACCTGTTTATTTTATATTTGTATGAGAATCATGGTTTATAACCTTTAACAATTGTGGAGGTCATTTACTTTGATACCCAAGTAAACTTACCTGACAAAGCCAGGAAAAATTGCATTATCAGAAAATTGTACTTCA
The DNA here is from genome assembly GCF_902729225.1 of Pteropus medius. NCBI lineage: Eukaryota > Metazoa > Chordata > Mammalia > Chiroptera > Pteropodidae > Pteropus > Pteropus medius. Next base: position 9,925,713 of record NW_024355205.1, read on the forward strand.
TGAGATGGCATAAGTCCAAGAAGTCTTTTTTAACTCTCAGAGTGAAGCCCAAAACTTTATATTTCCTGACTCCCTAGTTGTGTTTTTAATTTTTTTTTCCTGGGAAATTTGTGCTTTGTGTTTGTGTCTGATTTGTGCAGAGCTGATAAGTTGTTCTCACTGATGGCTGTAGTAATTGGGAATTTGGTTTTATGGTTTGACCATCAAAAGATCTCTGTCAGTCTATGGCCATGCCACCCTGAACAAGCCCTATCCAGTCTGATCTCAGAAGCTAAGCAGGGTCGGTTCTGGTTAGTACTTGGATGGGAGACCACTTAGGAAGACCAAGTGCCGTAGGCGTAAAAAATTAAAAAAATAAGAGATCGTAAGCTGACAAGGTCCTTACAATGTGAGGTCAACCAAGGGTTGCCTCACCTAAAAATAGATAGATAAATAAATAAATAAATAAATAAATAAATAAATAATCTTTGTCAGATGGCTGATGATCATCTTTCTTCTGCTGAGTGAGAGATGAACAATGTTTTGCTAGTTTTCTTAAATGTTTATCTACTTATAAACTCAGATCTCTTAAGAATACTGTGTCCTTTGGGAAGGGAAATAGCTTTTTGATATCTGAACTGTTGAGTTTTGTGTTTATGGTTTACTTCTGACATATGACTGATGTAAAACTAAAATTATAAGCTCTTTATCTGTCTGCAATTCAGAAATCTTTTACCTTTCCTGGAGTGAGAATGACATCTTTTCCTACCACCAGAGGGCATTAAAATAAATTAGACGATTAGGTTTCTTAAAGTAGCTCTGCTGTGACTGTTTTCTAAAGATAAATATACATAAATGTAATGTTCCTGAAATTCACAGAATATAAGGAAAGTGTACTTCTAATATTTTAAGAATGTTATACATGTTAAAAAAAATTCTTATAGAAATTACTATCTCAGAAACATTTTAAAAATTCAAATGACATAATTAAAGTGAATCTTAGAACAAATCAGGCTCTTTTAATACTTTGCATTTAAAAGTATAAATAACAACTCTGTTTTTGGCTTGGGTTTATCAGTATAGGTATAATATAAACATATATTTTATTTTTGAAAGATTTAGGCTTGCTATTTCATGAAGAGACTAGTTAATCTGAACTACCTAAACTTCTTATATTGGCTTATTACTCAAATAAGCTAATATTACTTTTAAATAATATTTAATATAAAAAATAAATTTGTATTTTACTAAATCAAATCATAGTAGTCATTTTTATAACAGTAATAATGTTTATATGTCAAGCTAACCATAAATTTCAAGATTCTTAGGTAACTTAAAACTATAGATAATTGTCAAAATATTAATTTCAGAGTATGATTAAATATTGAAGCACTGATTACTAGGCAACATTTTAAATTTATATAGTTTTTGTTACTTTTATATGTTATCAAATGGCTTTATCTTTGGGTTATGATAACAAGTGAGTTCATGTTTGCAACTTTAAAATGGTGTCAATTGCCTGGTATGGGTCACTGAGTCAGGTTTACTGATCTAATAAAATGCTTATATACGAGAGATTTCAATTATCTACTTCTTAGTTTGATGTATGAAATAGAGGACAGTTACACAGGTAGTTGAGACTATACATGGGACAATGGTGGCAGTGACACATTAACGTGGAGGCAAAGTAATGGAATATGCTTTTGTTCATCAAGATAAAAAGAGAATAGTTTTGTCTTAAATTGCCTGCAGTCCAGAATGTGAAAGAGGTTAATGAAACACAAAGCTAGGATAGTTCATAAAAGTTCTTCGTTTTCAGAAAGGGAATTTTTATTTGTCTTAGTTTATAATACCTGCATATATTAAGGTCTGAAAAGAAGCAATAAAATGTATTAACATTTTGCCAAAGATTGCTCTTTTTTGATATATTTATTCATAAGAAATAAAAGCCTATATCCTTTACTGCCAAATATTATATTTGACTATATCTCTGTTAAAATGATAAAATAGTCTTAGAGTTTTTAATACAGAATGTTAAAAATTACTCTTTACCTTCTTTGTAATTTGCCCAGTTAGACATATTTCAGTTCTCTAGAATAATTTTCTCTACTTTGTGTTAACTTTATCATACCCTTGATTACTTTAAATAAATATAACAAATGAAGACAGAGAGAACAAAGTTTCTCCTTTGTGGAAGACTAGAGTTCTTTATAATATTGCTATTTTGTTCTATGTTTATTTTAAAACATTTTATCATTTTGATTAAATAGGTATAGTTTCTGAGGCATCTAGGAGTCTAACTTCATTAAATGATCAAGTCTTTTTGATAATTCTTTTGATTTTTCCTCCCCAAGATCAATCCTAAGTTAAAAACTAAACTAAGCTAAACATTTTAGGTCATCTTTCACAGCTAAAACTATCTTTGAGTTTTTCTAGAGGATCCCAAGAAAATCACAAAGATTGTTATTTCATCTTATAAAATGGGGGTATCAGTCTCAGCATCTCATGGAAATTACTATATCATATATTCTGAACTACTGTTATTTTGATACTCAGGAGAAAATCTAGGTATCTTCAGTTTGGCAATGGATTTTTCACTACGACACAAAAACCATGATCCATAAATGTAGAAAAGTCAGAAAGTTGGACTTTAATGAAACTAAAAACTGCTCTGTAAAAGACACTGTTAAGGGAATGGAAAGAAAAGCCACAGACTGGAAGAAAATATCTACAAAACAAATATCTGATAAATAACTGTTATCTAAAACATATAAACTCTTAAAACTCAATAATAGAGAACAACCCAATTGAAATAATGGGCAAAATATCTAAACGGTCATCCCATCAAAGAAGATATATCATTGGCAAATAAATATATGAAAAGATATTCAACATCATTTCTGATTAAGAAATTGCAAAATACTACAGTAAGACACAACTACACACTTAATAGAATGACTAAAATGCAATTATTTGACAATGCCAAATGCTAGCAAGGTTTTGGAACAACTCTTTTCATTGCTGGTGGGAACTAAAATTGGTATACTGACTTTGGAAAACAATTTAGCAGTTTCTTACAAATATTTGCTATATGATTTAACAATCATTCTCTCAGATATTTACCAAATTTATTTAATGTCTATGTAAAAACCTGCACACAAATGTTTATAGATACTTTATTCATAATCAGCAAAAATAGGTGAATAGTTAAACAGTGGTGCATCTATACAATAGAACATTACTCAGCAATAAAATACAAGTGATCTATCAGTGATCTATCACACACAAAAAAGGATGAACCTTAAGTGTATATTGTTAAATGACAAAAGCAAGTCTAAAAAAGCTAACTACTATATGATTCCAATTATATAAACTTTTGAAAAATGCAAAACTGTAGAGACAATAAGATCAGTGGTTTCTAGGAGTCCTGAGAAGATTAAATAGATGTAGCTCACAAAATTTTTTAGACAGTGATAATATTCTGTATAATACTATAATGTTGGATGTAGAATTATGTATTTGCCAAAACACATCAAACTTTAAAGCATGAAGCTGAACTTTAATATATGCAAATTTAAAAAAATACCAGGAAGGAAGACAAGAGAATCTAACTGTATTACAAATGTATGAAACTACCTCACTCAAGGAGACAAGGAGAAAAGTGCTGATCTAAGTAACTCTGGAAATGAGTTGAATCTGTAAAACTAAAGGCAAAAGGACTGCACATACACACCGTACTTTAGTTCTTATGGGGGTTCTAGTTAATAATTTTGATACTTCTAAATTAGAATTGAGTAATTAAGTAAATGGATGTCAGATTGTAGAAGCCAGATTTTTCAATGTTAGAGTGGGGCTTTATGGCTAGTCAAGGAAAGGGGCTAGAATGATACATGTAGAAATAAAGTTAGAGACATCTATATGAAGTCATGTTTAATTAATTTGTAGATATGAATTGTTACATAAAGAAATTACGCACACACACAGGAGGTAGTAGGCACACATATATTTTCTTCCTCTGTCAGCTGAGAAGGCTAAAGTCAATAACAACCCCTAGTAAAAAACATGCAGTATCTAGATCCTGGTTTCTAATATCATTACATAATAAAAGAAACCAAGACTCTGAAGTAATGGCTAGTGCATCTTATAGTGCTAGAAAGTGAGGAATCGTTCAAATGAACCAATTATACATTGATGGGGTTAAAAGACACAGGAACTAAATGAAAGAGCTCCCAATGGATGACGTTTTTGAAGAACAAAATATAAAAAATATCATTGGATTATAATCAAAAGCACAAAAATTGTATGATTCTATACGGATATAAATTAATAAATACAGAAAGGAAGGATAATAAATACATCTCTCAAGCAGAATGAGTCCAAGTAAGTTACAACGATAGTCCACTCTAGTAGGAGGAGCATAACTCTCCATGGCTTCTTCCCAAAGAATACAGTAAGGAAAGGGGGTACAGTAGGAGAGTAACTTTAAAATGGAGAAATCTACAAACACTACCTTGGCCAGGTGATCAAGGTCAACATCAACAGTGATAAATTATGTGACAGTATGTACTCTTGACATAATATGATGAAAATGGCACTTTGCCTCTGCAGTTTTTCTCCCCAAACCTATAATCTCAGTCTAATTATTAAAACAAACAAACAAAAAAAAAATCAGTCTATGGCCATGCCACCTTGAACGTGCCCAATCTCGTCTGATCTCGGATGCTAAGCAGGGTCGGGCCTGTTTAGTATGAGAGACCACCTAAGCATACCAGGTGCTGTAGGCGTTAAAAAAAAAAAAAACAGTGAATTCTAATAAAGGAACATCCTACAAAATATCTGAACAGAACTCAAAACTATCAGAGTCAACAAAAACAAAAAAATCTGACAAAGTTTCACAGTTAAGAAGAATCTGCTATGGACTGTGTCCTCCCAAATATACATGTTGAAGCCTCTTAATCCCCAATGTGATGGTATTTGGAGGTGGGACCTTAGTTTTAATTGAAGTCGTGAGAGTAGAGCTTCTATGATGGGATAAATGTCCTTAAAAAAGGAGAAAGCCACAGGAGACAGCTCTCTCTCCGAGTATATGCACCAAGGGAAGGCCATGTAAAGGTATAACCAGAAAAAGAGCTCTCACGAAGAACCCCTGTACTGGCATCCTTAATTCAGACTTCTAGCCTCCAGAACTATGAGAAAGAAATGTCTTTTGGTTAAGCAAGCCAGTCTATAGTATTTTGTTATAGCAGCTGAAGTAACTAAGAGAGAGCCTGAAGAGACCTGATGACTGAATGTGATGTGGTAGCTTGGATAGGATTTTGAAGCAGAAAAACGAAAATGAAACAAACCAAGCAAACGAACAAACAAAAAAATAAGGAAATCTGAAGAAAATATTAGTTCAGTAATTGTAATAACTGTACCATACTAATATGTTATTAATAATAAAGAAAAGTAGGTACAAGATACCTGAGAACTTGTACTATCTTATCAGTTTTTCTGTAAATAAAACTGTTCCAAAAAATAAGATATACTTTAAAAAATAAAAACCTGGAAAAAAATTCAAATTACATTGTACTCAAAGGTCACTCTCCTGAATACATAAAAAATAATTCCCAGATATGTATTTTAAAAAAAACAAGACCAACAGCACAATTTCTAAAAATTGGCAAAAGTTATGAACAAAAAAGGAAATACAAATTGGTCTGAAAAAATGGATTCTCGACCAAATTCCTAATAAGAAAAATTAACAAATTAACCTTAACCTTACAGTGAGATAGCATTTTTTGTCCTATTTTGGGATAAAATCTAAATGTGTGGCAACACGCTCTGTTAGCAGGGCTATGGGAAATAAACTCTCATACATTGCTAGTGGAACTAAATATTAAAAATCACTAAAGAGCGTAATTTGGTAACATCTATCAAAATTACAAAGGCATTTACAGTTTCACCAAGTAATTTGACTTCTACAAAGTTATCCTATAGTTATCTTTTGCATATTTTTCTGTCCAAGGTGATTTACTGCAGCATTGGTTCTCATAAAAAGAAAAGCTTGGAAGCAACATGATTTTGCATTAGTCAAGTACTGAATAAAAAATTAATTATGGTTCATCTATAGACTGAGATATTATAAAGCCTAGATACTTTACAGTGTAAAATTTAAGAGCACGAATTATGGCGAGATCAATGGGTTCAAATCTCTACTTTACTCTTTGATATTTCTGAGGTTTGGGATAAGATTCATGAATATGGCTTCTTCATCAATTAAGAAGGATGAAACAAATACACATTTGTAGAATATGTTATTACATGTCTTAATATATGTAAAACACTTAAAACACTTAAAAGAATGCCTCACGCATGCTACTTATCATAAAAATGTTTACTATTATTATTGTTTTTTGTAAAAAAGAAATGAAAACATTCTCTGTATTTGACATGGACTGACCTCCAAGATATAATGTTCGGTTAAAACAAAACAAAACAAAATGTATAAAACAGTGTGATCATCATTAATATGAAAAAAATGAATAGATATTAATTTGTACATGCTAGTATTTGCAAAAAGAAAATCTAGAAGCAGATACAAATATAAATAAATGTGGCTTATTTATTTGTAAGGGGAAGGAAACTCATAGGGGCATATCGCTTTAATTTTTTAAACTATTTGAATGCATTACCTATATAAAATATTTAATTCAAACTATAAACATTTATAAATATAAATCTACGTAGACATATATAAGGCAGATAGCAATAATGGGTTATATATGTGATATTTTGTGTTTCATTTAATATTTATATCCATCTAATGAGGTAGGTTCTATTTTCCCCAACGTGCTATGGAACAGAGACCCAGGGAATTAAATAATTTTTTAAATGATACAAAAATAAATTAGAGTTCAAGTCCAGATCTCTCTGATTTCAAAGTCATTGCTATTAGCCACGTCCTCTCCCTGATTTGACAGGCACATGTATAACAAATCAGAAAACAGTAACCAAAAATGCCCTGGAGAGCAAAGTGCTGGTCTTAACTCTGCTGCCTTGAAGGCTTCATTTTTCTCATCAGTAAAGTGGAAGTTTGGGGCTAGTGGATTCCTAAGCCTTCTTCTACCTGTAATATCTGATAAACTTTATCATCTCTTTAAAAATAAATTCTTTGACACAAATCTTATATAAAGGACATTAAAAACTAACCTACTTTGGAATATATATCACTAGATTGTTTATTTTTAAATATTAAATTTTAATATCATGCATTATATATATTTTTTAATTTTAGCTAGATTCCCAATTCCTATTAAATATTCAAAGTAATAAGTATTTCTGAATGATAAGAAAATGTTAATTTCTTAAAATATTAAGATTTTTCAAATCGAATTAAATGTATAATTTTAATCCTACCTAATATTAATTGTAAGTTTACTATTATTAACTACAGCATTCTTGATTGTTAATCTAGTTACTTAAACTATTAAGGTAAAGATTTCTATGGAATATGGATTTATTCTGAAACACAGGCCAGTATATTTTACTCAAGAGGCACTTTTTAAAAAACTGTAGGTTCTGAGTTCTAACTCCTGAAGTTTCTTTATTAGTAAGATTAGGGGTGGTACTGAAGAATTTAACAAGTAATTAATGTAGATAGTCCACAGAACAGTCTTTGAGAAACTATCACAGAATGCCTCAAAGGAGGAAGAACAATTCTCCACTCTAATGTAATTTCACTTCAACATATGGCACCAGAGTAAGATTTTTGTTAACGTTAAGGTGTCACAACTAAGAATGTTGATACTGAACAAAATCTTGGTATCTACCAAACCAGTACCCTAGAGCATGGTTCTCCCTGGTAAGATGATATTTGTATAAAGAAAATGCTTTCCATTTTTCTTCTTATATGAGAGGGAGGGCTATATCTAATTCATTTTTTAAAAAGTTATTGATTTTTATTTTGTTTTGGTCGTTATTTTTAAATTGAGAAACAGATGAGGAATAGTATTGAGTCGAGTGCAATTTCTGAACTCAATAGTGTTATAAATCATATAAAAAAAGACAAAATAAAGATTTCCATTTCTCAACAGAGATACATAAAACTGGATATTCAAAACACCATAATATATCATGTCAAATATAATCCACAAGAAAAGTGATCTCCATTCATATTCTCTATCTTCTCTTTTTGATGGAGTCGATATAGTAAAATATGTCTAATAATGCTAGAAACTACTGAGAGATTAAAAAGAAAACTTCATAAAACAGAAATATATCTAAACCTTCATGGCTGTCTGCTTTGGTGCTTTAAGATTTGAGCCTTAATCTTTTCCAAGAGTTGTTAAGTGTCACTGTATACTGCTTTTAGAACTTTGAATTATATTCTTACTAAGAGAAAAATGAAATGACTCATTTAAAAATGTGTTTTCAAAAAAATGAATTTAGCTTCTTTGAATTTATTCCGATGCTATATTTAGGTTTACTAATATTCTAAACCCCTTCCTTTATCAGCAATTTTAAAATGTGAGTTGAGATCTACAGGTAGGTTAAAGAAGAATCCTAGGTATTACACAATATACAAAAAATTAACTATATAAGATTTTAACACTTTTACTTTTCAGTTTGTAGTTAACTCCTATCAGTTTGTAGGTAAGTCCTGGCGTGTAGTATTCTCAAAATAATAATAGTAATATTAGCAGCAATTATTATTATTTTATTACTATTACTACTGCTACTACTACAAAAATAATAATGCAACAACCATTTGGTAACCAAAATATGATTGAAAGCAATTGAAATCTTTAATGCAACTTCTGAAGAAAACACCAATAAAGATATTTCTTAAAATGCAGGGCAACATGTCAAATTTTTTTTGTCTTCTTTTCTTGCTTTCATCAACAGGATAGAGTTGCCTCAAAATTCTCCCTTCCTCTCAAAATAACCTCAAAAGAACATTTTCCCAATCCACCTTTAGCATTTAGAGAGATACATGACTTGTATCTCTCTAGCTCCTTTCCCCCTTCTCTGTTCGATTGTGATGATGAGGATAATGATTTTCTCTCACTAATACCTTCGGTACAAGTTCAGCTACTACTCTACCATGTAGACATGGCCTGGAGCTAATCAAGATAAGGTGCAGCTCTCCAGCTCTCTTCATGGCAGCCCTTCGTGTGATGAAGCAAGCTGACAACAGTACTTGGTGGTAGAGAAAAAAAATGAAAGATAGAAAAGATTGAATAGACATGGCAAAATTCTCCTTTGTGGCCACAGGGAGGAATAAAGCATTGAATACACATATGCAAACCTTTTTCCCTGTCTTCTTTTTACAGAGTCAAATCTCTGCAGTATTCCATGAAGAAGGAAACAAATGTCCATTCTTGATGGCCAGGGACCAATTACACTGGTGACCCAACACTGACTTTTTACATTCTCTCTTTCTATGTGCAGGGTAGAATTCCTTTTTGATAACTCAGGTGATGATGTGTGGCTTCCCTTGGCTGCATATGTCCATCAGGAACTCTTCTGGCTAACCTAATTGATACCCAGGAAAGAAGCACTTGGAAGTTAGGATTCAATAACTGTCATTCTCTAATGACTATACTTCTGGCCATCTTCCTCCTCTGGCCAGAAGTATAGTCATTAGAGAATGACAGTTATTGAATCCTATTTATGAAGTCCTGTTTTTCAGGTTTGAATTCAACCACAATATGTCCCTTAGTGACTCAGCTGAAGTCAACTCCTAAGTGTCCACGCAAACAGAAGATTATCAGTTAGTTTCATCAATCCATTCTGGGATCTGCAAAACATCAAAAAAATAGCAATCATTTGTATGACTGATCCTAAAACGGTTTCTGATCTGAACACTAGAGTGGCTTCCGGGAAATGTCTTATAAACTGGAGTTGTTAAAATAAAATCAGTTAACTGAATCATGTCCAGTATATTTTAAAAATAATGTTGAAGGAAAGAGGAAATAACAGAGTACATTGCATGTATTAAGTGTAGAACTGTTTAGTGAATGTTTTCTTTCAATTATGTGTGAACATATATGATGTATGTCTATGTATGATGGATTCCAATGTAAAATGTATTTTTTATGTGGGTCATGATCTAAAAAGTTTGAAAAAGTCTCTAAGGGGTCTCATGATTGGGTTTGAATCATTCATGCTTCCTAGTCCAATAGAAATGTGTCTATACCAAAACGACTTCAAAAAGTGTGGCAAAATGTCTGTCACTTCTGGCTACCTTGATCTGTCCTGATTTAATTTTCCTGGGCTGTACTGGTTAGCTTTACTCTCCAAAAGCTGCTCTCTCTCTCTCCCTTCCTCCCTCCCTCCCTCTCTCTTTCTCTCTCTCTCATTTTAATGTAAAAGTTCATTTATGATATTCAACAAGGAAGTTATATTTTTAGACAATAGAAGTTATATTGGCTTATGAATCCCTGAAGAATAAATTTCTAGCCAGTTTTTAGTTGACAAGTTTTATTACTTCCTGAAAATTGTGTGTATATACACATACACATAGGTATGTGTGTATATATATGTATATATAAGTGTGTATCTTCACTAATTTTAATGCGAAAATATGATGGATTCTATCTCAAACCAACATATCCAAATACTTTTTCAGTTAGAAAATTATAACAATTGAACAGTGAAAACATATTTACATAAGTAATAAACAACAGTTTGAGAGTAAAAAATACTGTTTATATATAAAATGTAATTTACTGAAGAAGAATACAAGATTTTAAAGGGCATGATGATTTTTGGAGGAAGAATGTAAAGGACTCATCTTTAGATGATGATGGAGAGTCAGGAGGTCAACCTGAGAGGCATTTGATGTCACAATCAGACATAATTGATGATAACAGAAATAAACATCATATTATTTATTTATTATACTTTCTTAGTGAAAATGTATTCAGAGTTAAATTTTCAGCCCTTGGCTTCCTGATGATAAGCATTATAGAAAGCAATGGAAAATACAATTCTAAATAATTACATAGGCAAACATCTGTCAGGCATGCAAATGCCACATTCACAGACATTACTGTAGCTGGATAGACAGTATGCTGACTATGTTTTATTTTATTTCCACTGTTGTGTTGGGAAAATCCGAATAAGCCTGCTTGTGAATTCAATACAAAATCTTCCCAAGTAAAGGTTATGAAGGGAAAAAACAAAACAAAACAAAACAAAACTACTGAATAAAACAAAAAATATTCATAGCTCCAGGGAGTTCTTGATTCGATACAGATGTCTCTGGGGAATTCGTTCACCTATTGTTTTATAGGAATAGTATGACATATGTTTTAAGCAGATTGGTACACAATTAAAAAAAAAAAGTCATATCATTGTTATACCAGCATTGACAGACAGAAGAAAAAAATTAAGTAGTAGTTTAGTATGAATGTAAATGATATACTGCATGAATAGTAATGACACTGAAGGACAGAAGAGGTTTTTGCTGTTGGACACCCTTTCTCTAACCTTAGCAGTGTGCATAATGAAATGGTTAGCTGGGGTGTAATAAAAGATTTGGAAGAGATAACGAATCTCCTCCAGGAATAAAACTCCCTTTACCCAAGTAAGTTCTTCAACTGGCCAGTAGAAAGAAAGAAGATAGGTGGTCATAAAACAGAAGAGCAATTAAATAACTTATCCAAGGTCATGAGCTAATAAACGGTAGACCTGAAATTTGTATCCAAGTTTCCTTTTAATAAGTTCTCTCCTTCAGAAAAAATGGCTACTGCATATGCTTATGCTTCTGGAACCTATTAACTTGTGTGTAAAAACACATACATACCACACAGGCATGTCAATTGAACAACAAAAATATATTTATATAAGTAATAAACAATAGATTAAAAATTATATAAATTTTCATTTAACATTTCAAAAATATCATTTAATGTTTCTGAGACTTAGAGATATTAATTAGCTTTCCCAAAGTTATTAAATTAATAGGCATCGAATACAAATTTGAACACAGGTATTTTCCCATCTCTTTTTTCAGATTACAAAAAATATAAACAGGTAAGGGTCTTAATATAAAATTATGTTCTCTAATTTTAAGCAACCATTTCAATATGCAGACCTGGAGGCCTATGTCAGGGCAGGCCAGAAGACTTGTTTTGTTGTTCTAAATTGTGTTGAAATATGCTTTTCTGCTGTTAGAGTGTCCTTGAAGAGTACAGAGAATTTGACAAGAAAAGAAACTGAAAGTCAGGAAAGAAGTGCCTGATTCTGCCTCTTCCCATTGATATTCTTTCACTTGCCTCAGTGAAAGCATTAATAACTCCAGATAAGTTGCCCTTCCCCTATTTATATAATAAAGTAAAAGTATAATTTATAGAAAAGTCAGAGTTCAAAGTTTGTAACTTAGTGTTAAATCATTTAAATGATTTCTTCTGTAGATAGCACCAAAATCTCTATAGAAATGTATTATTTTCATATCTGCTGTCTTTAAGTAAATTAAGAGAATTCTAAAACTAAATATCTTTGATTTTTTTTTCATGTTTTAAACTGCAAAAAGAGAGTATAGAATCACCTAGTCCTATTTACATTTTTAATAATAGTGATAGTTGGAAAAAGATAAAATATTATCTAAATCTATTTCCATATGCTTCAAAAGCAAACTTATGAATGAATACTAATGCATATTGTACAAACCTTGTAAGAGGCAATTAATTTGCCAATGCCTAACAAAGCTGGAAAAAGAAAGGAAGTGTTTAGCCTAGTAATTTTTCTTATAGAATTTATCCTCAGGAAATGGTCAAAGAAATTCACGAGGAAGTATTTATGATGATATTTATCACAATGTTATATATAATAGCAAAAAAATGGGAAATTTAAAATAGCATAAATAATTCAAAATAAGCAAATCGCAGATTATGGTAAGATTCAGACAATATATACCAATTAAGAATGATGTTAAAATAGTAATATAACGTGAACTGTATTTTGTATAGAAATAGTGAAATAATAGCAGAAGTTAAAAGATTTAAAAAAAAAGAACTGGTAAAAATATTCAAGAGCAGAGTCTTTCAAATAAAGTAAGAGTATGCACAAAATTTTGACAATTATAATTAGGAGAAAAATATAAAATTAAATAAAATTAAGAAATAGATATAGGATAATAAAATCAGGAGAAATAAGAAGGATACTTTTTAAAAATTATAATAGAAAATAATTCAGCTGTTAATTTTGAAAATTCAGATGCCACTTAAACTTTCTATGGTGTAGAAAATCATGGAAACTAATTTAATCCATTACCAAGTGTTACAAAGATAGTACAAAAAGGAAATCATTTAGGACTCCCTTTTAAAAACAGATTTTAAAAATAGCAAATAGAAAGCTATCAACTGAATTAGGCAATGCCCCAGAATGCACGATGATTTTAAAATGAGATAAATATAAAGGCTCTTTTAAAAGTAATGTCATAATCTAAATGCTCAATAAGCATTTGATAAATTCAATACTCACTTCAAATATAGTTTTTGAAAATGGTGAATAATTATTGGTGGGTGTATAATTATATAACTGGAAAATAAAATTGATTGTACTTTGTTTAGAACATTTATTAGAGGGCTTAGATTTAAAACAAATGTAGCGACATTAAGGTTTTCTTTTATATTTTACGAATGGATTATATAATGGGGGTATCATTCATGCTAACAATAACAACATAATATAGATAATAATAAATATCCTTTGTCAAACTTTTAGGTTGCTTCTGGCTGCATATATTAAAAAACAAACAAACGAAAAACCTCAAATGGGCTTAACTGATGAGGAAATGTATTAGTGCACATAGTCAGTGTACAAATGAGAGCAATTTTTTAAATCAATTGATTTAGCCTTTACTGAGTTCATCGAAGACCCAGTTATTTCCGACTCTACTATGCTTCCTAAGTGTTGATTTTATCTTCCTTTAATTTTCATGGTAATTGTAAAACTCAGTGTAGTATAAAATACTGGTTAAATACTTTGTGCATATAAAAGAAAGTTAGGACCTAGGTTCAGTCATGTAGCCCACTGCCTATTGTTGGATACTCTTGTAGGCGCTGCAATAATATTTAGCATCCCTGGATTCCTCTACTGACAAAATAACAACAGTGCGCCCACCATAAGTGTAATCACTAAAATACATATTTCTTCTACATGTTTCTAAAATGATGAGACTAACACCACTGTTGTGACACTCCAATATGAACAATTTGAATTTGAGCAGCAAAATTAATAAATTTGATTTAAAGTACATACTTTGTACAGCATATATAACAGGTAGGAAAAACATATATTTTCTTTGCAAATACCATTCCTAGAACTATCCATGTGAAGCAATGGTTTTCAGTGTTGGTGTAACACTCTCTAGGTGTTTTGAAAAGTGTGAGGGCTCTTATAATTTTCTTGTGTGGTTATGCCTTAGCACTTCCATTAATATACTTTGTCTTAGCATAGTTTGGCCAAAAAAGAAAAGCCTGAAATAGAGGTTTGCATGGAGTAGTTTATTTTGGAAAATATTTCCAAAGGAATTAAATGGAACAGTGAAGAGTGAAACAAAGAGGGAAACCCAATCCCGAGATGGCAGCTGAGGTAGACACCTGGGCTTGATGCTGTTGGCAATTATAAATTTTATTTAATTTTATATTTTTCTCCTAATTATCTACCCCAGGAATGGAAAAGGGAAGTATTTACTTACCAACTGCTGTCCCTATTGGTCAAGATCCTTAAAAAAAAAAAAAAAAAAAAAAAAAGACCTGTGAAGTATTAACTCCCTTGTACTTCCAAGTTTGTGCATGTATTAGAATGGTTAAGTCGGGTTTAGCAACTGTCCCTCCCACCTAATACATTCTGTATGTTCACACTTGTACAAAATTTTAAAGTACTAAAAATTACCTGTAATAATGAAAAGTCAATAAAAGTGGTTGCCTAGGGCTGGGGAAAGTGTTGAATATAAAAGAACATGAGCAAACTATCTGGGGTGATGGAAAGGCTCTCAGCATTGATTGGGGTGATGGTTATATGGATGTACATATTTGTCAAAACAGAACAAACTTTATACTTCAGGAGGATGAATTTTATTTTATGTAAATATACTCAGATACATTTGATTTTAAAAATGTGCATTTAAAGTTAAATCTAATCCTTATATTCTTACAGTAGTAAAAAAAAATAAAGCTCCAAGTTACTAAATTTTCTAACCTAAAAAATTACAGCAGGAGAATAACCTCAAAGAATATAGAAGCAAAGAGATAAGAACAGAAATTTAAAAAAAAAGAAAGAAAGAAAGCAAACATATAATGAAAAGGTCAGCAATGATAAAAGTTGGTTTTTAAAAAGACTAGTAAGCAGATGATTCATTGGCAAGATTAATTCAAACAAAACAGAAACAGCAAAAGGGACAAAACCACAGATGCCATAGAGATTAATCAGCTAAGTAAAGTTCAAGAACAAGTTTACACCAATATATTTGAAAAGTTAGATGAAATTAAACAATTCTTAGAAGAATATAATTTCTCAATTCTGACTTGACAATAAATTAAAATCCTGAATGATTATAAGCATTAAAAAATATAATCAGCTAAATGTTTTCATACAATGAAGATATAAGCCCAAACATATTACAAGTGGGTCTAGCAACATTCAGGAAATGGTTCATTCCACTGTTTAACAGTTAAGGTTTAATCCGAGAAGCAGAAAAACTAAGAGTAACAAGGAATAAGAGATTAATTATAGGAATTAAACGGTCCATCTAAATAACTTGGAGGACACAGTACAAAATTAAAATGCAGAGCCTCTTGTTTAAAAAGCAAGGAAAAAAGTCTTTTCTTCCTCTCTCTCTCCTCTCTCCCCCCTCTCTCTCTCTAGCTATTGTGATATTTTTATTTTTATTTACTATGTAATATCATACTCCTCTGGGCAAGGGAAAACTTATGGGTGAGAGCAAACACTCACAAGCACCAGGGCCCAGCCCTGTGACTTGATGCTTGGGGTGCATGTGCCTGACCTCAATCCTTCCTACACTCATGCCCAGTGGCCTGCTAGCTCTAGAGGACAGCAGCAATCACTGGGCAGGGGTCAGGGGTAGACAGCCAAGAATTCCTCTCAGGAATTCAGGTTCTCCTGTTAGTTAAGGTTCCAAGTGCTTGGCTCATTCTCCATTGTCCCATCAGAATTTATTTACACAACACATATTCAAAGATAAAATTATTATGAATTTCGAAATGACAATGATTGAACATGAGTTCCCTTCTAGTGTGGGTCCCTGAATGACTGCACTGGCTGCAATATCCATGGAGAAGACTCTGGAATCAGTTCTTACACAACTGTAGAAGAAGATGAAAATGAGCAACACTATCTATGCACGTGGGCGGGGGGCGGGCAGGGAATATTTGGGAAATCTCTGTACCTTCTACTTAATTTTGCCATAAACCTAAAAATTCTCTAAAAAACAGAGTCTGTTAAAGAAA
Organism: Pteropus medius; assembly: GCF_902729225.1. Classification (NCBI taxonomy): domain Eukaryota; kingdom Metazoa; phylum Chordata; class Mammalia; order Chiroptera; family Pteropodidae; genus Pteropus; species Pteropus medius. Next base: position 9,942,152 of record NW_024355205.1, read on the forward strand.
AAAAACAAAGCCTATGGAAGAAAAGCTCTTACCTCTACATCTTGTCGTGGCCCTGAAGTCCTTTTAATCTATATAGTTGGTAATTGGGAAGATAACAGTTGGACATGAAGTAGAGGAGAGCAAGGATATCTGGAACCCATGAGGACAAACTGGAACACACAAGGACAATCGAGAATCCATGTCTATCTCATTCCCCCTTTGAGCTCCTACAGAAGGAGCTAGTGCCACCTAATCACACATCTGACTTGAGGCAGAGATGCTCGCTGAAGGAGGCCAAAGTAGAGAAGCTAGAAGAGCAGAGGGCCCAACAAAGTAAGCAAGTGAATCAGTGAAAATATGTGCAAGCTACAATGGTGCCTTGTATTCTACACTAACCTTCAGTGAGTAGTGTTGCTACTTAATTTCTCTTTTCAAATTCACACAAATTTCTCTCATGACCTACTCTTTCATGGAAGTAGAAAGGGAAGGGAGTTCTGGGGGAGCATAGTCACAGTTTAACTGAATTGACACGGCACAAAATTACCACACAATGTTAAAGGCTTTCAGAGAATTGGCTCAAAGGGAACACACCTTAACTTGTTTTCAAACTTAAACATAGTAGAAAAAAAATTTTACAAATCAATCACACCCATGAAAGCAACGATCCTATGCAAAATATTTGCTAAACCAAGGACAATATATAAAAATGACCATGTTGGATTTGTCCCACGAAAACAGTAGTGTTTTAATATTAGAAAATTAACTATTTTAGCATAATAAAGGAGAAAAATATCTTTCCAACAGAATACCTACAGAAAAGAGGAAAAAAAATCCCTCAGCTAAAAATAGGTACAAACGTCTTTAACCTAGAGTGCATGTCATTCTTAAGTGAAATATCAAAAGCTTCTATGTTAATTCGTAATGTTCTAATTCTTAACTTGGGAGATTATTATAAAAATATTATTATAATTTAAACTACAGAGATATACACTTTTAATTTCTGTCTGTATTATATATTTCATAGCAATAAATAAATAAGTAAATGAGAGAAAAAAGAAGATAAGAGGAAAGATGAGAGACCTAAAAGACTGATCCAGGAGGCTCAATGTATGATTAAATAAAGTTCTGGAAAAAAATAGAAAATGGAAATTGAAAGACATTATTAAAGAAGTTAACAGAATAAACTGTTCAAGAACTTCATAAATATCTGGCTTGGAAAGGCCACATCATACATCAAGGCACATTATTATGATCAGAATACCAGAAATAATGAGAGGAACCTAAACTCAGAGAAAAATAGGTCGAAAACAAGAAAGGTTTGATTTAAAATAGCATCAGGTTTTTCACTAGCCACATGACTCTAAGAGTTACTGAAGTTATGAGGGGAGAAATAATTTTCAATATCTAAATAAAACTTAAATCAAATTTTAAGGTAGAATAAAATATATTCAGACATAAGGCATAAAAAATCATAAAATATAATCAGACACATATGAACTCATGAAAAAATCCTTCCATGTACCTTTTCTTAAGTGTGTATTTAAAGATATGCTCCAGAGAAACAAGGGGGTATTGATTAACTAATCAATCAGTGAGTCAAATCAAGATATAAGATTCAGGAAATAATAGATCTCACCAGAGAAAAAAGTGAGGCAATGAGCCAAGATGACAAGATAGCCACTAACTCAGACTACAATTAGAAAATGGAGGCAAAAAGAAATAAGCTTATAAGAAATAGGGACACTAATTAGTAGGTGATATTATTAAATATTTTAAAAAATCAAAAATAAATTTAAAGAGAACATGATATAAATGAAAATTGATTCAGGAAAGGAATATATAGAAAAAATATTCTTATAGTAAACTACTGAGATGTGAAATGGCCTATATTGAAGCCATTTTTGTGAAAGCTGATGATTGATTTTACTAATATTAGAAGACTATACTAGAAAAGACATCATGATAGCACTAAATCCTAAGCCATCAGGGCAGTGAATTAAGAAGAAACTTTAATTTATAAATTAAAAATAAGAAATGCCAATAAAACAAATCATTTAGAAATATGTATTTAAATATCAGGAAATAGGAAAAATAAAGTCATTGCTTATGGAGAGGGGAATTACTGGGGAGAAGTAAGGCTTAAGACTACACGTTTTTGATTTTTAACATTGTCAAAATTAAGATTTTTAATATCATGACAGTTAGATGACACTTCGTTTTTTTAAAACAAATCACAAAAATACCTTTAAAAAAGATAAACAACTTCAAGTTTAAAATATCTAACTCAACACATTGAGTTGAGTCATTCTCATTCTATAAAGAAGGAAAACTGAGAAAGTTCTTTAAAAATTGTTAAATGTATAACTAGTCTCAAAAGTCAACTTTTCTTTGCACTAGAAACAGATATAACTAGTAGAAGAAAACATCTAGAAAGTCATAACCAAAACAGGGTCAGACACTAGTTCCATACAAGACAAGTGTTGAATCACAAGGAAGAAACAAACAGGCCATTCTAAGCTCTTAGGTTGTATAATAATGTCATAATTTGACTCTCTGACATATATATATATATATATATATATATATATATATATATATATATATATATATAAATCTTCACACATAAGCATTTCACAGTTCCTAGAGTGCTTTAGGAATTGAATGTTTTCTGAACTGCAAATATGTTTATTCTATTTCCATGTATAAAATCTTTAATTTATCTCTACAATGAACTCAAACACTTTAGCTTATTATCAAGGTTTGCCATGACCTGGGCTCTGCCTACCTCTCCAGTCATAGTATTTTCCATGATTCCTTTCATAACCTAAACTAATGGCCATTCCAAGTGACTTACAGTTCTCTGATTATGCCATGTGATTTGATTCTTTGTCTTGACCCATTTCAATCCCTCTTCTTAGAACGTGAGCTCCTCATGTTGCTTTTTAATTCATCAACCCCTTTCCCTGTCAGGCTGTCCCATCTTTTAAGACACCTACTATCGCTTCCTTTATGGAGTCTTTTTCTGACCCTATATTAAAGCTGACAGCCTGTTCTTTTTATCCTTTATTGAGTTTTCTACTGATGTCTAACAGAAAACCAGGTGATTCCTCAATAAACTTTATTTATTTATTTATTTTTTTTGCCAAGTTCTTTTCTCACTATTGGTCTAAAAGTTCCTTGAAGGCATATATCATGGCTTGATCTCTTCTACATCCATCATTCTTCAAGATGTACCTTATTCATAACTGGCACTTACCAAATGTTTTAGTAATTCAATGCATGATGAATAAATAAATGGAAAATAAACATACCTTTAAAATGTCTTCTATAGATTGCAAAGTTGGCAACCTATCAATATGATAACAGAGGCTGAGACTGTCATTGTTTCTAATTTAGGATTAAAATCTTCTAAGCCCATTAGGATAAATGGCACTGTTCTATATCTCAATAGGAAATGACTGAAGGAGCAAACTTGGTAAAAGCGATTATGTTTGATGTAACTGAATAATGATTAACAGAGGAAACTGCCAAATGTCTAAATGTTTCTTAATCTACATTAATCGAACTTCAGTGATAAGTTGATATCTTATAGAAAGAAGAAAAGATGAAATTTCAGGCTTGGTATTCATACTCAATATTTTCTTCATTACAAATTTTTTCTTTTTCATTGATTAGAATAATGCATTATTCCATCTATTATTGGTAAAAGAAATGTGAATTTTAAGTAAATAAGATTTAAAAAAATCCCTTTACTGATATGATAAGTATTCTTGAGCATATAAATATAATTATATTTTAATTAATATTAATTCAATTAAACATTCTCCATACTGTGGTAGCTGAAGTAAGTCTGTTGCTATTTTAAAACATCAAGCAAGGTGGATTCTGGGAAGAGAGAAGAGTAGAAAGCACCAGGAATTGATATCCCCATTTAGACAAAAATGATACAAAATCAATCTTGTGCAATTAGTTTGGAACACTGAGTTCTACTAAAAGCTTGCAACAGGGAAAGCCTTGGAGGGTAAATTGGTTAATTTCAGCTAATTTCACCTTTTAGTGCAATAGCAGTTATGCAGCCTGCACACCCAGCTCCATGGCAGCCAGCTGTGTAGATGTTGCTGGAACAGCCTGCACACAGCTTGCAGGATCCAAAGCAGAGAAAAGAAAGAGAGAAAAGAGTACTTTGTCCTCTAAATATTGGAAATTTCTGCTCTGATCACTGATTGCTGCTTTTAGTCTCAGAGATTCAGATAAATCTCTGATGTGAGTTGTTCCTACTCACGTCATTGAAAGCCCTACTCTCAGGCTCAAGTGACTTCCGGGGGACTGAAAGGGATGGTACTCTTTATTTCCCATTCATTATTCCTTTTTCGGAGGCAAGACTGCACATATGGAGTAAATTAGAAAATGACTGTGCATGCACAGGGAAAGGCATAGATTCATAGGAGATCTGAGAAGAACTTTAGTTTCCACCTTAGGGTGATTCTTAGCACAGAGACAGGCTATAGTAAAAAACAAACAGAAAATAGCAAACTCCGAGGAAGCAGGAGAATCTAATCTTCAGAGTTATCACATTATCAGATTTAAATGTCCAGTTTTCAACAATGAAAAAGTCACATAGCACACAAAGAAACAGAAAAGTATGTACCATTCGAAGAAAAAAAAATAGCAGAAACTGTCCTTGAAAAAGACTTGATAGCAGATCTACTAGAAAAAGACTTTAAAACAATTGTCTTAAAGACATTGAAAAAATAAAGGAATATGTAGAGAAAGAAAAAAAAATGATGTATGAACAAAATGAAAATATCAGTAAAGAGACAGACAACCTAAAAAGGAAACAAAAAGAAATTTTAGAGCTGGAAAGTATAATGGCTAAAATAAAAAATTCACTAGAGGCATTCAAAGTCAGATTTGAGAAAGCAAAGACTAACAAACTTGAAGATAAGATGATGAAAATCGAGTCTGAGAAGCAGAAAAAAAATAATGAAAAGTGACTAGAGCCTACAGGATCTGTGGGACACCATCAGATGTACCAACATATGCATTAAAAGAGTCCCCCCAAAATAAGAGCAATCGAAATGAGCATTGAAAATATTTGAAGAAATAATGGCTGAAAAATTCTCAAACTTGATAGAAGACATGAATAAAAATATCCAAAATGTTCAACGAACTCCAAGCGGAAGGAACTCAACAAGACTCCCATCAGGATACATATTAATCAACTTTCCAAAGTCAAATATAAGAGAGAATCTTTAAAGCGGCAAGAGAGAGATGGCTCATCACATACTAAAGATCCTTAGTATGAACATGAACACATTCCTCATCAGAAATTTTAGAGGCAGGAAGGTAGTGGGCCAGTATATTCAAAATGCTGAGGGAAAAAAAAAAAACTGTCGACCAAAAAATCCTGTATCTGGTAAATTGTCCTGTAAGGGTAAAGCAAAATTAAGGCACTCCTATATATTCAAAAGCTGAGGTTGTTCATTATTACTAGGCCTGCCCTGCAAGAAATGTTCAAGGGAATCTTAAAGGGTGAAATTAAAGGACATTAGACAATAGCTCGAAGCCACATGAAGAAATAAATATCTAAATAATTGTAAACACAGAAAATTATAAAAGCTAGTAAGATTGTAACAATGGTTTGTAACCTCACTTTTTGTTTTATACACAACTTAAGAGACTAATACAAAATATTAGTCTAAAAGTTAGTATTACTGTAAATTTGGTTTGTAATTCTACATTTTATTTTCAATATAATTTTAAAAACTATTCATTTAAGAGAATTGTTAGTTTATTTTGGAGGCACACAAAGTATAGAGATGCAATTTTGTGATACCGATAACTAAAATGGGTGGGGAAAGAACTGTAAAGGAGCAGTTTTTGTATGTTGTTAAAGTTTGGCTGCTATAAATTCAAATTAGAGTGTTATCACTTTAGAATGTTAAATGTATTCCCCATAGTAACCAAAAAGAAAATAGCTATAGAATATGCACAAAAGGAAATCAGAAAGAAATTTAAACATTTCACCATAAAAAAACATTGCCTAAACACAAAAGAAAACAGTGATGTAGGAAATGAGGGACAAAAATCTATTAGACATATAGAAAGCAAATAGTAAAATGGTAGAGGTCTTTTCTTATCATAGATTACTATGAAAGTAAATTGATTAATTCTCCAATAAAAACAGAGAGATGGCTAGAATGGCTAAAACACAGGATTAAACTATCTACTGTCTATAAGGGACACTCATTTGATCCAAAGACACAAATAAAATGAGTGGGAAAGATATTCCATGCAAATAATAACCGAAGCAGAAGTGGCTATCTTAATATGAGACAAAATAGACTTTAAATCAAAAAGGTTACAAGAAACAAAGAAGCATATTATATATTAATAAAATGTTCAAAATAGCAACAAGATACGGAAATTATAAACAGTTATGCACCTGAGACTCTCAAAATATATGAAGCAAAAATAGATAGAACTGAAGGGAGAAACAGAAGGTCTATAATAGTTAAAGACTTCAATACCTCACTCTCAATAGTGGATAGAATAACCAGACAGAAGACAGTAAGAAACAGAAGACTTAAACAACACAATAAACTACTTTATTTAATAGATATACACAGAACACTCTACCCAACAGTAGCATACACATTCTTCTCAAACATTTTCTAGGATAGACCATATACTAGGCTACGGATTGAGTCTCAACAGATTTATAAAGGCAGATATTATATAAAGTACCTTCTCTAACCATGAAGAATGAAGTTAAAATTCAACAATAGTAGTAAAACTGGAAAATTCACAAATTTGTGGAAATTAAAAAATAGCCCACTCTAAACTATCAATGAATCAATGAAGAAATTATCGGAGATTTTAGAAAATACTTAGGGACAAATGGAAGCATAAATACAACATACCAAAACTTATGAAACATAGTGAAAGCAATAGTAAGGGAAAAATTTATAAATACTTAAAAAACAAATAAGGGGTGGGTAAAATAGGGAGAACTTGGTAAAAGGGTACAAACTTTCAGTATTTATAAGATAAATACTGTCTAAGAGTCTAATGTAAAATGTAATGAACATAGTTTATAGCACTGTATTGCATAACTGATATTTGGTAAGGGAGTAGAACTTAAATGTTCTCACACACACACACAAATATATATAAATATATGAGATGATGATGCATTAATTAACCAGATGGAGGGAATCCTTTCACAATGTATATGCATATCAAATCATCCCAATGTACACTTTAAATATCTTACAATTTTATATGTCAAGTATACCCCAATAAAGTTGAAATAAAAAAAATACAATGTAAAACATAATATAAAAACAAGATCTCAAAACTTTACACTTAAGGAACTGGAAAAAAAGAACAAACTAAACTGAAAGCTACCAGAAGGAAGAATATAATAAAGATTAAAGCAGAAATAAACAAAACAGGAAACAGAAAAACAAGAGAAGTCAATATAACCAAAAGTTTTCTTTGATGAGATAAACAAAATTGGCAAATCATTAGTTAGAGGGATTTAAAAGAGACTATTCAAATTATAGAATAAAAAATGAAAGTGGGAACAGTACTACCAATTCTACAGAAATAAGAAGAATCATAAGAAAGTACCATGAACAATCGTGTATCAACCAATTGAATAACTTCGATTAAATGAACAAATTTCTAGAAACACAAAACCTTCCAAATCTAAATCACGAATATGTAGAAAATCTGAATGAACCTATACCTAGTAAAGAGACTGAATCATTTATCAAAATTCTCCTCACACACACAAACCGCCCCCCAAGATTTGATGACTTCACTCGTGAATTCTACCAAATATTTGAAAAACGAATACAATAGTGCCCCCTTAACTGTGGGGGATATGTTTCAAAATCCCCAGTGGATGTCTGAAACCTTGGATAGTACCAAACCTTATATATACTATGTTATTTTCCTATATGTACATATCCATGAAAGTTTAACATGTTAGGCATAGTAAGAGAATAACAATAATAACTAATAATAAAATAGAACAATTATAACAATATACTGTAATAAAAGTTATGTGAATGTGGGGTCCCTCTCTCTCTAATAACTGACTGATCTGATAACCAAGATTTTTACTAAGTGACTAATGGCAGGTAGTATTTATAACGTGGATATGCTGGACAAAGGGATGATTCATGTCCTGGGTGGGACACAGTGAGATAATGGAAGATTTTATCGAGCTACTCAGAACAGTGTACAATTTAAAACATACAAATTTTTGATTTCTAGAATTTTCCATTTAATATTTTCAGACCACGATTAACGGCAGGTAACTGAAATTGGGGAAAACAAAACTTCAAATGAGGGAGGACTACTGTACTAATCCTTCTCAAACTTTTCAAAAAAAAAAATTTGAACACTTCCTAACTCATTCTATGAGGCCAGAATTGCCCTAATACCAAAGCCAAACAAAGATACTACAACAAAGAAAACTATGGCCTAATATTCTTTATGAACATGGATATTAAAGTACTCTACAAATTACTACTAAATCAAATCAGCACTATATTAAATGGATTATACAACATGACCAAGTGGGATTTATTAACGGAATGCAAGAATAGTTCAACATATGAAAAATCAATGTAATACACCACACTAGCAGAAAGGAAAAAAAAACAAACACAATTATATCATTGTATGCAGAAAAAGCACTTAAAAATTTCAATACTCTATCATAATAAAAACACTCAACAAACTAGGAAGAGAAGGAAATCACCTCAATATAATAGAAGCCATATAAGGAGAACCCAAAAAAACACCACACTCAATTATAAAATACTGAAATCTTTTCTGCAAGGATCAGTGACAAGACAAGGATGCCCACTTTAGCCACTTCTATTCAACGTAATACTGGAAGTTCTAGTCAGAGCAATTAGACAAGGGAAAAAAAGGCATCCAAATTTGAAAAGAAGTGAAATGATTCCTATAATCTTATATGTAGAAAATTCTAAAGATTTTACAGGAAAAAAACTATTAAAATTAATAAGTGAGTTCAGTGAAGTGGTAGAATATAAAGTCAATATACAAGAATCAGTTGCATTTCTATATATAACAATAAACAATCTGAAAAGGAAATTACAAAAAAAGTTATATTTATAATAGCATCACAACGAATAAAATGAGTAGAAATTAATTTAAGCGAGGAGGTGAAAGACTTGTAAAATAGAACTGTGAAATGTTACTGAAAAACATTAAAAGAGATATAAATAACTGGAAATGCATCCATGTTTATGACTTGGAAGACTCAGTATTCTTAAGACAATATAAACTAATGAAATAGAATAGTGAATCCCAGAAATAAACCCTCATATATATGTTTTTTGACAAGGTGCCAAAACCATTCAATAGGGAAAGCATGGTCTTTTCAATAAAGTGTTGGGAAGACTGGATATTCACACGTAAAAGAATAAACTTGAACCCTTAACTAACATCATAGAAAAATTAACTTAAAATGAATCAAAAACCTAAATGTAAAAGAAAAACTATAAAACTCTTAGAGGAAAATATAGAATAAAAGCTTAATGACATTGGATTTGGCAATAATTTCTTGACACTAAAGGCACAGGCAACAAATGAAAAAATAGATAAATTGGATTTTAGGAAAATTTTTTAAAATGTGCATAGAAAGACACCATTAACAGAGTAAAAAGAAAAGCCACAGAATAATAGAAAATATTTGCAAATCAGATATCTGATGAGACTGATATCCAGAATATATAGAGAACTTCTAAAAGTTAACAACAAAACAAACAATTCATTTAAAAATGAACAAAAGCTTGAAATATACATTTCTCAAAAGAAGATATACAAATGGCCAATGAGTACGTGAAAAGATGTTCAAATTAACAATTAGGAAAATGCAAATCATACTACAATGAGATACTACTTCATACTCATTAGATGACTATTATTGAAAAAAAAAAGAAAGTAAGTATCGGTGATGATGTGGTGTTGAAACCTTTTTGCATTATTGGTAGGAATGTAAAATGGTAAAGCCACTGTGAAAAACAATATGGTGGTTCCTCAAAAATATTAAAAATAGAATTACTATATGATTCAACAATTATACTTCTGGATATATATACAACAGAATTGAAAGCAGTATCTAAAAGATATTTGTACACCCATGTTCGTAGTAGCATTATTCACAATAGTTAAAACATAGAAGCAACCCAGGTGACCATTATTGGACAAATAGATAAGCAAATTATGGTAATATATACAATGGAATATTATTCAACCTTAGAAAGAAAGGAAGTTTTGAAATACGTCTGTAGCATGGATTAATCTTGAAGCTGTTATGCTAAATGAAATACTCCAGTCATAAAAAGGTAAATACTGCATGATTCCACTAATGTTAAGTATTGAAAGTGGGTAGACTTAGAAACAGAAAGTACAATGGTGGTTCCCAGAGGGTAGGGGAAAGTGGAATGGAGAGTTATTGTTTAATAAGCATAGAGTTTCCCTTTTTCAAGATGAAAAGAGTTATGTAGATTAATTGGATGGTGGTGATGTTTGCATAACACAACACTATGACTATATTTAATACCACTGAACTGTACACTTAAAAATGATTATGATAGTACATATAATGTTATGTGTATGTTACCACGCTAAAAAAAAAAAAAAAAAAGGAAAACATCAAGTAAGATTTTCTTAGGGTTTCTTTTTCAAACTGAATCGTATCCTCAAAGGGACTACAATAGGCTCTTTTCCCCAGTCTCAGATGATTAGAAGCAATCTTTAGCCTTAAGGCCATCTAGAAGGTTTGTGAATAGCAGCAAGGGAGCATAGGTTAATTGTAAGGTTACTCCTAGCTGGCATGTCAAAATTAGTGTAACAAAAGTAAACTAACAAAACTGTTTTGTCATTACCTACTTTCTTTTTACGCATTTCCTCCCTGAGCAATTTTTAAATTTACTTTCCTGATAAAATCTGCCCTTCTCCTTTGTTAAAACCTTATCATCCCCATAAACTTGCCTCACCTTTAATACATTCCGTTCTCTCCCATGCCCTCTCTTTTATTCAAAATCTTCAAAGGACAAAAAGAATAGAATTATATTTAAATAATCTACCCTTTAAAATTTGGAATTATCAAGTATTACTACTAAGACAAACTGCAGAAGGCAGCTGTCTCAGTCTTAATTCAATATTCTTCACAAAGATTCTCAATTACATATTGCTTATTAGTTCCTGCATTTACAATAAAGAAGGTTATTGAAAGGGTTATGGTTTTATTCATGAGATCCAGAAAGAGAATATGACCTTTTATGCTTAGATTTAATTCAATGAACTACATCACTTCCATCATTTTAAATGACTTGTCAGAACCCCGAATCATAAATAAAAATGTAAATTGTTATCAATATACCACTTATTAGTGCAACAAATATGTAATATATTTTGTAAATACAATTACTAAATCCATAGATGAAAGAGTAAGCTTGTAAACTGAAGTGATGAGGGACACAAATATTCTTAACACAACTAGTAATTTTGATATTACTAATATTGGAAATTCGATTTTGTGTGACTTAATATTGGTGTTTTCTTCTATAGTAGCTCTGTGATCAGATTCCTAGGTTCAATTCCCAGTTCTGCTATTTATATTTATGTGACCTTAACCGGTTATCTCATCTCCTTAAACCTCAGTTTCCCTATCTGTAAAATGTGTATCACACTTGTAGTACCTTATAGGGTTTCTGTGAAGATAATTTCAAACATGATTTAGGAACTTAGCATAGTGTTTGACATACATTGAGTATTTAATAAATATCAGTTAATATTATTTTAATGAAACATAGAGAGACATAAATCTATAACTTTCTTCTTATTAAACATTAAAATTATGTTATAGTTCCTACAAAAAAATTATGGTATAGTTTTACAAAATGAGAATCTATGGAGTTATACAAGATAGGAAATTATTTCCACATTACTTTTATTTGCTTGGTACATGGATGGAAATGAATAGAGGTGGCCTTAGGCAAAACTGTGAAGTCTCACACTCCCAGGTGTTTTTTCAAACCTTGTTTTATGGCTCACCCACATAGTTTTTAATGAGTACTTGACTTGTTATTTTTCTTCTCACTAGACTTAAAACAACATGTATACCTTTTTCTTCTTCAAGTCTACTTTTTAAAAAAAAATTATGGAAGCAACCTAGGTGCTTAATTTTATTAAGATAGTCATACAATTGTCTTGTTCAGTTTTTGCATTCAGTTTTGTTTGTGCCTCTTCTCCATCCTCTATATCTGCTTCAAAAAGTTTTAAACTATGAACATAATCTACATCCTTTCAGAAAGTATGATCATCTGACTACTCAGGAATCTGTTTTCCAATATTAAGAAAAACAATACCAGGGCATTTGTCTGCTTTTATTCCATTGCCATTCTCTTTTCTTCTGCTTTTTTAAAGACAATTTATGTATCAGCTATGGAGTTCTATTAACAAAAGCAATCTGCTTAATTTCCTATTAGGAATCCTTGAACACTCTGGTCTTTGCTAGAGCTAGTATTATCCAAAATGATTCTCATAAAATAAAATATATGGTCAATAAACAATTAACCAAGCAACTATGTCTTTGTGTTCTTCTTACTGCAGTTAATGAGAATGAAGGCTGTCATATCTGTGAATGGATAAGGCCAGTCCTATAGAAAAGATCATGCAGAAAGTAAGTCCTAGAGACTGAAGATGAGCGGTCATCCAAAATGGTCAGAAAGTATGAGACACTGGGTAAATGAAAGCTCTTTGAAATTAGGCAGCTGATTTCTAGAATAAGGAACAGAGAGGAAACTATGTCAACAATATTTGAAGTTGGATAGAAAAAAGAAAGAATCTAGAAGTAAGAAATGAGGATGATTGAATGACATATAAGTTGGCTTGGTTAAAAGTGTAGTTTTAAAAAGACCTTGCAAAACATTATATTAATAAAATAATTAACATGATATTGACTTAAAATGATAACTCAATTTGTAATCCAAATCAGTAAACATTTGTTGAAAGCCTATATTAGATTATGCATAATCTTAACAAATACATTAAAGTTTATACTATGTTCTAAGAATACAAATATGACATAATTTTTATCGTTACTATGCTTATTGTCTAATAGAATAAATCAGTAAGGTTGTCAAATTTTATTTAATTTTGGGAAATTATACCTTTAAAATTAATGGCTTGGAGTCGGTATTAAACTGGACAAGTTAAAGATGATTTGCTGTTTTGATGACCTGTGATAAATTGGTAATACGAGAAAGAGTAAAATAATTCTATATGAATTCAAAACTTGAAAGGAGTAAAATACAATAGAGACATTATAAAAATATATAAGTATATATTAATCTGAAATATAAAAAGCAAGTGACATTCTAAGTATAGAAGCATTTAAAGCTATCGCAAAGGGAAATAGTGATCAATATGATACATAAAATTAAATCATTCAAATTTCTGCCATTTCCTGGACATTGATAAGACACATTGAAAAGCACTTGTCACAAACATGGCAGACAAATGCTTAATATTAACTCATAACCAGTTTTTAAAAATTGCAAAATGTATACTAATTTATAAACAGAAGAAATATCTAAATGACATTCATAGGCTAGAAAATGAAATAACTGCAAAACAATTAAAATTTCAATCACATAATTCAGAAAGGTCAATTTAAAAAATAATGATATATTATTTTTCTTATTTACCCAAACTTAAAAATGTTAGCCATGACCAGGACATAAAGAAGAGTCATTAGAAAAAGAGTAATTAAAGATAACAGACGAAAAGTAAATAATGACAGCTACCTTTTTAAGAAAACAAAAAAGGATTTGAGATAGAGCTTAACAATATTCACTTCACAGCATCTTTTTCCCCTCAGACCTCAGGGAAAGATGACAAGATCTACATGTAGAGATAGTAATCAATGGAAATGAGGAGATGAAATGCGAGAGCCTAGACCAAGTGTCTTGATTTTGGCTGAATAAGGGTCAAGAGTAACAACTAGAAATAAAGGAGGTTATTGAGAAATCAGAATGGGAAAGGTCTGGGCAGTTAATGAAAGGATATGGCCAAAGAGCAGCAAGCATGAAAGTTATATTTAGACTTCATAAGTTTATGAAGAGTCAAGTCTGTTGGAGCGTAGACTTTTCCTCCTCTCCTCTCATCTCCAACAGCTACTCTGTCATCTACTTATATGTACTGTAGATTAGATGCTCAAGTGAATAGAGACCAAAAGTATGCCAGACAAGGGCATCAATGAAATAACTTATCTCAGAATACATGGTTGGAAGAGTCCACTAAAGTGAAGGGAAAGCTAATATTTGAAGAAAGGATGTTGAGTCCTTGAAGGTTCTGGGTAAAATAAAAATGAAATGATTTCTCATGACCATAGCATAAGTTGGAAGTACAAAACTGGGAATGCTGGAGGTTGAGGTGGCGTTATGGTACCCTTAAATTATATACAGTAATTATGAGCTACAGTAGTCTTTTTAATACCTTCATTTTACAGATGAACTAAAAAAAAAAACCTCGAACTGGTCTTTTGACTATTTCTCTCAGATCTATGAAAGGTTGAAGTTTAAATATGCTTATATTTCTTATAAACTCATATCTAAAAATCTGAAGGTCTATACTTACCGGAAATACAATGGGATATTAGGGAAATAGTCAAGTTCAAAACCTTGACTAGTTAAAAAGCCAACCAATATCCCATTTTTTCCTGCACCCTATAGATATGGTGTGTTCCTGCAGCTTCCTCCTCTCCCTCAACCCCAACCACACATAGAGTTCAATCATTGAAATGACCCAAATTTTCTCAAATCACTTGCCATGTTTTCTACTCTTGCAGATTCACCTTCTAATCCAGCTTTAACACTCTTAAAAGAATATTCACCCACTAGTCAATAGATCCTGAATTTGTCCTTGATACTTAACTGCTATGTTGGTAAAATCATTCCATCTTTCTGTACCTCAAATTTTTGGCCTGTAAAAATAAATATTATAAATGTATTCTGAATAACATATAGGAAGTTACCCAGCACACAGTAGAGGTTTGGTAAACTGTGTTTTTGTTTTCTCCCTCTCAACAGACCTTCACTGGCTGAGATCCTCCTGTTTTCTCCTGATCACTAGTCTCCAACCCTCCCTCAGACCTACATACAGGTCTCCTCTCAAATCTCAAATGTCCTTTCCTGGAATACTCCTCCATTCCCACAAGTTCCTCTTGGATCCCTCCCCATCATAAACATTTCCCACTTATTTCCTCACCACTCTTCTCCATTTAGAATCTGACTTCTTTTGAAAAAATATGTCAAAGTCCTCAAAATTAGATTATTTCCTCTCAGTTCTAAGAGATTGCCAGTTGAGCCGGTACTCACCATGCAGGACTGCCTCTGTGAGACGCTTCATCAGGGCTGGGAGTGAGCACCTCCACCTCTGTGTGGTTTGCTTTGCCTCTCAGGTGCCTAGATTCAAGGTTAATGGAGTCTGAAGGAGCACAGGGTGGTCAGTAATTTCATATGAAGTGCTTTTCGTTTGTTGCTGTTAAATGGAGAAAAGTAGTAGTAAACAGTTTGAATAAATATGGTTACAAAGGAGCAAAGAACATCTATAGAATAAAATTGAGCTTTTAATTAATTTAGTGTGCAGCTTTCAGGAATTTTAATTATTTATTTGTAAAAGAAATCAATTTCTCTAGAAAATCAAAAGATTTAGAGTCACGGATATTCTAGAAAAGTGCTAATAGAAATGTAATATTAATTTCATATGCAATTATAAATTTTCTAGTAGCCATATTAAAAAAATTAAAAAGTAAAATTATTTTAATAATATTTTATTTAATTCAATACATCTAAAATATTTTTATTCACAATCAATAAAAATTATGAACTATTTTACATTACTTTTTTTGTACCAAGTCTTCCAAATTCATGGGTGATGATAGAGATAACATGATTAATTCACAGACTGATGTTGATTGGTTTGACACAAGTTGTGGTAGGCAGATAATATCCTCCTCCACAAAGATAACTACATCCCAAACCCTGAAAACTGTGAATGCTAACTTATATGACACCAAAGGCCTTTTTAGATGTGATTAAAGATCTTGGGAAGATTATCCTAGATTATCACAGTTGGCTTTAAATGCAATCACAGGTATTCTTATAAGAGGGAAGAAGAGGGAGATTTTACCACAGAAGAAGATGATAAGTAAACAATGTGATGACAGAAGCAGACACTGGAGTGATATGGCCATGTGCCAAGAAATGTCAGCAGCCTCCAGAAGCTGGAAGAGGCAAGAAACAAATTCACCCTGAGAATACCCAGAGGAAATGTAGTTGTGCCAACACCTTCATTCAGGCCTAGTGATACTTATTGTGGATTTACAGCATCAAGAGAAATGTTAGAGAATAAATCTCTGTTGTTTTAAACCACCATGTGTGTGATAATTTGTTACAGTCGCTATAGGAAACTAATACACAAGTCACTTAGAGTAAAGTAATAACATTGTGTTCTCTTCTTTGTTGTCAACATCGAGACAAAGGCTATTGGTCCTATTCCCAGAAACTGCCAATAAAATGCTCAACAAATATTAGTGCTGAAAATGTCTTATGTAATCTTCCATCTCACAGGTTTCAACTACTATCCATATGCCCAAAACTTCCAATTTTGTATTTCCACCTTTCACCACTTTCCTGTACTCCGAAGTAATGTTTCCGGATATCTCCTGGGCACTGCCTGCCACCTGGATGTACTACAGTCATCAATAATTGATCATGCCTAAGTTAAACTCAGCATCACCACTTAAAAGTATCTCTTTCTTCCCTAGATCAGTTAATGGGCCAGTCACCCACATCCTGGGTGACTTTACCTGTTGGTTAGCTTAAGCTAGTATTAGTTTATCTTGTTCCTGCATCCTATTTAGTTTAATATTTGTCATACCTTTTCAACATATTTTCCATTTTTAAGAAGTATTATTAATAATTGCCTTAAAATAATCTGGGTTTGGTAAATCACTTTTTTTTTTTTTTGCTTCTAGGTTCTGTTATGCTGTGATCTAGTAGTGTGTGAGAACCAATTAAGTAGACTACTCACTTTAACATGTAATTAATCTGGGAAACAAAAGAGACTAGTTGTAACACTTCTATCTTTTCCTTATCCTTTTCAGAGACAAGTTAACTACATGTGGTATTATATGCATGATAAAAGCAAAGTGTTCTTAGACATAAACAATACACATTAAAAGGTACTTCTTTCTAATTTCAAGTGATGGTGAAAGTATTTGACATGATTGCTCTTGCAGGCCATTTGGTGTCCCACTCTGTTGTACATGTCCTGTCTCACGGTCTGGGAACTTCACAAATTTGTTAACTGTCCATTTAGTGGGCATTGTTTTAATGTGAGTGAGTATAGGTTAAGTGTATAAGAAGTATATGTATAAAAGAGAGACTAAGGGGTTCTGCAATAGAATATGAAGCAACTTCAATACACTTGTTATAGTGATTTTATCTTATAGTTTATGCTGAATATTTACAACCAATTATTTCACTGGTTGCTAGAACTTTCATTTTGCAATAAACTATTTTGCAGTAAAGAACCAAAAACAATTCAAGAAATAGAAATTTAATAAAAAATCTATTACATCCACAATATATTTGTTATCATCCACCATATGTGGGGCACGGTGATACCATAAACCACATGAAAAAATCATAAATCTGCAGGAAAAGCAAAAACATTTAGTTTAAAATTAAAAAAAAAAAATCCATCCCAATACATCATGATTTAATTAATACAGTTATTAAAAGCAGGTTTACATGTCACTCTGTGAAATGTGACTTTTCTTTTAGATTAGTTGACTATTCTAATGAATTTCACTCTCTTTCAATCACAAGTTTTCCTGTGATTGTATGTACAAAAAGCATGGCAACAACTTTTCATGAGTTAGCTTTATTTTCCAAAGAAAAACTTTGCAAATGATCAAATGATGAGTGGTTTAAATTAGTCTTAACAGTTGTTTCAAATAGAAAGTCATTAAGATTAAATCCAATAGAGCTATATTCTCATCTAATTCATAGACTTTAAGTAAAGCTTTGGAAGCTAATTGTTCTATGGTGAAAAACCTGAGATTACCGTAGTTATGATTCCAACATATTTAAAATTCCAAATTTAAGAATTGAAATGATATACTTTTAAAGAAAAAATGGAAACATTTGTAGATCATAAAGTCATAGTAAAGACAATATTCTTTTTGAATTAAGAAAATATTTGGAGACTAAATATATTTGGAATTGGTTGGATAGATATAAAATTAATAATTATATCCCCCAAATCTGTACTATTTTACCAATCTAATAGACCTACCTGTATACTATAACATTTTTACATACACAAACACATACATTGAGTCTTTTCTCACTGTCTCTCTTTGCTGCTCATCGTCAATAAATTTATACAAATGTTTAGCCTTTAGAAATCAACATTATAAACAATTTAAGTGCCTACAATGGTATTGAACTATGTTGTGAAAAGGTTTTCTAAATTTTGGTCACTTTTTTTCAAAATTTTTAAATTGTCAAAAAACGGTCAACTTCCACACTTTTAGAAAATTGAAATTATTGAAACCAAAACTTGAAATAGAAAAAATAATTTTTTATACAGAAAAAAAAATGAAACAAAAAAGGAACTTGGAAAATCAGATGATAAAAGCTCTAAAATGATACATTATTTATTTCGGAAAATCTATAGTTGAACTACAGAATAACTTGTTCCGAGAAAATCTTTTGAAGCTTCTCTTTTCTTTAATTGAATAAATTAAAAATCTCTATCAAAACAGAATGAAATTGAGAAAGAATTTGTTTTTCGCAGCATCTAAGTTCAACTAGACATAGAAAAGAATAATAGGGACATCTTATTTGATGAATTTTGTTAGATAAAAATGTTTGTTGAAAAGGTTACTTGAAATAAAAGTAAAAAGGCAGTACTAGTGAAATCATTTGTGCTAAAATTTTTGTTTCAATAAAAATCACAGAATAAAAAAATTCATTTATTTAGCATATAAATAAAATCACAGAATAAAGATGATCATTTATTGAGCTTACAACTAACAGAAAAAAAACAGAAGAGTTTTCTCTATTAAAATATTTCTGGCCTACAGGTACACATTTTTTTATATAAATAATTTTATTTTTAAAAATAGCTTTTGAATGGAAGCATTTTATCTATTGACTAATATAAAACCCAACAAATTCATTAAGAAATAAATGTTAATATTATAAAAGTTTTATTATTTTAGAACCTCCTTTCATTTTTCAGAAGTTTTGAAAATTGATTTGGATAAAAAAGATTTGGATAAAAAAGATTACATATGCTTACTATCCAAACCTGCCATCATAAAACCACCTTGAAGTTTTCTTTCTCTCTCACTGTCCTGACTTCACATGCAATAGACTACTACCATATCCTACCATGTTTTTCCCACCATATTTTCTTGTTTATCTTCACTTAACTTAGTTTAGGTTCTCATTATGCCTTGTAAAACTAGGTGGTAATCTCCTAGTTCATATCTCTACCTCTACTCAATTCATGATACCTACTGCTCTCATATGAATTTTCAAAATGGAAAATCTGATTTTGTTATTCACATGTTATATTAACATCAAGGCTGCTATATTTGCCATAGCCTAAACTCCAAACTCTTTAAATGGAAATACAATGTATTCCATAGTTCAGTTTCTCCCTTTGTCTTCATCATACATCTTGTCCCACCTCACTCATCTCGGGCCATATGTTCCTCCTCTCTGCTTTTGCATATGATCTTTTTTTCCTCCCGGAGTAAACAACTCTGTCTTAAGTGCTTGGAAATCCTCTTGTTAGGCTTCAAAATCTAGTTGAAGAAACCTATGACAGATTTTCCTCTCTAATGACTTCCTTGTTTATGTCTCAAAGTTAAAATTACACTTTTCTTTGTCTCATACTGTATATGTTCTGAGTGTGTGTGTGTGTGTGTGTGTGTGTGTGTGAGAGAGAGAGAGAGAGAGAGATACAGAGCATGACATTTATTTTTGTTTTTATATTGTCAATTGAAAATAGATACTCAGACATTTTTGCTCAGTGAATGAATGGATGAATGAAAGACCAGACTATCCACAGACTATCCAAGCCTAGTTATTTATATTACAGCATGTTATATGTTTTTAATGGATATACAAAAACACACAAAACCAATGCAAAACTCAGAAAACATACAACACAAAAATTAAACTGATAAAGAATGACAGAAGATTTACAGTTTAATTTGCCAAATGTGTGTGCTTTTTTTTGTTTCTTTATATGTTTTGCTTCCTAGAATTGACAGCTGGCCCTCAAAAATGCTGATCACTAAATCTGTCAGGAACACTGCATTTGTGTATTCTATTAGAGAATTTCTAGATTATTTAATAATCTAATTTTACCTTACATTATCATTGTCCAGCACAAATGGCATAAAGTATTCTTATCAAAACTAATTTTTATGTTATAATTCATTTCGTATAAGTATTATTTTATTATAATAACTCTAGCAAATGTAATTTCTTTGTCTAGTTCTATAACTGATATAACCATATTGCATAAGACATAATGTAGAGATTAAATTTCAGTATAAAGCATCAATTTTTTGTGATTGCCCAAAACCTGTTCTATGATTTCAGCTTGGTCATAATACAGCCTAGAAGCATGCAATAATTTATTTTATTCAAATCAAACATTTGCATCTTTCAAATTTTATAATTTGTACCTTTTTTTATTTGTCCAAAGGAGCTATTTAGAAATTTTGACAAGTATAAATATAGAATAGATAAAAAAAATAGTTAAAGATATATTTGTTGCTTAATGGTATATTAATTCTGAATACTGCCTTGTAATCCCATAAATAGTGAGTTAAGATTTATATGTATTATTGTGAGCATGGGAGTTCTGGAATCTTCCATGCACTTCTCTAAATTTGATTATAATCGTAATGATGCAAATTGGTAATGAAGTGACAATGATGAGAGTAATAATTCTTTGAATTTCTTTGCAGATAACACTATTTTATAGTTAGGGGTTATTAGACTTATATTATTAATCAAAGAACTAAATTTAAGATAAGTGGCTTGACTAAATAGACTCTACTTGGAAGAGGTAAGATATAAACACAAGTCAAGTTTAATGTTTTTTTCCATTATATATGGGTATGAGTAATGAGATTTTTTGATTACATCTAAAACTTACAAAAACGAAATTAGTATCTTGATTTTTTTCAGGATAATGCATTTATAAGTTGAAGTAATGTCTTTAGTATCAAATTCTTCCTCAAATGATGAAATAGAAATCTTCCATCACTTTCAAAATAGCACATTTTCCCACTTTAAAATATAATGTAGTCCACTGAGCACTATCCATTAGGAGAACAATAATGTAGGTTTAGAGAAAGAGACTATTTATACATACTATTAACTCTCCCAAGTCTAAGAACACGTGCTGCATTTTCAGGCACTTGGATGACTTTGACCAATTTGGAATTTTAAGAACTATGAAAGTTGATTTTTTTCTAAATTGCAACACTTACTACAAGACCAGTATGCAGATGAGAAAGCAGAGATCCAGGAATCATGAAAACACGGAGAAAATTATTTAAAACAATAATTATGTTATTATCTTACAGAAGAATAAACATAAAGTAGAAATATTCCTCAGGAAACACTAAGATCAAGCCATTCTGTTTGGTACTAGAAAGAAAGAAATACATAAGTAATCCAGAATATAAACACCATTCTGAACATTAAAATCTGTAGCCAAAAATAATCCCTAAATTGATATTTTCCCATTTTTTTTTGTTTTTAATGGAGTTATAACTTGTTGAAAGCTTTTTTTTTTAATGGTTTTCTTGAGAAATCCTATTTTGTGAGTAGGTACAATCCCCAAACAGCTACTACTGACATTAAAACAGAGAGATAATGGGCCTAAATCATGGGCTCCATTTCCCTGCATAAACAGCCAATCGTTTTTCAGTAGAGAAACCAGTAATGATCATACAATCAAATCATAGCTGCATACCTGCCAAGTTACTGTGATTTTTGGCATCCTTGACATACACTCTTAATTTGGCCAAATACTATTTCAGTTGCTGCCATGTCATTCCCAGAGGTACTCTTTGGCTTTCTAAATTCATCTGACATCTGCAGTGCTTCCAGGAATAAGGCTTAAAATATAACTGATTCTGAGGATAGGTATATAGGACATGGGAATTTAAATATGTGTGTGTGTGTGTGTGTGTGTGTGTGTGTGTGTGTGTGTATATATATATATATATATATATATATATATATAAAACCATTATATATATACATGTATATATATATTCCTTTGGGGAGTTAAAATACATTTCTTATCCACAACAAACTTTTCTTTAACATACACATTTGCTCTTCATCTAAGCCTTCAAGCAAAGATAAATATATGATGAACGTTCAAAGCTCTACAGCTGCATTGGTAAAATTTTATATTGCTGAAATCAGATTTTTTTAAATAGCAGCTTTAAAAACTATCCTTTTTATTGTAGTTAAATATACACTTCATAGACTTATTCCTCCCAATTAAATCTCTTTAATCTACCTTGAGTTAACTTTAAATTTCTGGTTTTATATCACTTTTCCTAACTGGAACCATGATATTCATTTTCATGCTATCCCATTTATTTTTTTATAGACTTTCTAAATAACAAGTTTAATAATTATGCTTTTTTCCTGACTACATTAGTTTTTTTTCAAAATTTCCCAATAATACCCTTCTAAATCTGGAACTATTTGAAATGATCCATTTTTTTCTTTGTTATTTTTGCTATTGTTCTTGTTTTGTGGATTTCTATTCTTGGTTACTTACCTGCTCTATGTTAAATTTTCTCTTTAGTGTATTTTTTTCTCTTCTCTTAATGCAGTATTTCTAATTTCCTATCAAATTCTCAAAAACAAATATATTTTTCTTATTATTTATTTATTATTTTTTATTTTTTCTTATTTTTTGAGGCTTTATTTTAAACATCTTTGAAAAAAGATATTAATCTATTGTTACTTTAATTATTTTCCAAGTGGGATACTATTTTGATTTAGAGTAATATTTCCAGAGGTTAATATATCAAAGGGGGAAAAAAATCTTTCCCAGGCTAACTAAATTTGAAATTTATTTGATTAAATACAATTAAATAAATTTCCTTACTGCAAAACTTTACAGAATAATCAACTAAAAAATTTTACAAATCTCTAATAGAATCTTTCAAACTCATTTGCCTAAAGAATATTTTTATGCCTAAGAATCTTTTAGACTAGCATTTATCTAAACCCGATTAAGAAGAATGTGGATTAAATGTTAATCACTTCAATATCAAATTTCACATAAACTATCAAACTCTCTTCCCCCCGTCTCCTTCTCCCTCTCATCCATATCTTCCTCAGATAAATACCTAATATGTTTTAATTATCCTAGGAGTAAGAGATAGATAGAGTCATGAAAGGGCAGAAAAGCTCACTGTTCAAATGGAGTTTATATTTTAAAGGAGAGAAAAACAATATGCAAGTAATATAAATTGAAGTAATGATGAGTGCTATGTATGAAATAAATCTATCTAGATAAAATAGAGAAAACAGAGTTTTAGATGGATTGTCAGGGATGGTCTCTCTGAGAAGATGACATCTGGGCTGAGACCTGAATAAAAAAGAGAATGACGCATACATGTGAAGATCAGAGGTGAGAATGCTCCAAGTAGGGAAAAGTAGCAAAGCTTCAAGGGTGGGAGTTAAGTTTGATGTTTTCCAGGCATCCTTCTGTGGCTAGAGCAAAGGCAGTGAGGAGGTAAAAGGGTAAGCAATACAACTGAAGAGGGAGGCAGTGACTATATCATGTAGAACAGTGGTCCCCAACCTTTTTGGCACCAGGAACTGGTGCTACTATGAGAATCTAATGCCTGATGATCTGAGGTGGAGCTGAGGAGGTGATGCCAGTGCTGGGGAGCGGCTGCAAATAAAGCTGAAGCTTCCTTTGCTTCTCTGATGCTCACCTCCTGCTGTGAGGCCTGATTCTTAACAGGACACAGATCTGTACTGGTCTGTGGCCCATTGGTTGGGGATCCCTGATGTAGAGGATTGTATGGAGCTTGGATTTCAGTCCAAGTGCAGTGAGAAGCCATTGGAGGGTTTAGAGCAGAAGGATGTCATGAATTTTAAAAGATCACTCTGGCTGTTGTGTGCAGAATGGCTAATTAGGGAGCAAGAGTAGAAACAGACAAACCATTAAATAGACTATTGCATTAGCCTAGATGCATGAAGATTTCTTGGACTAGAGTAGTAGCAATGCAAATGAGGTGTATTTTGGAAAGAAATAACAGAATTTGCTGATGAGTAAGGTATGGGAGCTGAGAGAAAGAAAATTAATGATAATGTTTAGATTAGTTTAATCAGTAGAGTGGATGTGATGCTATGTATTGATGTGGAAGACCAGAAAAGGGAAATGGGAGGATGACAGGAAGACGATTTATAATTATGTTTTGAGACCCAAGTGGAGAAATCAAATAGATGTTTAGATATATAAATTTGAAGGTGAGAAGAGAAATGAAGGCTGAAAAGTATTTAATATAGATGATATTAGGTCACCTAGAGGGAAAAAGTTGATAGGGAAGAATGTATGACCTAGGATCAAACCCTGGGAGATACATATATTTTCTAAAAATTTAAGTTTATAGGGTTTTTAATTACCTTGTATCTTGAGAAGTGGGAATATTCAGGAAGCTTCAGTATCCTCCGAGAATGTATGTATAGATATTGGTTCTGAGGAAACCAAAGAAAAAAGCTACTAGATCAGACCAAAGCCAGATATTGGAACTATGTTCTCAAAGTATGTAACTTTGAGAGGCAAAAATCTGAAGTTGCATCATTCAGATTTGTATGTTTTCTGACCCCTGGTTGTTTTCTATAAAGAACAGCCAGAGGGGAGGAGGGTTGGGGGCTAGGACAAGGGAGTGAAGGGTTAAAGAAGTACATATTAGTAGCTGGTAGATGGTCACGGGAATGGGAGCATGGCATAGAGAATGCAGTCAGCATTACTGTAATGGCTAGGTGGAGAGCAGAGGAGAGAAAGAGCAATTAGGGAGATCTTTTCATAAACTATATAAATGTCTAACCAATGTACTGTATACTTGAAACTAATAATAAAATATTTTTTTAAAAAGAATTATCATTTAATTCCCTGTATTTTAAGATATAGCACTTGATTTTCAAAGAGCAGAACTGAAACACCATTACTAGGGATCCAGGCAAGGAAATTCAGCAAGTTATGCAGGTCATGCACTAAGCAAAACTTTACATTACGAGGTCTATTAGAATAGACGCTTCATTGCCATAGGGAATTTAGAAATTTCTTTTAAAGTTCTGCTAATATTGCAATGCATACAGTATTTGACAAATTCCAATATGAAAATCTGTTTCAGCAGTTAAAACAATTGAATAGAAATCCAGTAGATCCACGATAATAAAATTCATCAGCATCTGTCTATCTATCCATTATCTTTTATGACTTAGGCATTGTTATACTATCCATAATCAATTAACCAGTTTATATTGTCCTCCAAATTTGATCTTTAAACAGCTTAAACTTCTTCAAAACATTTTATTTTTCATTTCTAGAAGAAAACATCTTACTAGTGTTATTCTGTTGTTTCCAAGACAACTGAAAAAGAAGTATAATGAAGTGATTCTATTTTAAAAGCTGCCTAAATTAGCATAGCTCTTGGGGAAACTAAAGATTGTGTTGTAAGAAAAAAAGACCATAATATTTAGTCAGTTATTAAGAAATTAATTGCTACATATATAACAATATGTTATGGAGATATATATACGTATTAGTATGATATATATTAGTATATATATTAGTATATATATTAGTGTGTATATATATATATATATATATATATATATATATATATATACACACACTAATATATATACTAATATGTTTCCACTAGGAAATAACTAAACTAGTAGGTTGGGTTGTTTTCAGCTCATATTTTATAAAAAAAGTGTAATCACATTCTGACTTTGCATACTATAGATGATAATAAACTGTACAGCCATAGCTGTGGTGGTTTACACATCAAATTGGAACCAGGGAGTGTGTTACAAATTGTGGTAGATTCTTATTTACAGTCTAAATCTGCTTTAGATTAGATAAACTCAGTTGTGAGTACTCTTTTGAATGATGACCTAACATAGCAGTGTTGAACAGTAAAGAAGCAGAGGAAAATAGTACTATAACTGAGACTCAAAAGATCCGAATCATTGCAGCAGGTTAATGGAGAGAGAATTAAATATCACTAATAATTAGTTAGACTTGGTCTGAAGGTACATAGCTCATTTGAAAATCGGTTGCTGTGATAAAAAGATTTTTTTTACATAGAGAATTATAAAGAAATCTAAAGAAACACATTTGATTTTATTAACATTTTCAAATGACATAACAGTGCATCATCACCTTTTTGCTTTTTTTCATTTTTTTCTCTTTAACGAAATGTATAATTATTCATTATTAGACATTTTCGATAGCGCAATTATTATATAAAAGTACTTAAAAGGTGTCATATCATTATCTATAAAAACACATTTAATTCTTATGTTTATAATTTTTTAATCTTGTCAACTTTTACTTTAATGATTATAAATCAAATCAGATTAATACATTTTGAAGACTTTATTAGGCATAGCCCTATTTGGAGTAATTGGAGGTTGTAAAGAATAACAAACAAAGGTCCTGTTCTCGAGCAGTTTGAAACTTGGTTTGAGAAACAAATTGAAATTATGTGGGAATGTAATTCTGACAGAACAGGAATTATACTGCAGTTTAAAAAATATTTTTATATATCATTAATAAATCAATAAATAATCATTAATAAAATAGGAAAGGCATAGAAATGCTCAGAGTAATGTCACAAGACAGTGGAATAGAAAGGTCCAGCCTCACTCAACCTCCCCATCCCACAGAAATAACAATTTGAACAACTGACAGACAAGAATAACTTTATGGGAGTCCAGGAATCCAGCTGAAAGGTTCAAGCATGTCAGTAGAGCAAAAGATGCAAGAATAGATGCAGGAAGAAGGTAAAAAGAACAGTTTCATTTTATCTGTGTCATCCCTCCATGAAGGTGGGACAGCTCAGTACCATGCAGCCGGTGATTTCTCCTATGGAGAGTAGTGAGAGCTAAGTGAGTACCTGGCTTCCACAGCATTGTGAGGCACTACCCAGGAGGCTCACTTCTGTCTCACCCCACCTACTACACTGAGAGAATCAGCATAGTCCAATTACCGGCAGCTTGGAGCAAGGGAAATGGAAGGGGATTTGCAGCAAGGAGAAAGGAAGAAACCTTTCTAAACTCATTTTATGAGACCAGTATTATCCTGATACCAAATCTAGACGAGGGCACTACAAGAAAAGAAAATTACAAGCCAATATATCTGATAAACATACATGTAAAAATACTCGAAAAATACTCAAGCAAACTGAATTCAATAGCATATTAAAAGGATCATGCACTTTGGTCAGTAATTTATCCCTGAGATGCAAGGATGGTTCATCATTCACAAATCAATACACCACATTAACATAATAAAAGATAAAATTATATAATTATTTCAATAGGTACAAAAAAGCACTTGGCAAAATTCAACATTTGTTTTTGCTAAAAAAAAAAAAAAGCTTTCAACAAATTAGGTACAGAAAGAATATACCTCAACATAATAAAGGCTATATATAATGAACCCACAGCTCACATCATACTCAACTGGGAAAACCAGAAAACATTTTCTCTAAGATATGAACATGACAAGGATGCCCACTCTCACCATTCCTATTCAGAATAGTACTGGAAGTAACCAGAGCAACTAGACAAGAAAAAAAAGTTATCCAAATTGAAATAAGAATATAGAATTGTCTGTTTGCATATTAAATGATTTTTTATATTATTATTATTGTTTTGGTTACTACTTGCACAGCATAGAAAATAAATTAGACATTGCATTTGCAGATAATTCTCATATCTGTATTTAAGGACAATTAGACTACATTTTGGCAAAACCAGCAATCTCAGTTTTGCTTTGTCTCATTCATACTATCCATTCTCATGTACCAAATATGAGTCAGTTTGTAGTTATCTGTATTATTTAAAAGAAATTAAGTGGTAATGGTCGCACAACTCAGTGATATAATAAAAAATCTGTGAATTGTGTACTTTAAAATGGTGAATTTTATGGTATATGAATCATATCTCAATAAAAAAAATGAATAGAAGAATTGGGCCTTAATACCTAAATTACAATCAGATATTAGAGACGTTTTAAAATATTATACAACTGTCATCTCATATACTTTTAATATTATGCCAGGTAGATAGGATGTCTCCTTATAAAATGTTTCAATGTACTGGATAATTGGATTAGTTGATAATTTAAATTATTCTGATTTTAGGTTAAATCTTTGACTGTTGCTGAAGGACTCAGAAGACCATTTTGATGTCATTGTGAAGATGAGCATCTACCTGGTGGCTTTCATTGTTTCAGATTTTAAGTCTGTCAAGAAGATAACCAAGTGTGGAGTCAAGGTAAACCCATGATTGTCACATAAGGTGACCATCTTGTCCTGGTCTGCCTGAAACTGTCCTGGTTTTAAAACTGGAAGTCCACATTCTGGGAATCCCCTCAGTCTCGGGCAAACCAGAATAGTTGATCATCCTGTTGCTCATATATACGGTGAATTTCTAATAATGAAAACAAATGGAGAGGCTTGGCCTGGCCTGGGTCATGGACCTGGCTCCACCACTAACTGGCTTTCTGACCTTGGCCCTGCTTCCTCGGAACTTATTTATTCTTCTTTAAAGTGTATAAATTGGACTAGATCCTGCATTGAATTCTGGTTCTAAGGTCGCTTCTGGCTCTGCAGTTTGGAAATGAATGTCAACTGACTATCTGAGCAGGAGATTTCTTCCTGAGGGAAAAAGGAAGAAAGAGCATTCTGCTTAGGGTATTAAATGGCTCTGGGGGAGACTTTGGGCAAGGAAATACTGGAGAAAAAGATTTCAAGGAGCATTGACCCTGTCTACATACCATCATGTAGTGATTTTATATAGAGAAAAGGAAAAAAAGACTCTCAAAAACTGTTAGAATTAATAAAGAAATTCATTAAAGTTGCAAGATACAAAATCAACATACGAAAATTTGTTGTATTTCTATATACTAATAAGAAATGTCCAAAAAAGAAATTAAGAAAATAATCCCATTTATAATAGCATCAAAAAATAAGCATTTAAAAATAAATTTAACTGTGAATGTAAAAGATCTGTACATTAAAAGCTAAGAATCATTGGCGAAAGAATTTGAAGAAAACACACATAGAAAGAAAGATGTTTCATGTTCATAGATTGAAAGAATTAATATTGCTACAATGTCCATATTACCCAAAATGATCTACAGATTCCATTCACTCCTTATCAAAATTCTTATCAAAATTCCAATGGCATTTTTCACAGAAACAGAAAAAAAACAATCCTAAAATTCATGTAGAACCACAAAAGATTCTAAGTAGCTGAAGCAATTTTGAGAAAGAAGAACAAAGCTGACCACATAACACTTCTGGGTTTCAAATTCTATTACCAAGGATTGAGATTCAAAATAGTATTTTGTTGGCATAAAAACAGATATATAGACCAATGCAAAATAGATACCTCACAAAGGACAACACATACATAGCTAACTGATCTTCCACCAAGACTCATGAATATAAAATGAGAGAAGTATAATCACTTCAAAAAGTGGCATTGAGAAAACTGGATATCTAAATGCAAAAGAATGAAATTGGACCCATATCTTACTATACACAAAATCAACTTGAAATGAATTAAAGCTCTGAAACAGTGAAACTTTTAAAAGAAAACAGAAAAAGCTCCTTGACATTGGTCTTGATGGTTATTTATTTATTTATTTATTATTTGGATAGAAAATCAAAAGCACAGCAACAACAGCAAAAATAATTAAGAGGGATTACATCAAACTAAAAAAAAAAAAATTTCACCGCAAAGGAAAATATCAGAGTGGGAGAAAATATTTGCAAACCATATATTTAACAATTGGTTAATAATCGAAATAAATAAGGAACTCATCCAACTCAATAGGAAAACAAAACAAAACAAGTAACCTGATTAAAAAATGATTTAAAAAAAGACATACAAATGAGCAACAGGTATATGAAAAGATGCCCAATGTCACTAATCATCAGAGAAATGCAATTCAAAACCACAATGAGGTATTACCTCACACCTTTTAGAATGGTTATTTAAAAAAATGATATGTTGTCAAGGATGTGGAGAAAAGGGAACCCTAGCACACTGCTGGTGGGAGTGTAAATTGTTGCAGCTATTATGAAAAGCAATACAAAAGTTTAAAATTATAAAAATAAGTAGTTCTATTTAAAAATGGAACTACCATATGATCCAGCAATTTCACTTTTGGGTATTTATCCAGAGGATCTGAAATTAGAATCTTGAAGAGACTGCACTCCCAGTGAACATGCACTCCCATGCTTACAGCGGCATTACTCACAATAGTCAAAAGAGGAAAACAATCTAAGTGTCTGCTGATGGATGAATGGATAAAGAAAATGTAATTATATAGAGAGAATTTTATATATATATATATGTAATGTGAATTATATCTATAATAAAGGCTAATTATAAAGGCTAATATAAATATAATTCAGCCTTTAAAAAAGTAAATCTTGTCATTTGCAACAGCATGAATGGACCTGAAGGACATCATGCTAAGTGAAATAAGCCAGACACAGAAAGACAAGCACTTACATGTGAAATCTAAAGTAGTCAAACTCATAGAAGCAAAGAGTAGAATGGTGGCTACTATGGACAGTGGAGAGGGGAACTGAGGAGGTGATGGTCAAAGGGTATGAAGTTTTAGTTATTCAAAATAAATACATTCTAGAGATCTATCATATAGCATGGTGTCTATAACCAACAATTCTGTACTATATCCTTAAAAGAGGGTAGAACTTATATTGTGTTCTTATCACACACACACACACACACACACACACACACAGAGACACGCATGCACACAAATAATAAAAATAATAAGAGGGCAGGAGGAAAGTTTGGGAGTTGATGGAATGTTCATGTCTATATTGACAGTGGTGATAGTTTTAGGAGTGTATACTTACTCCTAAGCGCATCCAGTTTTATACATTAAATATGAACAGCAGGTAAATCATACCTCGAAGTGGTAAAAAAAAATGCAAAAATTCTGACATATATCATCCACGTACAAAAGTTTAGGTGGAAAATGGTTACGTTAAATAATTCCGTATTCATCTCCAATGCTGTCAAAAGTTCCAACGCTTTTATAATCTATGTCTCTTGGCTTTCCTTCTTTATGAGGCATCATAGTGAAAATAGATAGGAAAAAAGCAAATCCTACCAAGGAAAAGGTTTCAACAAATCTATCTCCAATTTAATTCACAGAAGCAACAAATCAATTAAATTCAACAATTATGCATTTTGTGTCTAATATGTGCAAGGCACAATGTTAGATATTTTTTCAGTAAGGTTCTGACTACATTTTCCTACTTTATTTGCTTATAGGATTGACCAAATATAGACTGTTGGAACTGTGAAAAATAGTAGGCTGCCAGACTGACTTAATCCAGAAAGGTCATTTATTTGTTACTCTCTATGACAATGCTCAGGTTATTTTGCATACCAAACAGCTCTGAATTGGAAAGACTTACCGATTCCATAGAAACAAGGTTAAAATGTGAACATAATATGAACTGAAGCTCACCATCATTTTTTATTAAAGCACATAGGTGGAATGGCTGTAGTTTACAAATTAGGCACTTGTTTGATGGCTTAAGACTTTTTTATTGAAAAAAACAATGAAAGTATGAAAATATTTAAATTGGTGCAAAAAGTCATAATCTCATTCTCCTCTTTTTACTCTTTTGCACACAAACAATTAACATTTCATATTAATAGTTGAAATAAGTGTTTACATTGTCAATATTTCCATTTCTCTTAAAAAACACCTATGATCTTCCTTGTCCAAAAGCATAGCAGTTTGTCATATATAGCTATTGAGATTGGAAAAGTGGTTAGTCCATATTCAAAAGTGCTGTAAGTGTAAAATATGAACCAGATTTCAAAGACTTGGTAGCAAAAAAAATTTGTATTGATAAGACTTTTATATTAATTATGAGTTGAGATAAAAATATTCAGAATATTTGGTTAAATAAAATATATTGCTAAAATTAATTTTATCTCTTTTATAATGGCTACTAGAAAAATTCAAATTGTATTTGGCTTACATAATATTTTATTTGAACAGAGCTAGACTATGTAATAGTTATGTTTTACATGTCATGCTCAAATAACATTCCTATATATTAAATCATGGCAGTATTATTTATTTATTAAATCATTCTAACATTGGAATTCTGGCTGATTTTATCAAGTTTTTCCAATTCTGGATAATGCCACAACGAATAGCTTAATGTTTATAGCCTTCTACTTCTACTAAATGATTTAATGAGAATAAGGTGATAGAAACACATCAAGCTAAAAGTCATAGATATCATTGTAGGTCTTGTTACGTATAAATATGTTGCACTTTGTGAAAGGATTATATACATTTATGGTGCAGACAGCAATAAATTAGTACACCATATTCATCAAAACCATTCTAGAATATGTTTAAAAATATTGTAACTTTCATGAATATAAAATGGTCTCTCAAGTTTAATTTACATTTTCGGTTTTTACAAAAGATAAACACTATATTTTTATATTTATTAATTAATGAATCCTTTGCAAGTTATCTTCTTATCCTTTGCTTATTTGAATTTTTGTGTTTTTTATAAATCTGAAGAAAATGTTTCCATTTTAGTAAAAGTAATGAGGATATGGATGAGATTAATTGTTGATTGCCTACTTTGTTCTAAGTAGTTTAGTAACTTTACATATTTACATTTAATCTTCACATTAACCTTAGATTTAGATATTATTAATCTCATTCGAGTAACTGAAATGAAGAGGTTTTAATAAGCTTACCAAGATTCGTAAATCTATTATAAGAAATGGCCTAGGCAGATTGTCTTTAAAGCCTATATTCTTTCTACCAATAATTTGTCTTGTATAATAAATCATTATTTTTGTCTATTATGTTTGATGTGACTATTTTCTACTTCTTTGCTGCCACTTAAGTATCAATTTTGCCATTTAAAAATAACAGACAAACAAATAAAAACCCTCTCCTATACTCGTGGCAGTATTTCTGGAACTTTTTAATGTGGTAAAATGTTTGGGGAGGAATTCTTAAAGAATCAAAAAAAAAGAGGTAAAAGTGCTAGATTCTGGTAAAAGATTAGGAGAGAAAAAAGAAAGTTATTGATTTGGAGCAAAATTCTATAATGTAGGCATTTGTGGAAAGATTATATTGCATTCATTCAGCAAATATTCAATTAATATATAAATAATCTAGGTGCCAGGGAGATAAGGCGGAGGTGCCTCCTTACCCAAGTGATTTATTCAAATGACCAAAAACCATAATAAGAGCAAAACAAATGCTGCCTAAGTGTCACAGGATGATTCACAAAAACAGTGATATATAATCTCTATAGATGAGGAGGGATTTATTTAGTAACCAACATATAAGAGGATATTCCCGGACAGGACTAATAGCATGAGCAAATAGATAAGAAAGTACTAGACATTCAAAAATGCTGAAAATCTGTTTTATCGGTGCTTAGATTACTGGGTTGGATGGGCAGTGATGTTTTAGAACAGATCTTAATTACCATTTATTGAATACTTTCTGTGTTCCCAACACTGTGTTTTGCATATATTTTCTCTAATTGCCATAACATTTCTCTATGATCCCATTTATAGATGGAGATCCTACTCTTTATAGAAATAAATAACTTGTTTAAGATCACACACAACTAGTGAAATCATTGCACCAGTTGTTAACCCAAGTTTTTCTTACTACAGGGTCCCAGTTTTTAAGTATCATGTCTCTAGGTTTGTGAGAGGGACTTTTAGATATTGTGAAGTATTTGGGGGGTAAATATTATATTTTAAGAATGTATTATATTTTAATGATGCTGTTTGTGCCCTGAAGCCTTTGGAAGCAAAGAGCCATTTAGAAGGCTACTGTGGTAGATCCAACAAGAATCAATGAAGACCCTAGCCAAGGCATTGGAAGTCAGAATGAAAAGGAAGGGGAGGTTTCAAATCTACACAATAGTTAGAATAAATAGAACTTGAAAACGACATACATTTAAACAATGAAGGAGAGACATAAATTAGGAGTGACTACAATTTTTTTAACTTTGAAAACTGATGACAATTATGCTATTAATGTGAGATGAGAAATAGAAAAGAAAAATTGAGTGAAGAAGAGTGTGAAAAGTCAGTTGGAAATATAAGGCTGGCTTCTAAGTGAGAGGGTAGGGCTGAAAATACACTGTTTAGTCATTGACCTGAGACTGTCAGTTAAAGCCACTAGAAGACAGGAGCCAAACACTCAGCCGAATGTGAAGATTCTAAAGGGATGGTAGAAGAGAAGACTTTGGAAGTAGCAACCAAGCCTGGCAGGCAGGAGTGTGAAAAAGTTGCAGGAGACCAAGAAGGGGTCGTCGGAGTTGGGGCTATGCAGGAAGAGAACAAAGAAAGAAGGGACATCAAGAAGTCACTATGAAAGAGTTTTAAGAAATAAATAAATTCCCAGGTCTAAGATAAATAAGATTTGGGGCCCTAATGCACAGATGGTGACTATAGTTAATAATATTTCATTTTATACTTGAAAGTTGTGAAGAGAGTTGATCTTAAATGTTATCACCACACACAGAAAATTGTAATTACTTGAGGGGATAGAGGCATTAAGTAACCTTTCTGTGGTAATTATTTTGCAATTATCCAGGTGTATCCGATCATCATATTGTATAACTTACACTTACGTATGTCATATGTCAATAATATCTCAATAAAGATGGAAATTTTTTGAAAAGAACTAAAGATTAAATGCTACAAAGAAGTAGACTATTGACAATAAAAAAGTTGTGAAATTTAATAATTGAGAGGTAAATCTGATAATGTTAAGGAAAGTATATTATGTCTAATGTCTGTATGGGGAAAATTCATATTTCAGTTATATTTCCATTTAAAATAACAATAACAACAACAATAATAATAATAATAATAACAACATTATCTGCATGATATTTTACAATTTCCAAATATAGCTATTCACATACTCTTGTCCAAAGAACAATCATTCTCTTTTTGGGAAAATTCCAGCAGCTTTGAGACCAATGAGAGAATCTAAGCCTCAAAGCCAGATCCCCTATTTCCAGACCCCACATTTTCAGATTCATCATAGGATGCCTCTTTTATTCCATCAAGCCCTAGTTATTTTGGACAGTGAGAGGAAGGCTGATGTTCAGCAGAATTGACCCAGGATTTGACATTTGGGCTTGAATAAATTCCGGATCTGCCATATATAAGCAGTGTGAGTTCACTCTCTTGTCCGAACCAGAGAGTATAATACCCTTACTTGAGCTTAACTGAAAATTGAACTTGAAAGCAAATGAAAAATATGTCATAAGAAACTGTCATTAAATAAATTTCTTCCTCTTTAAGTCTTGTAAAAGAAATACTGTACATTTGCTTTAAATTGTGACAAGTTTTATTAGTGATAATTATTTTATTAGCTAAATGTGCAATAAATACTATAAAAACTCTGGAATTAAAAATAAATAAACCAAAGAAATGAGGCCATATTCACAATCAGAAAAATATCCTGTTATCCAGTCTCTGTAACTGCCTTACAGGCCACCATGCACAGGATTGGATATTTCAATTTTAAATCTCATTTTTTAAAATGAATTTTGGTCTGAAATAAAACACTGTTATCACTAAGCATTCAATAATATTTTTTTCAGAAGCTCTCAACATTTTGTTTCCACAGTTATAGGTACACAGACATATTATAGGAAAACTTATAACATTTTCCTATAGATGAGAATGATTGCATTCTTATTTTTAATATCCTGTATAGAAAAAAATCTCTCCTGAAGTGATCATTTTATGGAAATATTTAGAATTTTTCATAGTAATGTTGCCTAATAGAAATGGAAAAAACTAAAACGAAGGATTATATTTCCAGTTGTGCTCCCAAATAGCTGTGTTACTTCTGACAAACCACCAAGTTTTCTTTTAGAGATCTTTTTCAGATGAAAATAACAGCAAAAATTATTAAATATTTATGTTCTAGGCATACTAATTTCCATGTATTATTTAATATTCTCAAGAAACATATGAAGCAACATTCTGTAGATGAGAAGATTGAAGTGCATGGAAGGTTTAATTCACACTGCCAATAAATGCTAAACCAGAATTAAAACCAAGGAATTCTGACACCAGAGTTTATGCCTTTGACTACTGCTGTCCTGCCATCCTAGAGAGCTGAAGCCGTAGAGTTCTAGGGACAGAAGGGCATCTGGAGAAGACAAACATATCAGCTACCCTCCTCATGTTATACGTCACAACAATGACATGGAAAGGTTACTTATTGTGCCAGGTTAGGTCACAGTAAGATCTGGATCTATAGCATAGCTCCCCCAACTTTCTAATTCCTGTTTTACTAAACTGCCTTGATCCCTCTCTTCTGAGCTCAAGACCCTGATTTTATAAAGCCAGTTTAATAAAGGTTAATCTTGTAACTGCAGCTTCTAAGTGGCATAGAAGGACATAATTGTTATTGTGTACTTTGACATACAGAGTAAAATGTCACGAAATGGCTCTCACAGATTTTCAGATCCAAAATTGTTCCAGTTATCTTAACACTACAGTTCTTTTATGGGTTTCATCAGATTTTGAAGTTCAACAGGATCATTTAATAAAAGGCTGCAGCAGAGACTATTCTTATGTGCTACCCTAGATTTCCTAGTCGCCCTGCAATTATGTCGGCCATGTGACTGCCAGTGTAATACAGACAGGAGAGATGTAAGAAATTCACTGTTGTAACCATTTAAAACACCCCATAACACCTTCTGGCCTTCTTTCCTGCCATGGTGACTTGGAAGCATGTTTTTCCAAGAACACAGCTAAAAGATGGAAACAGTTTAACTCCATGAATCAATGCTTGAAGGAGAGACACCCAGCAGAGACACCTGTCATGAATCGGATGATGCCTCCATGAAAAATAAACATTTAAAATATTAAGCCATTGGTATTTGGGTTTTATTTGCTTCTTCAACATACTCTAACCTACCCTGAGTAATAACTCATATTGGTTTTGGAAATGGAGTGCGACCATAGTGAAAAGCCTACAATTTCTGGTAATTAGTTTAGCAAATGAATGGCAACCAGTTAGTAAATTGTTATAAGAGGCTGAAGAGATAAAGATAGTACATATTTTGCAATAGGAAAACCTTTAGTAATATGTGTCCGTGGTGACATGAAACACTGTCCATATCTTACCAGATGCTCTTTAAGGTAAGTCTCCTGAACTCTAACATCTCTATCGTTTCTGCTACAGGAAATTATAATAGAGTTTTCATTTAGATGCTTAATTAAATTCTCGAAAGCATTTATAATCCCTATAAAATGGGAATTATAAAAGTTATTTCTCAAGGTTGAGGACAAAAAACAAAGTATTTGAAAGTATTTAGCACCAGTTAATATTTAGGTGGTCCTGCGCAACTTGAAGGTAGAGAATAAACGGTGAGAAGCAAACTGTGTTCATTCATTTCATATGCATAATGAAGTATACTGTCATTGGTTAAAAGCACACATTTTGGAGTCCAAAAGATCTGAGTTTAAATTACACTCAGTAATTTAACCTTGCTAAGCTTCAATTTTATCTAAAAACTGCAGAAAATAAAATTACTCCAATTGTTGGTTAAATTAATGGAAACATATGTGTTAATTACTTAGCATATTCTAGATGATAAAAAGTGCTACCTTATTCATAGCTATTTTTTTATTGCCGCAAGCGCTGCCATGATCATCATCACTATCTTTATACATGCCTCATTACCTTTCACCAAAGATAATAATGAACACAGTCTTTAGATATGGACTCAACCGGACCTTTAAATTTAAAACAATGAAGTTATCAGAAACACGTGTGTTATACAGAAACATTTCCCCTACAACTGTAAAGTGACTCCATCTTTCAGTGGGATGCTTGGTTATCCGAAAAGAATCTTTAGGAATTTAAAGGATTTCAAAAGTGCTCAAAAATTATTCTAAAATCTGGTTATTGCAAAATAAAAAAATCAGTTGTGTTATTCAACATTAATATGAAGAGTAAATAGACTGTGGGAAAAGGTGAACATAAATTTCACAACTAAACAAAATAACATCACCTTTAATGTCCAACTGAAACTCAGATAGCATTAGACATCAGCATTGTCTGCATTATTCTCTGTCTTTTTCAATTAAAATTTTAGGTTTTTAAACATGAAACCTTTATGTTATTCAATAAGGTTGCAGTTTATTTCTGTATTTAATCTTGGCAGATTGTCACCCATTATTCCGAATGAGTGTTCATTAATTTAAAGTATGAGGATGGTAATCTGTTAGTCATTTTTTACAGTGCAGCTGAAAACCATTTGGCTCAATTTGTGACACCTTTTCACAGGATTTTTCATCTGGAGGCCTCTCAAAATTCTTAAGTAGCCTCATTATTTCATTTAAAAGTTTTGTGAGAGATTTTTTAAAGTGCTCAGAAACCTCATGAGTTGACAGAGGGTAATGTCAAAACATTTGAGCGGTACTGGACAGCAAGGAAAGAATGCTGGGCAGGAAGCACTTTGCAACAGGCTGTGAACAGTGAGCTTCGACAATTTCTCTGCTACTCAGAAGAACTTCTGAACCAGCCTGAATGTAAGCCCCTGCCTCCCGACAGTGTATGCTGGATCACATCAAAATTCATGAAGAAATATATTTATATGCCTGTGTATAAATAGTATTAATTTCTCCATTTTTTAAAAAGTGTATAAATTTATCTATATTTTAAATTGAGAGAGAGTCGTGAGGAAAAAAGATTCTTCTCTAAATATTAGATTTGTTAATCATATCAATGAATAATTGGTCAGAGCATAGGTATGCAAACTATCTTAAGGAAGCAGAAGGGATCTGTAGTCATAAGAATTGATTCTATCTTGACTGAATACATGAAAATATATAAAGTATATGTATTTAAGAAGAAGAATTAGTTAGACATTAAACAAATCTAAAATTATTGAGCACCTACTATATTCCAGGAAGTATTGTAAACTCTTAAAAGTATCTTGCATTTAATCCTCATACAAACACTATGAAATAATATTATTATCATATTAAAACTGAGGCATAGAGAAAAAGAAAACTTGCCCAAGGTTATTTCTTCCAGAAATAATTTTTTAGATGAAAAAATTTTCTTTGTTGCAACATTTTCCAGTAACTACTTTATTGTAGGAACACCGTTTACCTTTAATTGTAATTAATATTTTAGATGTTTTTAAAATCTCATTACATAACTAGATTACAAATGTTTATGACATTCTTTAATAAGAACATATTCTCCTTTTTAAATATTCTATGAATTAATTTTAGATGTTTGTGATTTATGAAATATTTCTATTTGTTGGAGGAGACACATAGGTCTTTGAGATCATTTAAGAGAATGGTACTACAGATTCTGGAAAATAAACTACAATTATCACCATTGTTACTGCAATTCTTTTTATCAAATATCACCCCAGGTAATAGAAAAATGTAAATTGCCCAGTGAATTAATGTAACTATCACTGAGAACAAAGACTATCTTTACTGCATTTAAAACATTCCCTGAGCTATGGAGCCATATAAAAAAAAATGGATGACATTATGTTAACATATTGGAGAATATATTGTACAATCTGAAAGAATAGTTAAATAAATAAAAAGGAGACAGTATCAAATGAAAAACAATAGTCACTATAATAGCAAATCTTCAAACAAATATTGGAGTTTGTTATCTATAAAATTCTATGTTAAGCACTTCAGGGAATACAAAGATGAATACATTTACAATTCAGTATGCAGAGAAGAAAGTGCACAAAAATCAGGATATGGTAAGTATAAAAATTAAAGATATGTTAAGTATAAAAATATTGACAAATGCTAGTGGGGATCAAGAGGAAGAGATATCACATATGTTTAGCTGAAGAATTCAGAAAAAAATGAATAAAATAGCTTTAATAAATGATATCTATGATTTCAACATTTAGGATGGGGGAGAAGAAGGATGTGGAGTCTATCAAGCAGAGAAAAAAGCATGAACAGGTTGTTCACGCTCAAGATTACACAAAGGAAAATGTTAGGAAAATAGAAAATAGTAGAATTGGGTATGTTTAGATAACTAGGTGGAGATGAAGGTACAGGAGATGATTGGGTGATAAATTGTTGAATAAAGATATATGTTTATATA
The DNA here is from genome assembly GCF_902729225.1 of Pteropus medius. Classification (NCBI taxonomy): domain Eukaryota; kingdom Metazoa; phylum Chordata; class Mammalia; order Chiroptera; family Pteropodidae; genus Pteropus; species Pteropus medius. The sequence goes on from NW_024355205.1 coordinate 9,982,757, forward strand.
AATGTCTTATATTCTAAATTAAAAAAATATTTCCTTAGTAAATATGTGCGTATTGGCCTGATTTTATACATAGGCATTCTTAGAATTTTTTTAAAACTCATCTTCCTATTGGCTTCCAATATGAGGCATATCGCGAAAGGGGATGTGGGTAGAAAAGGTGGATTCCCAAAGTGCAAAACAATAACTTCTTAATGTTCACCATGTCTGTTTTATCCTGTTTAAACCTCTAAGACTTTTTGTAAACTTGTGTGTTTGCCACATTTGAAAGCTGAGCCTGTCCTTTCGGCCTCAAGTTCAAGGTTGGTAGTTGTGATCCTTCTAGAGGTTTTAAAACCTTCTCATCTACTAAACACTGGGATCCCTCAGATATGTGACTCCTTTGGTTAAAACAAAATGAACACCTAGATTATTTTTCCCCTTTTCCATGTTCCCTATCATCCTTTCAATCCCATTTTTTCTATTGCCAATCCATCTCTTACCTATTAATTTCTTTCCTTGACATCTGTTATATACGGTATAATCTGAAAGATGATGATATAATTGAATTAACAAAAAGGAGACATAAGAGCAAATGAAAAACTATAGTCGTATCATGTTCTTCAAGCCTCACATCATAATTTCATCTGCATGGACATTATACAGAACTTCTTTACCTTTAAAAATCTCAAATCAGGTGCTTTTTCTCCACTATTATACACCTTTATCTTTTCTTTCTTTCAGGTGTACTAAATTTGCTCTTTGTATTCTTAGTATCAGCCACCCCTGCCAAATTACTCATTTCTTTAATCTCTAATTATAATCAGCTTCAGCATTCATCATGACCTTTGTTTCCACCACCTCAAATATTTCCAATTTCAGATTTCCCTAGAATTTATTGCCTTTTCTCTGCTCCCAGGACATGAATTATTGCTGATTAAAGATGTAAATAGATGAAGTCAAAATCCCCTAAAAAAAAACATGGTATTCATCTCTTACTGAGAACTCACTATTGCAAAGCATTATTTAATTCATACATTTTTTTTTTCGTTTCTCTGCATACTCCCACGGAAGCAATACCAAAATTTACATAACCCCATATGTTTTAAAATTCTCAATTCATATAAGCACATTTTAATAACAACTCTCAGCATGAACTTTCTCAGGTAATATCCTCTCAAACTCAGCAAAACTACATTTACAGTATTTATCTCTTACTCCATCATTTGATCTCTTCTGAATTTCAATCCCAACGTCTATATTTTAAAATGCTTGCCTTACCATACACTTAACCCCTTCCTCACCAATGTCTGTTCTCCAAAATGAATGTCTACCTGAATGTTCCACCACAAACTCAATTAAGACAAAAATCTAATTTATCACCTTATTCTCCTTTTTTTCATATACTTAACATAGCAAACAGTCTAAACTTTTAGACCATTTTTTCACTTGCTCTCCTATCAGTTGTCAATGCTTTAAAATCTACTTACACAGTATATATGTCATTGTCCTATCCCCCGTCTCTTTTCAATCCTCCTGCCACCGTGACTGAAAAGACAGGACTCATGAGATATTTTGATTTCACTGTTGCAAAAACCTCTTAACTAGTTTACTTGATTCTGCTCTTATTTCTCTTCTGTTTATTATTGCCAGATTAGTCTCCTGAAAACAATGCACTATAACACTGTTTGCTTCCTCGACAGTATGTTTTTTGACAAATAGTCTCAATTCTTAAGATTCTCCTGAATTGGTCAGCTACATTTTACAATTTTACACTATTTCTCAAAATGAGCTTTATACTTCACTCAAACAGGAATGATCACACACTGTCATAGTGTATATTGCTTGTGTATTTTTAGCTCCCCAGCACCTGTGACCACACTTCATGTATTGGAAGGAATTTCTTACTTTATGATTCTAACCTATATTGCTGCCAGGAAACAAGCATGTGACCCGAGTTCCCACATCAGACATACTGACTTGAAAAAAAAGAAGAGAAAGATACTGTATGAAGCAAAATCAGGTGTTGGGACTAATGAGATACTCAGCATTAATAGGCAAAAGCAGAAACTTTTCTCCACAAAATTCTCAATTTAGTGTTCTGTGCCACCTACTTTTATTTTATTAACCCCTCCCTCTTCTTAATTTCCTCAATTTGCCTTATTCACCTACAAATATATGAACATGCACTTTAAATTTCAAGTTATTTTCCTATTGACTAATCGAATGAGTTTTTCTAAATTTTAGTTCTTTGCAGTATTTGTCACCACTGACAACTCTTCATCCTTGAAAAAGATCTTTCTGCCTAACACTGTGCATTTTTAGAGTTCTTTTTGCCTGACTGAAGGTCATTACCTTTTGACTCTTTTCTCTGCATTCTCTCCTCACTATTCTCTCCAAAGTGGGTATACCCTGAAACTCAAAAAAGTATTTTTTTCTTTACATTTCTTCTTTTGTTGATTTAATTGTTATTAATGGTTATATGCTGATAATGCTAAAATATATTTATTTTGACTTCTTTTCTGAGTGTTTGTCATATGTCTCTAACATCTTTCAAGATATTAGTGTCGAATAGTTTACCATACGTCTGTTTCTTATGTCTAGAACTTAATTTAAAGAAGCCTTCCATCTCCCTTTCTGGTTTCCATTGATACCGCTATTATTCTTCCTACAGCACCAGGTTGGAAGGTCTGTCCTCTAGGATTCTCTGCATAAGGGAAAGTCATAACCAAATTGGAATATGAATTCCATGAAACAGTCACATCATTCTCCAAGGAACTAAATAGCAAGTTAATAAGACCAAAAAGCTCAGAATTTCAGAAAGCTGAGGATACAGTGATAAGATCTTAACATCAAAAAGAAGGAGTACAATAATTATATTAAGTTCAAGAGAGGGAAACCTTTCCATGTAAATTCAACAAATCTTTATATTTGTTTAAAATATCTTTTAATGTTATGAATTGCATAAAATAAGGCTGCAGACAGTAATGTGCCACTTCATCAAATATTTTTTTTACATGTTTAAGGTACATGGGTCTTGTACTCCAACTTCCCTGAACTTTTCGATGTAAAATTTATAATTTGTTTTCAAATTGTACACAATAAGAGTGTATAGATGAACTCAACGATAGCTTTGTTCATTTTGTGCTTGTAATAAGATTTATGAAATCTTTTATTCGGAAGATATGCTGTTGTATAGCATAAACGGTATTGTATAAACATACCTATTACCAGATTTTGTTCCTGATGTTCAAAATTCAACATAAAGACAGACAGGGGAGATAAAAAATAAAAAAAAAAAAAAAAAAAAAAAAAAAAAAAAAAAAAAAAAAATAAATAAATAAATAAATAAATAAAAAGATACTCTAAATCGTTTGATGGAGACATGAGGCCTATTGGATGATATGGCATTTAAGGAAAAAGGTAGAGAGTGAACAATAGTTAGAAGAGAGTAGAGAGCCTAGGCAAATGATTAATTCAGGAAGAGGAAGAAGACACAAACATATTTAGGAATAAAACAATAATAACAAATCGTCATTCCTATCCATAGAGGAAATCATTATAGCAGTGAAACTCAAAGGATATGGTAAAGAATACATTTTAGAATAAAAATATAAAGATATTTTCTCTAGAAAAGAGGAGATAGGACTCAGAATCACAAAGAAAAGTATAAGTTACATTCAGAATTGTCTACTTACTAAGGCAGGGTAGAGGGTTTTTCATTTCAGAAAGACGTCTGTCAAAATGATCAGTGCAAATAGACTGTGACATGTGAGTTACATTTCCGATTCCAATACTACAGATCCTAGATATCTCAAATATCTAAGAATGTACTATGATGTGCATATAATATTTGCAATGTGAAATTTGCCTAGCCTATCACCTAGAACATTAAGGTAGCACAAATAGAACAAAACAAAAACAAATAATAAATTAAATATAAATACTACCTTATATTTTCTTGTAATCTGATTTTGTAAATATCCGCTCATCAATAAACGCATAAATGATTTTCTTATCAGGTTAAATAGTGACATGTGGCAATTTCTCTTATTCTTGCAAGTGGGTCAGGGCATTTTATCAAGGACGATGGGAATCAATCTTGAATTTTAATATTGAAAACAGATAGCAAATAATGTAGAAAACTTTAAAAATGAGATCTATATGATAATAATAATTAGCAATTCAAATATCAATTGTATTTATGCCGACTTTGTTTTCATAATGGCCAATATCCTTGTAAAATATAAACTAATATATATGAATGGTAGTTTTCATAGTGCCAGTTTAGACTAAATAGTTCAATTTTTAACTGAAAATAAATATTATAAAGTTCATTCACATTAACCAAAACAAATTTTCATTTCTATCCCAGTAAATTATCTCTCATATAAGATGTACGACTGACTCACAGCTTCTGCCAAAGCAGCAGTAAGTTTACAGCCTCAGGTACTTTTTGTTAGCTGTCTTATCTTTTACTTTATCTTATATATCCTTTGGTTATATTTTTCTGAATTTGTATCTTTAGCTTAAGAGTTTTCCTTTAAAAGACACATGGCAAAATGTCAGAAAAGTAACTGTAGTGATTTTTGAATGGCTGGAGTAAACTTTAGTGTTCTAAAGTTTACAAATTTTCTCTATAAGCTTCTCTGATTTCTATAATAAAAACAAGTTCATTAAAACATGATGGTCTTCCTTAAAATCAACAGATTGATTCATTCATTGAACCAATCAAAGAATGGAGACTTGATCTTATTTCATGATTACTACAAAATATACCAAAGAAATTAATCCAACATACCCACCGTAATGGCCTTTAAAGATAAAACTTCCTCATTAGCTGCTCTTCTAACAAAATCATATGATTTCAAAGGTTAACTTCCAAAATTAAGTGAAGGAGATGAGGAAAAATGATGATCATAAGATTGCTTAGTCTCCATGACCAAGATATCTCCCTCTCTCAAATAAAGGGGACCCAAGAATAATTTTGCTATATTTTAAAGCAAACTATCATTACAAGATTTCAGAAAGATCCTATACATGTACAGTATGAAAGACATCAGCTGTACAAGTTCTTTTAACTAGAATGCTGTTATCTAGGACAGCATGTTGGCATAATAGTTCAGAATCATGGAGTCCTCACATCTGAAATCTGCTACAATTTGGATTCTCATTGTGGATACAGAGGCAATTTATCAGGCCGTTTCTTCTCCTCAAAGGTCTGGAATCATGAAAAAACTGGTTATCTGCTCAGCTATGACTCTGCCACCAACGCTATTTCTGACCTTAGCCAGAAAGGATATAAGATATTTAGTTCAGCCTCATGTAAATCAGTATGAAATCATTCTTGCTGCTAGTCATTCATTTCTTCATTAAACAACAATTTATGAAGGAATTACTGTGTGCCCAAGACTGCTAGGTACTGGGGCTCCAAACACAACTAACACAGTGGAAGAACAGTGTGCTCTGACAGCATACAGCTTGAACTCTGAGCCAGGTTGAGAGGTCAAGGGAGAATTCATCAATCACTAAGGAAGTGGCACATGAAATGATATCCAAAACATGAGAAAGAATTAACTAGACACAGAGGCAGGGGGAAGACAGCAAGCTAGAGAAGGAGGGAGGGGTGGAGGGAGAGAGAGAGGAAAGAAAGCACTATGTGCAATGGCCCTAGGCAAGAAGGAAAAGGACTCATTCTAGAAATCTGAGACAGGTGAGTGGTGCTGAGAACAAACAAACAACAAAGTGGTGTGAAGTAAGAGGCTAGAGCAAGCAGGGAGTAGAAAACAAGGGTGGACAAACCAATCCCCAGAATTCATCTTAATGAAAATTGGAAACAACTGAAGGGATGTAGGGGTGGCATAGTCATATTTATTCCAGTGGTTTTTAAAAAGATAACTCTGGCTGAGATGTGAAGATTTCCATTAGGAAAAACAAAAGGAGGAGAAAGATCAATATGAGGCCATTGCGGTATTCCAGATGAGACTGGTGCCATAGCAGATGGACATAAAAAAATCTTTTGAAAAGGTTTTCTAGACAGGATCAAATGACTTGATGACATGTGTAGGAGTTAAGGGTGAGAGAATTATCAAGATTGACTCTTCGGTTTCTCATCTAGACCTGCCCTTAGCTTAAGTACTAGCTCTTAAACCTGGATGCCAACATGTTTAAGTGCTTGTCTTGGTAATTTGCCCCATATTCCAATCTTTTAAGAACTGGCTGACAGACATCCTGAGGCCAACTGCCTTACTGCTAACTTAGACAATCAGTCACTTCCTGTTCCTGGACTCCCCATCATCTATCTGCCTATTAAAGCACTCTATTTCCAATGTTCTGAAATTGAGTGACTGCTTTGACTACTTTATTATTTCTAATACCTTGTGTATTTTATTTATTTTACAATGTTTCTTTAAAAATTAAGGCTACTGTGCATATCAGTAGACCTCAGCTTGCTGGGTCTTGGCTTGGTGAAGGGGACAGCATATGCCAGAGGTAATGTGGAGTGACTGTCAGGTGCAGCCAACCCAATAGGTGGCTTGGCTGTATTTCTAGTTCCTCCTCCAGGGATCTCTGGATTTAGGCCTTTTCCTGTATCTGTTTTGGGTTTGAGAATCTCTTCAGCAGTTTGGGGGTTGTCTTCTGTTACCTTGGGTCACATAGGGTTGGTAGATCTTGTTTTTGTTTTTAATTTTGTTTTTATTTTTGGATAGTTTGCATTATGTTAATTCTTTGGATAACTTGCGGAATTTTTCTGAAAGGTTTGTTGATGGAAGTTAAGCTGAGTCTGTCAGTGCTGACGATCTATTCACTTGATTTTGAAAATATAAATTATAATAAAAAAATTAAGACTACTTTTCAAATGCTTACAATTAATTTACTGAAAATTAGGACTAAGGGAAAATGCAGATAAAGGCTGAGAGAAAGTAATACCAGATATTTACAGGTCATTAGGTTTATGAAGTTATTTTTAGAAAGCTGAAAATTTTAAATATATCATGATGGGCAAAGAAAGAAATAGAACACAGTTTACATTATGTACAAAATATAAATATATCAATTGTTTGAGAAAAGCAATAGATTTGTTGGCACTTAGGACTGAATATCTTCTTTTAGTGATGCATCGTCCCTGTAATAAATGTATTACTGTTTCATATATTTGTTTCTTAAAATATCTGTCAATATTTCAATATGAGGAGATAGTACAGAGTTGTAAAAATGATTCTGAATGTCATCTAAATATAGGATTTGATTCAGGAATAAATTCTATAATATTGAAAATATATTTGTATCGTGAAGGAGAAAGAAAACTAAAAGAATGGTATGCTGGGAAGATACACTTCTAACTATATCTATCCTTTCCCTTGAGAGTAAAATGCTTACTGAGAGAGAATTACCTCTAGTATTCACTACTCAATCCACGAAATGTACTGTATTCTTCAGTTGTGCTAAAGGAAGGTGAGATGTATTGAGATATAGGTAGAAGTTAGAACCTATAAACACCAACCCCCTTCCCATCACACACACACACACACACACACACACACACACACTCACCCATGCACACGCATCCAAACACACAATCTCACAATCTTAAATAGACTTTTCAGAAAAAATAGATGGTAGATATTTCAAGGTTCTAAATGTGAAGGAGAATTATTTATGTGATTAACAACACAGCCACTGGACAGAGTCTGTCTAAATTTGATCTTGAACAAATTACCCAATCTCCCTGGAACCCAGATTCCTCATCATAAAATAGGAGTAATACTGGCGCCTAACTAATTAAATTTGGGGGAGAATTAATTTTAATAAAATGCTTAGAAAATTGCTCAGCATGCAATAAAAACTATTGTTTATTTAAAAAAATACAATCTTCTATAAGGATTTGGAATACATTATTCTGTATTGTTTAATCATTTGTTTAATCAACAAATATTTATTGCATATTTATTATGCCAAGCCCTGTACTAGAATACATTAAGGTAACTGTGAATATGATAGATATTAAGTTGCCAAGCCCTAAACTCTCCAAATTATTTAACTTTTAAATCTACTAACTGATTTCATTCTTTCTCTTTCTGTCTCTGTCTCTCTCCTATTTCCTTCCTATCTCCGTCCTTCCCACTCACTCTTTCTTTTTCTTTTTTTTCTTTCTTTCTTTTCCTTCCTTCCTTCCTTCCTTCCTTCCTTCCTTCCTTCCTTCCTTCCTTCCTTCCTTCCTTCCTTCCTTCCTTCCTTCCTTCCTTCCTTCCTTTTTCTTTCTCTCTCTCTTTCTTTCTCTCTTTTATTTATTTATTTTTTAAAATTTTCTCACTAGTTAACAGTTCAATAAAATACTGCACATAAGATATAGCTTAGAAAGCTGGTCTAATCATAATGCTTAAATATACAAACTAAAGATATTATAGTGCTAAATTCTTGTCATGGTGAATTGAGGAGACAAATCCAAGTGCTCACTTTTATTTTGAGATGGGCTTTTAAGTACTGAGTACTGTCAAATGACATGGACTCGTCATAATGCATACAGCTTAACTCATTCGTTCATGGAGAAAGTTTAGCTCTAAGCTCAAGTTTACTCCATATTACTCTCTGTACCAATAGCTAAGATAGATAACATACAACTACTGACAGCTCCCATGGGTCCAAACACCATGTATATCCCTGGTAAGATTTAAATGTGACCAAAACTAATGCCATTTCAATAGACATGTCATGTGTACTTAAATATACATAATTTGAAATCAAGGTATATTATTCAAAATGTCCTATATTAACATTCTTGATTAAAATTACATATCTTTGAATATGTGCATATCTTTTATGCATATCCTGAATTCAAATCAGGAAGCTAAAATTTAAATATTTTATTTTCATTTTCTGTTAGAAAAGCCAATCATAATCTAAATTTTTTTACAAATTATTTATAACATTGTTTTCTCCACTAAAGAAATAAAAGTCCAAAAATAATCACATTATTATTTTTCTTAATAAATTTTCATTACTTTCATGTCAAGATTAAGTATTAATAACTCATAGAAAAATACTATTTTAAGATAACTGTGTAAATCACTTAAAGGGTTTGAAGAAAACTTTCATTCATTTTACCAAAGAGAAGTTTTTAAGAAGTTAAATTTTAATTTTTAATTTTTTTACATTTATACTGTTCTGAATTTACATAAATTACTTTAAAAGTCCAATATTAATAATTTTTGTTGTGAACTAATATTGTGTTGGAAAAATATCTGTACTTTTTTCATATATGGTAAATTCTAACTTAACAATTACTCTTTACAAGGAATATAAAAATTCTTACATGATGCATAGAAGGCTTAGTAACAAACACTTCAAAAGGTTAACTTACTTTTAATTTTATTGGTTCTAAGGTATTATTAAAACATATACTTAAATATGTTATATTTAAGAAATGTCTTTGGAAAATAGTCCAGTGCCTTCTATATTTAAATATTTAAAAGTACTTATAAATGTATATGTACATTTCCATTTTATTTATATATTTAATACTATTGTATTAAATTTATATTGTTTTTGGTACTGTAGTAGGTATATGTTTAAAGTTTTAGTTATGTGATAATAATAGCAAAGAAAGTAGGATTAGTGTATAGATTTGGAAGACAGATGGTTTTTAACCAAGACAAATTCATATTAGAGACCCGTATGATTTCTCAACTGAGATGTGATCAGCCACAGATGACTGGAGTTGCAGAGTATTATGAATCCTAATTCTGTTTTCTCAATTTTTGGGCAAGTTGTATAACTTGTTCCCACCTTATACAACTAAAAAGCTCAATAAATAGTATTGGTAGATTAAACAATTAAGCAAACTTTTCTGCATCTTTTTCCATTTTCGTAAGGGACTCAATAAATCAGGACGTCATAGAAGTAAATATTATGGTAGACATAATTGGGACAATGTCTTCTAAATGATATTTCATATTATCAACGTTTGTCAGGTCTGCCAATTGGGTAAGCAATGTTGAAAATGGTTTAATCAATATTTTGCCCTATAAAACCACACCAATACAACTATAGTATATTTTTAAAATAAAATAATAAAGATAGAACTCTTCTGTGAAGTTCAAAATGCTTATCCATATGCTCATAGAATATCTTAGTACTAACATTCTAGGAAACTAATTTAACAGTCTATATTCACAATATTTGTAAACAAATTTTAATATACTATTAAAATATATTAGCATAAAGTAACAAAAAACAGCAAAAATAATCTTGGATCTATCTGTGGGAAAATAAACTGCTGCAAAAAAAAAGAAAAGAAAAAGGGAAGAAATGAGAGCTGCAATTTCTAATAGCTTTAACTATAGTATATACATTATCTTTTTCCTAGTGTCATTTTAAAATTAAACTAAATTTATTTATAGTTTTACTTATAAAAGGGTAATAACACTAAAATGCAAACAAATGCATATTAAAAGTATATAATCAATGGCATTATGTGGAAAATATTAATAATGAAAATAAATACATCAAATTGTAACATATAATAAATAGAATAACTGTCATATGACCAAAATAAAATTCTATTGATAAAAATCATTTTCTTTTTCTGTAATATGATGTAGATCAGAGATTGGCAAACTACAGCACACAAGCCAAATCTGTTACACTAGCTGTTTTGTAAATAAAGTTTTATTGGAACAAAGGTACATTCATTCCTTCACATATGGTCTATGACTGCATTTGTGCTACATGGCAGTTAAATAATTATGACAGAGAACATATGGACTGAAAATTTTAAAATATTTACTGTCTGGTTCTTTACAGAAAAAGTTTGCTGACCCCCTAAATATTTCTTGGTTACAAATGCATATTTGCAAAAAAATTTTAAAATCATATTGCTATAGGAAGTTTTTCTTTTTTCAAATATTCAAATTTCTAACAATGAAGATAACAATTCTATTTGTTAATGTTTCCTACCATTTTAAAACTAAGAAAATAAAACAATTTTTTAGAATACCACTTAACGAAGTACTTAGTCTAATTAATGTTATATATCTGAATTACCACAAGGGAATTAAAACTCTACAATTCTTTATTAAATGAACTTGGTACATTCATGTACTTATCAAAAAATAAAATAGTCTATTCTACATCATTGCTACATTCTGCTGATTGAGAAGTATTTTTTAAATTTTAAAAATATTTATAATGAAATATTTTTCTCATAAATATGCAATTACCTGTATTTTTACATTTATTTAAACAGATGTGCACTGATTTGCACTTTTTTAAAGAAAACCAAATAAATGCTATGATTAGAATAAGTGTATGATTTTGTAATCCATCCTGATAAGCCTCAATTCTTTCTGATTTTCTAAATTAGTAATTCTCAGCTCCTGGCAAGCCATAAACTGTCTTAATTCCAAGAATGACACTTTTTGCTCTGCTACAGAGGTATCTTTATACAGAGCATAATTTCTGATGATGCAGAGATTCAAATGTGAGAGTCACTCAAGTAGTTATTATTCAATTTAAATCTAACTTTTGCATAATTACATAATGTAGCTTCCAATCAGCTGCTTAATATTTTTGACATAATGTGATCTAAGGGTAATCACTAACCTAAGAGCAACCTCTGCTGGCAAACAAAGGCTGAGCTGCAAGCATTTTTACTGTAGTTTTACAATGTCATTTGACCATGCCAGATATAAATATAAAAAGTATATTTTGGGCAAGATTTTAACATTTTTTAATGTTTACAGTAGTGTAATAAATTATATAATTTAATATAAGATGAAGGTAACTATAGTATATTTGTTTTAGGACTAAACAAAAATCAGAAAATCTACATCATCAAGTCTCAGCTTTGTGGCGTGAGGGTCATTTAGGAAAGACAGTTAAATGAGGATAAGACTCAGATTTCTAGGATTCTTAAGAATATTGAATGAGAGGATGATGTATCCAGAAGATTTACTATAAAATATAAAGTTTATATAAATAAGTTAACTCAAATTTTAAAGATGGTTTCAGTACCATTAAGCTAATGGAGGTGAATACTTTAATGCATTTTCCTTTCCCAATAAATATAATTGAAAATGAGAGACCATAAAGAAGAATAAGAGAATACTTCTTTTTTCAAAGTACATAAAAGAAATGCCACCAAGATATAACTTTCAAAAATTATATCTATTAAGTATAAAATTACTCTTCCTGGGTCTATGTTACTGAAGCACATACAGAGTTTGACTAAAAAAATGTCTTGCACCCTAGTCAATAATCATTCAGTAAGTATATATAATTAAGTTCCCCTTTAGGCTGGGTTCCATAAAGAATATACATTATTTAAAGGCATGTACATCTAGTCTGAAAAAACTAGATACACAAAAGTAACTTGAACAATAGTGAACAGCTCAAATTCACAAATACTATGTGGACTATTTAGTTTTATGCCTATATCCATTTGACTGCTGTACATTTTTTGGATAGAATCATTTTTCTATGCTTCATGGGGACAGCCTGAAAAAAAAACTGAAATGTTAGGTCTTGTTTTGTTTGTTTGTTTGTTTTGTTTGTTTTGTTTTATTTTAGTACAACAGAGCCCCTTCTAGAATACAACTCTCAACAGTCTGGCTCTTATATCTCCAAGTGTATTTTCTACATGAATCTGCCATTCACTCTATTTATCTCCTCTACTAATTCTTTGCACAAACCTTGGCTCTTTCTTCTTAATAGTAATACAAGCTAATATAAATGGCTAGTACAGTGGTTCTCAAAATATGGTCATAAATCCTGGAGGCCCTCAAGACACTTTCATAGGGTTCATGAGGTCAAAACTTTTTTTGTAGTTCTAAAATGCTGTTTGCCATTTTCACCAAAGGTGCAAAACCAATGGTGAAGAAAACTGCTAGTTATCAGCACACATCAAGTAGGTTGCACCAAGTTGTACTACTATTACTGTAATCTGTACCACCACACATACAGTTAAAAGGGAAAAAAAAAGGAGAGTCAGATTCACTTAAGAATATTCATGAAACAGCAAGAATTAATTTTATTGAATCACAATGTTTAAATGTGTTTTTTAACCTTCCAGGTGATAAAATGGAAAAATAAGCACTTTTGTTGCAAACAAAAGTACAATTGTCATCCTCAGAAAAATCGGTTGTGCAATTATTTGAGTTGAGAACGGTATTAGCTGCTTTTTAGTTGGAAAATCATTTTTATTTGAAAGAACAACTGACATATAAATTACAATTACTCAAATGGTTATTTGGCAGAAGTTTGCTCAAAAATAAACAAGGTAAGTTTATACTTCAAGAAAAACAACTATCATTTGTTAGTAATAAAATTCAAGATTTCAAGCAAAAATAAGATGCATCTATCATCATAAGCTTGAGATCTTTCCAATAATTGAAGACTTTTCTAATGTGTGTGGTGACATAAATAAAAGTGATTTTCTGATATTACATAATGAAATGTGTCAACATTTGGAAGAACAGCACACTTCAGATAATCAACTTTTTTCAAATGAGCAGTTCACAATGCTATAAAATTATACATCGGTAAAAGATCTATTTAAAGTACATTATAGGTCAGTAGACACTAATATTACAGTGTTCAAAAAGTTCATTTATATGGTTTCAGGTTCCATCTTGCAATTAACCTTTAAGAAACTACCATATTGTCAACTTTTGGTGTAGTATCAAAGAAGAAACTCATTATTATGTAAAAAAACTTGAAAACATTCCTCTATTCAAATTACATATTCATGTAAGACCATTTTTTTTCCATATACTGCTACAAAAACAGCATATCACAACAGACTGCATGCAGAAGACATAATAATCCATCTCCGTTTTAGTAAGGCAAATAGTAGAGATTTACAAAAATGTAACGATGTAAATATTTTCATCTGAAAGAGTTTTTTTTTTTTAAAAAAAGGTATTTATTTTAGCTTATAACGGGTTTATTAATTTTTTAACTATTTAATAGAGAAATATCTTTAAATTCTTGTGTGGTAAATATTATAGTTATAACCCACATAAAAATTATTTAGGGTACACAATAATTTTTTAAGTTTATAAAAGGCCCTAAAACACAAAGCTTGAGAACTATTAGCCTAATACAGGCTAAATATTAGTCAAAGCATTTTGCAGGTATTGTTTCATTTAATACTCACAATCACCCTATGAATGAGTCATATTATCTTCATGATTTATATATGAAGTGTGGTTATGTGTCAGAGGTCACATAGCTAAAGTAGAATAATGGCAGGATTTAAACTCTAGAGCCCATGCTCTCTACTATTACACTATCTCCACGATTTTGGTAATGAACTTTCCCATAAACGGTCTACCTGATGGTCTAAGTTCCTGACTGAATAGCACTGTGTCACAAACAGAATTGCTAACAAATAGGAAGCTTGAATTTGTCTCCCAATTCTAGCATGATATTCCCTGAGGTTCAGTAGCTTAAAAAATGAAAAAATTAGCAATGTTCATGGTTCTTGTAACAAGTAAATTAAGTAATATGTAAAAGTTTTGTACTACCATAAAACATGCTGAAATGATTACTGTCTTTGCTTTATGACTCTACCAAATTCATTCCTCTCCACAAAACCTTCTTAACTATTACATACCACTATGTCTGTGTCCTTCCTAAAGAATTATGGCACATTTTAATGCACTCATTTATGACTCACTTTTCTTTTTATGTGTGTCTCCTATCTCTAAACTTAAATTATAGGTTCTACAGGGCAGGCAATCTTTTATACCTAAGTGCATCTCCCTGCTTCTTACCTAAAGCCCTATCACCAATAAGCACACAATAGACATTTTCTGAGGAAGTCATTGATGAGTATGTTCATCACTCAGGTTTAAATTTAGTCAACTCTAAGCCTTATGGGTCTGATCTAACTTTTATTAGGGAACAGAGCCAGTAATGATCTTCTTATTGAGTTAAATAAAAGCCACAGGTAGGAGAGATTTCAGAAAGGTCTTAATTTATCTTGGCACATTAAAGCAGACAAAATGAAACTACAGAGCATTTATGAACTATTCTTACATTAATGTATCATGTAGATCTATCTATATGTTTTCTTGTTTTCACTAATAAGTCTTTATACATGGAGGCTGCGTTTTATCTCCCTATTTGTTTAAACTGTACACAGAATATATCACAAAAAACAGGGCTAGACTCAGAGAAAGGAGAAGTAAAAATTTATGCAAGAAAAATCAATAACTTAAATATGCAGATGACACCATTGTACTGGTAGAAAGTAGCAATAATTGAAATGACTTCTGATGAAAGTGAAAGAATTAAGTGCCAAAGCAGGACTGCATTTGAACACCAAGAAGACAAAAATCATGACCACAGAACAAATAAAGGTTTGTAACTTTAACATAGACAATGACACCATGGAATTGTTAAAGATTTGGTTCAATCATCAATTCAAATGGAGACTACAGCCAAGAAATCAAGTGAAGGCTGAGACTTAGAAGGGCAGCAATGCAAGAATTAGAAAAAATCAGCAAGAGCAAAGATGTGTCATTAAAAATCAAGGCAAAGATCATCCGTACCCTCATATTCCTTTATTGTGTACAGAGAAGGTAGGACAGTGAAGAAGGCTGATAGAGAAAAAAATGATTTATTTGAAATATAAAGGAGGAAAGCTCTATGCATACCCTGAACCTCCAGAAACATGAATGTGTGGGTCCTGGAGCAAAATAAGCCTAAAATATTGCTGGATGCAAAAGTGACAGAACTGAAGTTATCTTACTTCGGGAACATCCTGAGAAGGCAGGGTTCTTTGGAGAAGATAATAATGCCAGAAAAAATAAAAGACAGCAGGAAAAGAGGGAGACCAAATATGTGATGTACTGATTCCATCAAAGAGGTCATAAGAGCGAATCTCTAGGAGCTAAGCAGGGCTGTTGAGGACAGCACACTGTGGACATTCATATGGTCTCCAAGAGTCAAAACTGATTCAAAAGCACATAACACACATATGGAAGCTGTAAATATTTTCTGTATTGCTGTTGAGATGTGCTAACCTTGATGAATTAATGCTTCTAAAGGCACACAAAAATTGTACCGGGTCTCTGGATACCTCAGAGGTGAAACTAAAGAGTTGACGAGTACACATTTAATTAACTGGTTTCTTCATAAACTCTAGAATATAGCTATTGTCAGTGTCTAGGAAACCACAGATGCTCCCTCCTCTCCACTCAGGTGGGGCTGTTTTCGTGCCGATAGCCCATTTCTCCCTCCTCCCTACAGAATGCACTGTGGTATCTGCCAACATCACCATCCTCTATTTTCTACTAGAGCGCTTATACAGTTTATTTTTAAACACTGCCCAAATTGAGATAAACTCACATGTTTTACTTTCTCTTGCCTCCATGTCCTTTTCCAACAGGAGAGCACTACAAAGTCCAAATTAATAGCCACAATTATCTGACTGTCCCTATGTAGTCACTAGTAAGATCTGTTTATCCCTTGACCATTCTGTAAACAGTTAATATTTGGGTCAATATTCAAGAACACCACCTACTTGATATACTGTAAAATGTATGAGTGTATCTTTTTTTTAAATAAATTTAGATAGTTCTTATTATCGGTTTGTTTCAAAATATTCGTGAATTACTTTCCAAAAGTTAAAAACATATCCAATTAGTTCAAAATAATCACTTTTAAAACTCTATATCCCTTTGTAAGTCTTAACTAACTCTGAATAACATAAGACCTCTTTCACTGGAACATTTAATTGTTCATCTTCAGTTCACCGATACATCAGGGTGTCGTTTTTGATAAAACATTGGCTCACTTACTGTATCAAAACAAAATTATTGTGCAGTAATTTAATGACATAGCTCTTCCCTTTTATGATCCTTGAAAATATCTCATTAACAGTTTCACAAATTACCACAATAACTTATGCTGACATGCTCATTTATTCTCATTTATGAATAGATTTGGTTGACAAGCCAAATGAAATATTGCAGGGTATTCCCAGCCTCTGATATGGATCAGGCATCATCAGAGAATCTCAAAATGAGGATTATTTGAGCACAAACACTTCATCATAAAAGTGGAACGTTAAGTTGTATCAAATTTTCCACTAAAAATGTTCTTGTTAGCTGACGTTTGTTAGTAGTACAGCATAGAGATCTTGCTACTTCCCACTCATCAAGAACCACAGTGATCTCAACCATCTGCCTAATGCTTCATGAAAGAAAACAATCTTGTAATGTTAAATTTTTCTGTCTCTAGAGTATTATTTCATGATTTTTTGCTTATTAATTATGATAGGTCATCCTCAATTATTATTTTTCTATAAAAGAAAAATAAAAATGGACAAAATTTTGAAGTTGATATAAAATCTATTTTATAGAAAAATAGTAAAAATTATTTAACATTACTGTGAAGACTAATTAAACAAAAAGTCTTTGAGATTTATAAAATTTATAAAATTAATTGTTTAAGCAAACAAAAGTGAAACAAAACATAATTTGGTATATAGATTTTTGTTTAATCAAATATCTATGTAGCAGATATTCAAATATTATACAGACTAACAAAATATGTATAATTCCTACATTTGAACATATTCATACAAAGATTTATATTCACGAATTACTCAGTGTTGCCACATCTTTAGTGTATCTCTTCCTTCGACTCAAAGGTCCTTTTGTGTATAACTAAACTGTCTGCAGTAACACTTTGTATAGCTTCAGACACTTTTTAAAATTTATGGTGTAAAAAGTATGTTGTCTCTGATGTATACTATACCATACTATCCTATACTATATATAATATACCATATTATCCTATACTATATGTAATATAATATACTATCTTATAATATATGGATATAGTATACTATGCCATAGTATACTATATTATACTATATATAATAGTGCTTTGGCCATTATTGGGTGGAAATATTTAAAGATTATGGATATAAGTCTAATAATCCATTTCCTTTTCATCCAGAAGCCTTTATTACACAATTAAAACACATTAAATTAATATTAATTACAATACTGTTATTTAAAAAAATTTACTGAAGAATTTCTATTAATAACATAGTGCATATGGTTCTTGACTGTCTCTCCCATATTACCTCTATGTTCCTCCATCTTTACTATATTCTAGTCACATTGGCTCTCTTTCAGTTTCTCAAACCACCATGCTGATTCCTGCTGTTTGGCACAAAGTATATACTTAATCTTCTGTCTGGAACTCTCTTCTCCCATATCTTAATACAGCTAAGCCATTCTTGTCGTTCAGGTCCCAGCTTAAAAATCACATCTTTAGATATGATTTTGTTAAACATTTTCCTTAATTTATACAAAATCTGAAATCTTTTTTGTTATATTATTGTTTTATTTGATATCACAACCTGAAATAACTTATTTTTTCATTTATGTGCCATTGCCTCTCAAAAGAAAAAAAAAATGAAAGAACCATGAAAACATGGCCCTTGTTTGATTTCTTCATCAGTGTTACATCAAACAAAATAGTGCCTGACTTCTAGTCTTTCTCAAAAGGTTGAATAAATGAACGATTATATAGTCCTGGCATTTAAAAGCACATTTTCTAGAGCAAAGGTTATTAAATAACAATAAAAAACTAATAAAAGCATTAACTGTTATAGAAAACATTTTTTTTTAAACTGCTATAGGAACATAAAGAAGAAAAGTTCTGTGAAAGGAAACTTAGAGAAATTTTACAAATGCATTAAGTTCTGTGAAAGGAAATTTAGAGAAGTTTTACAAATGCATTAAGTATATGAGCTGCACCTTAATAGAGCGATAATTATATAATTTTTCATCCTTACCAGCATTTATTTAAGAGCAAAAGGGGGATAGTGGCATAAACTGGAAAATAGAAGATTGGGGATGTGTGTGGAAGAGGGCAGAAAAACTGAAAAGGAGAATATTTTGGCATAGAATGGGGTCAAATTATAAAGTGCATACAAAAGAGTGTAGATTTTATCCTTGAGGCAACAGATTTTGCTAAAGGCATGGGAATAGCAAGATGACATTTATGTTTTTAAGATGCAACTCAAACATTCAACGTCTTCATGAAACTTCCCTAAGTTCCCATATGCCAATTTGAGAATGTAGCTGTAGGGAAAGAGTTGAGAAATGATATGATAAGAATGTGATAGTGAGTTTACCCTTCTGTGCAACAAGAACTGGCTGCACATGTTTTCTGGTCTTCATTTATATCCAAGAATCTTTGGACTGTATGCAGATCGAAGTGAGTTAAAACAAAGACATGAAATTTTAGGGCTGAGTGGGAGAAATTAAAAAAGAAAAGTCTTGGAAGCAAATAAACGAGATAATACTGAAAACAACTGTTTAAATTAAAAGGCTAAAAAATATCCTATTTCAATAGAAAATAAGAGAGAAAACACATAGATTGTATTAATCTGTTTTAAATCTTCAGATGACACCTAAACTGCACGTCTAACACAATAGTATTTGATATATTTTTATAGGATAGTGAATATATAATTTCATCGGCCATTTCCAATATGGAACAAGACAATAAAAAACAAGCAAAAACAAAAATAAGTCCTCTTCATTTTTAGTTAAGTAAAGCAAGCATAAATCTGACTTATACCTTTGACAATTTCATGTTCGATTTGAAACATTATTTACTTAAAATTTCACTGAAATTGGTGAATGAAACCTATTATCAAGCTAATTTTTTTTCTATCAAGATTTAGGACAACTAAGCAAGATAAGGATATAAAAGAAAAATATAAAGAGCATATTGGGTTGTGTGCATTAGCTTGGGAAAGCAGAACTCTGTATTACTGTATTTTATACCCCTAAGAAATGCTAGCCTCTTTATAGGTTAGATGTAACGTGGCCCCTTTTCTCTCTTTTAAATTACAAAACTGTTCTATTTGTCTCAAACAACTTTTTTTTTTTTTTTTTTTTTTTGCAATAATGGCTTTACCAGTGGAAGTGAGGAATAATTCTAAGTGAAACTTAGAATGCCACAGATACGCAGAAGAAAGTAATTACCTATGGTACAAACTACCCGGGTTCCTGGGTATAACATCCATATCTTTATAAAAAGTGCTATGGAATTATTCAAGACCATAAGCATCAGGACACCCATTTGCATCTTATCTGTACCTCTCAGAGTTATACAGGATGCATAAATAAGAGTAGAGTAAATAAGAACAGCAAAGTAATCCCTCTATTATATTCAGCACTGGTGAGGGCCTACCGTGTTTAGTTTCACACCTTAGAGCTTAAGAAGGATGAAGAAAGTTCAAGATAGAGGAAGAAAAAGGACTGAAAAGTTAGAAAATGAGAATTCCAAGAAAGATTAAAAAGATTTATATATTATTTAGTATACAGAAGAGCTGGTTGTAAGGTCATTATTAATGGTACTCAATAAAGGATTATTCCACAGATTGTGGTAAACAGCTATTTTAATTTTTGTGCAAAATATAACATACAAAAATTAATTTTAATAGCAAACAAGGCAAGAAAGAAAGAAGCTTTTGATAATGTAAAAGACTGCTCAATTGGTTCCCAAGGGATTCCAGAACATTGCAATTGTGGAAATCTTTTAAAAATAGAATTTCAAATATATGGTGCCTAGAGATCAAGAGAAGGACAAGATGACTTTTTAAGATGATTTCCATGACTGTAGTTCAGATACTATTATAAAAGAGGACAGAACTTTCCTTATTCACCAAGATGGATTGTGTAGATAAGGGAAACGAGTACAAAATGCAGACAAATGCGGCATCTCTTCTCGAAGTTACTTACCTAATTTAATCATACAAAGGCTTTCTTCATGTGAGGGTAAGAAATGCACTTTAATATTTCCTTCCAAATAGATACTAAAAAAAAAAAAAGGGAAAAAAAAGAAAATAATTGCTTACAACAGTAAGAATTTTTCCTCTCAAGACAAGTTCCTTCCTGATTCATATAAGACAGAATCTCCCACATTATATTTTGGCAAAAATAAATGAGAGAAAACCTTATACAGCTGCTAACTTAACCCCTTTGTGGCAATGTGGGAAGGTTTGGGACTAAGAATATAGAACAAAGCTTCTAAATTTAGAGTGCATAGAAACCACCAAAGTGTTTGTTAAAAATGTAGATACATGGGTTAAGCCTTCAGAGATTCTGATTCAGTTAGACCCAGGAATCTGCATTTTCAGTAACAGGTCAGGTAATTATAATACAGTTTGTCCAAGGACTACAACGTTGGAAAAAATGATCTAGAAACTTTGTTTCTGGCTTATGTACACATTTATTAAATATTTTTGTTTTAATAACTATATATACTTAAGTTGCCTCTTCTATGGAGGTTAAGGTATAAAATCACTATGCAAAAATCATATGTGATCGAAATTGTCCTTGAAGTTCCCATAACTCACCCCAAATTACTGTATGATGTTGTGGGATATAAAAACTTATATAGTAATATAAACATATCCCGTGGTTTAAGAAGTACTTAGAGACACCAAAGCATATTTAACTAAAGGAAATTCTGTTTCCCAAAGCATTATTATTTACACCAAACTGCCATTAAGGTTTAATAATTAATTTCTAACTGTGAATGCGGAATTGGTGAATAATTCTAAAAACAATATGCTTGTCAATAGGATTTAATATTAAACCTATGTAACTATATATGCTAATAACTCCAAATGTGATTGTAAGAATTAAATGAGATAATAAATGTGAAAGTACCTAATACAGAGTTTGGTGCATTAAAGATGTTCAATAATTTTTTTTTCTGAATTTGAAATTAAATTTGACCTAATCATTACCACAAAGTTTTTTGTTCTTTTTTTCCCTTGAAAAGATGTGGAGAACTTGGCGGCTAAATTCTCGATTTTGCAACTCTGCTTTCCCTAACACAATCTCACTTCCTCCATTATCTCTTTAATGCAGTAAGACACTGGTCTCATGACATTTTAGGCTTTCACCACCGAGTTAGATTATAGAAGCGACTGATAAATGCTGTTTAATGTGACTTGATTGTAATACCATTTGGCGATTTTGAGTCTGAGTTTTCTCAGAGGGTTTAGACTATGTGAACTGTTTATTCTCAGCTTTAAATTTCCATGATTCTACAGTTTATATATTTTTTATATTCTTGTTTGTTTTCTCCCAGGTTATAATCACCAGGGGACCACTTACAGTGCCCTCTCAGGCAATTCATTTCCTCATTATGAACCAAATATCAGAAGGCAGTACAGAAAAGTGGTTAAGGTCATGGTCATGAAAACCATTCATACCTAAATTTAAAAACTGGCTCTGACTTTCAGTAACCATGTGAACTGGGGGCATTTATTAAACCTTCCCAAAGTTATTTTTTTCTCAATTTAAGTGGGTAAAATATTACATATTTCTCATAGGTGTTAAAAAAATCAAAAACTGTATATAAAGAGCTTATAATGCCTAAAGTAAAACACTTAGTAAATGATAAATGTTAGTTTAATCATCAATGTTAGTTTAAACACTTAGCATAAAGTAAACACTTAGTAAATGATAAATGTTAGTTTAATCATCTTTATCCTGAAATGGTCATTATCACCTCTCCTAAAGCTGCCTTATTTCTAATTTTTGTTTACATAAGAATAAAAAACATATAATGAAAAACAACTGCAAAATTGGAATGTCAGAGATTCATTAATTAGGATCCTGTTTATATTTGTTAACAATAAAGCTTATCTAATTAAACAGAGATCTCTCAATTATTAAGATAAATTATGCTTGTATATTATGAGTATTTTTGAAGTGCACACATCACACATGGAAAGCAGGTTTTAGAGAAGTATTCATCTTCTGTTATTAAGAGATTGTCTCTTAAAGTAATTTCACATAAGAAATAATTCTGATAATAGCCTGACCTTGACCTTATATTACCCCTGTTCCTAAGAAAATAGATTTGTTTATTTATATTAATAATAGCATAGCCTTAATATCATATTCTGATGAAACTCAAACATGAAAACCATAAAAGCCAATGGCATTCTAAATTTTCTTCTTAGGTCCATCATGTAATGACTTTTCTTTTAAATTTCAAAATTTATTACAAAAGAATAAGATGTCCCTCCAAGTGCATAGGATATTTCACAAGTTAGTTTAAATTCAAAGATTGCTTTTATATCATAGAAAATTTAAAATAACTCTTCAGAATTATATTGAATAAATAATTTCTAATGCTTCTTTGGAATAAGCAATAATAAACTCTACTATCCATTCTCATTAGAAAAGGGGCTTTTATTTTTCATATATTCTGATTGTTACAAAGTTTTTATATATGTATATGTGACTTACCTATTTTGATAGAATGAGCATACATCAATATTTGCTAAACCTAATTTCAGCACAACTTAATCACTGAAGATTCAGAAAGCAATGTAAGATGTTTTCGTGCTTTGAATTATTACTAGAATATCAGTAATCATTATAACTAGGATTTCTATTTAATAGACTCCTAGAGAGCACTATTCCTAAATCATTTTCTCATTTTTACTCAGTTCTATTTCTTTCCTGAAACATTGTCTCTGGAAATCCAGTCCCCAATTCTTCCCATTCTCTCTTTAATATTTCCAAAAGGCTTTCTTCAAGGCTTCCTTTCATTCCTAAATAAACACATTAAGAAGTCCTTCAGTTTTAAACAAATAAAAGGAAAGGAGAAAAAGGATTCCAATTTTCTTTCTCTTTCACTGACTGCTTGGTAGTCTTCTGTGATGATATATGCCTATCATCTCCTCATGTCATCAATACATTCATTATCTTTTCGATTCATGAAATCTGGTTGCCTTTCCAGAATCTTCTTTTTCAAAAGTTTCTATTCCTGTTACTGATTTAATCTTCTAAAAGCACTGCTATCGTTTTCTGTTCAAATATCTGTAATAGTGTCCTATTACCTGCTACATTAAGTGTGAACTCTTCTGTCTAGCTTTCACTACTTGCCATGATCTGGTTTAATTTACCTTATCTAAGGTTGGGTAAGCAATTACTCTCTAACATATACACGCAGTTACAGTCAAGCCAGTATTTTCGCTATTCCCCTGCACATAATGTTTCTTTCTAATACTGTCTCCTTCTTAATGTTCCTTCTTTCTGGAATATTCCTTACTAATTCATATCGAGACATCTTTCCTGGTCCGGCTGATATATCATCTTCTTCAAGGACACCATCATTTCTCACATTCACCGTCAAGTTCTCACATTTTACTCTCTTGATTTTCT
The DNA here is from genome assembly GCF_902729225.1 of Pteropus medius. Taxonomy (NCBI): domain Eukaryota; kingdom Metazoa; phylum Chordata; class Mammalia; order Chiroptera; family Pteropodidae; genus Pteropus; species Pteropus medius. Next base: position 10,006,960 of record NW_024355205.1, read on the forward strand.
TTAGCATTCAGTTGCTTTCTACTCGTTTTAATTTATGGTAATAAATTCCTAACTATATATACATATTTTTACCCAATGGTGGAAATCATGTTTTTCACCCTTTCATTCTTCTTGGTTTTTTTGTTTGTTTGTTTGTTTGGTTGGTTTCTTTTCAATCTACAAAAACACTGAGCTCCATGTGGGAGGAGAGAAAACTTTGTTAGTTCCACCGACTGTATATGTAGTGGCATCGGTTAATATAAACAAAGGTATAAATGTCACTCCTTAGATTTTTTGAGGAGAAAAGCCTACACTGTTATAGAAGTGGCCCTATAATCATAGGAGATTTCTTTAAATACATGTTTTTTCTTACTTTTTCAAAAAATTACTGTATTTGGGTAAAAATCAAAGTATAGATGAAATGTTGCTATATAATGGCAAATTTCCACATGTGTGTGTGTGTTTCCAATATCCATGGATCCACTATTCAGAAATAGAAATATCAAAGATCCTTCAATAATAAATCTTGTGAATTTTAATCATAGGTCAGTAGTTACTACAATACTCTGCCCACAACATAAAAAAGGCTTGGAGAAAGTTCACCCTCAAATTATTTCTCTGCAGATTGCAATCATGTCCAATAGAGAGGAGCATAGTAGGAGAACCTCAACTTGTAATGTTCGGAAACATTACAATGAGCATCTACCTACAATCAGTGATTTAGAAGAAATCAGAAAATGTCCCAAAGTTTGGAAAGCCTTGAACTACAAGAGATTCTAGTGGTATAAGAGAATTACTCATTTCCTAGGTGAGTAATTTCCTGCCAAAAAGTATCTCAAGCATAGAGGAAAATAAATTTCCATGCTTATAACAATAAATTCACACAAAATTTTAAAGTACTTATTTTTAAACTAATATATATATTATATATATATATATATATATATATGTATATACACACACACACATATATATTCTTTCTCTATTTTTTTTTTGCCAACTATTTGGAAATATTAACTACAAATGTCTGTGGTCTTAGGTTCATTTTCTTAAAATAGATTTTGGCATCCTTTTTACATTTTCTGGTAAAGTAATGTAGATTTGAATTAGCATTTCTAACTGTAATAATATGAATAGATTATGTTGATAGTGCTATTAGAATACAGACATGAAATGGTATTCTTATTGTAACTATTCATAAAAATAATGCATATAATTTTCTAATATTTGAGGGAGTATCACTCGATATGCACATTTTAATTCAAAGAGAATTGAATCCTTGTGCCTCTATAAGGATTATATCGGAAACTTTATTATAGTTTCTTCTGTTATATGAATTTTGTCTGACATTATTTTGGTGGGTTACAATTCTTTTTATAATACATTAACATTTTAAATAAGGAACACATTGTGACACTTTGTGGAAACTCAGCCTGTTTCTTAACAGGAAAAAACAAATTATGAATTAAAGAAAACTTTTTATCTTTTGTTAATCCCGAAATGTCAAATGTGAAACAGGATATCTAACTTGTTTTTGAAAAGTAAGCTCAGCTTCTGGGGGGTGAGGTTTCTGGTTTAGGAATAAATAAGAACATTCCTGTTCTAGGAAGCAGGCTATTGCCTGTCAGATACAAATGATCCAATGAGAATGAAGTAAGAGATGATTAAAGGGAAAAAATTGGGGCCTGTCATGTAGCTAGAGTAATGTCTCAGATCTCCTGCTATTTAGAGCCTGCATTTTTGCTCTGAAGTTGAGCATCCTTGACTAGTGTCTCCCTGTAGGGTTTAGGCAATTGGGGAAGTAGGAAAGTTAATCTGAGAAAACAGAAATGAAGGAATGTCTCAGTGCAGTAAAGGATTTATCTTTTGTACAAATACAAAAAGGAGAAGATTGGATTCAAATTAATAGCCTTTTTTGTGGTAAGACCCCCCTCGCCCCCATTCACTAGCTCTTATTGTTTTTCCTTTCTTTTTTTTTTAGGCGAGGCAACCCTTGGTTGACCTCACAGATTGCAAGGGCCTTGTTAGTTTACAATCCCTTTCTTTTTCTTTTTTTTTTTTGTGGTTTCTCCATTGTTTTGCACGGAATGAAAAACAATAAAAATGAAAATAAGCTACGCATTCATGTAGTATTCATCCCTTAAAAATAAATGAGTATCATCTTACTATAAGCTTTCTAATAAATTCATTAATTTAGCTTACATTTTTATTGGGAATTACATCATGTCAACTCTTAAAAATATTTATTTACTAAGCAAGTTATTTATATTACAAACAGACTTAAAAAGGAAAGCTATTCCATAATTTGGAATTCAATTAAACCGGAGATCCCACTAAATCTTGGTAACCTGAAGGAAAACTTCAACCAATTTTGCAGAAATTTTATTTTCAAATAAAGTAATAGTAGTCAGACCTTACCTTCACACCAACTTTAAGGTAGCTTTTACTAACAATATTAAAAACAATAATAACATGAATAAATAAAATGAATTTTCTTCCTAGAATCTCAAAGTGCTTTCCCTAAATTATCTCATTTATTCTCATGACATATTTCTGTAGAGAGGAGAAAGCAGACATTGTAGATAATCTTAATCTACACTTTACCAAACAACTTTGAGAGGATCCTGTGACATTCTGGCACTAAAATCTGCAGGTTTATAGCCAACTGGCTTCATGCTTGGTAGGCCAACAGAAGCCAGGCTCTCTAATGGACATCTTGGAGCTGAAGGAAGGGTTGGCTTTATAGGAAGAGTGGAGTAGATGACTAGCCAAGACAGTATGCTTGCAGCATGCTTAGAATATATGCTAATATATGAAAGCACATGCTACCAAAGCACAATATGTACTAATATGTGTAATTTCAGTATTAGCTGGGGTTTAAACAATACCCTGCTTAAATGTAAATATCTCCCTATAGGATACACATTCATTTGGGAGTTATTACAAACATCTTGGCATGAATTATTTCACCAATACTTTTATTAATTGCTAGTTTTCTATACAAAGCAAATACACCAATTAGGTTTGAGTAGGGAAGACAGAGTTAATATTTTAGTAAGAATTTCATAATTATGCTGTCATTTATGATCCTAACATTGCAATAGGTCCGAGAGAGAAAGAACAAAGGGGACCAAGGACATTCAGGCATAGACCAGGCTCCAGAATTCTAGAGAGATGTCAGGAAAGTCTAAGGGAGAGTACATTAAAAGAGAAGATTTACCAAAAGGAAAGGCAATGAAGTCAGACTGATACCTTTCATAATATTGCATATCATTAGAGCTAGAAATTAGATGCCTATAACTCTGGGTTTTGTATGTTGTTCTAGACTTTACGCTTCAGTACTAAACTTCATATCTAAACTTGTTACAGAGATTTGCTCTCTGATGAGAAAACCAAATATATAAGTAAATTCGGGAGTATCCAAGTGATTTTGCCTAACCCTCTGGCTCCAAAGCAATGTATATTGCAGGTTTGCCAGAACAAAGTGTAACTCCTAGAGAACACCGCTTGAAGTAGCCACCATTCAAGAAGAATTAGTTATATAAACTAAGTTTGCTATCCTTAAGGTCATCCCAACTATTACAAGATTATTTTAGGTATAGCAACAAAGATATCCAAATGGTTTATCTTAGTCTTATTTAAACTATATGCAGTCAATATGTGAAAGGTTCAATATATCTAAAACCATGTGTACCTTTCCACTTAACACAAGAAGAAATTTTACATTGCTATACCCATTTAACGAATGAGGACACAACTTCTCCAAGAGAAAGAAGTAACTTATCTCCCATCAGAAGTTAGTTTATTTCTTAGTCCACTAAATACAATCTGATTTTTTAAATTTATTTGCTTTTGCTACTGAAAGAACATTTTTTCTCATGCTGTCGAGTCTTCCTCAACTAATTTTCCTCAACTCACTTTCTCCCCGCTTCTCTCTAATATTTCTATAATTACCTTTAATAATACTTCTACGATTACCTTTCTTTAATGCCAAAAGAAACTGACATAAAATGAGAATCTCTTTATGTAGGCTTTCAATAGATAAACTATATTCCTATGTAAAGTTTTCAGTAGAATGATATACTTTTATTTTCAATATCCTTACTTGAACCCCATAATACTATGATAAACTTATTTAGCTGTGGTTTTCATTCTAGCTCACCTCCTTGTCAGTAATGTTACCTAGTAGAAACCATTTAGGGTTTCTAAGTTAGTACACCTGTTGAAATGGGGTAAAATCAAGGTAATATGATGGCTAAAGTTTTAAATTTAAAAAGAGGAGAATGGGATTCAAGTTTTAGCTCTATTATTCAGGCAAGCCATTTAAAATCTGTGAACTTCTGGAGTCTTTTTCTATGTAAAATGTGGATAATACCTGTTTTGCTTTCTTTATGAAGCTGATATAAGAAAAAAATGTGAATAAATGTGTTTGAGAGCATTTCTAAATATAAAGCTTTATTACTGTGGTCCTATCATGTACTAATTACTCTGCTATTCCTTTCCTAATCTATGAAAAGACAGAAAAAATAGAGCATTTGTCTTTGTCCTCTAGGCTCTTATAAACAAGCACCAAAAAAAAAAAAAAAGATTTAAAGAAAAAAAATTAGGTAATAAATGAGATTAAACTGAGAATGTTAACAAATGTATGAACTCTTGACCTCAGGGCAATGTTCAGCTAGGGTCATCTTCTCTGGTATATACAATCTATTATGAAGGTACATTAATAGTTATCACAAAATAAAAAGTCCCTGTAGCCTTTGAAAATGATATACTGTTTATATACATCTGTATCTCCCATGCAAAGGCTTTTTCCCCTTAGTTACATAAAAATCTAGAAGTGATCTTTCTCACTTTGATATCTGGCTGTCAGTTTCTGCGACTCACTGTGCTGGAACACTATCTCAGACCATCAACAACTACATCTCCAGGTTTTTAGCATTCATCATTCCTGACATCTCTTGGGGCCGTCATCTCTACTTGCTTTCAGTCCTGTGTATTAAACTACCCAAGCGTTCATTTATTAGCAGCTAAACCAGATGTAGTGAAATTCTGCGGATGACACAAGATTGGCATCCATCTGTGTCGAGTTTTTGTCACAGGGTCTTGTATTGATTATTATCTGGGCTAGATCCCAAAATATTGTGTTCTCTAAAGAGAACAAGAACATGGATTTGAACACAGATTAAACAAAGTAGCAGAGTTGTTAGAAAATTACAACTCATCTTCAGAATGAATATATTCATTTTTTAAAAGAAGACTAAGTCTGAGTATTTTTTTTTCCTTTTAAAGTGGTACAGCTTTATGAAGGATTAAGTGTAAACTCATTTGCTTCTATAATTTAAATACGCTTGCTTTAGGTTACTTGGCAAATTTTCCTTAGGTTTTTTGTAACATATTTGTCTATTCCATTTACATTGTAGAATTCTTAGAATCATAAAACTTAAAGACCATGTGGTTCATTGCCTCTTATTTTTACAGATGAAAGTAAAACTTATAAGGAAATAACTTACCCAAGACCACCTTCCTAGTTGGTAGGAACTGTTTTCTGATGTCTAGTGAATATTGGTTTTACTACAAAATGCTGCCTTCCCGAAGACAGAAATCATTTTTTATTATTTCTAATGTTATTTCCTCTTTTCTCTATATTATTCTTTCCATTGTACCAATAATGAAAATAAGGATAGTTGTGGTGTGTATATTCAAGGTATGGCTGAAAGGATGGTGGAAGAAAATTGAAAATGTAGGATTAATACATAAATATTTTACATATAATTTTAGTTAAAATCTGTAGAAATCATAAAAATGAGAATGACATTTAGAAAATATTGATAGAAACTAATTTATTAGAAGTCCTCAATAATAATTGATGATTATTGAACAAGATCTATGATACAAACTTGTGTTATCTCATTTTAATCTCAAGATCATTCTATGAGTTAGGTTTATTTTTATCGTTCTTTTTGCAGAAAAGTGAGGTGCTACATGACTTTACAGTTAAAATGTACATGACATTTTAATACTATAAATATTAAAACATTTATTGCAATGTATTTACATGTTAAAAGATTTAAAATGCATAGCACCTATATATGCACATATATATGCAATTATCACATATTGCTATTAGTATAACTGTGTGTTCATGTTGTCCCAATTTTTCTTTTCTATATTTTAAGCTTCTTGAGGGAAATAACCAGATATCTCAGAAGTACCTAAGTAAGAGCCAGGTGCATAATTAACCTGCAATAAATACTAAACTAATGAATAAATCAATGCAGTGACTACCCAGCTTTTATAATTGGTGTAAATGGTAAATTTTTTTAAAAAGCATTTAGGTGACTGGTAAATTTTCTTTCTTATAGAACTATTGGTCTCCCTAAGAACTTTTCAGCCTCAAGACAACAAATAATTTTCTTCTTTACCTGTAACTCATCTTTAGAAGAGTTAGAAATATTGATTTACGGATTTTACATCCACCCGAAATAGAATCTATATAGTTTGTATTCTCTTAGTACTTGTATTTTATCTCACTAGAAATTGAGATCAATCTGATTAGTTTTAATCTAAACTAAGTGTCATTTACCTCAGAGACCAATGATCTAAAGCAGAACAGAAATTATGGAATTAATGAAATCACGAGTAAATATTTTTTAAAAATGAATGTATTTCATTTACTTTTACAGTTACATGGTCTGTCACAAACTTGGTCTTCGTATCTACAAAAATACACTGATAATCTGTCATCATACATAGAAGAAACTAGTTTTTAAACTTTCATATTAAAACGACAAATTAGCAAATAATATTCTTCATCTAGTTTTATGAGGGCACAGATATAAGACCTCAGTGTATGAAGAACCTAAGCACTTCAAAGCATGTCTGTCTCATAACAGATGGTACATGTAGTACTGTTGTTACTCAATAAATCTTAACAGTTATAAGTTAGGGCAAAGCAATGGAGTGAGAAGCGTTATTAGTTCATTCTCGCAAAATGAAGGATGCCCTCTCTTGTGTATATCGTTAGGTCTTTTACCTCCATAAAAAAAAAAACAAACAAAAAACAAACAAAGAAAACATTTCATTTAACTTATGTTAGTACAACAGGATGTAAGCAGAACTGATCACTTCCAAAGTCTTGCATTTATTTATATTTTTAGCTGGAGTTCAAAATTAATTTTGTAGATCTTTGGCTTAGGCACGTCTGACACATTTCAATACTATATTCTGCTAATGGAGTTGTCAACATCTCAAGAGAAATTGAGAACTCATGAAGTAGTGAATTTTTCTTTACTAGAGTTAATCAAACAAGTTTCTCCTAACATTCATCTCTGCTTCCGACCAGTCCAGAGTCTGATTAGCAAGGATACAATAGAGGAGAATTGTATCCCTCGGGCTTATACTAAAGAAACCACCATTGATCACTATATTACTACATTGTTCCTATTTTAAGATAGAACCATCATCACTTCCATTTCATTAGCATTGGATTTACTTCCTGTTTTGCTGACACTGCTGGATAAGAAACACCCCTAGGCATTAATTGCAATGAAAAATATTATCTCTATAATTTCAGTTATTAAAAATTACTCTTAAAATAAAGATACTACAGAATATTTTGTGATATTTATTGTTTATAAAATAATCGATATTCATTTTCATAAAACATAATTCTTAATATGAAAACACGAAATCTTTGTGTTTTAATCCCCTTAAAACTTCTTTTTTAAAAAAAAGAGCATTTAAATTAAATTTACTAAAATAAAGTATATTTCATTAAAATTATATTCAGACGTTCTTGAAAAACACAGCATCGCACATCATCCTATGGTGTACCAGTGCCGAATACTCTGAGTTAATCGGTCACACATTTTAATGCTACAGAAATATGAGGCTGGGAAACAGAAATTTCATGAGTCAATACAATAGCATAACCTTCCAACTATGATACAAAAACTTCATCTTTTTAAAGGAAAAGGAAATTTTAAAAATTAATGTGATTTGAAGAATTTGCTTTTATGTATTTATTTCCTAGTAAATCACCTTTCCTTTTATATAGGAAATAAATACATAAAAGCAAATTCTTCAAATCACATTAATTTTTAAAAGAAAAAAATATGCTGAAACGGTTTATTAAAAAAATATGTGTTCCCAAGGTACAGAAGCCTGTAATCCAGCAGCTCCACCTTTGCCTCCACATGTCAACTCTAGTCATAATCTAAAACTTCTGATTTAAAGTGAAAATAAACATTAGAGACACATAAGTGAATAGATTTTTCCTATGTATTTTTTTATCACATCATATTATAGTGCTTTGGCTGCCACATAGATTATACCATGTAGCATGTAAAAGAACCTCAGGTATCTCAGAGGTAACAGTGTAACTAAACAAAATTGTTGCATATATAGTGGTAATACTTGTTCTTATTATGTTACTGAAAGGTTGCATTTTCTGTTTACATAATACAAATACATTGCCTCTATTTATTTATTTATTTATTTATTTATTTGCTATTTATTTTTGTCATGGTAACATTGGTTAACAAAATCAAATACATTGCCTCTTGTCACTTTTTGTTTTCTCTCTGTAATGCTGTATTAATTCATGTTACATTGTTTCCTTTCATGTTATGTTCTATACTATATATAAATAATAGCATTTATATTTGATATAGGTTGGTACCAAAGTCTTCATTATGGATTTATTTTCCTATCTCTATGGAAACTATGTCTAATAAATATCCAAAATTATCACTAATTTGAATATCTTAATAGTAAGATTCTAAAAAAATTCCAACTGTGAAAATATATACTGTTTTAACTATTCTTATAATTAAGTTGAATTTTGAATTCTAACATATCCAAATAAATAAATGCACAACTTAATCGATACCCTCTCAGAGTCCATGCTCTAGAATATCATTAATTGAATAGAATCACCACATATAGAGAAACTTACTTTAAGATTTTCATAGTCCTCAATTAAGAAATGAATTAATACTTATACCTACTAAGCAAAATAAAAATGTACTATAATAAAAAGAAATAGGCAAACGTAGATGTTTATCTTAAGAGATACATGTACAAAAGCACAAGTTAATCAATACCCTGGAGCATTAGAGTTTAGTATTAGAGTTTAAATTTGGAAACTATGGGCTTCCAAAATAATTCTTAATGTAAAACCTGCCAATAATCCTGGACATGTGCATTGTAACCTAGGATTTTTCCAAGTTTCCTAGTTGTTTTGCTTTAAACTCAGCCAGGAAATGGCTTAAGCTTCCAATATAACTGAATTGGGGAAAAAAATGCATGTATTGGGTCTGGGTAGATCCAGGCAGGTTTCAAACAATAATGATGAGAATGCCTTAATTTAAATATGATATTAGAATGTCATATAGATGTATGCTTTTATAATGCCCTTCAAGCACAACTAGATAAATAGTAAGAGATAAATGTTAAATAAATAAGTAAGTAAGTAAATAAATAAATAAATAAATAGCTAGATGGGGGCATTGATCCATCAACTCACTCTAGCAGATAATGTTTATATAGGAAATGACTTTCTTCTGATAATTCCAAAAATATTGTTGGTGCTTGGATTTTGATTTCTGCCCTCTGCATTTATTGATCTAAATAATCTCCCCAAGCAGCCAATTAATCCATATTCATTTTAAATACATGCACTTAGATTTTCTCAGACACCAATTCTGGAAGAATCTATTAGTAGCAGTTACTTCTGTGGAAACTAAAGGCTTGGTGAGTTAGTAACTCTTTACTAGGATAACCAGCAAACTCTTAAATGTGTCATTTAGTGTTTATGCCTAAAATACTGTGAAACTCTGAAACCAGTAGGTAATTGTTTCAAGCCTGTTCCACACTCCCATTTCTAGGATTCCAGTATTCCTATGCTTGCCGTAAGATTTTTGTTTCAACAATTTATTATTTCATTTGGTTGGAATACTCTAGATCATTATTTCCGAAAGAACTCTTCCAACAATGTCAATTTTTTTTTTTTAATGAGGTGCTGATCTCTCAAGGTAATTTGTTCATTCAACAAAAGTCTGATGAGGATCAACAAATAAACCAGGCTTACAAAGATAAAGTAATTGCCAGTGAAAATACAGTAATGAGTTCTCTGACTAGTGGTGAAGATTGGCATATAAACAAATGAGTTATAATATAAGGGATGCTTACTATGGTAGAGGTATAAATTTAATGCTTCAAAGTATCCAGCTCTGTATAAGAGTCCTGTATAAGGATCAGAAGCCTCACAGTAGATGTAACATGTAAGATGGTACTTGAAAGCAGAGTTTGTCAAGTGAAACAAGGAGAAGTGATTTAAGGACAGGAGGGAACAGGGAAAAAAGTCACAGTCTAAGAAAATAAAGGCTTATTGTGTTTGTAAATTGGTGAGAAACACCATAAATAGCATAATGTTTACAGGGGAGAAAACAAGGGTATGACAGAGGAAGAGGGACTGGAGAAAGGTAAAGACTCACCAGAGTGGGAAGAGGCCTACTTATCAGCCTTAGGAATTCTGATTTACTTGTAAACTAATGAAGAGTGTAAATTGCCTTTAAAAAAAATAACTCATGTGGGACATTAACAAGGAGAATGACTAGAGGCAGGAAGACCAAAAGGTAAATAGTAAGTAGGTAAATAGTAAGTAGGTAGACCAAAGGGTAAATAATTGCAAAAGCCTCAGTAAGGGATTATTAGAGTTTAACTCTGGCTGAAGGTGAAGAGAAGACAGACCCCAGAACCTCTCCAGAGTTACAGCTCAGTCAAGGACAGAGTAAGCTCAGTGACAGCTTTCTTTTGTGTTTCTGTGGCTGAAATCTTTCGAGAGCCGCCAGACGTGCCTTAGAAACCACTTCTTTTGACAATATGAAATCTCCATTTACCTCTGCTATCCTATACCCATTATTCTCGTTTTTGCATTTTCTGGATACTCTACAAAACTAGCAGCTGTATCAGCCAACAGAGGCAATCTTCCGTCTTTGGACAAATTCAAGTGAATCATGAGATTGTTTCTCTCAACTATATTATTCTTGACAACCCTAGAAGATACTCTTCTTTCTCTCTAATGAGAATTAAACTAGGTCTCTTTATCATATTGACTCCTGTCAAAATTTCAATAAGGATGAACATTTTAGGGTCCCTCAGTATAGAAATTCTTAAATTACTGAGATGATATAACATGAATCCAGACTTGCAAGCAAAATTTCCCAAACAAAACATCTGAGTGCCAAATGGTTTTTAGGTAACTAGTTTTCAGCAGTTCCAGACTGGCAGTTGTAAATGCCAGTAGCACTACATATTTAGTTAAATAATTAGCCTAGTAAACAAATATTTTGTTGAGGGTAATTGCCATTGAAAACACTCTGAAGATTTGATGGCCGATGGGAGTTCATGGCAAGTTTGGTACAGAAATCAGTTAGATGAACCAGACAAGAAAAGACTTTCCAATGTGCAGTCTCTTTCCTTTTTCTAGTAGAATCAAAATGGACCCTTACAAAGCTAATTCATTCTATCAGTGTATTTTAATTGTTTCCTGTTCACATTTATTAGGCTAAAAATTTGAGCAAGGTAGACACGGCCCTCAGCTCACTTGGAGGTTATGTTATATCCCTGTGGAGATGGTAGACACAAAATAAGCAAAGCAACAAATATAACTATTATAACTTGTGAAAAAGACTGGGAAGGGAAAGAAAAAAATCCATTTGCATTCCAGCACAGAGGGTAGAGGGGTGGAGGAGGCAGACAACAAAGGCTTAGGTGATTCTACTCTCTGCCTATCTGGCAATTCATCTTTCCGTGACATTGAGCTCATTCAGGAGAAAGCATATTTGTTCATTCTACAAATATTTATTAAATTCTTATTAATCACTAAGTTCTGAAAATTGGGAAAGCTGACACCAGTCACTCTCACATAATAGGTACTTCCTCCAATTGTGCTAATTTCTTCTTTTTTATGCAGTCTTTAACATAAATGCAGCAATTACACAATTTTTTAAAGTTTCTTTTCCTTGTGACCGCTGGGAAGGGGGGAAGAAAAAGAAAAAAAAAACACTTTCTTAAGTATATAGTCACCAGTAAAAGTGTAATTTGAGAACAGATTGAACAAGATAAGATCCAAAATAATACATTTTTTCTACCTTGCTTAGAGGTAAAGGATTCAATATTATGAGAGAACAGTAAATGGCCATAGTTTAACATATCCAGAATTAGAAAATCTCATATTTCAATAAAGTGCAGTTTTATCAACATTAAAAATAAAATCAAATTTCAAAATAATAACTAAGGCAAATGAGAGTATATTTCAAGTGTACAAAAATGGTTTTAAGTAACATAACTTTATGTAGTATTATACAAAGTAGATACATGAGATTAATATGAAGATTCAAAGAGGAGACTGATATGTAGGAATGTAGAAAATACACTATTACAGAGGAGCCAATATACGTTTGCTATTTTCGAAATGCAGAAGTTCTCTAATCTACTGAAACAACACAGAGCCAACATCCTCTTTCTTATATGTACTATTTGCTCAATCCTACAATCTAAGAAGTATACGTTCTGCTTAAATTAATGTCCTATTTTCTTCTGCTAAGATTAAGAGCAATGGAGTGTGAACATTTTGTTTAAATACTTCGATTTCCAATTTACATAGTTTCTCACCTACTCTGAAGTTCAGAGTATAAGTAGATAACTGTGCGAACTACTACCAAAGTGAAAATTAGAAAGCCTGAGCTTTAATTTAATGTAACAAGATATGTGTTCCATAAATATTTCAAAAGAAAAATTCATTACAAATAAAATAATAAGACACAAATTCTAAGAAAGATGTAGAACATATGTTCTTAGTATATATTCAAAAAGCAGAAAGCAACAAGAGTTGGACTAAAAGATTTCTGAGCTTACTTAGTCAAGAAACTGGGAAAAGACAAAATGGAAAGAGCTCAAGATAGTATTTTTTTAATGGATTAATGACAGCGAAGAGGCAAAAAGAAGGAGGAGGAAGAAGAGAAATAAAACATTAAAATATCAAAATAATTATCAATACTCCATACCTGAATTTAATTACACTGTTAAGGAAAAAAGACATCGACGATGCTTATTAAAGATGGTAAGGCAGACTACTCAGGACATTGCTATAGGTATAGGGACCACTGTCATTGAATTTTACAGTGGTCGGGGAGAGATAGACTCAACTCTGAAAACAGCACGGGCAAGTGGGAATTTATAGCCATGGAGCAGAGTGAGGGAGGCATCAAGTGGATAAAAAATTACCAAGAGGAAACTGAAAGGATAAAAAGGATTTTAGCGAAACTAACCTAACAGGATTTGTGCCGACGATAAGCCAGGGTGAAAAGACAACACCTGGTGGAGGGTGAGGAACCTGATCCCATATTGAGGGTGATCAGATATTAAGGGGATGGGGATTCTGGCTTAGAAGGTTTATTACTAAAACTGAATTTTACAAGGAAGTACACAGATGGGCCTAGGAGAAGGTATAGGACCTGAGTAAAGTTTGGTAAAGCGAAGAGTCTTTGTCAAAATAACAAGAGCTATAACATTTTTTTACTTGAAAACTATAATATGTCTGACATATGAAAGATGTTGTATGCTGTAGCCAAGAATAAAAGGATATTATATAGTAACTCTAGCTATAACAAAAGAGATTATAAATAATTTTGCAGTAATTATTTTATGACCCCAGAATTTTAAAAATTTTAAAAATTATTAAGTATAAAAAATGTGAAACCAGAGGAAGTCAAAGACTAGACAGAAGTGTGGCTACCTTAAATTCACTGAGGGAAAAAGAATTTGTGCTCAGATGGCCGCAAGCCAACACACTTTTCCGTCAGAAAATGACTCGTGGAATGGATTCTAGTTGTAACTGCCACACCATAAAGGAGGTACTGCTAACAGTCAGTGTCAGGAGACGGTGTTCTAGTTTTTGATATCAGAGAGACCAACTAACTCTGGCCATCAGTTTATATCATGTAAATGGGGCTAATAATATCTACTTTATAGAGTTTTATGAAGATTAAATGTGATAATGTAGATAAAGGTAAAGGTCTAGGTCTCAGTACAGTATCAGAAATCACTTAACATTAAATATTAGCTAATTTTCTTTTAAAAAATTCTTAGTATGATATTAGCTCCACATAGTAAGTATTCAAAAATAGCAGCTTACTCTTACAGTATATTAATATTTATACAAAGAAAAAGAAGGGGACTACATTTTGTGACAAGGATGTGTTGCTTAAAAGCAAAAGTCACCATAAGAAGGCCAAGGGAGAAACCAACTACAATAGAAGTAGAAGCCTTCCATATTTTAATCAAAGGCTTCAAATCAGGCCAGAAACATGCCAGAAAATAAGTATCGGTCAACAGCATTAACATCAAATGCCCAGATTCCTACTCTTTTAGGCTATCTCCTGTCCAAAATATTATGAAATAACAGTGTGTGTGGTAGTCAGATGCCTTATAAGAATATATTCTAGAGTATAGTTGATTCTGGTTTCAGGAGTGAGGTTAAGTCACAACAGGACCACAAAAAGCACAACAATGTATAAAGGTATGACCTCGAAAAATTATATAGCTTTTTTTATGTGTTTCAGGACATGCTGGTCATGCCCTTGCAGAAAGTAAACAAAAGCTAACCTGCTATTGCTTTTTAAATGCCTCACTCTGGGGACACCTCAATTTCTATGACCGTAAAGCTATGTTAATAGGAGAAGGGTTACCAAAACTTACATATTAGCATCAAGCTGTACTGGAGTCTCAAATTTCCTCAAAAGCAGTCTTCAGCAAATGTCAGATGTTCTCTCGACAGTCAGTATCCAGACTGTCTTGTGAAAGGTAATTCTGGTCCCAAGTGCAATTTCTTTGAGAAGCTCCTGGATAAGTTAGGATATCTGGGGCTTGGATAAAATAGATGTATGACCCACTATCTTCTGACCAAACGTGAGGTTGTATTTCAGATTCTGCTATGGGGTCGCCAGGGCTACTGGAGAAATGTTCTTTGAACAACTAAGGGAGATGCCTAAGCCACAATATAAGTTGTCTATGCAACTGATACAATTACCTGACTTACAGTAATTATTCAACTATTATTTGAATATTTGAATAGTACTAGTTACTCAACTTATAGTAAGTAATAAATACCCCTAACTTCCAGGAAAAATTTTAAAAATTGAATAATCTATTCTGTCATGTGAGGAAATAATGGTGGGAAACAGTGAAACTGTGGACCAAGTGCCAAGGTTTAGCATGAGGAGAAAAAAGGCAGTAGAGAATTACATCATCTGAATGGAAATAAAGACTGGAAACCCCAACTTGGATTATAGATGGAAAGACAGAGAGAAATTATAAATTTGTATTGTAAATTTAATGGAGATTTAAATTTTAATTAAATTTGTAAATACTGTACATTTTCCATGTCAGACAAGGAAGAAATGAGTGATATTGGTAGTCGAATTTTTTGGAGGCTTTATAATCTTGAGGATGCCAGTCACTTACCATTTGTGTTTTTCCAACATACTCCGATTCTCTACTTTATCTCTTAATGCTCGTGGTGGTTATGGTGTCCTTTGTCAACCATAAGTTTTAAATTTGACTAGTTCAAATTTAAATCTTTGTCCTTTTGAGTTCTAACTTTGCTTTGTTCATCTCCATTTTTTTTTCTTTCTGGTCTTTAATTATGACTAGCAGTAAAGAAGTTATAATTTTCTTCATAGAGGTCTTGAATATTTGGATAAAGTTTAAGAAGAATTTTATAGTTTCTATTACTATTGAAATGAATCCACTCTCTATCTTAATGTTTTCTTTTATTAGATATAAGAAAGCTACTGATTTCTTAATATTAATCCAACATATTCTTTTGGTTTCATTCACTCTTCACTTTTCAGTTTTTTGTTGTTGTTGAGTACTTGGTTCATGAATTTTTAGTTTCTTCTTCTATAATGAGAATATTGAAAGCTATCAGTTTTCTCTTGAACCCTGTATAAGCCTTACTCTGTAGATGTCAATTAGCTGCATTTTCATTCTAAATATTCTGTAACTTCAGCTTTGATTTTAACTTTAATCCAGGAGTTTTTAAAAGATTTTTAAAAACTTTTTATAAGTAGTTTAGTATCTTTATTATTCCGTTTATCAATAACATTTGACTGAAGAGTATGTCTTACATTAATTCTAATTTGGAGAGTATTTTTTAGTTAACTTATGAAAATTACCATAAAAACAAAGAAACAATGGTGGAGACAATACTTTGTTTCAATTTTCTAGATGACTAATTTGATCATTTGGTATTTTTATTCCCTTATCTAGCTTTTACATTAGTCGTTTATTTGTATTGCAATTGTATTTTTAATTCCCAATAACTTTTTAATGTTCTCTGCTTCCTTTTATAGCAGACTTCTTATTTTACAAATGTGACTAACTTCCTACATAAAGAAAAAATTCTATTCTATTTCCTCCATTAAAACTTCTTAAATCTAACCTGGTTTCTCTATAAAATACCTTTCCTGAGCAAAAAAGTACTGCAGTAATTTTTAGCACAACATTCCAATATCAACATGCTTTCTCTCCTATAATTATTACTACCGTAGATTAAATATATGAGGATTTTATTTGTAATACTGCTGTTTTAGATTTTAGAACAATCTGATAGTTCTTTATGGGTGAGGTGAGGAAGATTTTGATTTGTTTATGGAAATATTTGGCATTTTTAAAAATATTAAGTCCTTTATGCACACACTACTGTGTTGTTTGAAGCTGGCATCAGAGATCACAAGGACCTGGATATTCTGAAACAAATGTCAAGGCTCTCCGTTTAAAAAAAAAAAAAAAAAAAATGCCAGAAAGATTCCATGCCTTTGCTACAAATTCTGTATTGGTGGTTTCATGTAAACAACTTTGGTTTCTCCTATACCAAGATTGAGCGCCTGAAATATTTGCTATGGGATAACTTGGTGGATTTCAATATAGAAACCATGAGTTTGATCAAAGAGAAAAAGAAAGCTTCTGATCCAGATGCCAAAAAGTAAAAGAGTGGTGATATTTTCTAAATCTCTACTAGGTGAGAGTGAAAATACAGATGCATAAATAACTATTTAGAACCTTATAAAAATAAACCCTGCCTGATTAAAAAAAAAGATCAAGCAGGAATAAAAGACCATAACCACTAACGCAGAAACTGTCCATATATTTATGACAATACTCCAATAGAAAACCATAATGCTTCGCTGCTGGTGATCAGTCTTAACTTACATGTCTAGATTGTATACCCTAGACCATACTTCTTTCCTTTTATGCATTGAAAAAATGTGTTGTATAAGAATATAGTAAGAGCTTAATTGGTATAACAGTTAATAGGGTGAGACTAGAAAAGGCTTCATCAGCAATAGAAAAGGATATGAAATCCATAAACCTCTGTTTCATCTCTAAAAGATTGAAAACAATGTGTCTTATTTGAAGTTATGTAACATGTTTTTATGTTTTAAAATATAACTTTTAAAATCAGTATAAATAATTAAAAAGTTTTTAAAGAGCTAGTATTTTAATAAAAATTATTAGACTTTGTCTTAGGAGCTGAGGAGAGAGAGGTGAATAAGACCAGATACTTAAATTCTAATATAACCACAGCATTACATCTTTTATGACTCCTGTATTCTGTTTTATATCTGAGTATATTTTTTTTACATCTTCAACTAGACTGTAAACTAATCTAGTCAGAGACCATACTGTCATTATTGTAGATATTACTATTTTTACCATTCTACCTTACATAGGATCTTGTATATAGTGTATACTTTGTAAATATTTTTAAGTATGTACAACAAAACAGTCAGAGGGATTTAGAGTACAGTTTAGAAAATATAGTCAATAATAGCTTTATCTAGCTATTATTGTAATGGCTGTGTGTAGTGACAGATAGGTGCTAGAGTAATCAGTGGGATCACTTCATAAATTATATAAATGTCTAACCATTGAACTATATACCTGAAACTAATATGAAATAATAAAAAATACTGGAAAAAATAAAAAGATAGCAAAACAAATTTATAAATGAATAAATGTATGTTGAAAACAAATAATATTTTTAACATAATAGTTCTGTATAATATATACTGGAGATGTTTTATCTAGTATAATCTCAAATGTTTTTTATTCAAAGGAGAGAAATATTTATAATTAATTTTAAATAAATCATACAAATAAATATACATTTATTATCAAATTCACACAAGAAGCTATTTAAAGAGTTACATACGATTATTTAATCTAGCATATAATCACTCACTACTCACAAGGTATTGTGAATGAAGAACACAAGTACTTGAAAATCCAAATCAATGAATCGATATTTATGAAATAACTGATGTTTGTTACATTCTATACATTGTAACTCAATTTTGGTGAAATAATTCAGCCAAAGAGTATTTGATGAATCCAGCAGGCTGTCCCTACTGTAAAAGTGAGGGCTCAGGAAAGTGAAACATTATGGAGAAATGGGGGTATTATTCTGGAATACTGGTCTCAATCACATTAGCTTTCAGGAATCCGTAAGGAATGGCAATGAATAGAATTAGACAAAGTACTCAAGTTTCAGTCAAATGAGAAAGAAAGGGAAAATCCACTATTCATTCATTCTTGTGATCTCTGAATAGGCATATAATGAATACCTGCTACAGTATATGGCCAAATACTGTGCTCTGTGGTGAATTTTCAAATATAGTTCTTGACTTCATGGAAGTCTCAGTCTAGTTATACAAAAAATTAAAAATAGATGAGTCAAAAGGATTATGCAATGGCATAATTCCTAGGTAATGGTGACATTAGAAGAAAATTTTGAACTGGGCCCAGCAACAGCCAATTAATTACTATTCTGACTACATTGCAGTCTGTATAAAATTTAGGTTTGAGAGTTTAAGTTATTCTATACCAAGGGATGTAATTATGTGATTAAAAGTAATTTTTATAATTAAATTAAAATATTCTTTTTCTTAAAAAAAGACGTATTAACAAATTTGCCAGACTATAAGAAAATGGTACTTATAATTAATGCAACCAATTTTAGGTGGGTTCTTATTGCAATAATTAAAATTTGTCTTTTAATTTTGACATGAAAAACTTCCTTACAGTAATAGTACCCAGAAAAGAGTATTGGAAGACATCATTGATATATTTTTGTTAATAATACCAGAGAAAATTATATTATGTAAACATGTTACATATTAGAATCATTTTCAGAGGTATTACAAAAGTGTGCACAAAGTAAAATGTTTTAAAACTTTTTATTCAAATATATCCTGATAGAAGTACAGGTCTCAGAAGAAACTTTTCTCCCTATCCCAGCCCCTTTATACATATTGAGCACACACATGGCAACTGTCCCATGAGTGCCCCTAAAAAAACTTTTTCAGGTGTCTATAGCTATCTTAGAAATCTTGCGACTTTATCTAGCTATTATTTATTGTTGTCTGTACCAGCCTTAAATGACTGCAACACTGAAAGAAAAGATCTCTGGATCCACCATACATCTCCATGCAACTTCATATAAAAGTGCTCCTGTCCCTTTTCTGGCCCCAGGCCTGCTCCTAATGGTCCCCACATTAGGGGGGAAGAAGATTAAACAAAATATTTTACTTCTTTATATATTATAAACCTTTTCTCATTTAGAAATATATAAAAATGAATAATAAAAGTAAATTTTTTGTAATGCATCATTCCTAATTGTCCTATAGCCATCACTTGTCTTATAGTTATCACTTATGAATTACAAACCAATAGTAGCTATCTATGATCTAGCAAGGGATTACAAATAGCAGGGTTTAAAAAATGGCCTTTTAGATAACAATACAAACATCATTCAAAGAGATATTCTCAGAATTTTAAGATCTGCTCTCTAACTGAAAAAAAAAATACAGAATCTAAAATATAAAAGCAAAACTTTAAACCAATTTTAGCTGATTCTATTGAAAATAATAGATGGTTCTACTGAAAGAAGAATAAAGGGAAGACACTTCAAAAATACTATTAGTTTTATTTATAATTTTTTGCAGTGAAATAAACTAGTTTTACAAAAATATATTTTTGGACAATTTAAATATAACCATTTAAGAGCAAAAGCTGTATTTCTTTAATAATCTTTGATGGAAACTGTATGCAAATATTATAAACTTCACTGTTTTAAAAATAATCAGCATCTTTATGAGACTCAATTATTACATTGAGACTTAATTTAAATATTCCTTATTTGGTATTAAAAATTATTTTTTGCACAGTGTAAATATTTATATGCTTTACTGTTAAAGTATACAGCTGAAACATTGGATTTCATTAACCAATGACACCATAAAAAGTAAATTAAAAAAAAAGAAAAAGAAGAATTATTTTTTTGGATTTAAATGGTCTCAAGTCACTAAGCTTTCGTTCCTGTGTTTTTATCATTATCTCTCCCCTTTCTTACTATCAGCCTGACTTCATTTTCCTATTATTAGTTTAATTTTAAGCTTTTATTTTAGTGTAACATGAATTTTAAGTGGCTGTGGGGCAATCTCACATGTTTTTCTGGGGTTTTATACAGGTGAGTTGGTCAGAAAAGGAGCTTCCTGATAAATGAAGTGTCGCTGCAATTAATTAGTATCAAGCTCCATTTGGCTGACCGTAATGAATGCTATGAGAGATATGAAAAAAATAAAAGAATGAAATCCTTTGCTTCTAGCATTGATTATATTTAAAAAGTAATTCTAATTATAATGTGCAACATAATTTAACATTAAAATTGAAATACTGAAACACTGGGTTTCACATGTTGACATTTTTTAGCATCTTTATTTCTATTCAGATGCAGTTCTACTTTATTCGTTTTTGTTATTCTGGAAAAAAAAACAAAAAACAAAAAAAAAAACCATAAGCCAGTCCTAGGCTCCTTCGCTCTGATGATTAATAGGGGTTTCTCATATTTTCTATCAGTAAATCTCTTTGGCCTGATTCAATACAGCATTATCCTTCATTAGGGAGCCGGATTTCATGCTATCAGAGAACACTGTGGTAGTAAGGGACCTCAGAGATCATTTGCCCATCCCCTTTATTTTAGAGATTAAAAAGGGATTTCAGAAAGATGCTGCCTTTTAAAAATCACTTTTGTTCTGATTAAAGTTTATCCTTTTTCGGTACACTTGAATAAGTTTCTTATGTCTTCTTTACATAAACAACTCGCTATTATATAAGGCCAGCTAACTGGTTTTCTACTTCAGTCAGACATTACCATGTTGGAGAATGAAAGAAAATAACATGTTTTTTGTTTAAAATTTCACATACAGTAATGTTCATAAATTATAAGCTATGGTTTTATCGTAAACAAGTTCTCAGCTATTACCCAATAATCCCTATCATGTCTTATCTCTCCATTCCATTTCCTATTCCACATTATTTGGGTGTGGTGAGGCGGGAGAAGATATCTGGGGAAAGTCATTTTAGTGGTATTTCTAAAAATAAAGACACTTTTTAGCACTTTTTTTTTCTCATCAGAAAAGTAATGCAAATTACGAGAAATAAAGAAAATAGCAAAAATAACAATGACCCATTATGTCACTATCCAGAGGTTTAATATCTTAAAACATTTCTATTTTGTCTTTCTCCCGTACTTTTTTTACATGCATTTATACATACGTATTGCATTTGCAAGCCTGAATACTGCCTTAAAAGATACTTTGCCAGATTTTTTTTTTTTTTAGTTTTGACGCGATACACCAAAGAGGCCTGCAGAGTCACTGTCAAAAATGTCTCCTTTTGTGTCTGCCATTAACTCTTAGCTCAACTCAGGAAGAAGGGGTCTATGACTTAGAAGAAGTAAAAAGAAAAGTTCACCCCATTTTAATCCTAAAAAACAAAACAAAACAAAACAAAACTCTATAGAATAAGAAATGATTTGCTGAAAAAAGTAGCAACAGCAGGAATTTCTTCCCTGACAACCTTCTTAAGCCACTGGCAGAGGTGACTTTGTAGGGTATTTCATAAATAACCTAGAGCAAAGTATGATTGAGGAGAGAGAATCTCTGAAACTTATCTTTCTAAGGCTGACTTTATTTCTTGTATGAATTGGAAGTAAATTGATAGCTAGAGGACCCATCATGCCATTGTCATGATGTGGTGAGGTGACATTTGTCAGAGGGCAGTGGTTGGCTGCTCAAGAGTACTGAGAAAAATTCACCTCTTATTGAGGTGAATCCTCAATAAGAAGATGGTTGAGCGGCCTTCAGTACCCAGACCAAAAGAAGAGAGCAAGTAGAAAAGAGTTATTACTCTGGAATCCTATAGGTGCTTTTACACACCCAAAGACTAACAGGAAGTCCCTTTATCCTCAGATTTATAGACACAAAAACCTCACTCATATTATTCATTTAGCATGACAGTGATTTTAGGAATGAGGAGAATCATTATAAAACAGAAGATATGCCCCAAGCAAAGATCTCTATCACTAAAAGTGAAATGTACTTTCCTATGTTCCATCTTCTCTTTTTTCAAAGGAATTCTCCTGAATTATGTATTCAAGATTCCTGGTTTTGAATAGAGCCCATCTTCTAATCACTTTGTTAACTGCAATTAATTGCTACAGATTGATACCCCAGGATTCAACCTTCTTTTTGAAGAGAAAGTAAGGGAAGTTATTGTCATTTAAAAAAATCAGACTTAGTTTAGACTTTATAATCTGAAGCCCTGAAAGAACATTAAAAAGGGAAATCTTTAAAGGAAGTATGGAAAATTATCTCAAATACTTTATGCAAAAAAAACCCCCACAATATTTCATTACTTTGCTTATTTGAGTGCTTCTATGACTCTCAGCAGATCTTCTGTATTAAAAATGTATATTTTTTAGAATGCTGGTAGAAATACAGTTTTCTAATTTTCCAATTTAGAAAATGGAGAGCCATGTGGTAAAATAGTGCTATTCCTGGGCATAGAAAGAGTAGGCAATTTAACATGGCACCTGGCATTCTGATTCTGAAAATTACTTCATTGGATTTTGTTTGGGGCACCTACAGACTTTAAAGCTAATGGCAATCAGCTAAAATATTCTTATAAAACTTTACCTTTTACAAAATGCTTTCACAATTTCTAAAAGAAAAGGCAACATATTCTGAATTTACCTATTAATAATAAATACCATTTTTCATGTTTAGTTCATCCTATTTTAGTCCACTATTTAGAAACAGAAGGCTTCACATGGTTAATTAACTTGCCCTAAGTTGTACAGCTTGTAAATGTTAAAGACAAAAATTAAACACAGGGCTTAAAGTGGGTGATAACTTCTACTGCATTAGAAGTTAAAACTGAGAAATTTTTTAAAAGTGTGTTTATTAATTTGTTTTAAAATAACAAAAATCAACTCATTACATGTTCGTATAAAAACATAAGGTCAAAAGAAAAGTGTGCTTTCTTTAACAAAAATATTGAGAAGCATACATTATTTTATAGTTTTGTAAATCTCTTAGTAGAAGGCAGCTGACCATATCTGGCATTCATTCAGGTAGCCCCTAGAAAACCCTACTGTATAGTCACCTGAGAATGAAAGTTAAAAAGAAATAACACCTTAAAATTGTTAGTAAATTAGTTTTGACCTCATAACATCTCTGAAAGAATATCAGGAATTCCCGGTTTGATAAGAATATCTCTATAGCCCTGGATTAGAAGAGCTCTACAGTTTTTTGAATTTTGTAATCCTAAATCTTAATTGGTGATTTACATCTCTGAAACCAAGCATTTGCTTTGTAGTTATGATGATTCTTTTTTTTTTTCTTTTTGTTAAGACATTTTCAATCAGCAGTGAAGAGAGACAAAAAGGAAGACAAAGAAAATTTAGAAAACTACAGTAATAAGAAATACAAAATAGCGATAATAGGAGAACAGGGTAGAATAGATTCAGAGCCAATCTAAATAGAATCAAGTCCACAGTTGAAGCTGAACTGAATACAGATGGCATAAATGCATGATTGGATATTGATTAATTCAAAGTCACCAACAAGAGGCTGACAGATGATTAAATATTTGCCAATGTTAGTCCAGTACTATGACATACAACTAAATGAGGACCATAGATATTTGCTACTGCCTTTCTGCTAGAACACTCCACCCAGTTTTCTTAGAAGATATGCTAAAATAATTGTAAATTGAGGGAAAGCAATGACTCTAAAAATGATACATCTGTCAAATATCTCTCACCTAGGATGAGATGTTTTACTATAAAAATCCTTGAACAGAGGATAGAAGTTCCATATTCTCTACTAACTACCTGTGACATAGAGGTAAGTAGCTAAATCTCATGAACAGAATGGTATCTAACATTTTTAAAGTATAGTACATAATGTAACAAACACTAGAAAGACCAGAAGACATTATGAAACAGATGTTTGATCAGTTACTAATTTTAACAAAATATATTTAATATCCTCATTTTTGAGGCTCTGATTTTTGGTATAGCTTTAAAAGATTTTTAAAATATATACTGAAGAATGTTAAGAACAGTTTGGTTTCCTTTTACGAACTGATAGTGAGAAGCAAGTGATTGGTTTAGAAATATAGCACCAGGAATTAGGAGAATATAAATTGGGACATACATCTTAAGTAAGGGAAATGATGTAAAAATGTCTAGAATCAAAACAATTTCCTGTAGTCAGACAACAAGCGTGCAGAGCCAAAGCAAGACAAAGTAAATTCTGTGAAGAACTGAGAAATTAAGGAGGGAGGAGATTACACAATAATTTGCATTTCCTGTGGCCTAGAGCAAGGAACAGGGATCGAACATGGGAGACATTTCCAAGAAAATGTTCCCAAAAAAGGAAATGAGATGAACTGAAGCAGAAACAATAATCACCATCATAAATTAATCATAAAAATTCTTCAGATTAAAGAATCTGAGAATGCAGATGCAAATGATTACTACATTCTAAGAAGAAGAAAAAAATAAAAAACAATGTAAAGGGCCTTAAACTATATATAGCCTAGCAAATTTTTATTTATAATGATATATAAATCTGAGTCATCCGTATAGAAAAATGAAAAAAAATAACAGGTTTCTAATCTTTCCTCTGAAGAAAATAATAAAGTAATGAGGTAGGATTTTAAAAGAAAGTGTTAAAAATGAGAAATTTTATGCCGCTTCAAGTTATTTTCCATTCCCTTCATGTTATTTTTCATTCATGCAGAAAACTAAAAGACATCCTAAGATATGAATGGTCTCAGAAACAATGGCACTAATAAATATTCTTAAATTGAAAATAAACATGTATTGAATTTAACTCCAAAAAATCAGGAAGTAGATAATAATTTACAAATTAAAAATGAAAGAAAAAGTCATATTAGTGGATTAACAGAACTTCTTATTCTATTTGGACCCTAGCGTCCAATATCAATTCTACATCCTAAGGTGTGAGGCTTAATCCTGTAATACTTACTGCCTTCAGCTGTGTTTTTTATTTTCTCCTTTCCCTGTACCAGTATATATCTCTTGAGCATACATCCTTCATCAAGAGTGCAGATGGAATCTTTTTCTTGAGTTGATAGAAGCTTAAAACACAAAATCATGCTTTTTTCTTCAGGCACTTGTCAATAATATACAAAATATACATTCAGTTGAGCTACTAGGCTTAGTGAATTATTAAACCAAAGATTCATTTTGTTTTATTCGCCTCTCTCAAAGTTATTAGTTTGCTTAGAGAAACACAAAAGCCATTTTAATAGCCAACCAACTTAATGATTTTCTTGATAATTAAAATGCATATTGAATTACTTGATCCATTGTGTTGCTTTGTTTTTAATTGAGAAATAGTAATGAATCACTCGGGACATGATAGTTTCTGTCAGTTAGCCCCCCTTTCATATCATCTTGAAACTCAAACCAGTGATGTTCCTTTAATAACTATGTAATATTCAATATATAAATGCACATGCACATACAAGAATAGTATATAAAAAAGTATACCCAAAATATTGAGTTATTTAAATTCTAGATAATTTTTAGTATTTTTAATGTAAACAGTTTTCAAAGTGAAAATTTTGTTTCCTACACAGTGAACAAGAATAAAAGGTTAATATTTTGTATACAGAAAATAATCACAAGATTGAAAAATTGCAGCTAGAATGTTAACAGTAGTTTTCTCAAGATGTTGATATTATAGGTATTTTTATTTACAAAATTTTATATCTTCCTATATTTGTCAAATTTTCCACAGTGAATTTTTTTTTTATTTTATAAGAAATGCCCTAATGAATATAGTATATTTTGTCCTGTTAGACTATTTTTTTGTCATGACTGGGTATAATTGGAATTTTAGAACATGCCATTAGAGCTCTTCGCAGACACTTGCTTGGATTGTTGTGTCCATCTTTCTCCTCATTTGAATGGAAGTTTCCTAAAAGAGTAAATCTGGTCTGCCCTTGACATCGACAGGGTCCACAGTATGTGTACAAATACAGCCCCACATATCATATATTTTAATATTTAAAACTATAAATTAAACTAACAAATTATAAAATGACATATGTTCTATCATCTTACCTTAGCAAATATACCTTCCTAATGACAAAATTAAAAAAAAAAATGTGTCAAGCTATTATTTTCAGAAGATCGAGCTAGTAGTATATCAAAGATAAATAAATGTGCTATCACTACACATGCCTGGATGCTGTGTTAGATAAACTGCTGGTGTTAGATAAACTGCTGATGTTAGGATGTATAAATACATATGCACACACACATATACATCATATATATATAGATAAAATACACACATGTATGTATGTATTTAGATATATTTCATAAATGATTACATGTCTAGTTTATAAAATTTTTTTTGCCTTCATTTCAGCAAAATCACTAATCCTGGTGATAATAATAATGATTTTCACATAATGATCTAAAATAACTAATTATTCCAAAATATAGAAAGTTGAATTAAATGCAAAAATTAAAAATATTATAATTTATTTATTCTAAAATATTCAAAATACTCTAGTAAAATAAAAATATAATTATCATTAATGCATATCAAAAATATAAAAATTTTATAAAGATGAGTTTAACTTTATAAAATTTTATAAAATTTTTATTTTAAATAATTATTTTTATGAATGTGGAACTATTCACAAGTCTATCACCAGCATCTATCTATTTACCTATGTAAAGAATTGGTATCATGCTTTATGCATTTTCCATCTAGACCTACATTTATTTAAAATGAAGAGAAATATGAATTGTCAAGTATTGAAAAAGTTCCTTAGCCAGAATGTACAGCTGTTGTAAAAATAATGCTTATTTCTGAGTACTTTAAGGATCACAAATTGGAGAACAAAGGGATGCAAGAAAATCAATACTTAATATTCCTGAGAAACAGTACTTTATTATGTAAGAATCTAAAACATTCATGTTAGCTAAAAAAATGATTTTTTTAAATTAAATTTATTGAGAAGACAATGGTTAATGACATTATATAAGTTTCAAGTGTACAACTTTATAATACATCATGTGTACATTGCATTGTGTGCTTACCATCCAAAGTTTAGACTTTTAAAAATGAACTGTCCTTTTTTTAAGTGCTTCTACCCCTCAGATTTTCTCTGTACTCTGAAGCAATATGTCAGCCTTTGACATTGGCAATGGTGTAAGCCCACAAACCTTCAAAACATTTAGATTTGGACCGTAACAGTCAGTTTACCTTTTGTTTCAAGAACAACTAACTACCAAGAACAAAGATCAAGTGAAGCTTTTCTTGGGATCTGAATGATGTCAATCACGAGACCAAATGTTTATGATTATTGGTTTGCTGAGCAGAAGTGTCTGCGTGTTCTTTAATACATCTATTTATTTTTATTCAAGACCCTCTTACTTGCAAAGCCCTTTTGCACTGACCTAAACCCAGTACCGGTGGTAGCCATATCCTATCCACCTTACCAGCACAGCTATTAGCAGGGTTAATGTTTTATATTAACATATAGAACATTAAGAGCTCAGTAACTGTAAGATTTGTTGAATTAACTTGAAGTATAATAATCAAGACATTGTTAAAAACGTAAATGAGAAAGGGTCTTCAACACATATCATGACTTTTTTGAATCCACCAAATAAATGAATAAACTGACATAAAGAATGTAATTAAGAATTTAAGATTCAAAAGAGCAAAACGAAAGGGGACACACAGAAGATACTCCCTCCTTTAGAGTATAGGCTATGCATCTGAAAGTTTCTAGTCTTAAAAATAATAAAATAAACCATTAAAAATATCATTACAATTAAATAAATATTAATAGTCCTTCTCAAAAGCAAGTACAACTTTACCTGAAAGGGAATCAGTTTACATTACATGCGTGCAAAGCAAGCATCTTTTAATGAATCCAACGCTTACATCTTTGTTGTGCTAGAACTGTCTTGATTTTCATAAGCGTGGGTATTATTTAAAATGTAGCCTAATCGTTATTAAGAAAAAAGTATTTTTTATTGTGAATTGGTTGACGCATGTATCAGGCAATGTCACTTACTGTGGTCATATTTCAAAATATCTCTATTTTTACTCCAAAATAAGAAACACTCTAAAGTATTTGTGTATCTCAAGATGATTTCACTGAAACCTGTGCAGGGTTTCAATGAGGCAATCAAATCTTTCAGAGACTCGTCTAAATATAATTCTTGACCTGTAAGGTATTTTATATTCTCCTAAAAGAATACCTGACAGAAATAAAATATGAAAGGATTTCTTCCTTATTCCCCAAAGACATGCTGTGGATCCGATTCTGTTTCAGCCTGCGTCAACAAAAGGTATTAATGGAAATACTACAACTCAGTATGCTCTATATTGCCAAAGTTGACAAAAATAGTCTAAGGGTAAAAAACCAAGTAAGAAAAGTTTAAATTTTAGTAGCTCATTGTGAGCTTTGAATGTTTAAGAGTCATTAAATGTGTATTTTGATAATACCCTCTTTGAAATATATATTTATGTATTTTATACATATACATTTAAGTAAACCATTCTCAACATGTTTTATATTACTACTTAAATGGTTTCCAAAACTACTTTCTTTAAGAACAAGGTTTTATTTTAAACTCATAATTTTTAGTGCCATATGATAAAATATCATTTTTCTCCTGTCATATATATTCATCTCAAATTCCAGTTAAATGATTTGTAAAATGCTATTCTGTCAGTCTTTCTCAATAACTAGAATATAATTTTGCTTTTCTGAAAATTCTGAAACTGATAGGGATTTAAAATTTTAGAAACACAGCAGTTTCAGCTAATTTACATTTGAGTTATGGCTTATTCTGTAATCTTTTGGCTACAATGTGTATTTTCTATAAAGTAGGTTAGTCAAATACAACTGATAAGTAAGAATAATGTCAATATGATGTGGAAATTACATTGGTTCATACATGATATTCCCTAGCACTTTAGTGCTTCGTGCCAAGTAACTGCTCAATGCCGAAAGCCATGGAGTAATTTTATGTGGTGCCCACCGATCCCACAATCAACCTCTTGGATCACGCTGGAAAACTTTTTTGACTTGAAAATGATTGTTTCATTATTTGCTATGATATTTGTGTATTAGATGAAATGGTAGCCCCCAAATATATGTTTACATCCTAATTCCTGAAACCTGTAAATATTGCCTTATTTGGAAAAGGTTCTTTGCAAATGTAATTAAGGATCTTGAAATGAAGATATTATCCTGGATTATCTGGATGGGCCTCAAATCCAATGAAAAATGCCCTTATAATAGGAAAACAGAGAGAGATTTGAGACAGACAGAAGACAAGGAGAAGACAATGTGAAAATGAAAGCAGAAATCATAGTGCAACCACAAGTCAAGGAACACTGATAGCCACCAGAAGCTGAAAGAGGCAAGATACAGAATTTCCCCCAGATCTTCTGCAGGGAGCATTGTCTCGATGACACCTTAATTAATTTTAGACTTATGGCATCCAAAACTGTGAGGAAATAAATCTTGTTGTTTTAAGCCACTCAGTTTGTAATAATCTGTTATGGCATCTCTAGGAAATTAATACATCTTATAATTTTTATTTCTGTCTCCATAATAGAACAGCTTAACTCAAACTCTTTGTTATCTCTCTTTTCAGAGCTAACTTTTGATCATTTTTAGTTGGGTAAATAAAGTCCTGTATGTACTATAATATTCATACTTATTAAGAATTTCATTTATCTTTCTAACTGCATCAGTATATTTATAAGGAATGTTATTATCTATTTATTTTTATATTCCAACTGCAAAGTTTTACAAATTTTGAATGGCTTTGCCTATCCTTAATTTTACTACAAAGCCTTGTCATTTTTAATTTGAGATTTTGCAAAAGAGTTCAATTATTTTTAGAAATGACTATTTTGAGATAATAGAAATGCCTATATTTTATGTGAGTAGATGCCCCATGAAAAACTTAATTCTATATAAAAACTGAGAGCATAAAATGTTAATTTAAAACATTTTCATAATTTCTAGGATACATAACATCCCAGAAGTAGAGATTTGGATATGATTTTGATGAGCATTTTGTCTAACTTGCAGACTAATGCAGGAAACCTCTCTATATATTTCTTTTAGATTGTCATCTAACTGAAGATTTCTATTGAAGGAACACTCACAGCTTTATAGTAGAAGCCATTTAAATTACAGTCTTATAATCTCCTATGGTTTCAAAATTACAACTTTTTGAAATATATTTAAATTTTACTTTTTCATTTTACTTTCATTTATACTTATATTTTTTTCTCTGAATTTGTGTATTTAAATGAATTTAAAATAGTCTACATTTGGGTAAAATAAAACTTATTAGGAGTTTGGTACAGTGAAAATACAGAGATCTAGGAGTAATAAAATACTCTAAGAAGATATTGGAAAGTAAAAATATGATTTGGATAAGACAACCCAAATGCTTATCATCTGATGAATGCATAAACAAAATGTGGTATATCCATGTAAAAATAATATAATATGGATGAGCCTTGAAAACATTATGTTAAGTGAAAGAGACCAATTATATACACACACTTCATGACTCTGTTTTTATAAAATGTCCAGAGTAGGCCAATCTATGGAGCAGATAGTAGATTAGTGGTTGCCAGGGACTGGCAGTAAGGAGTAATACAGAGTGATTACTAATAGGTTTTTATTTTTTTTGAGGTGATACAATTTTTATAACATTAGATAACTATAGCTTCATGATTCTGTGAATATATAAAAAATTACTGAATTGAATTGCATATTTTAAAATGTAAATTTTATAATACATGCATTATATCTCAATAAAGCTGTTATAAAACACATAAACAACACAAAACCAAACCAAACAAAACAAGATCCACATAGTATCAGCAGCTATGAGAAAGGAAGGAAGGGAATGGCAAAGGAAATTTGTATATACCTGAGGGTCTAAGAACATTCAAGTCACCTATAGATGACACTCTTTAAAAACATGGCCACTAATCAGAGCACAGCAGCCAAAACAGGTTCAGGGGTGTGCACATTCTGATTCAAAGGTACAGGTAAGGAGACTGTACTGTAAAGACTGTGGTGGAAGAGGCTGCAGCCTATGGACCCTTGAAACCCACTAACCAGGTGTCTATTTGAGAACAGTCCTACATTAAGATAAGCTTAGAACATAAAATCTAAATTGAGAAAGTTCAACTGGAATTACAAAAGAAAAGGAAAGCCAACAGATTTTAAAAATACATGGCTATGATTTTTTAACACCTGTAACAGCAACAGAAGTTCTAAAGCCATGAAGTTAGGAACATTATCTTGATGCATCCTCTTTTTTATGAACACACAAAAGAAGACTATTTCAGTTGTACATTAAAAAATAGAAAACAACTGTAGTAAATTCCATGCAAATGTGTTTTAAATGAAATAAGAATAAGAACAGAATAATTTATTGATAGCAAATAAGAAAAGAACACTGGGAAAAGAAAACTTATTTAGTATTTCAAAACAAGATAAAGAAACTTAATGAAATAATAGAATAATGAAAGAAAAATAAACTTCAGAACTAGAAAAACTCATATATGATGTGACTGAAAAGACAGAATTGAAAGAGATCTTATATAATTTAAAAATAATTAGAAGAAAAGCAAAGAAGTCATTTCAAAAATAAAAACTAAACTAGAAAATTTATACTTATTCTTAAAAGAAGTAGAAGATGGAAAGGAAGAAGTTGTTTTAATAAAAAAAAAAAAGAAGAGAATAAACAGATTCAAAGTACGTAAAAGATGTTGAGAGACAGAGGCAAATAAAATCAAAGCAATGAAATGTAATAAACACTAAAAGTATAAATTAAGAAAAATTTTTCTGAAATAAAAGATGACGTGAAACAACATTGACATGATAGACTAGGTACCTGAAAAAGTTGATAAGGAGCTAAAACAAGACATCCACTGCTAAAGCCATTGGACTTTAAAAACAGGCACTCTTTTTTTTTTTATAGGCAAAAAGACCAAGTGACTTGAAGAGAAAAAAAATCAGATTGCTATCAGATTATTCAAACTTAACACGACAGAAACAATAGAATGATATATTTATCAAACTTAAGGAAAGAAAATTGAGCCAAAGATTTTATTTACAACCAAAATTACTTTCAAATCAATAAGCTAGAAGCTATTATGAACAAAAAATATTGTTCTTAATGAGCTCTTCCCTGAAAGTAAGCTTCGAGCAACTAAAATGACGGAATGAGTATAAGAATTTGCAGCGAATATTAAGTATAAACTATACCTAAAAGTAAATGATTGTTATAAAGAAGTTAAATAGTACATAATGTCTATGTAATCTGAAAATGTACAACTATCGAAAAAATGGTGTGGGGAAAATATAAAAAGTAAATGAAAAGGAAATAAACTCACAGATTGTCTAACCTGTATTAAAGTAGAATCATAATATTTTAAGTTAGGTGCTGTAGGGATCATTATACTTTTCTCTCTGCTTTCATTTGTTTTAAATTATTCATAATAAGGGTGCTGATAAAAGACATAACTTTGCTTTGCAGTTTAGAGGGTTTTGCAATAAGCCAAACGAGACAATGAAGAGACAATGAAGCACAGAAATAATGAGGAGAATAGAAAGGAAAGAATGAATATATTAGTATATAGAATTGGTAGGAGTTTGTGATCTGTAGAGATAAAAGGAAGAGAGGTGACAAAGATAACGCCAAGATTCTGGCTGAGATGACTTGGTAGATTGTGGATGTCATAATTGAGATACGAGACACATGAGGAAGACGGTGATTTAATTAGCTTACATGGGAGCACAGAAGGTGATGAGATATCTGGAGAGCTTAAACTTCTCAAAACATCAAAGTAAAATGAAATAATTAGCTATAATAACCGTTTGAATTCTACATCCAAATTAACAATAAAATCTATCAAATAACTTTAGCAATTTCTATTTTCACCTCTATTTTGGCTTGTGAAGAGCTTCTGTTTCTTAATCTTTCCTGCTTTCTTTTCTATTCTTACACTTAAAAATATATGTACATATATATTGTTTTTCATAGATAATTTGTATTCTTGTTTTAAAAATTCAAATTAAAGTAGAAAAAAGTTAAAAGTTGCTAAAAAAAAAATAGCCCACTGCCTTCTAATTTTACTTCCCAGAATTAGGGACTTGAAACTCTTTTAATTATTTATTGTGGCATTTACTTTTATATTTTGAAATTACATTCAAATTTTACCAACTTTGAATTTATCAATTAATTTATTATCTATTGTCTTCTCATAAGGGTAAATATTTAGTTCTTACACTCACTAATTCTATAATCCCAATACAATTATGTCATATTATTAATAAATCAGCATTTGGTGCTTTCATTATTATAAATAGTTAAATATTATTACTTTTGAGCTAGTTAGCACACTCTGATTACATTTTGTTTTCTTTTTTGGACAAAGTTTTTTGATTTTTTATGGAATTTGTAATTACTACTTTTTTTCATACTTTTAGTTTTCTTTGGTCCTCTGTAATGTGCCTTCTCATGTTATATAATAGTCCCTCAAGTACATTTTTTTAAATATATTTTTTAATTGAAGTAAAATAGTGAATTCAGTAATCCATGAGATCAAACATCACATATTCTATCAGTCTCTCCTTTAGCCACCAAAAGGCCTGGACAGGCACAAAGCTTCCAAAGGCTTCTGCATAGCTGTGGCCCATCACCATAATTCTGAGAATTTCTTCCCCAGTACTACACAAGGAGAGGCAGCATACTATGAGGTTTATAAGCAAGGATTCTGAAATCAATTCTAAGTTTAAATCCTGCTTCTCAGGATGTTATGAGATATAAATGAATTAATGTATATAAAGTGTTTAGAGCAGTTAATTTACTAAGTTAAATGATACACAGTATTTTTAAATAAAATTTTCTCCCTGCATCATATCCATGTGGCTTCCTCTTTCTTGACTTCCTCTACAGGAGCTTCTTGAGGAAGGATGGGAGATAAATTGTTGAGATGCATGTTGAAACTGTATTTCTTTTTCCCTTACACTTGCTCAAAATTCTAATATAAAAATATTTCAATCACATGATTAAACTAACTGAAATGACAATCATGTGATTAAATCAATTTCAATTGGGTAAAGTACTTTTCAAAATGTTACAGAAGTAGCATAAGGATTCCCTGCATCAAAGCTAAAGCTAGATTAGTAAATTCTGGCACTGAAGAGTGTCAATGATTAATGAGAACAGAGAAGCAGAATAGTGGCCTCAGGTAATGAACTATATTATTACAAGGGATGTGGTACCTCATGCACAGAAAATGAGCCACTATATTCCCTAAAGCTCTCTAATAACATAGCCATCCCCACTACCACAAAAACTAAGTCTCCAGAAATCAGAACCTATGCTCATTATTATGGATTCTTCCTGTTCATAATAA